>NC_090924.1:1187423597-1188065137 GCF_040938575.1 Ambystoma mexicanum
AGAGACACACGGGGCATGATCATGGGGTGGGGGAAGGGGAGAGAAACATACGGGGCATGAGCGGGGGTGGGGGGAGGGAGAGAGACACACGGGGAATAATTGGAGCGTGGGGGAAGGGGAGAGAGACACAAGGGGCATGAGCGGGGGCTGGGGGGAGGGGAGAGACACACGGGGCATGAGCGGGGGTGGGGTGGAGGGAGAGAGACACACGGGGCATGATCGGGGGGGTGGGGGAAGGGGAGAGAGACACACGGGGCATGAGCGGGGGGTGTGGGGGTGAGAGAGACACACGGGGCATGATTGGGGGGGTGGGGGAAGAGGATAGAGACACACGGGGCATGGGCGGGGGGTGGGGGGTGGGGGGAAGGAGAGAGACACACGGGGCATGATCAGGGGGGTGGGAGAAGGGGAGACAGACACACGGGGCATGAGCGGGGGGTGGGGGGGAGGGAGAGAGACACACGGGGCATGATCGGGGGTGGGGGAAGGGGAGAGAGACACACGGGGCATGAGCGGGGGTGGGGGGAGGGAGAGAGACACACAGGGCATGATTGGGGGGTGGGCGATAGGTGGAGAGAAACACAGGGCATGAGCGGGGGTGGGAGGGAGGGGGAGGGACACACGGGGAATGATTGGGGTTGGGGGAAGGGGAGAGAGACACACGGGGCATGAGCGGGGGGTGGGGGGAGGGAGAGAGACACACAGGGCATGATCAGGGCGTGGGGGAAGGGGAGAGAGACACACGGGGAATGAGCGGGGGCTGGGGGGAGGGAGAGAGACACAAGGGGCATGAGCGGGGGTGGGGGGGAGGGAGAGAGACACACAGGGCATGATTGGGGCGTGGGGAAGGGGAGAGAGACACAAGGGGCATGAGCGGGGGGTGGGGGGAGGGAGAGAGACACATGGGGCATGAGCGGGGGGAGGGAGAGAGACACACGGGGCATGATCGGGGGGTGGGGGAAGGGGAGAGAGACATACGGGGCATGAGAGGGGATGGGGGGAGGGAGAGAGACACATGGGGAATGATCGGGGGGTGGGGGAAGGGGAGGGAGACACACGGGGCATGAGCGGGGGGAGGGAGAGAGACACACGGGGCATGATCGGGGGGGTGGGAAAGGGGAGAGAGACATACGGGGCATGAGAGGGGGTGGGGGGAGGGAGAGAGACACATGGGGCATGATCGGGGGGTGGGCAGGAGGGGGAGAGACACACGGGGCATGAGCGGGGGTGGCAGGGAGGGGGAGAGACACACGGGGCATGAGCGGGGGTGGGGGAGAGGTATAGAGACACACGGGGCATGATCGGGGAGGTGGGGGAAGGGCAGAGAGACACACGGGGCATGAGCGGGGGTGGGGGAAGGGGAGATAGACACACGGGGCATAAGCGGGTGGTGGGGGGAGGGAGAGAGACACATGGGGCATGATCGGTGGGTGAGGGAAGGGGAGAGAGACACACAGGGCATGAGATGGGGTCGGGGGAAGGTTCGAGAGACACACGGGGCATGATCGAGGGGTGGGGGAAGGGGAGAGAGAGACACGGGGCATGAGCGGGGGCTGGGGGGAGGGAGAGAGACACACGGGACATGATCGGGGGGATGGGGACGGGGAGAAAGACACACGAGGCATGAGCGGGGGGGTGGAGGGAGAGAGAAACACGGGGCATGATCGGGGGGTGGGGAAGGGGAGAGAGACACACGGGACATGAGCGGGGGGAGGAAAGAGACACACCGGGCATAATCGGGGGGATGGGGACGGGGAGAAAGACACACGGGGCATGAGCGGGGGGGTGGAGGGAGAGAGAAACACGGGGCATGATCGGGGGGTGGGGAAGGGGAGAGAGAACACGGGGCATGAGCGGGGGGTGGGGGGAGGGAGAGAGACACACAGGGCATGATGGAGGGGTGGGCGGGAGGGGGAGAGACACATGGGTCATGAGCGGGGGTGGGCGGGAGGGGGGGAGACACACGGGGCATAAGCGGGGGTGGGGTGGAGGGAGAGAGACACACGGGGCATGATCGGGGGGTTGGGGGAAGGGGAGAGAGACACACGGGGCATGAGCGGGGGTTGGGGAGGGAGAGAGACAGACGGGGCATGATCATGGGGTGGGGGAAGGGGAGAGAAACATACGGGGCATGAGCGGGGGTGGGGGGAGGGAGAGAGACACACGGGAATAATTGGAGCGTGGGGGAAGGGGAGAGAGACACAAGGGGCATGAGCGGGGGCTGGGGGGAGGGGAGAGACACACAGGGCATGAGCGGGGGTGGGGTGGAGGGAGAGAGACACACGGGGCATGATCGGGGGGGTGGGGGAAGGGGAGAGAGACACACGGGGCATGAGCGGGGGGTGTGGGGGTGAGAGAGACACACGGGGCATGATTGGGGGGGTGGGGGAAGAGGATAGAGACACACGGGGCAGGGGCGGGGGGTGGGGGGTGGGGGGGAAGGAGAGAGACACACGGGGCATGATCAGGGGGGTGGAGAAGGAGGAGACAGACACACGGGGCATGAGCGGGGGGTGGGCTGAGGGAGAGAGACACACGGGGCATGATCGGGGGGTGGGGGAAGGGGAGAGAGACACACGGGGCATGAGCGGGGGTGGGGGAGGGAGAGAGACACACAGGGCATGATTGGGGGGTGGGCGATAGGTGGAGAGAAATACAGGGCATGAGCGGGGGTGGGAGGGAGGGGGAGGGACACACGGGGCATGATTGGGGGTGGGGGAAGGGGAGAGAGACACACGGGGCATGAGCGGGGGGTGGGGGGAGGGAGAGAGACACACAGGGCATGATCAGGGCGTGGGGGAAGGGGAGAGAGACACACGGGGAATGAGCGGGGGCTGGGGGGAGGGAGAGAGACACAAGGGGCATGAGCGGGGGTGGGGGGGAGGGAGAGAGACACACAGGGCATGATTGGGGCGTGGGGAAGGGGAGAGAGACACAAGGGGCATGAGCGGGGGGTGGGGGGAGGGAGAGAGACACATGGGGCATGAGCGGGGGAGGGAGAGAGACACACGGGGCATGATCGGGGGGTGGGGAAGGGGAGAGAGACATACGGGGCATGAGAGGGGATGGGGGAGGGAGAGAGACACATGGGGAATGATCGGGGGGTGGGGGAAGGGGAGGGAGACACACGGGGCATGAGCGGGGGGAGGGAGAGAGACACACGGGGCTTGATCGGGGGGGTGGGGAAAGGGGGAGAGAGACATACGGGGCATGAGAGGGGGTGGGGGGAGGGAGAGAGACACATGGGGCATGATCGGGGGGTGGGCAGGAGGGGGAGAGAACACACGGGGCATGAGCGGGGGTGGCAGGGAGGGGGAGAGACACACGGGGCATGAGCGGGGGAGGGGGAGAGGTATAGAGACACACGGGGCATGATCGGGGAGGTGGGGGAAGGGCAGAGAGACACACGGGGCATGAGCGGGGGTGGGGGAAGGGGGAGATAGACACACGGGGCATAAGCGGGTGGTGGGGGGAGGGAGAGAGACACATGGGGCATGATCGGTGGGTGAGGGAAGGGGAGAGAGACACACAGGGCATGAGATGGGGTCGGGGGGAGGTTCGAGAGACACACGGGGCATGATCGAGGGGTGGGGGAAGGGGAGAGAGAGACACGGGGCATGAGCGGGGGCTGGGGGGAGGGAGAGAGACACACGGGGACATGATCGGGGGGATGGGGACGGGGAGAAAGACACACGGGGCATGAGCGGGGGGGTGGAGGGAGAGAGAAACACGGGGCATGATCGGGGGGTGGGGAAGGGGAGAGAGACACACGGGACATGAGCGGGGGGAGGAAAGAGACACACCGGGCATAATCGGGGGGATGGGGACGGGGAGAAAGACACACGGGGCATGAGCGGGGGGTGGAGGGAGAGAGAACACGGGGCATGATCGGGGGGTGGGGAAGGGGAGAGAGAACACGGGGCATGAGCGGGGGGTGGGGGGAGGGAGAGAGACACACAGGGCAGATGGAGGGGTGGGCGGGAGGGGGAGAGACACATGGGTCATGAGCGGGGGTGGGCGGGAGGGGGGGAGACACACGGGGCATAAGCGGGGGTGGGGTGGAGGGAGAGAGACACACGGGGCATGATCGGGGGGTTGGGGGAAGGGGAGAGAGACACACGGGGCATGAGCGGGGGTTGGGGAGGGAGAGAGACAGACGGGAATGATTGGGGGGTGGGGGAAGAGGAGAGAGACACACGGGGCATGAGCGGGGGGTTGGGGGAGGGAGAGAGACACACGGGGCATGATCGGGGGGGTGGGGGAAGGGGAGAGAGACACACAGGGCATGAGCGGTGGTGGGGGCGGGGGGAGGTAGAGAGACACACGGGGCATGATCGGGGGTGGGGGAAGGGGAGAGAGACACACGGGGCATGAGCGGGGGTGGGGGGAGGGAGAGAGACACACGGGGCATGATTGGGGGGTGGGGGAAGGGGAGAGAGACACACGGGGCATGAGCGGGGGGTGCGGGGAGGGAGATAGACACACGGGGCATGATCGGGGGGGTGGGGGACGGGGAGAGAGACACACAGGGCATGAGTGGGGTGTGGGGGGAGGGTGAGAGACACACAGGGCCTGATCGTGAGGTGGGGGAAGGGGAGAGAGACACACGGGGCATGAGCGGGGGTGGGGGGAGGGAGAGAGACACACGGGCATGATCAGGGCATGGGGGAAGGGGAGAGAGACACACGGGGCATGAGCGGGGTGGGAGGGAGGGCGAGAGACACACAGGGCATGATCGGGGCGTGGGGGAACGGGAGAGAGACACACGGGGAATGAGCTGGGGGGAGGGAGAGAGACACACGGGCATGATCGGGGGGGTGGGGGAAGGGGAGAGAGACACACAGGGCATGAGCGGGGGGTGGGGTGGAGGGAGAGAGACACACGGGGCATGATCAGGGGGTGGGGGAAGGGGAGAGAAACATACGGGGCATGAGCGGGGGTGGGGGGAGGGAGAGAGACACACAGGGAATAATTGGAGCGTGGGGGAAGGGGAGAGAGACACAAGGGGCATGAGCGGGGGCTGGGGGGAGGGGAGAGACACACGGGGCATGAGCGGGGGTGGGGTGGAGGGAGAGAGACACACGGGGCATGATCGGGGGGGTGGGGGAAGGGGAGAGAGACGCACGGGGCATGAGCGGGGGGTGTGGGGGTGAGAGAGACACACGGGGCATGATTGGGGGGGTGGGGGAAGAGGATAGAGACACACGGGGCATGGGTGGGGGGTGGGGGGTGGGGGGAGGGAGAGAGACACACGGGGCATGATCAGGGGGGTGGGAGAAGGGGAGACAGACACACGGGGCATGAGCGGGGGGTGGGGGGAGGGAGAGAGACACACGGGGCATGATCGGGGGTGGGGGAAGGGGAGAGAGACACACGGGGCATGAGCGGGGGTGGGGGGAGGGAGAGAGACACACAGGGCATGATTGGGGGGTGGGCGATAGGTGGAGAGAAACACAGGGCATGAGCGGGGGTGGGAGGGAGGGGGAGGGACACACGGGGCATGATTGGGGGTGGTGGAAGGGGAGAGAGACACACGGGGCATGAGCGGGGGGTGGGGGGAGGGAGAGAGACACACAGGGCATGATGGAGGGGTGGGCGGGAGGGGGAGAGACACATGGGTCATGAGCGGGGGTGGGCGGGAGGGGGGGAGACACACGGGGCATAAGCGGGGGTGGGGTGGAGGGAGAGAGACACACGGGGCATGATCGGGGGGTTGGGGGAAGGGGAGAGAGACACACGGGGCATGAGCGGGGGTTGGGGAGGGAGAGAGACAGACGGGAATGATTGGGGGGTGGGGGAAGAGGAGAGAGACACACGGGGCATGAGCGGGGGGTTGGGGGAGGGAGAGAGACACACGGGGCATGATCGGGGGGGTGGGGGAAGGGGAGAGAGACACACAGGGCATGAGCGGTGGTGGGGGCGGGGGGAGGTAGAGAGACACACAGGCATGATCGGGGGTGGGGGAAGGGGAGAGAGACACACGGGGCATGAGCGGGGGTGGGGGGAGGGAGAGAGACACACGGGGCATGATTGGGGGGTGGGGGAAGGGGAGAGAGACACACGGGGCATGAGCGGGGGGTGCGGGGAGGGAGATAGACACACGGGGCATGATCGGGGGGGTGGGGGAAGGGGAGAGAGACACACAGGGCATGAGTGGGGTGTGGGGGGAGGGTGAGAGACACACAGGGCCTGATCGTGAGGTGGGGGAAGGGGAGAGAGACACACGGGGCATGAGCGGGGGTGGGGGGAGGGAGAGAGACACACGGGCATGATCAGGGCATGGGGGAAGGGGAGAGAGACACACGGGGCATGAGCGGGGTGGGAGGGAGGGCGAGAGACACACAGGGCATGATCGGGGCGTGGGGGAACGGGAGAGAGACACACGGGGAATGAGCTGGGGCTGGGGGGAGGGAGAGAGACACACGGGCATGATCGGGGGGGTGGGGGAAGGGGAGAGAGACACACAGGGCATGAGCGGGGGGTGGGGTGGAGGGAGAGAGACACACGGGGCATGATCAGGGGGTGGGGGAAGGGGAGAGAAACATACGGGGCATGAGCGGGGGTGGGGGGAGGGAGAGAGACACACAGGGAATAATTGGAGCGTGGGGGAAGGGGAGAGAGACACAAGGGGCATGAGCGGGGGCTGGGGGGAGGGGAGAGACACACGGGGCATGAGCGGGGGTGGGGTGGAGGGAGAGAGACACACGGGGCATGATCGGGGGGGTGGGGGAAGGGGAGAGAGACACACGGGGCATGAGCGGGGGGTGTGGGGGTGAGAGAGACACACGGGGCATGATTGGGGGGTGGGGAAGAGGATAGAGACACACGGGGCATGGGCGGGGGGTGGGGGGTGGGGGGAGGGAGAGAGACACACGGGGCATGATCAGGGGGGTGGGAGAAGGGGAGACAGACACACGGGGCATGAGCGGGGGGTGGGGGGAGGGAGAGAGACACACGGGGCATGATCGGGGGTGGGGGAAGGGGAGAGAGACACACGGGGCATGAGCGGGGGTGGGGGGAGGGAGAGAGACACACAGGGCATGATTGGGGGTGGGCGATAGGTGGAGAGAAACACAGGGCATGAGCGGGGGTGGGAGGGAGGGGGAGGGACACACGGGGCATGATTGGGGGTGGGGGAAGGGGAGAGAGACACACGGGGCATGAGCGGGGGGTGGGGGGAGGGAGAGAGACACACAGGGCATGATCAGGGCGTGGGGGAAGGGGAGAGAGACACACGGGGAATGAGCGGGGGCTGGGGGGAGGGAGAGAGACACAAGGGGCATGAGCGGGGGTGGGGGGGAGGGAGAGAGACACACAGGGCATGATTGGGGCGTGGGGAAGGGGAGAGAGACACAAGGGGCATGAGCGGGGGGTGGGGGGAGGGAGAGAGACACATGGGGCATGAGCGGGGGGAGGGAGAGAGACACACGGGGCATGATCGGGGGGTGGGGGAAGGGGAGAGAGACATACGGGGCATGAGAGGGGATGGGGGGAGGGAGAGAGACACATGGGGCATGATCGGGGGTTGGGCGAAAGGGGGAGAGACACACAGGGCATGAGCGGGGGTGGCAGGGAGGGGGAGAGACACACGGGGCATGAGCGGGGGTGGGGGTGAGAGAGAGAGACGCACGGGGCATGATCGGGGGTGGGGGAAGGGGAGAGAGACACACGGGGCATGAGCGGGGGGTGGGGGAAGGGGAGATAGACACACGGGGCATGAGCGGGTGGTGGGGGGAGGGAGAGAGACACATGGGGCATGATCAGGGGGTGGGGGAAGGGGAGAGAGACACACGGGGCATGAGCGGGGGTGGGGGAGGGAGAGAGACACACGGGCATGATTGGGGGTGGGGGAAGAGGAGAGAGACACACGGGGCATGAGCGGGGGGTGGGGGGAGGGAGAGAGACACACGGGGCATGATCGGGGGGTGTGGGAAGGGGAGAGAGACACACGGGGCATGAGCGGGTGGTGGGGGGAGGGAGAGAGACACACGGGGCATGATCGGGGGTGGGAGAAGGGGAGAGAGACACACGGGTCATGAGCGGGGGTGGGGGGAGGGAGAGAGACACACGGGGCATGATTGGGGGGTGGGGGAAGGGGAGAGAGACACACGGGGCATGAGCGGGAGTTGCGGAGAGGGAGATAGACACACGGGGCATGATCGGGGGGTGGGGGAAGGGGAGAGAGACACACGGGGCATGAGCAGGGTCTGGGGGGAGGGTGATAGACACACGGGGCATGATCGTGGGGGTGTGGGAAGGGGAGAGAGACACACGGGGTATGAGCGGGGGTGGGGGGAGGGAGAGAGACACACGGGGCATGATCAGGGCGTGGGGGAAGAGGAGAGAGACACACGGGGCATGAGCGGGGTGGGGGGAGGGAGAGAGACACACGCGGCATGATTGGGGGGTGGGCGATAGGGGGAGAGACACACAGGGCATGAGCGGGGGTGGGAGGGAGGGGGAGAGACACACGGGGCATGATCGGGGGGTGGGGGAAGGGGAGAGAGACACACGGGGCATGAGCGGGGGGTGGGGGGAGGGGGAGAGACACACAGGGCATGATCAGGGCGTGGGGGAAGGGGAGAGAGACACACGGGAATGAGCAGGGGCTGGGGGGAGGGAGAGAGACACATGGGGCATGAGCGGGAGTGGGGGAAGGGGAGAGAGACACACGGGGCATGAGCGGGGTGTGGGGGAAGGGGAGAGAGACACACGGGAATGAGCGGGGGCTAGGGGGAGGGAGAGAGACACACGTGGCATGAGCGGGAGTGGGGGGGAGGGAGAGAGACACACAGGGCATGATCGGGGCGTGGGGGAAGGGGAGAGAGACACACGGGGCATGAGCGGGGGGTGGGGGGAGGGAGAGAGACACATGGGGCATGATCGGGGGTGGGGGAAGGGGAGGGAGACACACGGGGCATGAGCGGGGGGAGGGAGAGAGACACACGGGGCATGATCGGGGGGTGGGGGAAGGGGAGAGAGACATACAGGGCATGAGAGGGGGTGGGGGGAGGGGGAGAGACACACGGGGCATGAGCGGGGGTGGGGTGGAGAGAGAGAGACACACGGGGCATGATCGGGGGGTGGGGGAAGGGGAGAGAGACACACGGGTGATGAGCGGGGGGTGGGGGAAGGGGAGATAGACACACGGGGCATGAGCGGGTGGTGGGGGGAGGGAGAGAGACACATGGGGCATGATCAGGGGATGGGGGAAGGGGAGAGAGACACACAGGGCATGAGATGGGGTCGGGGGTAGGTTCGAGAGACACACGGGGCATGATCGAGGGGTGGGGGAAGGGGAGAGAGACACACGGGGCATGAGCGGGGGGTGGTGGGAGGGAGAGAGACACATGGGGCATGATCGGGGGGGTGGGGGAAGGGGAGAGAGACACACGGGACATGAGCGGGGGGAGGAGAGAGACACACGGGGCATAATCGGGGGGTGGGGGAAGGGGAGAGAGACACACGGGGCATGAGCGGGGGGAGGGAGAGAGACACACGGGGCATGATGGAGGGGTGGGCGGGAGGGGGAGAGACACATGGGTCATGAGCGGGGGTGGGCGGGAGGGGGGGAGACACACGGGGCATAAGCGGGGGTGGGGTGGAGGGAGAGAGACACACAGGGCATGATCGGGGGGTTGGGGGAAGGGGAGAGAGACACAAGGGGCATGAGCGGGGGTTGGGGAGGGAGAGAGACAGACGGGCATGATTGGGGGGTGGGGGAAGAGGAGAGAGACACACGGGGCATGAGCGGGGGGTAGGGGGAGGGAGAGAGACACACGGGGCATGATCGGGGGGGTGGGGGAAGGGGAGAGAGACACATGGGGCATGAGCGGGTGGTGGGGGTGGGGGGAGGGAGAGAGACACACGGGGCATGATCGGGGGTGGGGGAAGGGGAGAGAGACACACGGGGCATGAGCGGGGGTGGGGGGAGGGAGAGAGACACGCGGGGCATGATTGGGGGGTGGGGGAAGGGGAGAGAGACACACGGGGCATGAGCGGGGGTGCGGGGAGGGAGATAGACACACGGGGCATGATCGGGGGGGTGGGGGAAGGGGAGAGAGACACACGGGGCATGAGTGGGGTGTGGGGGGAGGGTGAGAGACACACGGGCATGATCGTGAGGTGGGGGAAGGGGAGAGAGACACACGGGGCATGAGCGGGGGTGGGGGGAGGGAAAGAGACACATGGGGCATGATCAGGGCATGGGGGAAGGGGAGAGAGACACACGGGGCATGAGCGGGGAGGGAGGGAGGGCGAGAGACACACAGGGCATGATCGGGGCGTGGGGGAAGGGGAGAGAGACACACGGGGAATGAGCGGGGGCTGGGGGGAGGGAGAGAGACACACGGGCAATAATTGGGGCGTGGGGGAAGGGGAGAGAGACACATGGGGCATGAGCGGGGGCTGGGGTGGAGGGAGAGAGACACACGGGGCATGATCGGGGGGGTGGGGGAAGGGGAGAGAAACATACAGGGCATGAGCGGGGGTGGGGGGAGGGAGAGAGACACACGGGCAATAATTGGGGCGTGGGGGAAGGGGAGAGAGACACATGGGGAATGAGCGGGGGCTGGGGGGAGGGGGAGAGACACACGGGGCATGAGCGGGGGTGGGGTGGAGGGAGAGAGACACACGGGGCATGATCGGGGGGGTGGGGGAAGGGGAGAGAGACACACGGGGCATGAACGGGGGGTGGGGGGAGGGAGAGAGACACACGGGGCATGATTGGGGGGTGGGGGAAGAGGATAGAGACACACGGGGCATGGGCGGGGGGTGGGGGGAGGGAGAGAGACACACGGGGCATGATCGGGGGGGTGGGAGAAGGGGAGACAGACACACGGGGCATGAGCGGGGGTGGGGGGAGGGAGAGAGACACACGGGGCATGATCGGGGGTGTGGGAAGGGGAGAGAGACACACGGGGCATGAGCGGGGGTGGGGGGAGGGAGAGAGACACACAGGGCATGATTGGGGGAGTGGGCGATAGGGGGAGAGAAACACAGGGCATGAGCGGGGTGGGAGGGAGGGGGAGAGACACACGGGGCATGATCGGGGTGGGGGAAGGGGAGAGAGACACACGGGGCATGAGCGGGGGGTGGGGGGAGGGAGAGAGACACACAGGGCATGATCAGGGCATGGGGGTAGGGGAGAGAGACACACAGGGAATGAGCGGGGGCTGGGGGGAGGGAGAGAGACACAAGGGGCATGAGCGGGGGTGGGGGGGAGGTAGAGAGACACACAGGGCATGATTGGGGCGTGGGGAAGGGGAGAGAGACACACGGGGCATGAGCGGGGGGTGGGGGGAGGGAGAGAAACACATGGGGCATGATCGGGGGGTGGGGGAAGGGGAGGGAGACACACGGGGCGTGAGCGGGGGGAGGGAGAGAGACACACGGGGCATGATCGGGGGGTGGGGGAAGGGGAGAGAGACATACGGGGCATGAGAGGGGGTGGGTGGAGGGAGAGAGACACATGGGGCATGATCGGGGGGTGGGCGAGAGGGGGAAAGACACACGGGGCATAGCAGGGGTGGCAGGGAGGGGAAGAGACACACGGGGCATGAGCGGGGTTGGGGGGGAGAGAGAGAGACACACGGGGCATGATCGGGGGTGGGGGAAGGGGAGAGAGACACACGGGGCATGAGCGGGGGGTGGGGGAAGGGGAGATAGACACACGGGGCATGAGCGGGTGGTGGGGGAGGGAGAGAGACACATGGGGCATGATCAGGGGGTGGGGGAAGGGGAGAGAGACACACAGGGCATGAGCGGGGGGTGGGGGAGGGAGAGAGACACACGGGCATGATTGGGGGGTTGGGGGAAGAGGAGAGAGACACACGGGGCATGAGCAGGGGGTGGGGGGAGGGAGAGAGACACACGGGGCATGATCAGGGGGGTGGGGGAAGGGGAGAGAGACACACGGGGCATGAGCGGGTGGTGGGGGGAGGGAGAGAGACACACGGGGCATGATCGGGGGTGGGGGAAGGGGAGAGAGACACACGGGGCATGAGCGGGGTGGGGGGAGGGAGAGAGACACACAGGGCATGATTGGGGGGTGGGGGAAGGGGAGAGAGACACACGGGGCATGAGCGGGAGTTGCGGGGAGGGAGATAGACACACGGGGCATGATCGGGGGGTGGGGGAAGGGGAGAGAGACACACGGGGCATGAGCGGGGTGTGGGGGGAGGGTGAGAGACACACGGGGCATGATCGTGGGGGTGTGGGAAGGGGAGAGAGACACACGGGGTATGAGCGGGGGTGCGGGGAGGGAGAGAGACACACGGGGCATGATCAGGGCGTGGGGGAAGAGGAGAGAGACACACGGGGCATGAGTGGGGGGGCGAGGGAGAGAGACACACGGGGCATGATTGGGGGGTGGGCGATAGGGGGAGAGACACACAGGGCATGAGCGGGGTGGGAGGGAGGGGGAGAGACACACGGGGCATGATCGGGGGGTGGGGGAAGGGGAGAGAGACACACGGGGCATGAGCGGGGGGTGGGGGGAGGGGGAGAGACACACATGGCATGATCAGGGCGTGGGGGAAGGGGAGAGAGACACACGGGAATGAGCGGGGGCTGGGGGGAGGCAGAGAGACACACGGGCAATAATTGGGGCGTGGGGGAAGGGGAGAGAGACACATGGGGCATGAGCGGGGGCTGGGGGGAGGGGGAGAGACACACGGGGCATGAGCGGGGGTGGGGTGGAGGGAGAGAGACACACGGGGCATGATCGGGGGGGTGGGGGAAGGGGAGAGAGACACACGGGGCATGAGCGGGGGGTGGGGGGAGGGAGAGAGACACACGGGGCATGATTGGGGGGTGGGGGAAGAGGATAGAGACACACGTGTCATGGGCGGGGGGTGGAGGGAGGGAGAGAGACACACGGGTCATGATCGGGGGGGTGGGAGAAGGGGCGACAGACACACGGGTCATGAGCAGGGGCTGGGGGGAGGGAGAGAGACACACGGGGCATGATCGGGGGTGGGGGAAGGGGAGAGAGACACACGGGGCATGAGCGGGGGTGGGGGGGAGGGAGAGAGACACACAGGGCATGATTGGGGGGTGGGCGATAGGGGGAGAGAAACACAGGGCATGAGCGGGGGTGGGAGGGAGGGGGAGAGACACACGGGGCATGATCGGGGGTGGGGGAAGGGGAGAGAGACACACGGGGCATGAGCGGGGGGTGGGGGGAGGGAGAGAGACACACAGGGCATGATAGGTGGTGGGGGAAGAGGATAGAGACACACGTGGCATGGGCGGGGGGTGGGGGGAGGGAGAGAGACACACGGGGCATGATCGGGGGGGTGGGAGAAGGGGAGACAGACACATGGGTCATGAGCAGGGGGTGGGGGGAGGGAGAGAGACACACGGGGCATGATCGGGGGTGGGGGAAGGGGAGAGAGACACACATGGCATGATTGGGGGTGGGCGATAGGGGGAGAGAAACACAGGGCATGAGCGGGGGTGGGAGGGAGGGGGAGAGACACACGGGGCATGATCGGGGGTGGGGGAAGGGGAGAGAGACACACGGGGCATGAGCGGGGGGTGGGGGGAGGGAGAGAGACACACAGGGCATGATCAGGGCGTGGGGGAAGGGGAGAGAGACACACAGGGAATGAGTGGGGGCTGGCTGGGGGGAGGGAGAGAGACACAATGGGCATGAGCAGGGGTGGGGGGAGGGAGAGAGACACACAGGGCATGATTGGGGCGTGGGGAAGGGGAGAGAGACACACGGGGCATGAGCGGGGGTGGGGGGAAGGAGAGAGACACATGGGGCATGATCGGGGGGTGGGGGAAGGGGAGGGAGACACACGGGGCATGAGCGGGGGGAGGGAGAGAGACACACGGGGCATGATCGGGGGGTGGGGGAAGGGGAGAGAGACATACGGGGCATGAGAGGGGGTGGGGGGAGGGAGAGAGACACATGGGGCATGATCGGGGGTGGGCGAGAGGGGGAGAGACGGGGCATGAGCGGGGGTGGCAGGGAGGGGGAGAGACACACGGGTCATGAGCGGGGGTGGGGGGGAGAGAGACACACGGGGCATGAGCGGGGGGTGGGGGAAGGGGAGAGAGACACACGGGAATGAGCGGGGGCTGGGGGGAGGGAGAGAGACACACGAGGCATGAGCGGGAGTGGGGGGAGGGAGAGAGACACATGGGGCATGATCAGGGGGTGGGGGAAGGGGAGAGAGACACACGGGGCATGAGCGGGGGTGGGGGAGGGAGAGAGACACACGGGCATGATTGGGGGGTGGGGGAAGAGGAGAGAGACACACGGGGCTTGAGCGGGGGGTGGGGGGAGGGAGAGAGACACACGGGGCATGATCGGGGGGGTGGGGGAAGGGGAGAGAGACACACGGGGCATGAGCGGGTGGTGGGGGGAGGGAGCGAGACACACGGGGCATGATCGGGGGTGGGGGAAGGGGAGAGAGACACACGGGGCATGAGCGGGGGTGGGGGGAGGGAGAGAGACACATGGGGCATGATTGGGGGGTGGGGGAAGGGGAGAGAGACACACGGGGCATGAGTGGGAGTTGCGGGGAGGGAGATAGACACACGGGGCATGATCGGGGGGTGGGGGAAGGGGAGAGAGACACACGGGGCATGAGCGGGGTGTGGGGGGAGGATGAGAGACACACGGGGCATGATCGTGGGGGTGTGGGAAGGGGAGAGAGACACACGGGGTATGAGCGGGGGTGGGGGGAGGGAGAGAGACACATGGAGCATGATCGGGGGGTGGGGGAAGGGGAGGGAGACAGACGGGGCATGAGCGGGGGGAGGGAGAGAGACACACGGGGCATGATCGGGGGTGGGGGTAGGGGAGAGAGACACATGGGGCATGAGCGGGGGTGGCAGGGAGGGGGAGAGACACACGGGGCATGAGCGGGGGGTGGGGGGAGGGAGAGAGACACACGGGGCATGATTGGGGGGGTGGGGGAAGAGGATAGAGACACACGTGTCATGGGCGGGGGGTGGAGGGAGGGAGAGAGACACACGGGGCATGATCGGGGGGGTGGGAGAAGGGGAGACAGACACACGGGTCATGAGCAGGGGGTGGGGGGAGGGAGAGAGACACACGGGGCATGATCGGGGGTGGGGGAAGGGGAGAGAGACACACGGGGCATGAGCGGGGGAGGGGGGGAGGGAGAGAGACACACAGGGCATGATTGGGGGGTGGGCGATAGGGGGAGAGAAACACAGGGCATGAGCGGGGGTGGGAGGGAGGGGGAGAGACACACGGGGCATGATCGGGGGTGGGGGAAGGGGAGAGAGACACACGGGGCATGAGCGGGGGGTGGGGGGAGGGAGAGAGACACACAGGGCATGATTGGGGGGGTGGGGGAAGAGGATAGAGACACACGTGGCATGGGCGGGGGGTGGGGGGAGGGAGAGAGACACACGGGGCATGATCGGGGGGGTGGGAGAAGGGGAGACAGACACATGGGTCATGAGCAGGGGGTGGGGGGAGGGAGAGAGACACACGGGGCATGATCGGGGGTGGGGGAAGGGGAGAGAGACACACAGGGCATGATTGGGGGGTGGGCGATATGGGGAGAGAAACACAGGGCATGAGCGGGGGTGGGAGGGAGGGGGAGAGACACACGGGGCATGATCGGGGGTGGGGGAAGGGGAGAGAGACACACGGGGCATGAGCGGGGGGTGGGGGGAGGGAGAGAGACACACAGGGCATGATCAGGACGTGGGGGAAGGGGAGATAGACACACAGGGAATGAGTGGGGGCTGGGGGGAGGGAGAGAGACACAAGGGGCATGAGCAGGGGTGGGGGGGAGGGAGAGAGACACACAGGGCATGATTGGGGCGTGGGGAAGGGGAGAGAGACACACGGGGCATGAGCGGGGGTGGGGGGAAGGAGAGAGACACATGGGGCATGATCGGGGGGTGGGGGAAGGGGAGGGAGACACACGGGGCGTGAGCGGGGGGAGGGAGAGAGACACACGGGGCATGATCGGGGGGTGGGGGAAGGGGAGAGAGACATACGGGGCATGAGAGGGGGTGGGGGGAGGGAGAGAGACACATGGGGCATGATCGGGGGGTGGGCGAGAGGGGGAGAGACGGGGCATGAGCGGGGGTGGCAGGGAGGGGGAGAGACACACGGGTCATGAGCGGGGGTGGGGGGGGAGAGAGACACACGGGGCATGAGCGGGGGGTGGGGGAAGGGGAGAGAGACACACGGGAATGAGCGGGGGCTGGGGGGAGGGAGAGAGACACACGGGGCATGAGCGGGAGTGGGGGGAGGGAGAGAGACACATGGGGCATGATCAGGGGGTGGGGGAAGGGGAGAGAGACACACGGGGCATGAGCGGGGGTGGGGGAGGGAGAGAGACACACGGGCATGATTGGGGGGGTGGGGGAAGAGGAGAGAGACACACGGAGCTTGAGCGGGGGGTGGGGGGAGGGAGAGAGACACACGGGGCATGATCGGGGGAGTGGGGGAAGGGGAGAGAGACACACGGGGCATGAGCGGGTGGTGGGGGGAGGGAGCGAGACACACGGGGCATGATCGGGGGTGGGGGAAGGGGAGAGCGACACACGGGGCATGAGCGGGGGTGGGGGGAGGGAGAGAGACACACGGGGCATGATTGGGGGGTGGGGGAAGGGGAGAGAGACACACGGGGCATGAGCGGGAGTTGCGGGGAGGGAGATAGACACACGGGGCATGATCGGGGGGTGGGGGAAGGGGAGAGAGACACACGGGGCATGAGCGGGGTGTGGGGGGAGGGTGAGAGACACACGGGGCATGATCGTGGGGGTGTGGGAAGGGGAGGGAGAGAGACACACGGGGTATGAGCGGGGGTGGGGGGAGGGAGAGAGACACATGGGGCATGATCGGGGGGTGGGGGAAGGGGAGGGAGACACTCGGGGCATGATCGGGGGGAGGGAGAGAGACACACGGGGCATGATCGGGGGTGGGGGAAGGGGAGAGAGACACATGGGGCATGAGCGGGGGTGGCAGGGAGGGGGAGAGACACACGGGGCATGAGCGGGGGTGGGGGGGAGAGAGAGAGACACACGTGGTATGATTGGGGGGTGGGGGAAGGGGAGAGAGACACACGGGTGATGAGCGGGGGTGGGGGAAGGGGAGATAGACACACGGGACATGAGCGGGTGTTGGGGGGAGGGAGAGAGACACATGGGGCATGATCGGGGGGTGGGGGGAGGGGAGAGAGACACACAGGGCATGAGATGGGGTCGGGGGAGGTTCGAGAGACACACGGGGCATGATCGAGGGGTGGGGGAAGGGGAGAGAGACACACGGGCATGAGCGGGGGGTGGGGGGAGGGAGAGAGACACACGGGGCATGATCGGGGGGATGGGGATGGGGAGAAAGACACACGGGGCATGAGCGTGGTGTGGGGGGAGGGATAGAGACACATGGGGCATGAGCGGGGGTTGGGGGGAGGGGGAGAGACACATGGCGTTCATGTGCAGGCGGCAGATCCCGCTCATAGGCCCTCCGCTGGCCACTGTGTGCCGATGGCGTGAGCGGGGGGCTAGAGACATGGAGCATGAGTGGGGGTGGGGGGACAAGAAGACACACGGGGCATGAGCAGGGGTGGGAGGAACAGGAGACAGACACAAGATTTACTGTGCAGGCGGCGAGGAACAAAGATGGCGGGCATCTCTGAAGCCAGACGCACTGCACGCTTTCACCGCATCCAATGAGAGAGCACGTCAGATGTCCGCGGACATCACGCAAGCTGCTTGCTCAATACCCGTCCTGTCCGCAGAGCGAACAGGGAAGTGTGTCCGCGAAGCAAACACAGATATCACTAATTTTTTTCACTTACATTTTTGTCATTTTTTAAAAAACTACTGGACGGATTTACACCAAATAAAGCAAAGCACGCTTTCGGGACCAAGCCGCCGCCCCTGCTGCAAATTTGGTGTAAATCCGTCCAGCGGTTTGGGCTGTAGGCGTGAGCAAAGTTTTTTCCCATTATGTCTATGGGAAAAAAAAAAAGTTTTGGGATCCCCCCTATAACTTTGCCCCCCCTGGACGAATCCTCAGCAAACTTTGCAAAAAAGATTCAGAGTGAGCCAAATAATTTTTTTGCAAAGTTTGGTGAGGTTTCGTCCAGGGAGAGCAAAGTTATAAGCCGCCCAAAAAGTGCTCTTCCTATGGAAACACCAACTTAACCATAACTACATGGCCACTATCGTGGCCATGTAATATGTGTGTGTCTAGAATCTGAATGTTCCACGACACATTTTAGCAAACGTGGACCCCATGAATGAAAGGGCTGAAAGTGTGGCGCAACAGAAATGAACAGCTGACAGCAACGGAAGATTCAAGAAGGCTGCCTGGCCTGTGTCAAGAGTCGGGCCGCCAAGAGTCTGGTTATCAACTCGAGAAGAGACAATGAACATGAGAAATGAGCTGAGCTCCTGTTTGAGGTGTAACGGAAAAACACTAGAAGTGCCAGGTTTTCTTCATTTAATATTAAATACAACAAAGGAGCTTAAATGTGGTCTCCAGTCACATGGTCAGATGAAAATCGATTTTGGGGCAAGCTACACCGAGACCAGAAGATAAGGCCATGCCTTCACTCCCTTTTATTCTCAGACAGAGTGAGCCTTCACAAGGCGGCGTTCAAAGACTAATTGACTGGCAGACAGCAGGAGGGATGATGGAGGTTGGGCTAATTGGGTGAGGAGGCATGACCAGGCCAACCCCCCTAGCAACTGGGGTAACAGTTTGTGTGCTGCTAGCAATTGGAATATAACAGAAGGGTACAAGTGTGGCAACCAATTATAGAGGGCCACGTAGTAAGAATCCTATAGTTTGAGAAGCCAATAGAACATTGTGTATTAATATGACATGGAGGATGACTTGCACTTGGGGTGGGTTTAGTTGTCCACCTGACTTTAGAGATCAAATCATGATCCACACCCTTATATAAAGTATACTTAGAACTTCTCTTTTAGCCTATCACAAATCCCCGTAGGTTTTCTTATTTTGTCACATAGTATGACATCAGATGACACATTTTTAGTATAAAGTTGTGTTTTTTCATTAAATGTTTGAGGAACTCTTGAGAGAGAATACTGTGCAGCGTCCATTGAAGTCCGGTGTACTCCCTGTTTTAACAAAGTGTAATTAAAACAATAGTGTTTTTATCAAACTTTCTGAGTCATTCTGATTATTGATGTATGAGTGAGATCTGCATACCCATCCAACTCAGATACTGTTACCTCGTCTTAAAGGACCTCTGATTCACTTGGTAGCAGAGAGAAAATGGTTATAGACCCATCGACCAGTAGGCTTTTAGCATTTTCAGAACATCAGGCATCCTCCACCATTTAGCTGGAGGATTGAGAGGCTTCCTGTGGAGAGCGGCAGATATAGAACTCTTGCAAGAAAAGACGATACAGGTGGGACGGGTGTCATTTAAACCTGCTCCGCCCGCATGCAGGCACTTTGCGTTAGTATGCTTACAGCAGCGTAATGCTCACCGCCACCTGAAGCGCATCTTACCTGATTCCAGCAGCTTACCTGATTCCAGCAGAATACCTGATTCCAGCCGCAACCGCAGTCAGAGTGCATCCTTACCTGATTGCAGCAACAACCGCAGTAGGAGCGCATCCTTACCTGATTCCAGTAGCAACCACAGTAGGAGCACATCCTTACCTGATTCCAGCAACAACCGCAGTCAGAGCGCATCCTTACCTGATTCCAGCAGCAACCGCAATCAGAGCGCATCCTTACCTGTTTCCAACAGCAACCTCAGTCGGAATGCATCCTTACAGGTTTTCCAGCAACAAGCGCAGTCGGAGGATATGGCTACGCTCTAACGACCCTCAAGATTAACTATGCCTCCACTCATACCAACAGATCGTATTCTGTCTGTATATATGTATATTCCTTTAACTGAACTGTTGAGATGTAATGCTTCATATTGATATTGTGCCTTACCCTGTAACTAAGCTTTTGAGTATTCTTGTTTTTCTGTTCTCTGTTGCACCCAGCTACCTTTTGGTTTGGCGCGCCATACAAAATCAATAAACAAACAAACAAATAAACAAACATATCCTTACCTTATTCTGGCTCCCAGCCACAACACTACTCGGGAGTCCACTTTCGGCCAGCTTCATCGCGGATCCAGGCATCTATCATCTGCCGGCAGATCTCCAGATAACAGCATTCCAGTCATAGTCGCCAGGCCATCCCTGCAAAGGAAAAAGACAAAATAAGGTAGAAAAACTATAAAGGCATTACGCTCAGTTTGCGCTCAAACCAATCCTCGCGCTTGACCTAAGAACCAAACTTACCACCTATTGGGACATCGTGAACTCCCTTTTTCTCCATTGGGGCTCGCTTCTTGCACCACAACTACCGCTAGGCCTCATATCACCTATTGGGGAAAGGGACAGACATTACAAGAGATACGGACAATAATCAAGGAAAAACACGTTACAAAAGGGTACAGACAATAACCATTATCGAAGGATACTTACCTTTGAAGTGGTTCAGCCACAGCCGTCTGGGCTGCCACGCACATGGACCAGTGAATAAACTCGGTCTATCTAAAAGCGTCCCTGCAGTGAGAAGCAGGACGGAGAGTTCACCATCATAATTAAACAGGTGAGAATATATGGGCAGGTGCATGCTCACCAGATTCTGGGAAGAAGGGTTTGAGGGAGACCATAGTCATATCACAGCATTCTCACGGCCTCTCGTATTCTCGCAGGGGCAGTACCAACAACCAGCGCAGTCCACAACACAGGAGCAGGGGACGAAGTCTGACCAAGGGGATCCAGTTCCAGGGAGGGCTGCAACCGTGTCCCAACGTCCCCGCAGAGACCAGGTGAGCGTAACAGAAGCGAAGCCTCTCCGAATCTCTGCCTGGGCGTTATGGAAACTTCAGGAAGAGACCAGTTGGCCCAACTACTGGGGGAACTACGGGCAGAAGTTCATGCCTCCAGACAAGAAACCAATGCCTTAAGAAGGAACCATATTATAGCTTGTGAACAAACTGATGACTTGGCAAGACAAATGCTTCAGACCCATGCAGGTCAGGTTCCATTACCTTGGCTTGCCCATCCTCCGATGCCACATCCATCACCACCAGTTCAAGTGGTGCTTCCAGGTGCAGTGCCACTGGCCCCACCTGAACGCTTTACCGGTGACTCCAATAAGTATGCTATATTCATGAACCAATATCGCCTCCACTTTTTGTGCCCTGGGGCTTTTCCTAACGATAGCGCAAGAGTCACCTTTGTTCTTTCATATTTAGGAGGCACTGCAGCAGACTGGTCGATACCATTAGTAAACCAGGATGATCCTCTGCTCTGAAACTTTGGGGAATTCCAGCGGGAGATGGAAATATTGTTTGCTAGACACACCCAAGGACAAGCCCTGGATAATGAACTATTGTCACTCAGGCAGGGAAACCAAGATCTGCTGACCTATATCGCTACTTTTAATCGCCTCATAGCACAGACAAATTGTCCAGAAGAGAAGAGAACCACACTCTTTTATCAGGGATTGTGTGGGGAACTAAAGGATGTTCTAGCCCAAGTGGTCAATCCTCTTGAAGTTTGTGCGGAATACATCAATCTGACTGTGCAGCTTGACCACAGGTTGCAGAATCGAAAAATGGATCACTCAAGGACTGAAGGGAGGTCGGTCTATATGCGACCCCAGGACAACCAAACTATAACCCACGAAGAAACCAAGCCAATGCAGATTGGGAGGTTTACGGGCTCCTATCTCCAAGGCTGAGAGAGAAAAGAGAAGACAACAACTCTGTTTCTACTGTGGAAGAGCATGACATTTCCTCCGGGAATGCCCGGTAAAACCCTCCAAGAAGATAGTTGGTGCAACGGACAATGACAATGATGAAATGGAACAAAACCCAGAAAACTCCAACTCCCGACAAGCAGTGGGGTTCACTTGTCGAGCGAAAAGATGGTACTTTTGGTCAACCACCAACAACCGTTAAAGGTAAATGCCTTGGAGGCATATATTGATAGCGGAGTGGTGGGAAATTATATTGAACACGATCTGGCCGCACTAATGGGCCTTCCTCTCCAGCAAAAGCTGATATCAGAAAACGTCACAGCAGTGGATGGTTCTCAGTTGTCATCCGGCCCAGTGACGCAACATACCGAAAAAGTCATGCTGATGTGTCAGGATGGTCATCGGGAAGACATCTCTATCGATCTCATAGGGGCCCCCCAGTTCCAGATGATCTTAGGAATGCCTTGGCTGGAAACCCACAACCCTAGGATCGACTGGCGAAAACGAGTGCTGACCTTCTCTCAAGAATGTGCTAACATCTGCTACCACAGAAATGTGAAGAGCCGGGAACTCAAGGTAAAATCTATCCTTGGGCTCTCTGGTTCCCTACCCCCTGAATACCTGGATTACCATGACATGTTCCAGAAGGAGCAAGTGAACACCCTGCCTCCACAAAGACCTTACAACAGCCAGATCGATCTGGTGTCCGGAGCACAAATTCCCTGTAGTCGCATTTACGCACTAACTGAGCAAGAAAACCAGCATCTGAGATCTTATCTGGATCAATACCTAGCTAACAGCTTCATCCACCCATCTACGTCCCTTGCCTCCTTAGCTCTCTTTTTTGTACCAAAGAAAGAGGGTGCCCTAAGAACTTGTATAGATTATAGAGCGCTTAATCAAATCACGGTAAAGAACAGATATCCCCTTCCACTCATCCCGGAGCTTTTAGACCAGGTGAAGAATGCTCAAATCTACACTAAACTGGACTTACGAGGAGCCTATAACCTTGTGAGAGTTAAAAAGGGGGTGTGGAAGACGGTATTCCGAACCAAATATGGGCTTTTTGAGTATAAGGTCATGCCTTTAGGACTATGTAATGCCCCGGCGGCGTTCCAATTCTTTATGAACAATGTGCTTCATAAATTATTGGACGTTTGCGCGCTCGTCTACATAGATGATATTCTTATTTACTCGCCATCCAAGGAGGACCACGTCGGCCATGTAAGAGCAGTTTTGGAAAAGCTTTGACAGCATTGGCTGTTTGCCAAATAAGAAAAGTGTTTCTTTCATGTTACGGAGGTTACATTTTTGGGCTTCATGCTCACATCACGAGGGGTACACATGGACACACGCAAGGTGGATGCTATCCTTCAATGGCCATCACCAACATCTGTAAAAGGAGTACAGAGTGTGCTCGGATTTGCCAATTTTTATTGTCAGTTTATTCCAAGGTTTTCGCAAATAGTTCATCCAAAACCTCCCTACTGAGAAAAAATAAGAAATTCTTCTTGTCCCCCAAAACAGAGAATGCCTTTCAGGATGAAGCTTGCCTTCACCAGAGCACCAGTTCTGCCATACCGTCAACCAGATCTGCCATACGTGGTCGAAACAGACGCCTCCAACGTAGCCATGGGAGCGGTATTATCGCAAAAGGACCCTGATACAGGGCAATTACATCCCATATTGTTTTTTGGTCCCGTAAGTTTGCTGCACCAGAATTGAACTATGCAATCACTGACAAGGAACTACTAGTGATTAAGAGAGCCTTCAAAACATGGAGACACTATCTACTGGGAGCAAGACACACGGTCACAGTTATCACATGTCACTGTAATCTACAATTACTGAAGACTTCCAAGGCCCAATACTCACGCCAGCTTCCTGGGCTCTCTTCTTTGCCAAATACGATTTTGTCATTACTTGCAGACCAGGAGTATGCAATGGGAAAGCAGAAACTCTGTCACGCATGGGTGAGGACAAGGAAGCATTCACCACATACGAGCCTGTGGCCATCATTCCCGTAGAACGGATTTAAAACCAAATCGCTGGAACTGCCTGTTAGGATGACTTGAAAACCGATCTCCAATCTCGGATGAACCAAACAGCACCACAGGAGTGGCTAGCTAGAGGAGGCCGATACACCATCCAAAATGATCTACCCTATTTTCAAGGGTGACTATATATTCCGTACAAGAAATTACAAGACCAGTTAATAGCAAATTACCATGAATCATTAGTGGAAGGACAGGGATTGCCAAGGCTCGAGCTAAAATACAAAAGGGCTATTGGTGGCCCACCTGGAGAAAAGACATTGCACAATTCATTGTGACCTGTGGTGCCTGCGCGCAACACAAATCTCAGAAGTTAAGTTCAGGAGGGTTACTACATCCCTTAGCTGTACCCCAAGCACCATGGCAAACCCTTATCACTGATCTTCCTCCCTGCAACGGGTTTAACACGATCCTGGTTATTGTAGACTTATTCTCCAAGATGGCCCATTTTATTCAATTAAAAGGGCTTCCCACTGCTTCCGCCCTTGCCACTGTATTTTTGGAGCAAATTGTCAAGTTACACGGTTTCCCATCGGCATTGGTCTCAGATCGCGAAACACAATTTGTCTCAGCACTCTGGAGGAGGTGTTGCAAAATATCCAAAATTGATCTCCGGCTATCCACGAGTCATCATCCCCAAACTGATGGCCAAACCGAATGAACCAACCAGACACTGCAGCAATACCTGAGGTGTATGTTACAACAAAAACATGCTTTGGTTGACCAAATTTGCCTACGATAATTCCAACCACACTAGCACTGGACAGACCCCATTCTACACAGTGCATGGTCGACATCCTCAAACATCCACTTTTGATTCACTTGATTCACTTGACGAATTAGAAATGCCAGGAGTTACAACCTTGCACAAAACAATCACTCAAACCCTTAAGGAAGCAGTTGAAAATCTGACAATGGCCAAAGAACAACAGAAAAAGTTTGGAGATCGACACCAAAGAGAGGCGGTACATTATTAGGTCGGGGAAAAAGTTTGGTTGGCATCCAAGAACATTCCCTTGAAAGAACCACAAGCCTTCTGCCCCATGTACCTAGGCACTTATCCCATCACCTGCTGCCATGAAATTAGAATTACCATCTAACATGCGGATCCATCTGTTGTTCCATGTTTTTCTCTTGAAACCTATGAAACCAGGTACTCAGATTGAGGCACCACCCGACCCCGACATCATAGAAAGAAAACCGGAATACGAGGTCAAGACTATTCTGGATTCCAAGATAGCACGATCTAAACTGTACTACCTTAGACTGGAAAGGTTATGACCTCAAGACCGTACATGGGAACCTAGTGACTTCGACCATGCTCCACGACTAATCAGACAATTCCATCGAAACAACCCCTCCAAGCCAGGACCAGGACGAAAAGCACAAGTGAGGGTAGCCTTGAGCGGGAGTGCTGTCATGGCCACTGGGCAAGGACCAAAAGCTCCACCACATAAAAGATCCATTTGGACCCAGTCCTGGCGCCTCTGGCACCAGACTCACGAGTAAGTGTGCTCTGCACACTTTATTCTTGTGCATATGCCTTTTTTTCCCTGCAGGGCCTCCACGAGCCTCCAGGTCGGGCGTGGCCATAGGAGCTAATTGGGATGCACATGCAGCATCCTCTAGGAGTGGCACAGTGGGGACACGAATCGGAACAAATGGGTGTGGCTGGGACCAGGGAAGAAGGGTTCGAGGGAGACCACAGTCATATCACAGCATTCTCACAGCCTCTCGTATTCTCGAAGGGGCAGTACCAACAACCAGCGCAGTCCACAACACAGGAGCAGGGGAAGAAGCCTGACCAAGGGGAGCCAGTTCCAGGGAGGGCTGCAACCATGTCCTAACGTCCCTGCAGAGACCAGTTGAGCGTAACAACTTGTCCCTCTTTCATGAAATCCCTCCTGGTTTCCAAAGGCACTGAGTGGACCAAAGGCAATGGTGACTGATTGGAGGAGGAGAAGATCCTGAAGGTCTGGATAAGGCGAATGCTGAGCAGAATGAGGGGACAGCCAAATAAGGGAATGGGAATTGTGGTAAAAGAATAAAGTAACATGGGGTTGATTAAGATGTGATGAGGAGCATCAGAGATATATGACAAGGAGCATCAAAAGGAGCTCATAATCCTTGCTCAGGGAGCTTTTAGAAGGAGTAATTTCAAAACCCAATTGGGTACTTAGGCGGCACATAAACAAGGTTTAATGATAGGGAAAGATTCAAACTCCAGTCAGAGTATTTTAGGGGCTAAGATAAAAGGAGTGTCATAACAAGATATATGTAAAGCCGTGTAGTCTGTTTGTGTATTTTGAAAGTTAAGAAAGGTGTCGAGGAGCGACAAAAGGAAAATTGTGAGGTTAAAAGAGAGGAAAAGTTGTCATCTATCTTTTTAGTCGTTGTCGGGGTCGACTGAAAACGTAGATTGGACTAATTGAGAAAGTAGAGGCTTTGAGCACCGAGTTTGGTGCATACTCTTATTTGTTATTTTTCTGAATCTTTTTTTGTGCGTAAATTAACGGTAAGTATTGACAGTCAATTAAGACTTGTCACAATGGGGGATGTTACTCCACTGATGCACTTGTGCAAGACACTGCCAAAACATGCACACAAACTCAAACAGTATAGTATAGAATAGGTAAAGGGTACAGCAGATAAAATGAGCATGCCATGGCCACAAGGGGAATCGCTGTCAAAAGCGGTTTTGCAAGACATGAGCACATACTTGCACGCTGCATAGACAGAAAAGAAATTGGAGAAAAGGCTAGCTAGTTTAGAGCTCTGGAAAATGTACCAGGAGGAACTGAAAGATCCACCTCCTGAGGACTGAGGACTGGATGCTTAATCAGTGTTTAACCTTTTGCTCCCCTTATCTTGCACAAAGAAAATGGCGATAGTACAAAAGATGAAGGATTGCATCCATTAAGGGAATTAAAGTTGGTGACAAGATATAGTTATCCGATACATGAACCGCCTGCTTATAGCAGTGATGATAGCTCAGAAAAGATTAAAGGAAAAGAGGAGACCTTTAAGGTCTTGCAAGACAGGGAGGAGAAAAGTGAATGGCCAAATGTGACCCTAGAAATTGAACGGGAGATTAAGAGATGGAAAGGAGAAAAGGATAAATCTGACAAGGTTACCCTCGTACAGAACAAATGGATGGGTGGACAGATATTGCTGAAGCTCAATGGGAAAAGTATTGAGGAAGTAAGGCAAAGGGAAGATCAAGGTGAACAGGATTGAAAAGACAGGGAACAAGAGAAACGATTGAAAGAGAATGAACACAAGAGAAGGGATAGACAAAGGTGAGAACAAATATACCAAGAGGAGCAGCAAAAGATAGAGGAAAGGGGAGAGGAGCAAAGGAAATATGACAACAGGCAGAGAGCAATCGAAGGCTAGAAAAGAGTGGAGGGAAGAGTAGGAAGCTGAGAGATTACGAGATAAAAGTATAAAAATACAATGGGAAGAGGAAGTGCGTACAGCAAATGAAAGAAGGGAAGAGAAAAGACCATAAGGGCAAAGAGTTAGACGGCAGGCAAGGAAGCAAAGGGAATTAGATGGAGAAATGGAGCAAAAAAGGAGATAGAGAAAACGCGATATCGATCGCATTGAGAAAATGTTAATGGAACTGTCATGATCACTGCTTCCAAGGAGCCAGGACCAGCCCAACGTCCTTGGAAGCAGGCCCCTAACCCTAATCCTAGGCACCAGCCCGTCCCCACTGGGACCTTTTGGACCTTGTCCTGGCGCCGGTGGCACCAGGCTCATCAAAACCATCGGTCCCGGCACTGGAAGCGCCAGGCTCATAATATGTGTGAAGATGCTTGGGTGGACTTACCTGCAGCAGACCATGCTGCTTACTTACCAGCCACTTAGAAGTCCTCTGTGAACAGGAACTACTTTCTTACCTGGGTGGGGCAAGCTCCACTCCCTGGATACAGTACTGGAACTCTTCTGGAACTGGAACTCTTTTCTTACCTAGGCGGGGCCGTGGAGGAAGACGCCTCATCACTCCAAGGCTATTTAAACCACACCCGATAGATGAAACGTGCTTCGCGTTATTCTGCATCTGCAGCAGAACGCTCACCGAGTCTGTTCCAGCCTTTCTTCTTTCGATCCTGAACCTGCAAGAATTATACTTACCATTCCTGTATCCAGTCAACAGCAGCACCTGCAAAGAGAAGAAACAACAGGTTAGCAAGGCAACCTTTACTCGCAGTGCTTACTCACCTGATCCATCGGCTGCGGTCTTTTCTTCACGCTGCACTTCCGCCTGTGAAGACAAAAGCATTGTGATTACTTACCGGCACTCCGCGAATTCCGGAATTCTTCACGCTGCACCTCCGCCTGTGAAGACAAAAGCATTGTTATTACTTACCGGCACTCCGCGAATTCCGGAATTCTTCACGCTGCATCGCCGCCTGTGAAGACAAAAGCATTGTTATTACTTACGGGCATTCCGCGGACTCCGGCGCTGCAACCCAACTTCTGAAAGACAAAAGAAGAGACATTAGACAGGTATTTACTTACGCCCATCGCGCGCGTCGCAATAGAACGCCTGCCAATACTCCGGTGTCTCTTCAGCACGAATTAAGCTGCAAGGGAAAAAGGCAGTTAGAGCGCTTGCATTTACTTACGCATTTCCAGGTGTTCACTCCATCTTCCATCTCAAGAGTCCTGCAAGACAAAACGGAAAAGCATTATACAGAGTCCTGTTCAATATTAACGTGCCACGCACCTAAAGACTATAAAGACTAAAAAGGTGTCTGGAAACTCACCGCTCGTGCAGTTAACGACGGTAACGATCCTCTGAGTTCAAGAGGCGTATGTTTTACCAGTGAAGGAACTGGCAACGGCACCCTGCACCAGACGCAGATGGAGAGTCCAGCATTCACCTATCTAAGGTGAGCACGTTCACCTGGGGGCTCTACGGAGAAGCTAGGAAGAGAGAGAGAGAGAGGGACATTCAACAACCCAGACCATTAACCCCCATATTTTTTCACCTGCAGAAACCTCACCCTACGAGTTCGACACACAGTGCAAAGAGGTTCGACCCCAGAAGCCAATCGAGTCCTGCACATCACTTTTCGAGTCACAGACACCTTCCTGCCAAGACCAGCGCCTCCGTGGGAATCAGGTGAGCGTTACAGAACGCGAAGCCCACCGCAAAACTCCTACCCAGGCGCAATGGAAACCTCAGACACTGATCAATTAGCCCAGTTGCTCGGGGAATTAAGAGCAGAAGTACATGCAGCTCGTCAGGAAACAAACTCTCTAAGAAGAGAACTGATAATTTCCAAGGAGCGAACAGAGGACCTCGCTAGGCAATTGCTACAAATGCAGGCAGGACTGACACCTCTGCCCGCTCCAGGAGGAAGTTATCCTTCTGCATCATCTTTAAATCCAGTGCAAATCAATCTACCCGGTAATGTGCCCTTGGCTCCGCCCAAACGCTTTTCTGGTGACCCAAAGAAATTTGCAGTGTTCATCAACCAGTGCCGCCTACACTTCTTATGTCGACCAGCTGCATTCCCAACAGACCAGACCAAGGTGGCTTTCGTGCTTTCTTATCTCAGTGGCAGCGCCGCAGATTGGTCGATCCCTTTAGTCACCCAGGATGATCCGGTTTTACATGATTTCCAGGCCTTCCAGTCCAGCATGGAGAAACTGTTCGCAAGACATGCACAAGGGCAGGCCTTGGACAATGAACTTCTTTCATTACGACAGGGTAATCAAGACCTCTTGACTTATATAGCCTCATTCAACAGACTTATAGTGGAAACTCAATGCCCCGAGGATAAGAGAATAACACTTTTCTACAGAGGCCTGTGTGGAGAGCTCAAGGATGTGTTAGCTCAAGTTGTGAACCCTCCACAAGAATGCTCAGACTATATTGACTTAGTTGTCCAATTGGACCACAGATTACAGAACAGGAAGGCTGATCGTTCTAAATTTGATACCCGAGTGTTTTCTAAACCACAGACCTCTACTAAGGGAGCTGACACTGTGGAACCCATGCAAATAGGGGGCATGAAAGGTCTTTTAACCCAAAAGGAGCGGGAAAGAAGAAGACAGCTGCAATTATGCCTCTATTGCGGGAACTCAGGGCACTTTCTTCGAGACTGTCCAGTGAAACCAGCTAAGAAGGCTGTAGGAGCCGCAGATACCTGTACCACAAGTTCTGAGCAGGGAAACGACCTAGCCCGGCAAGTGTAGAGGTCCTCTTGCCGAGCGTTAAGATCTGTCCCGTGACCTCGCATTTCGTGGTGCCCATGGTCCTCATTAGTCCTGAACGTCCGGATCGTTTGCATGCAATTGAAGCTTACATCGACAGCGGAGCAATCGGTAATTATGTGGACCGTGAAATGGTATCAAGGATGAATCTACCCTTTGTCCCTAAGGCAGTAAAAGACATCATTACTACAGTGGATGGCACGGAGATAGCCTCCGGACCAGTAACGCACGCCACCCAAGAAGTGACGCTAGTGAGCCAAGATGGACACCGGGAGAAAATCGTGTTCGATGTGATCAAGGCCCCTCAGTTCCAGATCATTCTTGGAATCCCTTGGTTAGAGAAGCACAATCCTCAGATCGATTGGCGAGCAAAGACGGTTCAGTTTCCAGAATGTTTTACCACTTGTTATCCTTGGCCTGATGTTTCACTGGCTGCAATCTCTTCTGAGGTTCCCAAATTACCTCCGAATACCAGGAATTCCAAGATGTCTTTCGGAAGGATCAAGCTAACACCCTGCCTCCTCATAGGTCTTACGACTGTCAAATAGATCTGATACCCGGAACAACTCCTCCTTGCAGTAGGATTTATGCCCTCACCGAGCCAGAGAATCTTCACCTCAGACAATATCTGGACCAATACCTAGCTAACGGGCTTATCCGTCCTTCAAAATCTCCAGCTTCATCGGCTTTGTTCTTCGTTCCGAAAAAGGAAGGAGACCTTAGGACTTGTATAGATTACCGCGCCCTGAATCAAATCACTGTTAAAAACAGATACCCGTTACCTTTGATCCCTGAACTCCTGGACCAAGTCAAAGACGCATGTATATATACAAATTTGGATCTCAGAGGAGCCTACCACTTGGTACGAATAAAAGAGGGCGATGAATGGAAGACGGCCTTCCGCACCAAGTATGGGCTATTTGAATATCAAGTGATGCCCTTTGGACTTTGTAACGCTCCTGCCGCTTTCCAGTATTTTATGAACCATGTCCTTAGAGAACTCATAGATGTGTGTGTTGTTGTCTACATCGATGACATCCTTGTCTATTCATCATCTGAAGAGGAACATCAGAGACACGTTAAAAAGGTTCTCGAGAGATTGCGTCAGCATAACCTTTTTGCTAAGCTTGAAAAATGCGTTTTCAACGTAACTGAAGTTGAGTTCCTGGGATTCATATTGTCACCTGACGGAGTCCATATGGATTCAAAGAAAGTTGATGCAATCATCAAGTGGCCATCACCAACCTCGGTAAAAGGAGTTCAAAGCATGTTAGGCTTCGCTAACTTTTACCGCAGATTCATTCCTGAATTCTCTCGGATAGTCCAGCCCATCACCGCTCTGTTAAAGAAGAACAAACTTTTTGAGTGGTCTACTGAAGCAGAACAAGCTTTTCAGGACTTAAAAGCTAAATTCATTTCTGCACCTGTTCTAAAACATCCTCGCCCAGAACTCCCCTACATCGTGGAAACGGATGCTTCTAGTCTTGCTATGGGGGCAGTTTTATCACAAAGAGATCCGGTCACACACCAATTACATCCTGTAGCCTTTTGGTCCCGCAAATTCTCGGCTCCCGAGATCAACTATTCAATTACAGACAAGGAGCTTTTAGCTATCAGATCGGCCTTTAAAGCCTGGCGGCATTATCTTTTGGGAGCCAGACACACAGTCACTGTAATGACTGATCACCGCAATTTACAATATCTGAAGACGGCCAAAGCTCAGTCTTCCAGACAGCTTCGCTGGGCTCTGTTTCTGGCTGAGTTTGATTTTATAATTACTTATTGACCAGGCAGTAAAAACGGAAAAGCAGATGCCCTCTCCCGGATGGGAGTAGATGAACATTTGACCAATCCAGAACCAATACCCATAATCCCAGAACAAAGGATTTTGGGTTTGGTCAGCGCTCAATCCTTTGAAGACATCAAGACTACAGTCAAATCACTCCTAACTCCGGCCAATTTGCAGGACTGGCAATTAAAGGGAAAAGAATTCTCAGTGGATCAAGATCTACCATATTTCCGAGGATGATTGTACTTGCCCTGTGAGAAAATACAAAAACAAGTAATCTCCTGTTATCACGACTCTCTAATGGAGGGTCACCCTGGCATTACCAAAACCATGGAAAAGATCAAAAGACATTTCTGGTGGCCATCATGGAAGAAGGATATTAGAGATTTTGTAATCTCCTGCGGTGTGTGTGCCCAGAATAAAAGTCAGAAGGAGAAACCAGCCGGCCTATTACACCCTCTAGACATTCCACCCTGTCCATGGCATACCCTGTCCATGGATTTCATCACGGACTTACCTCCATGCTCAGGGTATAATACCATTCTAGTAGTCGTGGATCTATTCTCCAAGATGGCTCACTTCATTCCCCTGAAGGGCCTACCTTCAGCTTCAGTATTGGCCCGAGAATTCTTAGAAAACATCGTTCGGTTACACGGTTTTCCCTCGGTTTTAGTCTCCGATAGGGGAAGTCAATTCATCTCCCACTTTTGGCGAAGTTGCTGTCGTCTAGCCCAAATTGATGTAAGACTTTCAACCAGTCACCATCCCCAAACTGACGGACAAACCGAGAGGACAAATCAGACTCTAGAGCAATATCTACGTTGCATGCTCCAACAAACTGAAAACCGTTGGAAGGATATTCTTTGGATCGCTGAATACGCTTACAACAATTCGACTCATTCTGGAACCGGGAAGACTCCCTTCTTCCTATTATATGGACACCATCCTAGAACCTCTAACCTGGATCCTCCCCAAGAATTCGAAACACCTGCCGTGGATCACTTGCACTCGGAGATCACCCGTGCTTTTAAGGAAGCCACTGTCCATCTGCAAAGAGCTAAAGCTCAATTCAAAAAAGGAGCAGATCGACACCGTAAAGAGGCCCCTCACTACGCAGTAGGAGATCAGGTCTGGTTATCCACTAAGCACCTGCCTCTAAAAGGACCCCGCACCTTCATCCCGAGATACCTTGGACCCTACCTCATCTCTACCATAGTTAATCCGGTGGCTGTCAAATTGGAATTACCTGCGCATATGAAAATACATCCAGTATTCCATGTCTCCTTATTAAAACCAGTACAACCAGAAACCCGATTGACTGAACTCCCAGAACCTGTTTTGGTAGATGGAGAACTTGAATTCGAAGTAAAGAACATCCTAGACTCCAAAATCTCCAAATCTAAGTTATATTATCTGGTTGATTGGAAAGGATACGGCCCCCAGGAAAGGTCTTGGGAACCCTCAGAATATGTCCACGCACCTCGTCTGGTCAAGAAATTCCATCGGAATCACCCCGACAAGCCAAAACCCCCGGAGAAGACACGCTTAGGAGGGGCCTTGAGGGGGGGTGCTGTCATGATCACTGCTTCCAAGGAGCCAGGACCAGCCCAACGTCCTTGGAAGCAGGCCCCTAACCCTAATCCTAGGCACCAGCCGGTCCCCACTGGGACCTTTTGAACCTTGTCTTGGCGCCGGTGGCACCAGGCTCATCAAAACCATCGGTCCCGGCACTGGAAGCGCCGGGCTCATAATATGTGTGAAGATGCTTGGGTGGACTTACCTGCAGCAGACCATGCTGCTTACTTACCAGCCACTTAGAAGTGCTCTGTGAACAGGAACTACTTTCTTACCTGGGTGGGGCAAGCTCCACTCCCTGGATACAGCACTGGAACTCTTCTGGAACTGGAACTCTTTTCTTACCTAGGCGGGGCCGTGGAGGAAGACGCCTCATCACTCCAAGGCTATTTAAACCACACCCGATAGATGAAACGTGCTTCGCGTTATTCTGCATCTGCAGCAGAACGCTCACCGAGTCTGTTCCAGCCTTTCTTCTTTCGATCCTGAACCTGCAAGAATTATACTTACCATTCCTGTATCCAGTCAACAGCAGCACCTGCAAAGAGAAGAAACAACAGGTTAGCAAGGCAATCTTTACTCGCAGTGCTTACTCACCTGATCCATCGGCTGCAGCCTTTTCTTCACGCTGCACCTCTGCCTGTGAAGACAAAAGCATTGTGATTGCTTACCGGCACTCCGCGAATTCCGGAATTCTTCACGCTGCACCTCCGCCTGTGAAGACAAAAGAATTGTTATTACTTACGGGCATTCCGCGGACTCCGGCGCTGCAACCCAACTTCTGAAAGACAAAAGAAGAGACATTAGACAGGTATTTACTTACGCCCATCGCGCTCATCGCAATAGAACGCCTGCCAATACTCCGGCGTCTCTTCAGCACGAATTAAGCTGCAAGGGAAAAAGGCAGTTAGAGCGCTTGCATTTACTTACGCATTTCCAGGTGTTCACTCCATCTTCCATCTCAAGTGTCCTGCAAGATAAATGGGAAAAGCATTATACAGAGTCCTGTTCAATATTAACGTGCCACGCACCGAAAGACTATAAAGACTAAAAAGGTGTCTGGAAACTCACCGCTCGTGCAGTTAACGACGGTAACGATCCTCTGAGTTCAAGAGGCGTATGTTTCACCAGTGAAGGAACTGGCAACGGCACCTTGCACCAGACGCAGATGGAGAGTCCAGCATTCACCTGTCTAAGGTGAGCACGTTGACCTGGGGGCTCTACGGAGAAGCTAGGAAGAGAGAGAGAGAGAGGGACATTCAACAACCCAGACCATTAACCCCCATATTTTTTCACCTGCAGAAACCTCACCCTACGAGTTCGACACACAGTGCAAAGAGGTTCGACCCCAGAAGCCAATCGAGTCCTGCACATCACTTTTCGAGTCACAGACACCTTCCTGCCAAGACCAGCGCCTCCGTGGGAATCAGGTGAGCGTTACAGGAACCAAGTCCAGTAATATAATAGAGCCACATAGAGAAGTTCCTCCCTTTGCAGGGAGCAAAATCAGGGTCACCTAGGATAAACTTGAAGGAGAATTTTGGCAAAAGGGAGCATCTGAGATAGGATCTATCAAGACTATCAAGATTTGAGAACAAAAGGTGAATCAGGAAACAGAGGGAAAGAAGATCAATCTATAGTCCCCCAGTCACAAGGCGAAGAAGGAAGTCAGTTTAGTTTCGAGCATATAGCCTTGTCTTTGGATATACTGGCCTTAAATAGGGACAAAAGAGACGAGAGCCATACTGGTTGGGGACTAGATATGTCAGACGAAGAAACGGAAACCTTCCATGGGGAGGAGGGAGAAATTGCATGTGGTCCCGAGGGATGTCTGCAGACAGACAAGGAAGTGAGATGGTCTGATCTAGAGCAACCTAATGATAGGATGTCAGATCCTGAGGCGTACCTGGAGCGACCTAAGGGACAGACGCATTGTGAGAAGGAAGAGTCACCACCATATGTAAAGAGGTTAAGGCAATTGCCTGGTAGAAGGCAATCAGGAACCATTGTCCACACTATGGATAGGCAGATGATGGGAACAGATTGCAGCTTTGTGTTCATGCAGTTCCCATTATTGGAGAAAGTAGGGGCCACACCACAGTATTTCCCCTGACCCCAAATGGACAAGGATAATTTAAGATGTAAACTCCCTAGTTTAACGGTGGGTGAAGGAAATGGATTTATGAGCTAGAAAAGATGACAGGAGGAAATACTCTAGCCATAGGGGACATTAAAGGTCTCCTAGAAGACATTCTTGGGGAAATGGCTGATGACATTTGGACGAGAGCAGGTTTCTCAAGTGTCACGGCACAGAATACAGCTCCTGAAAGAGCGCCATCTAATAATTGCGGAGCAGATGTTTGGAGACCAATCAGGGTACAGTATCCTGATAGGTCAGATATGAGTGCAATTAGGGCACGTAAAATGAAAGATGATGAAGATCAAATTGCTTACATTCAAAGTATTTAGGAACGGTGGACTTTGGAAAAGAGGGAGCCGTGAAGGAAATCAGTGCCCGTTTTTTATCAAATTTTGTGTCAGGAATTATCGGGGCAGGTACAGAGACAGCCCAAGAAGTTAGAGGAAATTGAAGCAAAGCCATGGGCAGGGATACAGATGACTATCGCACATCACTGCTGACTGCTACAAGAGAAAAATAAGAAGAAGGAAGATGCTAGGAAACTTGAGGAAGCCAATTTAGTTCAGAGGAAATTGTCAAGTACTGACAAGCAGAGAAGGGCTGGAATGCAGCAAGTGGTGGGTACATCAGAGACAAATAGTCAACTTCAAACAGATCAAGGAGGGAATGGATTCACGCCATGAGGCTGAGGAATGGGTTTCAGAGGAAGAGGTGGTTTCCAGAATAATCAGAATGGGTTCCAGAATAACCAAGGTGGGTTTCAGAATATGCAGAATGATAACCAAAATATGCATGCAGGTTTTAATCAAAGATCAGGCACCTAGGGAATTTGTAAAATAATTGAAATGTGCCTTTGCGCAGACTTCAAGGTGGGATGAATACAATTATCAGAGCATTTGTTACCACATACTTCCATGCATTACCCAAATACATTAGTTTGAGATTTCCATGAGCTTATAGCTCTGAATATGATAATAGATAATAGAGCAAGCTACTAGGATTTATGAGGTTCCGAAAACCACAGACAATAGCGGTAACGCTAAACCCTCAAAACCGAATGCCATACTTACTGCTACCAAGGTGGCAGAGGTGAAAATGACCACTCGTTTGGACTTGGAGAAGGGGGGGCCTAAAAATACTCCCCCCAGCTGACAAGCAGAGTGAGAGCCAGAGGTGACCCTCTGCCCAGGCCCAATCAAGCGGTATCAATCAGGTTACCCAAGCACTTACCCGTGTGATCCAACCACCGGCATAAGTACTAAGTAGAAATATGAGGCACATTCCAGGTTTTATTCACACTCCCCTGGCACAAAGGGGGATTCAAACCAGATATGTACTTCCCTGGGAATTTCTCTCCAAATTTCCCACAGGAATTAACTAACACACCACCTCCAAAAATTATTTTTTTCCAACACGTACCCTGCAAACCCTAATTTTCAAAACAATCCTCATCCTTCTTCCCAGTTCCCAGAAAATAGATCCCAGAACCAAGAAGAAGGGAGAACAAGGATTGTAAATGATGGGGGGAATTTTCCCAGGCTACTTCTCTAGAGGGGATATTTACGCTCCCAGAGAGCAACAAAGACCTCCCTAAAACCCTGTAGGAAGACAGCAGGTTATAGGAGCGACAGGTCCAAAGGTTGGCCGAAGACATATGGTGCATGCCGAGTGCCCAGTCAAACTATTAGACTGTCCATATTCCTCTTAATGTCCCAATCCCGGGTCTGATGCCCTGGGGGAAATGGTAAATCCAGACAACCGACAGTTTTCTGGGGAGGGGAGCCTGGTTTAAGGGAGATGTCAAGCCCTTGAGAAAGCTTTCTTTCTTACCTAAAATAAACTGGAAATCTCCCAACCTTAGAGTGACGCTTCCACCCCCTGGAAGCAGGAACCCAAACCTGGGTTGGTAGACGAGGCAAAAGAAAAACTCACTTTTAACAGAAACAAAATAAGATAACCCCTTTCAGGGAGAAGAATCCCTGGATAATTCAGCTAAGGAAATCTTTTTTTTCTGGAATTTGGGAATCCATCCTAAAGAAAAATGTGTCACAAGAGACCATGAGTCTGATTGTGTAGCTATTGAGACTGACACAAGTGGAGAAACCCCTGGATCTCAACCATACAAGCCAGATAATCCCAAATCCATAGAGTATCCTCCCCACAAACAGGTTCTGAGGACTGTTTTCAGATAAAAAGGGGCAGCAAAGCATCTGGGTAGAAGGAGGATTCCCCAACTGCAAATATAATTTCCAAATAGAGGTTTATTCCCACAGATTCCCGATCTCAGATACTGGAACTCAATCTTAAACAGGCTGAGGTTTCACAGGAGCCACTCAAGATCACAGAGTTCAACATTAAAAAAGATGACTGCCAAGCTGGCAACTAACTCACACTTCTTCTGCAGACTTGATGCAAAGGAGGGCATATTTTATGCCTCTGTAATTCTACAGCGTGAGTGTGAATTATCAGCTCTGGTGGATACTGGATCCCAAGCTACTCTCATGTCTTAGAGAGCTTTTGACCAACTGAATCTAGGAAGGGGAAAAGCTACCAGATTCCCCTCACACCACTTTCTGGAGAACTCCAAACTTTGATGGCAAAGATGTTTCCATCAAAAAGGGACTATGGATCTAGAAATAAAAATTGCGCAACACTGTTTAAAACACCCAGTGATAGTCATTACTCCAGAGGGCACCTGTCAGAATGTACCAAAGTATTAACTGAAAAGGATACAATACTCAAAAGGATACAGGAGGTAGGGTCTTCCGGATCCCTGTTCACACGATTTGATAGTCGTGAAGTCAATTGAAGACCTTCCAAATGATACAACCCTCTGGCTGATAAAACAGGCAGAGCGATGGATCACTGGAAAGGGCGTGGGTAAGGTATAGAAAGCCAGCCTAGGACAAATTAAAGTATCATGAATAACTGCTCCAACCTGAGTATGATGAATTAGATAATGACAGGAATGTTCACACTGACCTTTAGTTTTGGGTAGAATAATCCAGAAGTCTCTTGATGGATTTGAATGAAGAACAAACGACAAGGAAGGGAAAATTAGTAAGGGAGACTTATCCCGAACGGAACGAGGCTCACGCTAGATACGGGTTGAATTCACCACAGGATAGCGTCCAAAGTTCAGTTCAATGTCACCTTCCAATAATCCTTGAAAGGCTTCGTTCCCACTATAGGGATCAATCCTTCTGTTAATTCCACAGATGCAGGAGTTAGAAGTACACGCGGTTATAAACGGCCGCAAAGAAAATAACGTTTGAAGACAACGTGCGCGTGTGGATTTACACGCGGGCAGGATTCACGCAGCCTTGGCCAGCCGCACTTGAAGACAGAGAGCGCGTGTGGATTTTACACGCGGGCAGGATTCTCGCAGCCTTGGCCAGCCGCACTTGAAGACAGAGAGCGCGTGTGGATTTTACACGCGGGCAGGATTCACGCAGCCTTGGCCAGCCGCACTTGAAGACAGAGAGCGCGTGTGGATTTACACGCGGGCAGGATTTACGCAGCCTTGGCCAGCCGCACTTGAAGACAGAGAGCGCGTGTGGATTTTACACGCGGGCAGGATTCGCGCAGCCTTGGCCAGCCGCACTTGAAGACAGAGAGCGCGTGTGGATTACACGCGGGCAGGATTTACGCAGCCTTGTCCTGGCGCGCTTGAAGACAGAGAGCGCGTGTGGAATAACACGCGGGCGGTGTTCCCGCAGTCCGGAACAGCCGCGTTTAGAGACAGCGTGCGCGTGTGGAATTACACGCGGGCAGGATTCCCGCAGTCCGGACCAGCCGCGTATGAAGACAGAGTGTACGTGTGGATGTACACGCGGGCAGGATTCCCGCAGTCCGGACCAGCCACGCTTGAAGACAGAGAACGCGTGTGAATTATCACGCGGAGGAATAGCTCCAGGAATCAGCGTGTGGCGGAACACACGCTATTGAAGGCCCAAAAGTAGCTGTAGAAATATGCCAGGATGCAGATTAGAGGTTCAGCTACACAACGCCAATAGATTCGATCAGAAGCAGCGAGTGAAGTTTCTACGCTGCTTAAATACGTAATACCGTAGTTCACGTGACGAAGCAAAAGTCACGTGAAGTTAGCGACGTGAAAAGTGCAAACGTCGTTTTCCCGGTAACGTATCGAATAACCTCCATTTGGAGTAGAACGGTCTAGCTGTTCTATGAGCGTAGCGTCCAGCATGCATGACAGTGCCATCCCCCAAAGGGACAACCTCTCCCCTTCTTGTGTGAAAGCGCTTCAATAAAGCAGGAGCATGGATATTAGAAAGAGGTTCCCAGGACCTATCTTCGGGACCATAGCCCTTCCAATCCACCAGATAATATGGTCTACCAGAACGTAGTTTCATATCCAGTATGTCTTGTACCTCGTATTCATCAGAACCCCGCACAGAAATAGCAACAGGTCGTACAGGCAGTCTAGTAGCTTCAGAGAATGGCTTAATGAGTGACACGTGGAATACAGGATGCACCCGCCATCGTTGTGGCAAAGCCAGACGTACAGCAACAGGATTAAGAACTTGGAGCACTACATACGGACCGATGTATTTAGGCAACAACTTCTTTTTGCCTGGAATTCTTAAGTTCTTAGTGGATAGCCAGACTTTCATACCAGCCTTATAGACAGGTGCGGATACTCTATGAGCATCGGCATAGAACTTGTCACGTCGTTTAGCCTGCTCCAATTGCTGCTTCACCTTTCTTTGTAATCTCTTCAGATCACGAAGAGTACGGCCTGCGGCAGGCGTGTCCAAGGATAGACCGGAATCTAGAGGTATTGATCGGGGGTGTTGTCCATAGAGAGCATAGAACGGTGAAGTGTCTATGGCACTATGATAAGAGTTGTTATAGGCGAATTCAGCCGCCGGCAGTACCGTGAGCCAATCCGATTGGTACTGCAAACACAGACACCGCAGATATTGTTCCATAGTACAATTGACCCTTTCGGTCTGTCCATCAGTTTGAGGATGATAAGCACTGGACATTCTATCATCAATCAGTAATGCAGATGTTAAAGCTCTCCAAAAGCGTGACGCAAACTGTGAGCCCCTGTCAGTAATGATTACTGATGGTAGACCAAAGAAACGAAATATATGTTGGATGAATAGTTCAGCCAGAACAGCAGCAGTTGGTAAACCAATACAGGGAATAAAAAGAGCCAATTTAGTGAAATAATCCACTACGACCCATATGGTATCATATCCCTGATTTGGGGGGAGTTCTACCACAAAGTCCATAGATATCATGTCCCATGGTTTGGTAGGGACAGGTAGGGACTGGAGTAAGCCCACCGGTTTACCAGGAGTGTTTTTACATTGGATACATACAGAACAAGAAGACACATAGTTTATAACATCTTTTGCCATGGATGGCCACCAGCACCACCTTTTGAGCAGATCCAGTGTTTTCTTCCGTCCAGGATGGGCTGCAATCAAGGAATCATGATTCCATTTGAGGGCTTTATTCCGCATTGAAGGAGTTGGTAGATAAAGTACTCCTTGTGTGAATGGTAAACCGTTATGTACGTCCAGATTCATGTCCTGGACTACTTGTGGATGAATTTTTACCCACTCTTGTACTTCGGTTTTTAGGGATGGTTGAACCGAACAACTACATATTACATGATCTGCCAACAGCTGAATCTGTACTTGTTTTTCTTCCTGCGCCTCTTTACTCATACGGGACAAAGCGTCCGACTTAACATGTTCTCGGGCCGGACGATAGGTGACCTGGAAATCGTATTGGGCAAAAAAGACATGCCATCTGGCCTGACGGGCCGTAAGGCATTTCATGGATTTGAATGCTTGGAGATTTCTATGGTCAGAGTACACCAACACCTGTTGTTTGGCCCCAAGAAGATGATGACGCCATTCTCGGAAAGCATCTTTGATAGCCAGTAGTTCCCGCTCAGTAACGGTGTAGTTCCGTTCATATGAGGTGAGTTTGCGAGAGAAGAAAGCCACTGGGTGTTCCTCCTTGGTTTCTGTGCAAACTTGTGAGAGTACTGCACCAATAGCGACACTGGATGCATCCGCTTCAACGACAAACTGGCGATCAGGATCCGGATGTTGAAGCACGGGTGCAGTGGTAAATGCTTCCTTCAGCTTTTCGAATGCTGCTTGGGCATGTTGGTTCCAACAGAAAGGAACTTTAGAACTAGTTAAAGCCGTCAAAGGAGCTACTGTTTTGGAAAAGGAATGGATAAATCTGCGATAGAAATTCGCAAAGCCTAAGAAAGACTGTAGTGACTTGACATTATGCGGAATCGGCCAATTCAAGACGGCCTTTACCTTGGAACGACTCATTCGAGCACCTAGATTGGTAATGTCGTAACCAAGGAATTCCACTTCCTGTGAATGAAAGACACATTTTTCGGCTTTCACACAAAGATGGTTCTCCCTGAGTCTTTGTAGGACTGTAGAAACATGTCTGACGTGTTCCGATAAAGATGATGAGTAGATCAGAATGTCATCCAGATAGAAAACCACAAATTGGTCCATTATGTCTCTGAATATATCATTCATGAAGAATTGAAATGTGGCGGGAGCATTGCACAGACCAAAAGGCATCACCAAATATTCGTAAAGACCATACCGTGTCTTAAAAGCGGTCTTCCATTCGTCGCCTTCACGAATGCGAACCAAATTGTATGCACCTCGCAAGTCCAATTTGGTGAAATAACTGGAAACGCCTAACTGATCCAATAGAACGTTTATTAGTGGTAGGGGGTATTGGTTTTTGATGGTGATATCATTAAGTGCCCTGTAATCAATGCATGGTCTGAGATCTCCCTCTTTCTTAGGAACAAAGAATAGAGGAGATGCAGCAGGTGATTGTGAGGGCCGTATAAAGCCCATCGCTAGCGCTTTATCAATGTATTCTTTTAACACGACATCTTCTTTAGGTGTTAATGAATAAACACGACCTGTAGGAATTTTGGCACCAGGAATCAATTCGATAGGACAGTCGTACTGTCGGTGAGGAGGTAATTGTTCTGCCTGGCCTTTATCAAAGACATCAGCATATCAGCGTATTCGCATGGTATGATATTGTCGCATTGATGTACAACGCTGATAGTAGAATCCTCCACCATAGAGGCCAATATGTGTTGTTTATTTGACACCTCCTGACTGGTAAAGCAATGTTCATTGCAATGAGTCGAAGGATATTGGAGCGATCCCGAAACCCAGTCAACAGCAGGATTGTGAAGGGTTAACCATGCAAGACCAAGTATGATCTCGTACTGTGGAGCAGCGATGACATCGAAGATGATTTCTTCTGAATGGTTATTCGATAACGTCATCTGAACAGGTACCGTCTCCTGGGTTACCATACCAGAAATCAAAACAGATCCGTCCACGGTGTTCACCGTTTCAGGTCTTTTTTTGTTTACAAGTGGTAAGGAACAGTTCTTGGCATAAGTGATGTCTATGTAATTGCTGGTGGCTCCAGAATCAACCATGGCCTTGGAAACCACTTCTCGCTCATCACAACGTAACGTCACCTGAACTATTACAGGTGCATGTTTAGGTATGGTACTGGAGTCCGATGAAACACTCGACATAGGGACTCCTGCTATTGTCGAGTTTTGGCGTTTCCCGCACGCTTGATGGGTTTTTTAGGACATGTTGCCAATAAATGCTCGGAAGAACCACATTACATACATAAGTGGTTTTTTCTTCGGTTCTCCCGTTCTGCATTGGACAATCGGCCTCTCACGGCGCCAATCTGCATGGGTTCAGGGTCGTTAGAGATGACTGCTGGCGTCTCTGACCGCCCTGAGACTGGCATGAAGAGCTTTTTCTCTCCCTTTCGAGCATTCCTTCGGGCGTCGATTTGTAGAACCAAATCGAGCAACTCTGGAAAACCCGTAGGAACCACAGGAACTGTAGACAAGGCATCTTTCAGTTCTTCAGAAAGACCCTTGTAGAAAACAGCCGTTTTCTTGCTGTCAGGCCATTGGGTTTCCGCCGTCAGTTGATTGAACCTGGCAACGTAAGACATAAGGGGTTGGCTGCCCTGTTGTAGGTTAAGCAACTCTAAATCTGTGGCTTGAGTAGAGTAACGCATGTCAAAGACTTTACTCATAGCAGTCAAGAGATCGTCACAATCGTACAACAAAGGGCTATTTGTTTCCAACAAAGGGTTAGCCCAAGCAGCAGCCGTGCCCCCTAAATGGGAAAGCACGAAAGCTGCTTTTGTGGTTAGATCAGGAAATGACGTAGGACGGCAAAGAAAATGGAGTCGGCACTGATTTACAAAGGTTCTATAGGTTTTGGGATCACCCGTGAACCGTTCCGGAGGGGCCAAGGGAAACTGAGTGGGCATAACCACATTAATAGTTTCCTGTGGGGGTGCCGTAGTCCCAGATCCAGATGCAGTAGCCATCGGCGCCTGTGCTCCCTGAGGACTGCCATGTAGGGCGTCTTGCATAACGTCCATACGGTGCCGTAACATGTCCTGTGCTGTAACCATTTCATTTCTCAAATCGCTGATCAACTGTGTCAAAACAGCTAATGGATCCGTACCCTCCATGGCTTCTGATTCTGTCAGAATGTACCAAAGTATTAACTGAAAAGGATACAATACTCAAAAGGATACAGGAGGTAGGGTCTTCCGGATCCCTGTTCACACGATTTGATAGTCGTGAAGTCAATTGAAGACCTTCCAAATGATACAACCCTCTGGCTGATAAAACAGGCAGAGCGATGGATCACTGGAAAGGGCGTGGGTAAGGTATAGAAAGCCAGCCTAGGACAAATTAAAGTATCATGAATAACTGCTCCAACCTGAGTATGATGAATTAGATAATGACAGGAATGTTCACACTGACCTTTAGTTTTGGGTAGAATAATCCAGAAGTCTCTTGATGGATTTGAATGAAGAACAAACGACAAGGAAGGGAAAATGAGTAAGGGAGACTTATCCCGAACGGAACGAGGCTCACGCTAGATACGGGTTGAATTCACCACAGGATAGCGTCCAAAGTTCAGTTCAATGTCACCTTCCAATAATCCTTGAAAGGCTTCCTTCCCACTATAGGGATCAATCCTTCTGTTAATTCCACAGATGCAGGAGTTAGAAGTACAAGCGGTTATAAACGGCCGCGAAGAAAATAACGTTTGAAGACAACGTGCGCGTGTGGATTTACACGCGGGCAGGATTCACGCAGCCTTGGCCAGCCGCACTTGAAGACAGAGAGCGCGTGTGGATTTTACACGCGGGCAGGATTCACGCAGCCTTGGCCAGCCGCACTTGAAGACAGAGAGCGCGTGTGGATTTTACACGCGGGCAGGATTCACGCAGCCTTGGCCAGCCGCACTTGAAGACAGAGAGCGCGTGTGGATTTACACGCGGGCAGGATTTACGCAGCCTTGGCCAGCCGCACTTGAAGACAGAGAGCGCGTGTGGATTTTACACGCGGGCAGGATTCGCGCAGCCTTGGCCAGCCGCACTTGAAGACAGAGAGCGCGTGTGGATCACACGCGGGCAGGATTTACGCAGCCTTGGCCTGGCGCGCTTGAAGACAGAGAGCGCGTGTGGAATAACACGCGGGCGGTGTTCCCGCAGTCCGGAACAGCCGCGTTTAGAGACAGCGTGCGCGTGTGGAATTACACGCGGGCAGGATTCCCGCAGTCCGGACCAGCCGCGTATGAAGACAGAGTGTACGTGTGGATGTACACGCGGGCAGGATTCCCGCAGTCCGGACCAGCCACGCTTGAAGACAGAGAACGCGTGTGAATTATCACGCGGAGGAATAGCTCCAGGAATCAGCGTGTGGCGGAACACACGCTATTGAAGGCCCAAAAGTAGCTGTAGAAATATGCCAGGATGCAGATTAGAGGTTCAGCTACACAACGCCAATAGATTCGATCTCTACGCTGCTTAAATACGCTGCTTAAATACGTAATACCGTAGTTCACGTGACGAAGCAAAAGTCACGTGAAGTTAGCGACGTGAAAAGTGCAAACGTCGTTTTCCCGGTAACGTATCGAATAACCTCCATTTGGAGTAGAACGGTCTAGCTGTTCTATGAGCGTAGCGTCCAGCATGCATGACAGCACCCCCTGTTTACTGGGGAACAATTTCCTTCAGCGGTTATAACCTGTGATAGATTGCATGAACCACGTTACTCTGGGGCTAGCAGGCCTATCAAACTCAATAGGAGTGAAAATTATGTTAGCTGGAATGGAACCTGTCATTTGATCGAGCTGTAAGACAGACCAGTTAGAATTTCACTTCCAGAACACCATCATCTCTGTAGGAGAACAAACTGGTGATGAGAACTATTCCCAACTACTAAAGAACACCCTTCCTCCTAGTTGCAAGTGGTACTCAAACTTGGAAAGGAATACTTTGAGATTTTATACTGATCAAAACGTAGAAAAAACACCAGCTCCATTGAAAGAGAATTATGAAAAACCAGCTCGAAGTCTGACCGATATTCATTCAGAAAAAGGGCAAACACTTGTTCTTCCCCATTCAGATAAATGAGATGGAGGAGTCAGTGTTCACCAGACTATGCGTGAATAATGGAAAAAGCATCGTCAGTGAAGAATTATTCAGGCAACTCCAAAAACCATTTCCTGCCTAGCAGGTGTATGTTAAAACTAAAAACGTCCATTGGTAACAAAACTATAGAACATAATTGTTGCGTTATTTGAATGTCACTTTTCAATAGTGACATTCTTCATCGATTCGCAATTAGTCTAGATTTATTTAACAACAAAGTATGGCCATGGCTAGGGGGTAACCCCATTGGCTTCGACAACATTTAGAGGGCATTCCGTTCAGCTCAATTGTTGCAATATGCAGTTGAAGTTCAAGTCGGAGAACAGCTTACAATTCATGAAGTCTGACAATTCACAATTTCTGTCAAAATTAGGTGAGGGCAAAACCAGTAAAATAAGGACACTTAAATAAATTTGAACTCTCACCTCGAACAACAAGATTTGTATTTATTTCCAACGCCTATAGTTGGAAGATGACACCATTTGTATATTGGTGGATAACAGAAACCCTCAAAGTATTACTTTGAGCATGGACACCTCTGTTGGAATGGAGGTTGATGCCCAACACTATTCTAATGATTTAGGGAATTGAATCATTGGACCCATTCCTAACAACTATTATGCCTCCATTGACAGTATTCCTTGTGCTCTGGCCCAGTTGCAAAAAAGCAGGACTAGAACTGTCCTTTTTGAAGGCGCAATGGTGTAAGACCCCAGGGAATTTTCTGTGGTATGAAATCACCCATCAGTGTCTCAAAAACCAGGTGAAGAAAGTGGAAGCATTATTGAAATTGCAAGACCCTACCATTCTGCGAGAATTAAGATACCTTCTTGGGCTCACTAATTATGGTCAAATGCTCATAGAGGACGAAGACTAGGACACTCTACCTATAGGCCATTTATTAAAGGCCAGAGTCAAGTGGAAGTGGGGTTCGGAACAATCTGAGGCAGTAAAAAACAGAAAGGATGCTTTTATTAAGCTCCTTGTTTGGCCTACCCCATTAGAGTTTTTCTTAGAGACAGGTGTAAGGGATCAAGAGTAAGACTCGGATACAATGGCGTGTTAAGTTTTGGTTTTAAACATTTATTGTCCAAATAATAAGAGGAGTTGGGGAAATCCTATCTATCCCTAACTCTATGAGGGGTTTCCCTGCCTCAACAAACCTAAGGAACGTCTGTGTCAAGATGCTGAACAAACAAAGCCTCTCTAGTCCTGTGTCCAAAATTGTAAACTGACCCTTACACTCTAAACTAAATACAAGGTGAAAATTGGGATTGCCCTGCGCTATAGACTTATTGCCTTCTCTTAATGTTTCAAACACAAGCTCTAAGGCAGAAAATAAAATAAGTACAGTTCTACCAGGAAAAGGGATCGCCCTTCCCTAGATTCCTTCTGGTAATTTTAAAAGTCACGTTATCATGATTCCAGTTGTATTCTCAAGGTTTTACTTCACAATTTCAAGGGGGATTATCCTTCCCTTGTACTTAAAAACAATTCCTCTTAGATGTTTCAATTCCTAACACTCTGTATCTTCCACATGCTTTCTGGGTGTATCACTCTACCCTTCTCCATGACTGCTCTTTGTTATGTCCCTGGTGTACTCTCCTCGCAGGGTATTAACTCCGTTCTCAATGATTCCAAAACAAGATATGAATCTTGCCTTTTACATATTGGTTTGACACTTTTGCCAAGTTCAGGTTCACTCCAGTTTCTACTCCTGGTTTACTCTCCTGCCAGGATATCACACTGTTTCACAAAGTTCACTTCTCCTGGTGTACTCTCCTGCAAGGATGTTACACTGTTTCATAAAGTTAACTTCTCCTGGGGAGGCTCTGTATTCACTATTTTCCTCAGTTCACTAATCAGCCAGGACTTTTCCATTCCCCAACTACTTTCTTTATGATCCAAAAAACAATTGTTTCTAAAACTTGTGTCACTGACCCTTTTACATTACAGTTCTTTTCTGCTTTCACTTCTTCCTTCAGACATGGGCTACTTGTACCTTTTCCAGCACTAGTCATAGTCACACCAATTCATGCTTTGAAACGCTGGGTCACCAACCCTTTTCTAATATCTCTTGCATCCGCATCAACTTCTACAATGGTGTTACTTAAACTGACACAACATTCACCTACACATGCTGCAGTAACTCTTTTGCTTTCTCTGGGCATACCAGGTGGCTTTGGTGTTCCTCATGACATCCCTTCTCTGTCTTCTTCGGTTCAGTGACTCTGCCTGCTTAGCATGAGCAAGTATAACATTGCTTTGCCCTCCTCAGCTGTGCACGGCCCTCACTGCTTTCAGACCTCAAGCGGTAAGCTTCCTTCAGTTCATCTCTCCTGCACACCATTCATGCCTGCTTAAGCACAGCTTCTGATGGTCTGCTTGTCCTCAGCATTCTGACCATTGTCAGAACAAGTCACTGACAGAGCCAGCCACTGCCTCTCTCTTCATTCAGGTGTTCTCTGAGCTGTGTCAACCTTGAACGTCCCTGAATGTTTTAACGCTTTCCTAAGACTAAAGCGCTGCGTTGGCTTACCGCTTCTGGTCATCGTCATTACTCCATTACTGAAAAGGGTAGGAGGGATTGCAGATAAGGTTTTAGACTGCAGTAAGGTGGGATTTCTTTATCTATACCACAATAAGCCATGTATTTATGTTACAGAGGCATATATGTGTCATTGAGAATTGTGACGGCAAGACTATTTTGATCTAGTATTCTTCCGTCCCTTTGAAGTTTGCCTTATCCGACGTGGTCCCACTGCAGATAGCCAACCCCAGGGTCAGTGTTAGGTAGCTTCTGCCATTTCCTTGCTATGTAGGATAAGCTTAACCCAGAGAATCTGTGATGATATTTCTAGATTCATCACACAGGATTTTCAGATACCTACCGGACAGCGGTATTGTATCAAAAGCAGGACATGGTCAACAAATGTATCTCCTCTGTGGAGGAGAAATTCAGCGATTGTGAAAAGGCACTTCTGGAAATGGTGTGGGCATTGAAAAATGAATGCATGTTCATGCAGTGGGAGCACATCATCGTATAGACACCTCACCAATCCTTGAAGTATTTACAAAGTGACAGAATACGGGCTGAGAATGTATCTATTTCCAGAATCACTTCCTGTATCCGCTCTATGCAAGGCTTTCCTGTGGAGCTCAAGTATGGCCAAAACAAGAAGAGTCCTTTAGCGTAAGGGTTGACGGAGTTGCATGATTGTGTTAAAGGAAACTTTCTCGAGGATGAATATTGAGTGACAAAAGACAATCTTAGGCATACCTAGTGTCCCCACACAAGGTCTACCAAGAACACACTTTCCAGGGGATACCCACAGTCTATGTGGACTGGTGTTCCTACCATGTTGTCAACAATGATGAGAAAGAACTAGTGGCTGGCATTGGGAATGCATGGGTTAATGACTCCCCAGAACCCTTTGCTGGTTATAAAATCTGGGCCCAAAGTTGTCAGGTGGTGAAATTGCTGGCCGTATATCATGCAATCCTCTCTGCTGTACAACACAAACTCAAGAATTGGTGATACTCACCAACTATGACTATTTCAGGAATGGGGTTGTGGAACAACTGATCAGTTGGATGAATATGGATGAATATAGGCATGCTTTGTGCTAACATTAAACCTTTAAAACATGGAAAATTGATCCAGTCCATTGATAATCTTGTGACCTCTAATAGGATGACCATCTATTCAAAAAGGATTAGAGGTCATCCTCTAAGATAGAGGGGCCTCATAAGACTTAGAATGACTTGTCTGACCAGGTGGCTCAAACTGGAGCTCGTAAACCCAACAAACAGGGACTAGGTTTGAAAAAAACGTAGTGGCCCATCAAATTCATTTCACTGTTACATCCCATCATCTCATAACACACAATAATGGATATGGAGTACTCTCAAATGTAAGACAGTTCAAAAGCAGAATTTAATTCAAAAGCCACAACCACTGTCCCTAAACTGAAGTAAACCCTGACACTAACAGGGGGTACTGTCCCTAGGACGACAGTTATGCACCACCTATCTACAACAGATGAGGAAGAAGGCTATCCCTACTTAACAAAACATCCTCAATGGGGCATCAATGTTCATTATCTAAATACCCACACAAGAGTAACCCATGACAGGAGAAACTGTGTCCCTGTCTCTGTATGGACATTAGATGAACATTGCTATGGGCAATTTCCTATTGTTTATTAACCATAACCAACATTGCAGTGTGTTATCAAGGCATATGTACTGGGTACTTGTGGGTTTTTTGGAAGTCCTGCAGGTGTGCATGTCAAGTACAAAGGTTAAGATGCCTTCTATCAAGAACAGGTCTTTGTATTTGGCAGGATATGTATCCTGTCAGCCTTAGGTGGATATCATAGACAAAATGGTAAAAGGTTGCCCAGATCAGTAAAACTTGGGTGTTATTCCCTTAGATCCATATTAGAGGATAAAGACATTATCCTGTCTCCTCTATTCCATCCATCTGCAAAGGTATCAGGAGGGAGAGGTGTCAATCAAGATGTCTCCATTCGAACTACTGACTGGAAGAGAAATGGTGTAGGTATAGAATTCAGAAGCAGACTCTGATGCATGCGTCCACCACTCATGAGCATATTGAGAACCTAAGGAAGCACCTCCAGCAGACTTTTGCTTATGCCCAGCGCAACATAGCGAGGTCAGCTGAAGGGATGAAGTGATAGTATTACTTGAAGGCTGTGAAAAAGGAGTCTGAGGTAGGTGAAAAGATGTATCTCTAAAATGTTCAGAGGAACTAAACCAAGGAACGGAATTCCCTTCTGCCTAGGAACAGGAATTTTGAGATTGTGGATAAAATGTCATCTGTTGCCTCTAAAATCTGCATCCCAAAAGCAGAACTGATGGAAGAAAATGGGAGCATATCAATCAGTTAAAAAGCTGTCATCCTAGACTAGCGTCAAGAGTGACTGAGAAGCCCACAAACATTAGAGTCGTGGAACCCTCTCAGGAAAGGTAAAATCAAAATCCCAAGTTGGAAACTAAAATCTAGCAGGTGAGTAATAAAAATGAACATGTTAACCCATGATCAAGGTTTGAAAATGAATATTATCTGTGATTGCAAATGTTCTAATGCTGTGAAATGTCTGTCCCAGGAAATTATATTTAAACATGAATTCCTAACAACTCTTTTTACTCCTTTCTTTAGAAAACTATCTCCAGTTGGTTCCAGCCTGGGGAACAGATGAAGCGAAGTCCTGGGAAGACCATGGAAACCAAGAAAGGAAAGTCCAGAAATTATGGAAATTATGGAAATCCAGAAATGACGCCCCATCCGTGCCCTGGGAACACAGAGGATAGATGGAAACCAGATCACTCACTCATGGATAGAAAGTAGAGAACAGGACATTGTCAATTTAAGGGCTTGATTTGTGATTATTAAACAAAAAATAATATATAAATGAACACCCAATTTTCCCCTGCCCTTTCAAATTACTTTCAATGTGGCAAGAAGAGTAGGGTGAGATCTTGTGGGGTTTTTCAGCCCCAGGATACAAGTGAACTGCATCAGGCTAAGTTTGGCCAAAGGTGCATAAATATGGAAAGGTATCTGGGCCATGTGCTCATGCAACAGAGAGAAGTTACATGCATTTTTCAAACAGGTGACTGATGCACTGCAGTACAGCTTTTCAAAAGAGACAATGACATGTTAGGGAGATATATGTGCATTCTGCAGCATTGGTTAAAAGAGTACCATATCAAACATTAAACCCAATTTGCCAGAAGTAATTCAAAGGCACACATTAATGGAATTTGACACTGTTAGTAAATGGAAAACGATTTGTAATAAGCAGCAAAAATGAAGATGGGACAACATTTACTGTATTTAATGTGAGATGTGAAGACAGGCCTAATGTAACAGCATGCATTTCAAAATGGATAATTTTGTTCATGAGAAGCAGACTTTAAAAGCTGTGCCTGGACACATAAGGAAACCTTCCCAATCAAATAACAGTGGGAGAGCACTCTTCACCCCCCCTACACTTACCAGAACCATGTGGTCAAACCCCTTTAAAGCTTAGCAGAGCCAGGAAGGGGACAGAGCTTGGGCCTGGGACACAGGTTTATTGGGGCGGACTGCTGTCCACTTAGTAAACAAAATTGAAACCAGTGGATCTTGAACTTTCTAAAACACTCAAAATTGAACTCAGATTGTGGAAGGTCTTGGGCCTAAAACCCTTTTGACATACAACAGAAAATGATATGATCCCAGGGGGGTGGAGATATAGGCCCTCTGCCTGAAGAGATAAGGGAACACATTTTCAGGCATTAGCCCTGGAAGAATGTAAAGGAGTTTTATTACAGACTATTGGGCTTCATCACGAGTTGGGCGGTAATACTCGTGATACCACCGGGATACCACCCAACGCTAATAGCGCTACGCAACTCAGTACAGCGCAATTTGGGACGGATCACAAGTTGCAGTGGCATGGTAAATCCCAGTTCCCCATTGGGTCTATAGGGGTTAAGGAGCATTACTATCACTGGTGGTAATTGTGCCAGCAGTAATAGTGCAGAAAACAGCCAAAAACACCCCAAAATTGTCATTTTACCTCCAGCAAAGAGTTGGGGGTAAAAATGCCATTTATCGCCCCCAACTCGTGATTTGGCCAGCCCTTACATGAAACAATAACACTGTTACCGCTGCATTTAAGTTCTCAGGCCAAACTCGTGATGAGGCCCTGTGTCAACAGAATGGAAAAGCAGTCTGGGTCACAGGTCATGAGAAAAGAAATATGATGTTTTATTGAGCTGATAGTACGCACATAATTAAAAGGATACCATAGGTCTGATATCAGAAAACGTCACAGCAGTGGATGGTTCTCAGTTGTCATCCGGCCCAGTGACGCAATATACCGAAAAAGTCATGCTGATGTGTCAGGATGGTCATCGGGAAGGCATCTCTATCGATCTCATAGAGGCCCCCCAGTTATAGATGATCTTAGGAATGCCTTGGCTGGAAACCCACAACCCTAGGATCGACTGGCGAAAACGAGTGCTGACCTTCTCTCAAGAATGTGCTAACATCTGCTACCACAGAAATGTGAAGAGCCGGGAACTCAAGGTAAATTCTATCCTTGGGCTCTCTGGTTCCCTACCCCCTGAATACCTGGATTACCATGACATGTTCCAGAAGGAGCAAGTGAACACCCTGCCTCCACAAAGACCTTACAACAGCCAGATCGATCTGGTGTCCGGAGCACTAATTCCCTGTAGTCGCATTTACGCACTAACTGAGCAAGAAAACCAGCATCTGAGATCTTATCTGGATCAATACCTAGCTAACAGCTTCATCCACCCATCTATGTCCCTTGCCTCCTCAGCTCTCTTTTTCGTACCAAAGAAAGAGGGTGCCCTAAGAACTTGTATAGATTATAGAGCGCTTAATCAAATCACGGTAAAGAACAGATACCCCTTTCCACTCATCCCGGAGCTTTTAGACCAGGTGAAGAATGCTCAAATCTACACTAAACTGGACTTACGAGGAGCCTATAACCTTGTGAGAGTTAAAAAGGGGGTGTGGAAGACGGTATTCCGAACCAAATATGGGCTTTTTGAGTATAAGGTCATGCCTTTAGGACTATGTAATGCCCCGGCGGCGTTCCAATTCTTTATGAACAATGTGCTTCATAAATTATTGGACGTTTGCGCGCTCGTCTACATAGATGATATTCTTATTTACTCGGCATCCAAGGAGGACCACGTCGGCCATGTAAGAGCAGTTTTGGAAAAGCTTTGACAGCATTGGCTGTTTGCCAAATCAGAAAAGTGTTTCTTTCATGTTACGGAGGTTACATTTTTGGGCTTCATGCTCACATCACGAGGGGTACACATGGACACACGCAAGGTGGATGCTATCCTTCAATGGCCATCACTAACATCTGTAAAAGGAGTACAGAGTGTGCTCGGATTTGCCAATTTTTATTGTCAGTTTATTCCAAGGTTTTCGCAAATAGTTCATCCAAAACCTCCCTACTGAGAAAAAATAAGAAATTCTTCTTGTCCCCAAAAACAGAGAATGCCTTTCAGGATGAAGCTTGCCTTCACCACAGCACCAGTTCTGCCATACCGTCAACCAGACCTGCCATACGTGGTCGAAACAGACGCCTCCAACGTAGCCATGGGAGCGGTATTATCGCAAAAGGACCCTGATACAGGGCAATTACATCCCATATTGTTTTTTGGTCCCGTAAGTTTGCTGCACCAGAATTGTACTATGCAATCACTGACAAGGAACTACTAGCGATTAAGAGAGCCTTCAAAACATGGAGACACTATCTACTGGGAGCAAGACACACGGTCACAGTTATCACATGTCACTGTAATCTACAATTACTGAAGACTGCCAAGGCCCAATACTCACGCCAGCTTCCTGGGCTCTCTTCTTTGCCAAATACGATTTTGTCATTACTTGCAGACCAGGAGTATGCAATGAGAAAGCAGAAACTCTGTCACGCATGGGTGAGGACAAGGAAGCATTCACCACATATGATCCTGTGGCCATCATTCCCGTAGAACGGATTTAAAACCAAATCGCTGGAACCGCCTGTTTGGATGACTTGAAAACCGATCTCCAATCTCGGATGAACCAAACAGCACCACAGGAGTGGCTAGCTAGAGGAGGCCGATACACCATCCAAAATGATCTACCCTATTTTCAAGGGTGACTATATATTCCGTACAAGAAATTACAAGACCAGTTAATAGCAAATTACCATGAATCATTAGTGGAAGGACAGGGATTGCCAAGGCTCGAGCTAAAATACAAAAGGGCTATTGGTGGCCCACCTGGAGAAAAGACATTGCACAATTCATTGTGACCTGTGGTGCCTGCGCACAACACAAATCTCAGAAGTTAAGTTCAGGAGGGTTACTACATCCCTTAGCTGTACCCCAAGCACCATGGCATACCCTTATCACTGATCTTCCTCCCTGCAACGGGTTTAACACGATCCTGGTTATTGTAGACTTATTCTCCAAGATGGCCCATTTTATTCAATTAAAAGGGCTTCCCACTGCTTCCGCCCTTGCCACTGTATTTTTGGAGCAAATTGTCAAGTTACACGGTTTCCCATCGGCATTGGTCTCAGATCGCGAAACACAATTTGTCTCAGCACTCTGGAGGAGGTGTTGCAAAATAGCCAAAATTGATCTCCGGCTATCCACGAGTCATCATCCCGAAACCGATGGCCAAACCGAATGAACCAACCAGATCTGGAGCAATACCTGAGGTGTATGTTACAACAAAAACATGCTTTGGTTGACCAAATTTTCCTACGATAATTCCAACCACACTAGCACTGGACAGACCCCATTCTACACAGTGCATGGTCGACATCCTCAAACATCCACTTTTGATTCACTTGACGAATTAGAAATGCCAGCAGTTACAACCTTGCACAAAACAATCACTCAAACCCTTAAGGAAGCAGTTTAAAATCTGACAATGGCCAAAGAACAACAGAAAAAGTTTGGAGATCGACACCAAAGAGAGGCGGCACATTATTAGGTCGGGGAAAAAGTTTGGTTGGCATCCAAGAACATTCCCTTGAAAGGACCACAAGCCTTCTGCCCCATGTACCTAGGCACTTATCCCATCACCTGCTGCCATGAAATTAGAATTACCATCTAACATGCGGATCCATCTGTTGTTCCATGTTTTTCTCTTGAAACCTATGAAACCAGGTACTCAGATTGAGGCACCACCCGACCCCGACATCATAGAAAGAAAACCGGAATACGAGGTCAAGACTATTCTGGATTCCAAGATAGCACGATCTAAACTGTACTACCTTAGACTGGAAAGGTTATGACCTCAAGACCGTACATGGGAACCTAGTGACTTCGACCATGCTCCACGACTAATCAGACAATTCCATCGAAACAACCCCTCCAAGCCAGGACCAGGAGGAAAAGCACAAGTGAGGGTAGCCTTGAGCGGGAGTGCTGTCATGGCCACTGGGCAAGGACCACAAGCTCCACCACATTAAAGATCCATTTGGACCCAGTCCTGGCGCCTCTGGCACCAGACTCACGAGTAAGTGTGATCTGCACACTTTATTCTTGTGCATATGCCTTTTTTTCCCTGCAGGGCCTCCACGAGCCTCCAGGTCGGGCGTGGCCATAGGAGCTAATTGGGATGCACATGCAGCATCCTCTAGGAGTGGCACAGTGGGGACACGAATCGGAACAAATGGGTGTGGCTGGGACCAGGGAAGAAGGGTTCGAGGGAGACGACAGTCATATCACAGCATTCTCACAGCCTCTCGTATTCTCGAAGGGGCAGTACCAACAACCAGCGCAGTCCACAACACAGGAGCAGGGGAAGAAGCCTGACCAAGGGGAGCCAGTTCCAGGGAGGGCTGCAACCGTGTCCTAACGTCCCTGCAGAGACCAGTTGAGCGTAACAACGTGTCCCTCTTTCATGAAATCCCTCCTGGTTTCCAAAGGCACTGAGTGGACCAAAGGCAATGGTGACTGATTGGAGGAGGAGAAGATCCTGAAGGTCTGGATAAGGCGAATGCTGAGCAGAATGAGGGGACAGCCAAATAAGGGAATGGGAATTGTGGTAAAAGAATAAAGTAACATGGGGTTGATTAAGATGTGATGAGGAGCATCAGAGATATATGACAAGGAGCATCAAAAGGAGCTCATAATCCTTGCTCAGGGAGCTTTTAGAAGGAGTAATTTCAAAACCCAATTGGGTACTTAGGCGGCACATAAACAAGGTTTAATGATAGGGAAAGATTCAAACTCCAGTCAGAGTATTTTAGGGGCTAAGATAAAAGGAGTGTCATAACAAGATATATGTAAAGCCGTGTAGTCCGTTTGTGTATTTTGAAATTTAAGAAAGGTGTCGAGGAGCGACAAAAGGAAAATTGTGAGGTTAAAAGAGAGGAAAAGTTGTCATCTATCTTTTTAGTCGTTGTCGGGGTCGACTGAAAACGTAGATTGGACTAATTGAGAAAGTAGAGGCTTTGAGCGCCGAGTTTGGTGCATACTCTTATTTGTTATTTTTCTGAATCTTTTTTTGTGCGTAAACTAACGGTAAGTATTGACAGTCAATTAAGACTTGTCACAATGGGGGATGTTACTCCACTGATGCACTTGTGCAAGACACTGCCAAAACATGCACACAAACTCAAACAGTATAGTATAGAATAGGTAAAGGGTACAACAGATAAAATGAGCATGCCATGGCCACAAGGGGAATCGCTGTCAAAAGCGATTTTGCAAGACATGAGCACATACTTGCACGCTGCATAGACAGGGAAGAAATTGGAGAAAAGGATAGCTAGTTTAGAGCTCTGGAAAATGTACCAGGAGGAACTGAAAGATCCACCTCCTGACGTCTGAGGACTGGATGCTTAATCAGTGTTTAGCCTTTTGCTCCCCTTATCTTGCACAAAGAAAATGGCGATAGTACAAAAGATGAAGGATTGCATCCATTAAGGGAATTAAAGTTGGTGACAAGATATAGTAATCCGATACATGAACCGCCTGCTTATAGCAGTGATGATAGCTCAGAAAAGATTAAAGGAAAAGAGGAGACCTTTAAGGTCTTGCAAGACAGGGAGGAGAAAAGTGAATGGCCAAATGTGACCCTAGAAATTGAACGGGAGATTAAGAGATGGAAAGGAGAAAAGGATAAATCTGACAAGGTTACCCTCGTACAGAACAAATGGATGGGTGGACAGATATTGCTGAAGCTCAATGGGAAAAGTATTGAGGAAGTAAGGCAAAGGGAAGATCAAGGTGAACAGGATTGAAAAGACAGGGAACAAGAGAAACGATTGAAAGAGAATGAACACAAGAGAAGGGATAGACAAAGGCGAGAACAAATATACCAAGAGGAGCAGCAAAAGCTAGAGGAAAGGGGAGAGGAGCAAAGGAAATTTGACAACAGGCAGAGAGCAATCGAAGAAAAAGATAGGCTAGAAAAGAGTGGAGGGAAGAGTAGGAAGCTGAGAGATTACGAGATAAAAGTATAAAAATACAATGGGAAGAGGAAGTGCGTACAGCAAATGAAAGAAGGGAAGAGAAAAGACCATAAGGGCAAAGAGTTAGACGGCAGGCAAGGAAGCAAAGGGAATTAGATGGAGAAATGGAGCGAAAAAGGAGATAGAGAAAACGCGATATCGATCGCATTGAGAAAATGTTAATGGAACTGTCATGATCACTGCTTCCAAGGAGCCAGGACCAGCCCAACGTTTTGGAAGCAGGCCCCTAACCCTAATCCTAGGCACCAGCCCGTCCCCACTGGGACCTTTTGGACCTTGTCTTGGCGCTGGTGGCACCAGGCTCATCAAAACCATTGGTCCCGGCACTGGAAGCGCTGGGCTCATAATATGTGTGAAGATGCTTGGGTGGACTTACCTGCAGCAGACCATGCTGCTTACTTACCAGCCACTTAGAAGTGCTCTGTGAACAGGAACTACTTTCTTACCTGGGTGGGGCAAGCTCCACTCCCTGGATACAGCACTGGAACTCTTCTGGAACTGGAACTCTTTTCTTACCTAGGCGGGGCCGTGGAGGAAGACGCCTCATCACTCCAAGGCTATTTAAACCACACCCGATAGATGAAACGTGCTTCGCTTTATTCTGCATCTGCAGCAGAACGCTCACCGAGTCTGTTCCAGCCTTTCTTCTTTCAATCCTGAACCTGCAAGAATTATACTTACCATTCCTGTATCCAGTCAACAGCAGCACCTGCAAAGAGAAGAAACAACAGGTTAGCAAGGCAACCTTTACTCGCAGTGCTTACTCACCTGATCCATCGGCTGCGGCCTTTTCTTCACTCTGCACTTCCGCCTGTGAAGACAAAAGCATTGTGATTACTTACCGGCTCTCCGCGAATTCCGGAATTCTTCACGCTGCACCTCCGCCTGTGAAGACAAAAGCATTGTTATTACTTACCGGCACTCCGCGAATTCCGGAATTCTTCACGCTGCATCGCCGCCTGTGAAGACAAAAGCATTGTTATTACTTACGGGCATTCCGCGGACTCCGGCGCTGCAACCCAACTTCTGAAAGACAAAAGAAGAGACATTAGACAGGTATTTACTTACGCCCATCGCGCGCGTCGCAATAGAACGCCTGCCAATACTCCGGTGTCTCTTCAGCACGAATTAAGCTGCAAGGGAAAAAGGCAGTTAGAGCGCTTGCATTTACTTACGCATTTCCAGGTGTTCACTCCATCTTCCATCTCAAGAGTCCTGCAAGACAAAAGGGAAAAGCATTATACAGAGTCCTGTTCAATATTAACGTGCCACGCACCTAAAGACTATAAAGACTAAAAAGGTGTCTGGAAACTCACCGCTCGTGCAGTTAACGACGGTAACGATCCTCTGAGTTCAAGAGGCGTATGTTTCACCAGTGAAGGAACTGGCAACGGCACCCTGCACCAGACGCAGATGGAGAGTCCAGCATTCACCTATCTAAGGTGAGCACGTTGACCTGGGGGCTCTACGGAGAAGCTAGGAAGAGAGAGAGAGAGAGGGACATTCAACAACCCAGACCATTAACCCCCATATTTTTTTCACCTGCAGAAACCTCACCCTACGAGTTCGACACACAGTGCAAAGAGGTTCGACCCCAGAAGCCAATCGAGTCCTGCACATCACTTTTCGAGTCACAGACACCTTCCTGCCAAGACCAGCGCCTCCGTGGGAATCAGGTGAGCGTTACAGAACGCGAAGCCCACCGCAAAACTCCTACCCAGGCGCAATGGAAACCTCAGACACTGATCAATTAGCCCAGTTGCTCGGGGAATTAAGAGCAGAAGTACATGCAGCTCGTCAGGAAACAAACTCTCTAAGAAGAGAACTGATAATTTCCAAGGAGCGAACAGAGGACCTCGCTAGGCAATTGCTACAAATGCAGGCAGGACAGACACCTCTGCCCGCTCCAGGAGGAAGTTATCCTTCTGCATCATCTTTAAATCCAGTGCAAATCAATCTACCCGGTAATGTGCCCTTGGCTATGCCCGAACGCTTTTCTGGTGACCCAAAGAAATTTGCAGTGTTCATCAACCAGTGCCGCCTACACTTCTTATGTCGACCAGCTGCATTCCCAACAGACCAGACCAAGGTGGCTTTCGTGCTTTCTTATCTCAGTGGCAGCGCCGCAAATTGGTCGATCCCTTTAGTCACCCAGGATGATCCGGTTTTACATGATTTCCAGGCCTTCCAGTCCAGCATGGAGAAACTGTTCGCAAGACATGCACAAGGGCAGGCCTTGGACAATGAACTTCTTTCATTACGACAGGGTAATCAAGACCTCTTGACTTATATAGCCTCATTCAACAGACTTATAGTGGAAACTCAATGGCCCGAGGATAAGAGAATAACACTTTTCTACAGAGTCCTGCGTGGAGAGCTCAAGGATGTGTTAGCTCAAGTTGTGAACCCTCCACAAGAATGCTCAGACTATATTGACTTAGTTGTCCAATTGGACCACAGATTACAGAACAGGAAGGCTGATCGTTCTAAATTTGATACCCGAGTGTTTTCTAAACCACAGACCTCTACTAAGGGAGCTGACACTGTGGAACCCATGCAAATAGGGGGCATGAAAGGTCCTTTAACCCAAAAGGAGCGGGAAAGAAGAAGACAGCTGCAATTATGCCTCTATTGCGGGAACTCAGGGCACTTTCTTCGAGACTGTCCAGTGAAACCAGCTAAGAAGGCTGTAGGAGCCGCAGATACCTGTACCACAAGTTCTGAGCAGGGAAACGACCTAGCCCGGCAAGTGTAGAGGTCCTCTTGCCGAGCGTTAAGATCTGTCCCGTGACCTCGCATTTCGTGGTGCCCATGGTCCTCATTAGTCCTGAACGTCCGCATCGTTTGCATGCAATTGAAGCTTACATCGACAGCGGAGCAATCGGTAATTATGTGGACCGTGAAATGGTATCAAGGATGAATCTACCCCTTGTCCCTAAGGCAGTAAAAGACATCATTACTACAGTGGATGGCACGGAGATAGCCTCCGGACCAGTAACGCACGCCACCCAAGAAGTGACGCTAGTGAGCCAAGATGGACACCGGGAGAAAATCGTGTTCGATGTGATCAAGGCCCCTCAGTTCCAGATCATTCTGGGAATCCCTTGGTTAGAGAAGCACAATCCTCAGATCGATTGGCGAGCAAAGACGGTTCAGTTTCCAGAATGTTTTACCACTTGTTATCCTTGGCCTGATGTTTCACTGGCTGCAATCTCTTCTGAGGTTCCCAAATTACCTCCGAATACCAGGAATTCCAAGATGTCTTTCGGAAGGATCAAGCTAACACCCTGCCTCCTCATAGGTCTTACGACTGTCAAATAGATCTGATACCCGGAACAACTCCTCCTTGCAGTAGGATTTATGCCCTCACCGAGCCAGAGAATCTTCACCTCAGACAATATCTGGACCAATACCTAGCTAACGGGTTTATCCGTCCTTCAAAATCTCCAGCTTCATCGGCTTTGTTCTTCGTTCCGAAAAAGGAAGGAGACCTTAGGACTTGTATAGATTACCGCGCCCTGAATCAAATCACTGTTAAAAACAGATACCCGTTACCTTTGATCCATGAACTCCTGGACCAAGTCAAAGACGCATGTATATATACAAATTTGGATCTCAGAGGAGCCTACCACTTGGTACGAATAAAAGAGGGCGATGAATGGAAGACGGCCTTCCGCACCAAGCATGGGCTATTTGAATATCAAGTGATGCCCTTTGGACTTTGTAACGCTCCTGCCGCTTTCCAGTATTTTATGAACCATGTCCTTAGAGAACTCATAGATGTGTGTGTTGTTGTCTACATCGATGACATCCTTGTCTATTCATCATCTGAAGAGGAACATCAGAGACACGTTAAAAAGGTTCTCGAGAGATTGCGTCAGCATAACCTTTTTGCTAAGCTTGAAAAATGCGTTTTCAACGTAACTGAAGTTGAGTTCCTGGGATTCATATTGTCACCTGACGGAGTCCATATGGATTCAAAGAAAGTCGATGCAATCATCAAGTGGCCATCACCAACCTCGGTAAAAGGAGTTCAAAGCATGTTAGGCTTCGCTAACTTTTACCGCAGATTCATTCCTGAATTCTCTCGGATAGTCCAGCCCATCACCGCTCTGTTAAAGAAGAACAAACGTTTTGAGTGGTCTACTGAAGCAGAACAAGCTTTTCAGGACTTAAAAGCTAAATTCATTTCTGCACCTGTTCTAAAACATCCTCGCCCAGAACTCCCCTACATCGTGGAAACGGATGCTTCTAGTCTTGCTATGGGGGCAGTTTTATCAGAAAGAGATCCGGTCACACACCAATTACATCCTGTAGCCTTTTGGTCCCGCAAATTCTCGGCTCCCGAGATCAACTATTCAATTACAGACAAGGAACTTTTAGCTATCAGATCGGCCTTTAAAGCCTGGCGGCATTATCTTTTGGGAGCCAGACACACAGTCACCGTAATGACTGATCACCGCAATTTACAATATCTGAAGACGGCCAAAGCTCAGTCTTCCAGACAGCTTTGCTGGGCTCTATTTCTGGCTGAGTTTGATTTTATAATTACTTATCAACCAGGCAGTAAAAACGGAAAAGCAGATGCCCTCTCCTGGATGGGAGTAGATGAACATTTGACCAATCCAGAACCAATACCCATAATCCCAGAACAAAGGATTTTGGGTTTGGTCAGCGCTCAATCCTTTGAAGACATCAAGACTACAGTCAAATCACTCCTAACTCCGGCCAATTTGCAGGACTGGCAATTAAAGGGAAAAGAATTCTCAGTGGATCAAGATCTACCCTATTTCCGAGGACGATTGTACTTGCCCTGTGAGAAAATACAAAAACAAGTAATCTCCTGTTATCACAACTCTCTAATGGAGGGTCACCCTGGCATTACCAAAACCATGGAAAAGATCAAAAGACATTTCTGGTGGCCATCATGGAAGAAGGATATTAGAGACTTTGTAATCTCCTGCGGTGTGTGTGCCCAGAATAAAAGTCAGAAGGAGAAACCAGCCGGCCTATTACACCCTCTAGACATTCCACCCTGTCCATGGCATACCCTGTCCATGGATTTCATCACGGACTTACCTCCATGCTCAGGGTATAATACCATTCTAGTAGTCGTGGATCTATTCTCCAAGATGGCTCACTTCATTCCCCTGAAGGGCCTACCTTCAGCTTCAGTATTGGCCCGAGAATTCTTAGAAAACATCGTTCGGTTACACGGTTTTCCCTCGGTTTTAGTCTCCGATAGGGGATGTCAATTCATCTCCCACTTTTGGCGAAGTTGCTGTCGTCTAGCCCAAATTGATGTAAGACTTTCAACCAGTCACCATCCCCAAACTGACGGACAAACCGAGAGGACAAATCAGACTCTAGAGCAATATCTACGTTGCATGCTCCAACAAACTGAAAACCCTTGGAAGGATATTCTTTGGATCGCTGAATACGCTTACAACAATTCGACTCATTCTGGAACCAGGAAGACTCCCTTCTTCCTATTATATGGACACCATCCTAGAACCTCTAACCTGGATCCTCCCCAAGAATTCGAAACACCTGCTGTGGATCACTTGCACTCGGAGATCCCCCGTGCTTTTAAGGAAGCCACTGTCCATCTGCAAAGAGCTAAAGCTCAATTCAAAAAAGGAGCAGATCGACACCGTAAAGAGGCCCCTCACTACGCAGTAGGAGATCAGGTCTGGTTATCCACTAAGCACCTGCCTCTAAAAGGACCCCGCACCTTCATCCCGAGATACCTTGGACCCTACCTCATCTCTACCATAGTTAATCCGGTGGCTGTCAAATTGGAATTACCTGCGCATATGAAAATACATCCAGTATTCCATGTCTCCTTATTAAAACCAGTACAACCAGAAACCCGATTGACTGAACTCCCAGAACCTGTTTTGGTAGATGGAGAACTTGAATTCGAAGTAAAGAACATCCTAGATTCCAAAATCTCCAAATCTAAGTTATATTATCTGGTTGATTGGAAAGGATACGGCCCCCAGGAAAGGTCTTGGGAACCCTCAGAATATGTCCACGCACCTCGTCTGGTCAAGAAATTCCATCTGAATCACCCCGACAAGCCAAAATCCCCGGAGAAGACACGCTTAGGAGGGGCCTTGAGGGGGGGTGCTGTCATGATCACTGCTTCCAAGGAGCCAGGACCAGCCCAACGTCCTTGGAAGCAGGCCCCTAACCCTAATCCTAGGCACCAGCCGGTCCCCACTGGGACCTTTTGGACCTTGTCTTGGCGCTGGTGGCACCAGGCTCACCAAAACCATCGGTCCCGGCACTGGAAGCGCTGGGCTCATAATATGTGTGAAGATGCCTGGGTGGACTTACCTGCAGCAGACCATGCTGCTTACTTACCAGCCACTTAGAAGTGCTCTGTGAACAGGAACTACTTTCTTACATGGGTGGGGCAAGCTCCACTCCCTGGATACAGCACTGGAACTCTTCTGGAACTGGAACTCTTTTCTTACCTAGGCGGGGCCGTGGAGGAAGACGCCTCATCACTCCAAGGCTATTTAAACCACACCCGATAGATGAAACGTGCTTCGCGTTATTCTGCATCTGCAGCAGAACGCTCACCGAGTCTGTTCCAGCCTTTCTTCTTTCGATCCTGAACCTGCAAGAATTATACTTACCATTCCTGTATCCAGTCAACAGCAGCACCTGCAAAGAGAAGAAACAACAGGTTAGCAAGGCAACCTTTACTCGCAGTGCTTACTCACCTGATCCATCGGCTGCAGCCTTTTCTTCACGCTGCACCTCTGCCTGTGAAGACAAAAGCATTGTGATTGCTTACCGGCACTCCGCGAATTCCGGAATTCTTCACGCTGCACCTCCGCCTGTGAAGACAAAAGCATTGTTATTACTTACCGGCACTCCGCGAATTCCGGAATTCTTCACGCTGCATCGCTGCAACCCAACTTCTGAAAGACAAAAGAAGAGACATTAGACAGGTATTTACTTACGCCCATCGCGCTCGTCGCAATAGAACGCCTGCCAATACTCCGGCGTCTCTTCAGCACGAATTAAGCTGCAAGGGAAAAAGGCAGTTAGAGCGCTTGCATTTACTTACGCATTTCCAGGTGTTCACGCCATCTTCCATCTCAAGTGTCCTGCAAGACAAAAGGGAAAAGCATTATACAGAGTCCTGTTCAATATTAACGTGCCACGCACCTAAAGACTATAAAGACTAAAAAGGTGTCTGGAAACTCACCGCTCGTGCAGTTAACGACGGTAACGATCCTCTGAGTTCAAGAGGCGTATGTTTCACCAGTGAAGGAACTGGCAACGGCACCCTGCACCAGACGCAGATGGAGAGTCCAGCATTCACCTATCTAAGGTGAGCACGTTGACCTGGGGGCTCTACGGAGAAGCTAGGAAGAGAGAGAGAGAGAGGGACATTCAACAACCCAGACCATTAACCCCCATATTTTTTCACCTGCAGAAACCTCACCCTACGAGTTCGACACACAGTGCAAAGAGGTTCGACCCCAGAAGCCAATCGAGTCCTGCACATCACTTTTCGAGTCACAGACACCTTCCTGCCAAGACCAGCGCCTCCGTGGGAATCAGGTGAGCGTTACAGGAACCAAGTCCAGTAATATAATAGAGCCACATAGAGAAGTTCCTCCCTTTGCAGGGAGCAAAATCAGGGTGACCTAGGATAAACTTGAAGGAGAATTTTGACAAAAGGGAGCATCTGAGATGGGATCTATCAAGACTATCAAGATTTGAGAACAAAAGGTGAATCAGGAAACAGAGGGAAAGAAGATCAATCTATAGTCCCCCAGTCACAAGGCGAAGAAGGAAGTCAGTTTAGTTTCAAGCATATAGCCTTGTCTTTGGATAGACTGGCCTTAAATAGGGACAAAAGAGACGAGAGCCATACTGGTTGGGGACTAGATATGTCAGACGAAGAAACGGAAACCTTCCATGGGGAGGAGGGAGAAATTGCATGTGGTCCCGAGGGATGTCTGCAGACAGACAAGGAAGTGAGATGGTCTGATCTAGAGCAACCTAATGATAGGATGTCAGATCCTAAGGCGTACCTGGAGCGACCTAAGGGACAGACGCATTGTGAGAAGGAAGAGTCACCACCATATGTAAAGAGGTTAAGGCAATTGCCTGGTAGAAGGCAATCAGGAACCATTGTCCCCACTATGGATAGGCAGATGATGGGAACAGATTGCAGATTTGTGTTCATGCAGTTCCCATTATTGGAGAAAGTAGGGGCCACACCACAGTATTTCCCCTGACCCCAAATGGACAAGGATAATTTAAGATGTAAACTCCCTAGTTTAACGGTGGGTGAAGGAAATGGATTTATGAGCTAGAAAAGATGACAGGAGGAAATACTCTAGCCATAGGGGACATTAAAGGTCTCCTAGAAGACATTCTTGGGGAAATGGCTGATGACATTTGGACGAGAGCAGGTTTCTCAAGTGTCACGGCACAGAATACAGCTCCTGAAAGATCGCCATCTAATAATTGCAGAGCAGATGTTTGGAGACCAATCAGGGTACAGTATCTTGATAGGTCAGATATGAGTGCAATTAGGGCACGTAAAATGAAAGATGATGAAGATCAAATTGCTTACATTCAAAGTATTTAGGAACGGTGGACTTTGGAAAAGAGGGAGCCGTGAAGGAAATCAGTGCCCATTTTTTATCAAATTTTGTGTCAGGAATTATCGGGGAAGGTACAGAGACAGCCCGAGAAGTTAGAGGAAATTGAAGCAAAGCCATGGGCAGGGATACAGATGACTATCGCACATCACTGCTGACTGCTACAAGAGAAAAATAAGAAGAAGGAAGATGCTAGGAAACTTGAGGAGGCCAATTTAGTTCAGAGGAAATTGTCAAGTACTGACAAGCAGAGAAGGGCTGGAACGTAGCAAGTGGTGGGTACATCAGAGACAAATAGTCAACTTCAAACAGATCAAGGAGGGAATGGATTCACGCCATGAGGCTGAGGAATGGGTTTCAGAGGAAGAGGTGGTTTCCAGAATAATCAGAATGGGTTCCAGAATAACCAAGGTGGGTTTCAGAATATGCAGAATGATAACCAAAATATGCATGCAGGTTTTAATCAAAGATCAGGCACCTAGTGAATTTGCAAAATAATTGAAATGTGCCTTTGCGCAGACTTCAAGGTGGGATTAATACAATTATCAGAGCATTTGTTACCACATACTTCCATGCATTACCCAAATACATTAGTTTGAGATTTCCATGAGCTTATAGCTCTGAATATGATAATAGATAATAGAGCAAGCTACTAGGATTTATGAGGTTCCGAAAACCACAAACAATAGCGGTAACACTAAACCCTCAAAACCGAATGCCATACTTACTGCTACCAAGGTGGCAGAGGTGAAAATGACCACTCGTTTGGACTTGGATAAGGGGGGGGCCTAAAAATACTCCCCCCAGCTGACAAGCAGAGTGAGAGCCAGAGGTGACCCTCTGCCCAGGCCCAATCAAGCGGTATCAATCAGGTTACCTAAGCACTTACCCGTGTGATCCAACCACCGGCATAAGTACTAAGTAGAAATATGAGGCACATTCCAGGTTTTATTCACACTCCCCTGGCACAAAGGGGGATTCAAACCAGATATGTACTTCCCTGGGAATTTCTCTCCAAATTTCCCACAGGAATTAACTAACACGGCACCTCCAAAAATTATTTTTTTCCAACACGTACCCTGCAAACCCTAATTTTCAAAACAATCCTCATCCTTCTTCCCAGTTCCCAGACAATAGATCCCAGAACCAAGAAGAAGGGAGAACAAGGATTGTAAATGATGGGGGGAATTTTCCCAGGCTACTTCTCTAGAGGGGATATTTACGCTCCCAGAGAGCAACAAAGACCTCCCTAAAACCCTGTAGGAAGACGGCAGGTTACCTTATAGGAGCGACAGGTCCAACGGTTGGCCGAAGACATATGGTGCATGCCGAGTGCCCAGTCAAACTATTAGACTGTCCATATTCCTCTTAATGTCCCAATCCTGGGTCTGATGCCCTGGGGGAAATGGTAAATCCAGACAACCGACAGTTTTCTGGGGAGGGGAGCCTGGTTTAAGGGAGATGTCAAGCCCTTGAGAAAGCTTTCTTTCTTACCTAAAATAAACTGGAAATCTCCCAACCTTAGAGTGACGCTTCCACCCCCTGGAAGCAGGAACCCAAACCTGGGTTGGTAGACGAGGCAAAAGAAAAACTCACTTTTAAGAGAAACAAAATAAGATAACCCCTTTCAGGGAGAAGAATCCCTGGATAATTCAGCTAAGGAATTCTTTTTTTTCTGGAATTTGGGAATCCATCCTAAAGAGACCATGAGTCTGATTGTGTAGCTATTGAGACTGACACAAGTGGAGAAACCCCTGGATCTCAACCATACAAGCCAGATAATCCCAAATCCATAGAGTATCCTCCCCACAAACAGGTTCTGAGGACTGTTTTCAGATAAAAAGGGGCAGCAAAGCATCTGGGGAGAAGGAGGATTCCCCAACTGCAAATATAATTTCCAAATAGAGGTTTATTCCCACAGATTCCCGATCTCAGATACTGGAACTCAATCTTAAACAGGCTGAGGTTTCCACAGGAGCCACTCAAGATCACAGAGTTCAACATTAAAAAAGATGACTGCCAAGCTGGCAACTAACTCACACTTCTTCTGCAGACTTGATGCAAAGGAGGGCATATTTTATGCCTCTGTAATTCTACAGCGTGAGTGTGAATTATCAGCTCTGGTGGATACTGGATCCCAAGCTACTCTCATGTCTTTGAGAGCTTTTGACCAACTGAATCTAGGAAGGGGAAAAGCTACCAGATTCCCCTCACACCACTTTCTGGAGAACTCCAAACTTTGATGGCAAAGATGTTTCCATCGAAAAGGGACTATGGATCTAGAAATAAAAATTGCGCAACACTGTTTAAAACACCCAGTGATAGTCATTACTCCAGAGGGCACCCCCTGTTTACTGGGGAACAATTTCCTTCAGCGGTTATAACCTGTGATAGATTGCATGAACCACGTTACTCTGGGGCTAGCAGGCCTATCAAACTCAATAGGAGTGAAAATTATGTTAGCTGGAATGGAACCTGTCATTTGATCGAGCTGTAAGACAGACCAGTTAGAATTTCACTTCCAGAACACCATCATCTCTGTAGGAGAACAAACTGGTGATGAGAACTATTCCCAACTACTAAAGAACACCCTTCCTCCTAGTTGCAAGTGGTACTCAAACTTGGAAAGGAATACTTTGAGATTTTATACTGATCAAAACGTAGAAAAAACACCAGCTCCATTGAAAGAGAATTATGAAAAACCAGCTCGAAGTCTGACCGATATTCATTCAGAAAAAGGGCAAACACTTGTTCTTCCCCATTCAGATAAATGAGATGGAGGAGTCAGTGTTCACCAGACTATGCGTGAATAATGGAAAAAGCATCGTCAGTGAAGAATTATTCAGGCAACTCCAAAAACCATTTCCTGCCTAGCAGGTGTATGTTAAAACTAAAAACGTCCATTGGTAACAAAACTATAGAACATAATTGTTGCGTTATTTGAGAGGTCCCTTCACACTTTTCAATAGTGACATTCTTCATCGATTCGCAATTAGTCTAGATTTAATTAACAACAAAGTATGGCCATGGCTAGGGGGTAACCCCATTGGCTTCGACAACATTTAGAGGGCATTCCGTTCAGCTCAATTGTTGCAATATGCAGTTGAAGTTCAAGACGGAGAACAGCTTACAATTCATGAAGTCTGACAATTCACAATTTCTGTCAAAATTAGGTGAGGGCAAAACCAGTAAAATAAGGACACTTAAATAAATTTGAACTCTCACCTCAAACAACAAGATTTGTATTTATTTCCAACGCCTCTAGTTGGAAGATGACACCATTTGTATATTGGTGGATAACAGAAACCCTCAAAGTATTACTTTGAGCATGGACACCTCTGTTGGAATGGAGGTTGATGCCCAACACTATTCTAATGATTTAGGGAATTGAATCATTGGACCCATTCCTAACAACTATTATGCCTCCATTGACAGTATTCCTTGTGCTCTGGCCCAGTTGCAAAAAAGCAGGACTAGAACTGTCCTTTTTGAAGGCGCAATGGTGTAAGACCCCAGGGAATTTTCTGTGGTATGAAATCACCCATCAGTGTCTCAAAAACCAGGTGAAGAAAGTGGAAGCATTATTGAAATTGCAAGACCCTACCATTCTGCGAGAATTAAGATACCTTCTTGGGCTCACTAATAATGGTCAAATGTTCATAGAGGACGAAGACGAGGACACTCTACCTATAGGCCATTTATTAAAGGCCAGAGTCAAGTGGAAGTGGGGTTTGGAACAATCTGAGGCAGTAAAAAACAGAAAGGATGCTTTTCTTAAGCTCCTTGTTTGGCCTACCCCATTAGAGTTTTTCTTAGAGACAGGTGTAAGGGATCAAGAGTAAGACTCGGATACAATGGCGTGTTAAGTTTTGGTTTTAAACATTTATTGTCCAAATAATAAGAGGAGTTGGGGAAATCCTATCTATCCCTAACTCTATGAGGGGTTTCCCTGCCTTAACAAACCTAAGGAACGTCTGTGTCAAGATGCTGAACAAACAAAGCCTCTCTAGTCCTGTGTCCAAAATTGTAAACTGACCCTTACACTCTAAACTAAATACAAGGTGAAAATTGGGATTGCCCTGCGCTATAGACTTATAGCCTTCTCTTAATGTTTCAAACACAAGCTCTAAGGCAGAAAATAAAATAAGTACAGTTCTACCAGGAAAAGGGATCGCCCTTCCCTAGATTCCTTCTGGTAATTTTAAAAGTCACGTTATCGTGATTCCAGTTGTATTCTCAAGGTTTTACTTCACAATTTCAAGGGGGATTATCCTTCCCTTGTACTTAAAAACAATTCCTCTTAGATGTTTCAATTCTTAACACTCTGTATCTTCCACATGCTTTCTGGGTGTATCACTCTACCCTTCTCCATGACTGCTCTTTGTTATGTCCCTGGTGTACTCTCCTCGCAGGGTATTAACTCCGTTCTCAATGATTCCAAAACAAGATATGAATCTTGCCTTTTACATATTGGTTTGACACTTTTGCCAAGTTCAGGTTCACTCCAGTTTCTACTCCTGGTTTACTCTCCTGCCAGGATATCACACTGTTTCACAAAGTTCACTTCTCCTGGTGTACTCTCCTGCAAGGATGTTACACTGTTTCATAAAGTTAACTTCTCCTGGGGAGGCGCTGTATTCACTATTTTCCTCAGTTCACTAATCTGCCAGGACTTTTCCATTCCCCAACTACTTTCTTTATGATCCAAAAAACAATTGTTTCTAAAACTTGTGTCACTGACCCTTTTACATTACATCTGCTTTCACTTCTTCCTTCAGACATGGGCTACTTGTACCTTTTCCAGCACTAGTCATAGTCACACCAATTCATGCTTTGAAACGCTGGGTCACCAACCCTTTTCTAATATCTCTTGCATCCGCATCAACTTCTACAATGGTGTTACTTAAACTGACACAACATTCACCTACACATGCTGCAGTAACTCTTTTGCTTTCTCTGGGCATACCAGGTGGCTTTGGTGTTCCTCATGACATCCCTTCTCTGTCTTCTTCGGTTCAGTGACTCTGCCTGCTTAGCATGAGCAAGTATAACATTGCTTTGCCCTCCTCAGCTGTGCACGGCCCTCACTGCTTTCAGACCTCAAGCGGTAAACTTCCTTCAGTTCATCTCTCCTGCACACCATTCATGCCTGCTTAAGCACAGCTTCTGATGGTCTGCTTGTCCTCAGCATTCTGACCATTGTCAGAACAAGTCACTGACAGAGCCAGCCACTGCCTCTCTCTTCATTCAGGTGTTCTCTGAGCTGTGTCAACCTTGAACGTCCCTGCATGGTTTAACGCTTTCCTAAGACTAAAGCGCTGCGTTGGCTTACCGCTTCTGGTCATCGTCATTACTCCATTACTGAAAAGGGTAGGAGGGATTGCAGATAAGGTTTTAGACTGCAGTAAGGTGGGATTTCTTCATCTATACCACAATAAGCCATGTATTTATGTTACAGAGGCATATATGTGTCATTGAGAATTGTGACGGCAAGACTATTTTGATCTAGTATTCTTCCGTCCCTTTGAAGTTTGCCTTATCCGACGTGGTCCCACTGCAGATAGCCAACCCCAGGGTCAGTGTTAGGTAGCTTCTGCCATTTCCTTGCTATGTAGGATAAGCTTAACCCAGAGAATCTGTGATGATATTTCTAGATTCATCACACAGGATTTTCAGATACCTACCGGACAGCGGTATTGTATCAAAAGCAGGACATGGTCAACAAATGTATCTCTTATGCGACCAAAACTAAGTCCTCTGTGGAGGAGAAATTCAGCGATTGTGAAAAGGCACTTCTGGAAATGGTGTGGGCATTGAAAAATGAATGCATGTTCATGCAGTGGGAGCACATCATCGTATAGACACCTCACCAATCCTTGAAGTATTTACAAAGTGACAGAATACGGGCTGAGAATGTATCTATTTCCAGAATCACTTCCTGTATCCGCTCTATGCAAGGCTTTCCTGTGGAGCTCAAGTATGGCCAAAACAAGAAGAGTCCTTTAGCGTAAGGGTTGACGGAGTTGCATGATTGTGTTAAAGGAAACTTTCTCGAGGATGAATATTGAGTGACAAAAGACAATCTTAGGCATACCTAGTGTCCCCACACAAGGTCTACCAAGAACACACTTTCCAGGGGATACCCACAGTCTATGTGGACTGGTGTTCCTACCATGTTGTCAACAATGATGAGAAAGAACTAGTGGCTGGCATTGGGAATGCATGGGTTAATGACTCCCCAGAACCCTTTACTGGTTATAAAATCGGGGCCCAAAGTTGTCAGGTGGCGAAATTGCTGGCCGTATATCATGCAATCCTCTCTGCTGTACAACACAAACTCAAGAATTGGTGATACTCACCAACTATGACTATTTCAGGAATGGGGTTGTGGAACAACTGATCAGTTGGATGAATATGGATGAATATAGGCATGCTTTGTGCTAACATTAAACCATTAAAACATGGAAAATTGATCCAGTCCATTGATGATCTTGTGACCTCTAATAGGATGACCATCTATTCAAAAAGGATTAGAGGTCATCCTAAGATAGAGGGGCCTCATAAGACTTAGAATGACTTGTCTGACCAGCTGGCTCAAACTGGAGCTCGTAAACCCAACAAACAGGGACTAGGTTTGAAAAAAACGTAGTGGCCCATCAAATTCATTCCACTGTTACATCCCATCATCTCATAACACACAAGAATGGATATGGAGTACTCTCAAATGTAAGACAGTTCAAAAGCAGAATTTAATTCAAAAGCCACAACCACTGTCCCTAAACTTAAGTAAACCCTGACACTAACAGGGGGTACTGTCCCTAGGAAGACAGTTATGCACCACCTATCTACAACAGATGAGGAAGAAGGCTATCACTACTTAACAAAACATCCTCAATGGGGCATCAATATTCATTATCTAAATACCCACACAAGAGTAACCCATGACAGGAGAAACTGTGTCCCTGTCTCTGTATGGACATTAGATGAGCATTGCTATGGGCAATTTCCTATTGTTTATTAACCATAACCAACATTGCAGTGTGTTATCAAGGCATATGTACTGGGTACTTGTGGGTTTTTTGGAGGTCCTGCAGGTGTGCATGTCAAGTACAAAGGTTAAGATGCCTTCTATCAAGAACAGGTCTTTGTATTTGGCAGGATATGTATCCTGTCAGCCTTAGGTGGATATCATAGACAAAATGGTAAAAGGTTGCCCAGATCAGTAAAACTTGGGTGTTATTCCCTTAGATCCATATTAGAGGATAAAGACATTCTCCTGTCTCCTCTATTCCATCCATCTGCAAAGGTATCAGGAGGGACAGGTGTCAATCAAGATGTCTCCATTCGAACTAATGACTGGATGAGAAATGGTGTAGGTATAGAATTCAAAAGCAGACTCTGATGCATGCGTCCACCACTCATGAGCATATTGAGAACCTAAGGAAGCACCTCCAGCAGACTTTTGCTTATGCCCAGCGCAACATAGCGAGGTCAGCTGAAGGGATGAAGTGATAGTATTACTTGAAGGCCGTGAAAAAGGAGTCTGAGGTAGGTGAAAAGATGTATCTCTTAAATGTTCAGAGGAACTAAACCAAGGAACGGAATTCCCTTCTGCCTAGGAACAGGAATTTTGAGATTGTGGATAAAATGTCATCTGTTGCCTCTAAAATCTGCATCCCAAAAGCAGAACTGATGGAAGAAAAATGGGAGCATATCAATCAGTTAAAAAGCTGTCATCCTAGACTAGCGTTAAGAGTGACTGAGAAGCCCACAAACATTAGAGCCGTGGAACCCTCTCAGGAAAGGTAAAATCAAAATCCCAAGTGGGAAACTAAAATCTAGCAGGTGAGTAATAAAAATGAACATGTTAACCCATGATCAAGGTTTGAAAATGAATATTATCTGTGATTGCAAATGTTCTAATGCTGTGAAATGTCTGTCCCAGGAAATTATATTTAAACATGAATTCCTAACAACTCTTTTTACTCCTTTCTTTAGAAAACTATCTCCAGTTGGTTCCAGCCTGGGGAACAGATGAAGCGAAGTCCTGGGAAGACCATGGAAACCAAGAAAGGAAAGTCCAGAAATTATGGAAATTATGGAAATCCAGAAATGACGCCCCATCCGTGCCCTGGGAACACAGAGGATAGATGGAAACCAGATCACTCACTCATGGATAAAAAGTAGAGAACAGGACATTGTCAATTTAAGGGCTTGATTTGTGATTATTAAACAAAAAATAATATATAAATGAACACCCAATTTTCCCCTGCCCTTTCAAATTACTTTCAATGTGGCAAGAAGAGTAGGGTGAAATCTTGTGGGGTTTTTCAGCCCCAGGATACAAGTGAACTGCATCAGGCTAAGTTTGGCCAAAGGTGCATAAATATGGAAAGGTATCTGGGCCATGTGCTCATGCAACAGAGAGAAGTTACATGCATTTTTCAAACAGGTGACTGATGCACTGCAGTACAGCTTTTCAAAAGAGACAATGACATGTTAGGGAGATATATGTGCATTCTGCAGCATTGGTTAAAAGAGTACCATATCAAACATTAAACCCAATTTGCCAGAAGTAATTCAAAGGCACACATTAATGGAATTTGACACTGTTAGTAAATGGAAAACGATTTGTAATAAGCAGCAAAAATGAAGATGGGACAACATTTACTGTATTTAATGTGAGATGTGAAGACAGGCCTAATGTAACAGCATGCATTTCAAAATGGATAATTTTGTTCATGAGAAGCAGACTTTAAAAGCTGTGCCTGGACACATAAGGAAACCTTCCCAATCAAATAACAGTGGGAGAGCACTCTTCACCCCCCCTACACTTACCAGAACCATGTGGTCAAACCCCTTTAAAGCTTAGCAGAGCCAGGAAGGGGACAGAGCTTGGGCCTGGGACACAGGTTTATTGGGGCGGACTGCTGTCCACTTAGTAAACAAAATTGAAACCAGTGGATCTTGAACTTTCTAAAACACTCAAAATTGAACTCAGATTGTGGAAGGTCTTGGGCCTAAAACCCTTTTGACATACAACAGAAAATGATATGATCCCAGGGGGGTGGAGATATAGGCCCTCTGCCTGAAGAGATAAGGGAACACATTTTCAGGCATTAGCCCTGGAAGAATGTAAAGGAGTTTTATTACAGACTATTGGGCTTCATCACGAGTTGGGCGGTAATACTCGTGATACCACCGGGATACCACCCAACGCTAATAGCGCTACGCAACTCAGTACAGCGCAATTTGGGACGGATCACAAGTTGCAGTGGCATGGTAAATCCCAGTTCCCCATTGGGTCTAAAGGGGTTAAGGAGCATTACTATCACTGGTGGTAATTGTGCCAGCAGTAATAGTGCAGAAAACAGCCAAAAACACCCCAAAATTGTCATTTTACCTCCAGCAAAGAGTTGGGGGTAAAAATGCCATTTATCGCCCCCAACTCGTGATTTGGCCAGCCCTTACATGAAACAATAACACTGTTACCGCTGCATTTAAGTTCTCAGGCCAAACTCGTGATGAGGCCCTGTGTCAACAGAATGGAAAAGCAGTCTGGGTCACAGGTCATGAGAAAAGAAATATGATGTTTTATTGAGCTGATAGTACGCACATAATTAAAAGGATACCATAGGTCTGATATCAGAAAAGGTCACAGCAGTGGATGGTTCTCAGTTGTCATCCGGCCCAGTGACGCAATATACCGAAAAAGTCATGCTGATGTGTCAGGATGGTCATCAGGAAGACATCTCTATCGATCTCATAGAGGCCCCCCAGTTCCAGATGATCTTAGGAATGCCTTGGCTGGAAACCCACAACCCTAGGATCGACTGGCGAAAACGAGTGCTGACCTTCTCTCAAGAATGTGCTAACATCTGCTACCACAGAAATGTGAAGAGCCGGGAACTCAAGGTAAATTCTATCCTTGGGCTCTCTGGTTCCCTACCCCCTGAATACCTGGATTACCATGACATGTTCCAGAAGGAGCAAGTGAACACCCTGCCTCCACAAAGACCTTACAACAGCCAGATCGATCTGGTGTCCGGAGCACAAATTCCCTGTAGTCGCATTTACGCACTAACTGAGCAAGAAAACCAGCATCTGAGATCTTATCTGGATCAATACCTAGCTAACAGCTTCATCCATTATAGAGCGCTTAATCAAATCACGGTAAAGAACAGATACCCCTTTCCACTCATCCCGGAGCTTTTAGACCAGGTGAAGAATGCTCAAATCTACACTAAACTGGACTTACGAGGAGCCTATAACCTTGTTAGAGTTAAAAAGGGGGTGTGGAAGACGGTATTCCGAACCAAATATGGGCTTTTTGAGTATAAGGTCATGCCTTTAGGACTATGTAATGCCCCGGCGGCGTTCCAATTCTTTATGAACAATGTGCTTCATAAATTATTGGACGTTTGCGCGCTCGTCTACATAGATGATATTCTTATTTACTCGGCATCCAAGGAGGACCACGTCGGCCATGTAAGAGCAGTTTTGGAAAAGCTTTGACAGCATTGGCTGTTTGCCAAATCAGAAAAGTGTTTCTTTCATGTTACGGAGGTTACATTTTTGGGCTTCATGCTCACATCACGAGGGGTACACATGGACACACGCAAGGTGGATGCTATCCTTCAATGGCCATCACCAACATCTGTAAAAGGAGTACAGAGTGTGCTCGGATTTGCCAATTTTTATTGTCAGTTTATTCCAAGGTTTTCGCAAATAGTTCATCCAAAACCTCCCTACTGAGAAAAAATAAGAAATTCTTCTTGTCCCCAAAAACAGAGAATGCCTTTCAGGATGAAGCTTGCCTTCACCACAGCACCAGTTCTGCCATACCGTCAACCAGACCTGCCATACGTGGTCGAAACAGACGACTCCAACGTAGCCATGGGAGCAGGTATTATCGCAAAAGGACCCTGATACAGGGCAATTACATCCCATATTGTTTTTTGGTCCCGTAAGTTTGCTGCACCAGAATTGAACTATGCAATCACTGACAAGGAACTACTAGCGATTAAGAGAGCCTTCAAAACATGGAGACACTATCTAGTGGGAGCAAGACACACGGTCACAGTTATCACATGTCACTGTAATCTACAATTACTGAAGACTGCCAAGGCCCAATACTCACGCCAGCTTCCTGGGCTCTCTTCTTTGCCAAATACGATTTTGTCATTACTTGCAGACCAGGAGTATGCAATGGGAAAGCAGAAACTCTGTCACGCATGGGTGAGGACAAGGAAGCATTCACCACATACGATCCTGTGGCCATCATTCCCGTAGAACGGATTTAAAACCAAATCGCTGGAACCGCCTGTTTGGATGACTTGAAAACCGATCTCCAATCTCGGATGAACCAAACAGCACCACAGGAGTGGCTAGCTAGAGGAGGCCGATACACCATCCAAAATGATCTACCCTATTTTCAAGGGTGACTATATATTCCGTACAAGAAATTACAAGACCAGTTAATAGCAAATTACCATGAATCATTAGTGGAAGGACAGGGATTGCCAAGGCTCGAGCTAAAATACAAAAGGGCTATTGGTGGCCCACCTGGAGAAAAGACATTGCACAATTCATTGTGACCTGTGGTGCCTGCGCACAACACAAATCTCAGAAGTTAAGTTCAGGAGGGTTACTACATCCCTTAGCTGTACCCCAAGCACCATGGCATACCCTTATCACTGATCTTCCTCCCTGCAACGGGTTTAACACGATCCTGGTTATTGTAGACTTATTCTCCAAGATGGCCCATTTTATTCAATTAAAAGGGCTTCCCACTGCTTCCGCCCTTGCCACTGTATTTTTGGAGCAAATTGTCAAGTTACACGGTTTCCCATCGGCATTGGTCTCAGATCGCGAAACACAATTTGTCTCAGCACTCTGGAGGAGGTGTTGCAAAATAGCCAAAATTGATCTCCGGCTATCCACGAGTCATCATCCCCAAACCGATGGCCAAACCGAATGAACCAACCAGACACTGGATCAATACCTGAGGTGTATGTTACAACAAAAACATGCTTTGGTTGACCAAATTTTCCTACGATAATTCCAACCACACTAGCACTGGACAGACCCCATTCTACACAGTGCATGGTCGACATCCTCAAACATCCACTTTTGATTCACTTGACGAATTAGAAATGCCAGCAGTTACAACCTTGCACAAAACAATCACTCAAACCCTTAAGGAAGCAGTTTAAAATCTGACAATGGCCAAAGAACAACAGAAAAAGTTTGGAGATCGACACCAAAGAGAGGCGGCACATTATTAGGTCGGGGAAAAAGTTTGGTTGGCATCCAAGAACATTCCCTTGAAAGGACCACAAGCCTTCTGCCCCATGTACCTAGGCACTTATCCCATCACCTGCTGCCATGAAATTAGAATTACCATCTAACATGCGGATCCATCTGTTGTTCCATGTTTTTCTCTTGAAACCTATGAAACCAGGTACTCAGATTGAGGCACCACCCGACCCCGACATCATAGAAAGAAAACCGGAATACGAGGTCAAGACTATTCTGGATTCCAAGATAGCACGATCTAAACTGTACTACCTTAGACTGGAAAGGTTATGACCTCAAGACCGTACATGGGAACCTAGTGACTTCGACCATGCTCCACGACTAATCAGACAATTCCATCGAAACAACCCCTCCAAGCCAGGACCAGGAGGAAAAGCACAAGTGAGGGTAGCCTTGAGCGGGAGTGCTGTCATGGCCACTGGGCAAGGACCACAAGCTCCACCACATAAAAGATCCATTTGGACCCAGTCCTGGCGCCTCTGGCACCAGACTCACGAGTAAGTGTGATCTGCACACTTTATTCTTGTGCATATGCCTTTTTTTCCCTGCAGGGCCTCCACGAGCCTCCAGGTCGGGCGTGGCCATAGGAGCTAATTGGGATGCACATGCAGCATCCTCTAGGAGTGGCACAGTGGGGACACGAATCGGAACAAATGGGTGTGGCTGGGACCAGGGAAGAAGGGTTCGAGGGAGACGACAGTCATATCACAGCATTCTCACAGCCTCTCGTATTCTCGAAGGGGCAGTACCAACAACCAGCGCAGTCCACAACACAGGAGCAGGGGAAGAAGCCTGACCAAGGGGAGCCAGTTCCAGGGAGGGCTGCAACCGTGTCCTAACGTCCCTGCAGAGACCAGTTGAGCGTAACAACGTGTCCCTCTTTCATGAAATCCCTCCTGGTTTCCAAAGGCACTGAGTGGACCAAAGGCAATGGTGACTGATTGGAGGAGGAGAAGATCCTGAAGGTCTGGATAAGGCGAATGCTGAGCAGAATGAGGGGACAGCCAAATAAGGGAATGGGAATTGTGGTAAAAGAATAAAGTAACATGGGGTTGATTAAGATGTGATGAGGAGCATCAGAGATATATGACAAGGAGCATCAAAAGGAGCTCATAATCCTTGCTCAGGGAGCTTTTAGAAGGAGTAATTTCAAAACCCAATTGGGTACTTAGGCGGCACATAAACAAGGTTTAATGATAGGGAAAGATTCAAACTCCAGTCAGAGTATTTTAGGGGCTAAGATAAAAGGAGTGTCATAACAAGATATATGTAAAGCCGTGTAGTCCATTTGTGTATTTTGAAATTTAAGAAAGGTGTCGAGGAGCGACAAAAGGAAAATTGTGAGGTTAAAAGAGAGGAAAAGTTGTCATCTATCTTTTTAGTCGTTGTCGGGGTCGACTGAAAACGTAGATTGGACTAATTGAGAAAGTAGAGGCTTTGAGCGCCGAGTTTGGTGCATACTCTTATTTGTTATTTTTCTGAATCTTTTTTTGTGCGTAAACTAACGGTAAGTATTGACAGTCAATTAAGACTTGTCACAATGGGGGATGTTACTCCACTGGTGCACTTGTGCAAGACACTGCCAAAACATGCACACAAACTCAAACAGTATAGTATAGAATAGGTAAAGGGTACAACAGATAAAATGAGCATGCCATGGCCACAAGGGGAATCGCTGTCAAAAGCGATTTTGCAAGACATGAGCACATACTTGCACGCTGCATAGAAAGGGAAGAAATTGGAGAAAAGGCTAGCTAGTTTAGAGCTCTGGAAAATGTACCAGGAGGAACTGAAAGATCCACATCCTGACGTCTGAGGACTGGATGCTTAATCAGTGTTTAGCCTTTTGCTCCCCTTATCTTGCACAAAGAAAATGGCGATAGTACAAAAGATGAAGGATTGCATCCATTAAGGGAATTAAAGTTGGTGACAAGATATAGTAATCCGATACATGAACCGCCTGCTTATAGCAGTGATGATAGCTCAGAAAAGATTAAAGGAAAAGAGGAGACCTTTAAGGTCTTGCAAGACAGGGAGGAGAAAAGTGAATGGCCAAATGTGACCCTAGAAATTGAACGGGAGATTAAGAGATGGAAAGGAGAAAAGGATAAATCTGACAAGGTTACCCTCGTACAGAACAAATGGATGGGTGGACAGATATTGCTGAAGCTCAATGGGAAAAGTATTGAGGAAGTAAGGCAAAGGGAAGATCAAGGTGAACAGGATTGAAAAGACAGGGAACAAGAGAAACGATTGAAAGAGAATGAACACAAGAGAAGGGATAGACAAAGGCGAGAACAAATATACCAAGAGGAGCAGCAAAAGATAGAGGAAAGGGGAGAGGAGCAAAGGAAATTTGACAACAGGCAGAGAGCAATCAAAGAAAAAGATAGGCTAGAAAAGAGTGGAGGGAAGAGTAGGAAGCTGAGAGATTACGAGATAAAAGTATAAAAATACAATGGGAAGAGGAAGTGCGTACAGCAAATGAAAGAAGGGAAGAGAAAAGACCATAAGGGCAAAGAGTTAGACGGCAGGCAAGGAAGCAAAGGGAATTAGATGGAGAAATGGAGCGAAAAAGGAGATAGAGAAAACGCGATATCGATCGCATTGAGAAAATGTTAATGGAACTGTCATGATCACTGCTTCCAAGGAGCCAGGACCAGCCCAACGTCCTTGGAAGCAGGCCCCTAACCCTAATCCTAGGCACCAGCCCGTCCCCACTGGGACCTTTTGGACCTTGTCTTGGCGCTGGTGGCACCAGGCTCATCAAAACCATCGGTCCCGGCACTGGAAGCGCTGGGCTCATAATATGTGTGTAGATGCTTGGGTGGACTTACCTGCAGCAGACCATGCTGCTTACTTACCAGCCACTTAGAAGTGCTCTGTGAACAGGAACTACTTTCTTACCTGGGTGGGGCAAGCTCCACTCCCTGGATACAGCACTGGAACTCTTCTGGAACTGGAACTCTTTTCTTACCTAGGCGGGGCCGTGGAAGAAGACGCCTCATCACTCCAAGGCTATTTAAACCACACCCGATAGATGAAACGTGCTTCGCTTTATTCTGCATCTGCAGCAGAACGCTCACCGAGTCTGTTCCAGCCTTTCTTCTTTCGATCCTGAACCTGCAAGAATTATACTTACCATTCCTGTATCCAGTCAACAGCAGCACCTGCAAAGAGAAGAAACAACAGGTTAGCAAGGCAACCTTTACTCGCAGTGCTTACTCACCTGATCCATCGGCTGCGGCCTTTTCTTCACGCTGCACTTCCGCCTGTGAAGACAAAAGCATTGTGATTACTTACCGGCTCTCCGCGAATTCCGGAATTCTTCACGCTGCACCTCCGCCTGTGAAGACAAAAGCATTGTTATTACTTACCGGCACTCCGCGAATTCCGGAATTCTTCACGCTGCATCGCTGCCTGTGAAGACAAAAGCATTGTTATTACTTACGGGCATTCCGCGGACTCCGGCGCTGCAACCCAACTTCTGAAAGACAAAAGAAGAGACATTAGACAGGTATTTACTTACGCCCATCGCGCGCGTCGCAATAGAACGCCTGCCAATACTCCGGTGTCTCTTCAGCACGAATTAAGCTGCAAGGGAAAAAGGCAGTTAGAGCGCTTGCATTTACTTACGCATTTCCAGGTGTTCACTCCATCTTCCATCTCAAGAGTCCTGCAAGACAAAAGGGAAAAGCATTATACAGAGTCCTGTTCAATATTATCGTGCCACGCACCTAAAGACTATAAAGACTAAAAAGGTGTCTGGAAACTCACCGCTCGTGCAGTTAACGACGGTAACGATCCTCTGAGTTCAAGAGGCGTATGTTTCACCAGTGAAGGAACTGGCAATGGCACCCTGCACCAGACGCAGATGGAGAGTCCAGCATTCACCTATCTAAGGTGAGCACGTTGACCTGGGGGCTCTACGGAGAAGCTAGGAAGAGAGAGAGAGAGAGGGACATTCAACAACCCAGACCATTAACCCCCATATTTTTTTCACCTGCAGAAACCTCACCCTACGAGTTCGACACACAGTGCAAAGAGGTTCGACCCCAGAAGCCAATCGAGTCCTGCACATCACTTTTCAAGTCACAGACACCTTCCTGCCAAGACCAGCGCCTCCGTGGGAATCAGGTGAGCGTTACAGAACGCGAAGCCCACCGCAAAACTCCTACCCAGGCGCAATGGAAACCTCAGACACTGATCAATTAGCCCAGTTGCTCGGGGAATTAAGAGCAGAAGTACATGCAGCTCGTCAGGAAACAAACTCTCTAAGAAGAGAACTGATAATTTCCAAGGAGCGAACAGAGGACCTCGCTAGGCAATTGCTACAAATGCAGGCAGGACAGACACCTCTGCCCGCTCCAGGAGGAAGTTATCCTTCTGCATCATCTTTAAATCCAGTGCAAATCAATCTACCCGGTAATGTGCCCTTGGCTATGCCCGAACGCTTTTCTGGTGACCCAAAGAAATTTGCAGTGTTCATCAACCAGTGCCGCCTACACTTCTTATGTCGACCAGCTGCATTCCCAACAGACCAGACCAAGGTGGCTTTCGTGCTTTCTTATCTCAGTGGCAGCGCCGCAAATTGGTCGATCCCTTTAGTCACCCAGGATGATCCGGTTTTACATGATTTCCAGGCCTTCCAGTCCAGCATGGAGAAACTGTTCGCAAGACATGCACAAGGGCAGGCCTTGGACAATGAACTTCTTTCATTACGACAGGGTAATCAAGACCTCTTGACTTATATAGCCTCATTCAACAGACTTATAGTGGAAACTCAATGGCCCGAGGATAAGAGAATAACACTTTTCTACAGAGTCCTGCGTGGAGAGCTCAAGGATGTGTTAGCTCAAGTTGTGAACCCTCCACAAGAATGCTCAGACTATATTGACTTAGTTGTCCAATTGGACCACAGATTACAGAACAGGAAGGCTGATCGTTCTAAATTTGATACCCGATTGTTTTCTAAACCACAGACCTCTACTAAGGGAGCTGACACTGTGGAACCCATGCAAATAGGGGGCATGAAAGGTCCTTTAACCCAAAAGGAGCGGGAAAGAAGAAGACAGCTGCAATTATGCCTCTATTGCGGGAACTCAGGGCACTTTCTTCGAGACTGTCCAGTGAAACCAGCTAAGAAGGCTGTAGGAGCCGCAGATACCTGTACCACAAGTTCTGAGCAGGGAAACGACCTAGCCTGGCAAGTGTAGAGGTCCTCTTGCCGAGCGTTAAGATCTGTCCCGTGACCTCGCATTTCGTGGTGCCCATGGTCCTCATTAGTCCTGAACGTCCGCATCGTTTGCATGCAATTGAAGCTTACATCGACAGCGGAGCAATCGGTAATTATGTGGACCGTGAAATGGTATCAAGGATGAATCTACCCCTTGTCCCTAAGGCAGTAAAAGACATCATTACTACAGTGGATGGCACGGAGATAGCCTCCGGACCAGTAACGCACGCCACCCAAGAAGTGACGCTAGTGAGCCAAGATGGACACCGGGAGAAAATCGTGTTCGATGTGATCAAGGCCCCTCAGTTCCAGATCATTCTGGGAATCCCTTGGTTAGAGAAGCACAATCCTCAGATCGATTGGCGAGCAAAGACGGTTCAGTTTCCAGAATGTTTTACCACTTGTTATCCTTGGCCTGATGTTTCACTGGCTGCAATCTCTTCTGAGGTTCCCAAATTACCTCCGAATACCAGGAATTCCAAGATGTCTTTCGGAAGGATCAAGCTAACACCCTGCCTCCTCATAGGTCTTACGACTGTCAAATAGATCTGATACCCGGAACAACTCCTCCTTGCAGTAGGATTTATGCCCTCACCGAGCCAGAGAATCTTCACCTCAGACAATATCTGGACCAATACCTAGCTAACGGGTTTATCCGTCCTTCAAAATCTCCAGCTTCATCGGCTTTGTTCTTCGTTCCGAAAAAGGAAGGAGACCTTAGGACTTGTATAGATTACCGCGCCCTGAATCAAATCACTGTTAAAAACAGATACCCGTTACCTTTGATCCATGAACTCCTGGACCAAGTCAAAGACGCATGTATATATACAAATTTGGATCTCAGAGGAGCCTACCACTTGGTACGAATAAAAGAGGGCGATGAATGGAAGACGGCCTTCCGCACCAAGTATGGGCTATTTGAATATCAAGTGATGCCCTTTGGACTTTGTAACGCTCCTGCCGCTTTCCAGTATTTTATGAACCATGTCCTTAGAGAACTCATAGATGTGTGTGTTGTTGTCTACATCGATGACATCCTTGTCTATTCATCATCTGAAGAGGAACATCAGAGACACGTTAAAAAGGTTCTCGAGAGATTGCGTCAGCATAACCTTTTTGCTAAGCTTGAAAAATGCGTTTTCAACGTAACTGAAGTTGAGTTCCTGGGATTCATATTGTCACCTGACGGAGTCCATATGGATTCAAAGAAAGTCGATGCAATCATCAAGTGGCCATCACCAACCTCGGTAAAAGGAGTTCAAAGCATGTTAGGCTTCGCTAACTTTTACCGCAGATTCATTCCTGAATTCTCTCGGATAGTCCAGCCCATCACCGCTCTGTTAAAGAAGAACAAACGTTTTGAGTGGTCTACTGAAGCAGAACAAGCTTTTCAGGACTTAAAAGCTAAATTCATTTCTGCACCTGTTCTAAAACATCCTCGCCCAGAACTCCCCTACATCGTGGAAACGGATGCTTCTAGTCTTGCTATGGGGGCAGTTTTATCACAAAGAGATCCGGTCACACACCAATTACATCCTGTAGCCTTTTGGTCCCGCAAATTCTCGGCTCCCGAGATCAACTATTCAATTACAGACAAGGAACTTTTAGCTATCAGATCGGCCTTTAAAGCCTGGCGGCATTATCTTTTGGGAGCCAGACACACAGTCACCGTAATGACTGATCACCGCAATTTACAATATCTGAAGACGGCCAAAGCTCAGTCTTCCAGACAGCTTCGCTGGGCTCTATTTCTGGCTGAGTTTGATTTTATAATTACTTATCAACCAGGCAGTAAAAACGGAAAAGCAGATGCCCTCTCCTGGATGGGAGTAGATGAACATTTGACCAATCCAGAACCAATACCCATAATCCCAGAACAAAGGATTTTGGGTTTGATCAGCGCTCAATCCTTTGAAGACATCAAGACTACAGTCAAATCACTCCTAACTCCGGCCAATTTGCAGGACTGGCAATTAAAGGGAAAAGAATTCTCAGTGGATCAAGATCTACCATATTTCCGAGGACGATTGTACTTGCCCTGTGAGAAAATACAAAAACAAGTAATCTCCTGTTATCACAACTCTCTAATGGAGGGTCACCCTGGCATTACCAAAACCATGGAAAAGATCAAAAGACATTTCTGGTGGCCATCATGGAAGAAGGATATTAGAGACTTTGTAATCTCCTGCGGTGTGTGTGCCCAGAATAAAAGTCAGAAGGAGAAACCAGCCGGCCTATTACACCCTCTAGACATTCCACCCTGTCCATGGCATACCCTGTCCATGGATTTCATCACGGACTTACCTCCATGCTCAGGTTATAATACCATTCTAGTAGTTGTGGATCTATTCTCCAAGATGGCTCACTTCATTCCCCTGAAGGGCCTACCTTCAGCTTCAGTATTGGCCCGAGAATTCTTAGAAAACATCGTTCGGTTACACGGTTTTCCCTCGGTTTTAGTCTCTGATAGGGGAAGTCAATTCATCTCCCACTTTTGGCGAAGTTGCTGTCGTCTAGCCCAAATTGATGTAAGACTTTCAACCAGTCACCATCCCCAAACTGACGGACAAACCGAGAGGACAAATCAGACTCTAGAGCAATATCTACGTTGCATGCTCCAACAAACTGAAAACCCTTGGAAGGATATTCTTTGGATCGCTGAATACGCTTACAACAATTCGACTCATTCTGGAACCAGGAAGACTCCCTTCTTCCTATTATATGGACACCATCCTAGAACCTCTAACCTGGATCCTCCCCAAGAATTCGAAACACCTGCTGTGGATCACTTGCACTCGGAGATCCCCCGTGCTTTTAAGGAAGCCACTGTCCATCTGCAAAGAGCTAAAGCTCAATTCAAAAAAGGAGCAGATCGACACCGTAAAGAGGCCCCTCACTACGCAGTAGGAGATCAGGTCTGGTTATCCACTAAGCACCTGCCTCTAAAAGGACCCCGCACCTTCATCCCGAGATACCTTGGACCCTACCTCATCTCTACCATAGTTAATCCGGTGGCTGTCAAATTGGAATTACCTGCGCATATGAAAATACATCCAGTATTCCATGTCTCCTTATTAAAACCAGTACAACCAGAAACCCAATTGACTGAACTCCCAGAACCTGTTTTGGTAGATGGAGAACTTGAATTCGAAGTAAAGAACATCCTAGATTCCAAAATCTCCAAATCTAAGTTATATTATCTGGTTGATTGGAAAGGATACGGCCCCCAGGAAAGGTCTTGGGAACCCTCAGAATATGTCCACGCACCTCGTCTGGTCAAGAAATTCCATCTGAATCACCCCGACAAGCCAAAATCCCCGGAGAAGACACGCTTAGGAGGGGCCTTGAGGGGGGTGCTGTCATGATCACTGCTTCCAAGGAGCCAGGACCAGCCCAACGTCCTTGGAAGCAGGCCCCTAACCCTAATCCTAGGCACCAGCCGGTCCCCACTGGGACCTTTTGGACCTTGTCTTGGCGCTGGTGGCACCAGGCTCATCAAAACCATCGGTCCCGGCACTGGAAGCGCTGGGCTCATAATATGTGTGAAGATGCTTGGGTGGACTTACCTGCAGCAGACCATGCTGCTTACTTACCAGCCACTTAGAAGTGCTCTGTGAACAGGAACTACTTTCTTACATGGGTGGGGCAAGCTCCACTCCCTGGATACAGCACTGGAACTCTTCTGGAACTGGAACTCTTTTCTTACCTAGGCGGGGCCGTGGAGGAAGACGCCTCATCACTCCAAGGCTATTTAAACCACACCCGATAGATGAAACGTGCTTCGCGTTATTCTGCATCTGCAGCAGAACGCTCACCGAGTCTGTTCCAGCCTTTCTTCTTTCGATCCTGAACCTGCAAGAATTATACTTACCATTCCTGTATCCAGTCAACAGCAGCACCTGCAAAGAGAAGAAACAACAGGTTAGCAAGGCAACCTTTACTCGCAGTGCTTACTCACCTGATCCATCGGCTGCAGCCTTTTCTTCACGCTGCACCTCTGCCTGTGAAGACAAAAGCATTGTGATTGCTTACCGGCACTCCGCGAATTCCGGAATTCTTCACGCTGCACCTCCGCCTGTGAAGACAAAAGCATTGTTATTACTTACCGGCACTCCGCGAATTCCGGAATTCTTCACGCTGCATCGCCGCCTGTGAAGACAAAAGAATTGTTATTACTTACGGGCATTCCGCGGACTCCGGCGCTGCAACCCAACTTCTGAAAGACAAAAGAAGAGACATTAGACAGGTATTTACTTATGCCCATCGCGCTCGTCGCAATAGAACGCCTGCCAATACTCCGGCGTCTCTTCAGCACGAATTAAGCTGCAAGGGAAAAAGGCAGTTAGAGCGCTTGCATTTACTTACGCATTTCCAGGTGTTCACGCCATCTTCCATCTCAAGTGTCCTGCAAGACAAAAGGGAAAAGCATTATACAGAGTCCTGTTCAATATTAACGTGCCACGCACCTAAAGACTATAAAGACTAAAAAGGTGTCTGGAAACTCACCGCTCGTGCAGTTAACGACAGTAACGATCCTCTGAGTTCAAGAGGCGTATGTTTCACCAGTGAAGGAACTGGCAACAGCACCCTGCACCAGACGCAGATGGAGAGTCCAGCATTCACCTATCTAAGGTGAGCACGTTGACCTGGGGGCTCTACGGAGAAGCTAGGAAGAGAGAGAGAGAGAGAGGGACATTGAACAACCCAGACCATTAACCCCCATATTTTTTCACCTGCAGAAACCTCACCCTACGAGTTCGACACACAGTGCAAAGAGGTTCGACCCCAGAAGCCAATCGAGTCCTGCACATCACTTTTCGAGTCACAGACACCTTCCTGCCAAGACCAGCGCCTCCGTGGGAATCAGGTGAGCGTTACAGGAACCAAGTCCAGTAATATAATAGAGCCACATAGAGAAGTTCCTCCCTTTGTAGGGAGCAAAATCAGGGTGACCTAGGATAAACTTGAAGGAGAATTTTGACAAAAGGGAGCATCTGAGATGGGATCTATCAAGACTATCAAGATTTGAGAACAAAAGGTGAATCAGGAAACAGAGGGAAAGAAGATCAATCTATAGTCCCCCAGTCACAAGGCGAAGAAGGAAGTCAGTTTAGTTTCAAGCATATAGCCTTGTCTTTGGATAGACTGGCCTTAAATAGGGACAAAAGAGACGAGAGCCATACTGGTTGGGGACTAGATATGTCAGACGAAGAAACGGAAACCTTCCATGGGGAGGAGGGAGAAATTGCATGTGGTCCCGAGGGGTGTCTGCAGACAGACAAGGAAGTGAGATGGTCTGATCTAAAGCAACCTAATGATAGGATGTCAGATCCTAAGGCGTACCTGGAGCGACCTAAGGGACAGACGCATTGTGAGAAGGAAGAGTCACCACCATATGTAAAGAGGTTAAGGCAATTGCCTGGTAGAAGGCAATCAGGAACCATTGTCCCCACTATGGATAGGCAGATGATGGGAACAGATTGCAGATTTGTGTTCATGCAGTTCCCATTATTGGAGAAAGTAGGGGCCACACCACAGTATTTCCCCTGACCCCAAATGGACAAGGATAATTTAAGATGTAAACTCCCTAGTTTAACGGTGGGTGAAGGAAATGGATTTATGAGCTAGAAAAGATGACAGGAGGAAATACTCTAGCCATAGGGGACATTAAAGGTCTCCTAGAAGACATTCTTGGGGAAATGGCTGATGACATTTGGACGAGAGCAGGTTTCTCAAGTGTCACGGCACAGAATACAGCTCCTGAAAGAGCGCCATCTAATAAATGCAGAGCAGATGTTTGGAGACCAATCAGGGTACAGTATCTTGATAGGTCAGATATGAGTGCAATTAGGGCACGTAAAATGAAAGATGATGAAGATCAAATTGCTTACATTCAAAGTATTTAGGAACGGTGGACTTTGGAAAAGAGGGAGCCGTGAAGGAAATCAGTGCCCATTTTTTATCAAATTTTGTGTCAGGAATTATCGGGGAAGGTACAGAGACAGCCCGAGAAGTTAGAGGAAATTGAAGCAAAGCCATGGGCAGGGATACAGATGACTATCGCACATCACTGCTGACTGCTACAAGAGAAAAATAAGAAGAAGGAAGATGCTAGGAAACTTGAGGAGGCCAATTTAGTTCAGAGGAAATTGTCAAGTACTGACAAGCAGAGAAGGGCTGGAACGTAGCAAGTGGTGGGTACATCAGAGACAAATAGTCAACTTCAAACAGATCAAGGAGGGAATGGATTCACGCCATGAGGCTGAGGAATGGGTTTCAGAGGAAGAGGTGGTTTCCAGAATAATCAGAATGGGTTCCAGAATAACCAAGGTGGGTTTCAGAATATGCAGAATGATAACCAAAATATGCATGCAGGTTTTAATCAAAGATCAGGCACCTAGGGAATTTGCAAAATAATTGAAATGTGCCTTTGCGCAGACTTCAAGGTGGGATTAATACAATTATCAGAGCATTTGTCACCACATACTTCCATGCATTACCCAAATACATTAGTTTGAGATTTCCATGAGCTTATAGCTCTGAATATGATAATAGATAATAGAGCAAGCTACTAGGATTTATGAGGTTCCGAAAACCACAAACAATAGCGGTAACACTAAACCCTCAAAACCGAATGCCATACTTACTGCTACCAAGGTGGCAGAGGTGAAAATGACCACTCGTTTGGACTTGGAGAAGGGGGGGGCCTAAAAATACTCCCCCCAGCTGACAAGCAGAGTGAGAGCCAGAGGTGACCCTCTGCCCAGGCCCAATCAAGCGGTATCAATCAGGTTACCCAAGCACTTACCCGTGTGATCCAACCAACGGCATAAGTACTAAGTAGAAATATGAGGCACATTCCAGGTTTTATTCACACTCCCCTGGCACAAAGGGGGATTCAAACCAGATATGTACTTCCCTGGGAATTTCTCTCCAAATTTCCCACAGGAATTAACTAACACGGCACCTCCAAAAATTATTTTTTTCCAACACGTACCCTGCAAACCCTAATTTTCAAAACAATCCTCATCCTTCTTCCCAGTTCCCAGACAATAGATCCCAGAACCAAGAAGAAGGGAGAACAAGGATTGTAAATGATGGGGGGAATTTTCCCAGGCTACTTCTCTAGAGGGGATATTTACGCTCCCAGAGAGCAACAAAGACCTCCCTAAAACCCTGTAGGAAGACGGCAGGTTACCTTATAGGAGCGACAGGTCCAACGGTTGGCCGAAGACATATGGTGCATGCCGAGTGCCCAGTCAAACTATTAGACTGTCCATATTCCTCTTAATGTCCCAATCCTGGGTCTGATGCCCTGGGGGAAATGGTAAATCCAGACAACCGACAGTTTTCTGGGGAGGGGAGCCTGGTTTAAGGGAGATGTCAAGCCCTTGAGAAAGCTTTCTTTCTTACCTAAAATAAACTGGAAATCTCCCAACCTTAGAGTGACGCTTCCACCCCCTGGAAGCAGGAACCCAAACCTGGGTTGGTAGACGAGGCAAAAGAAAAACTCACTTTTAAGAGAAACAAAATAAGATAACCCCTTTCAGGGAGAAGAATCCCTGGATAATTCAGCTAAGGAAATCTTTTTTTTCTGGAATTTGGGAATCCATCCTAAAGAAAAATGTGTCACAAGAGACCATGAGTCTGATTGTGTAGCTATTGAGACTGACACAAGTGGAGAAACCCCTGGATCTCAACCATACAAGCCAGATAATCCCAAATCCATAGAGTATCCTCCCCACAAACAGGTTCTGAGGACTGTTTTCAGATAAAAAGGGGCAGCAAAGCATCTGGGGAGAAGGAGGATTCCCCAACTGCAAATATAATTTCCAAATAGAGGTTTATTCCCACAGATTCCCGATCTCAGATACTGGAACTCAATCTTAAACAGGCTGAGGTTTCCACAGGAGCCACTCAAGATCACAGAGTTCAACATTAAAAAAGATGACTGCCAAGCTGGCAACTAACTCACACTTCTTCTGCAGACTTGATGCAAAGGAGGGCATATTTTATGCCTCTGTAATTCTACAGCGTGAGTGTGAATTATCAGCTCTGGTGGATACTGGATCCCAAGCTACTCTCATGTCTTTGAGAGCTTTTGACCAACTGAATCTAGGAAGGGGAAAAGCTACCAGATTCCCCTCACACCACTTTCTGGAGAACTCCAAACTTTGACGGCAAAGATGTTTCCATCGAAAAGGGACTATGGATCTAGAAATAAAAATTGCGCAACACTGTTTAAAACACCCAGTGATAGTCATTACTCCAGAGGGCACCCCCTGTTTACTGGGGAACAATTTCCTTCAGCGGTTATAACCTGTGATAGATTGCATGAACCACGTTACTCTGGGGCTAGCAGGCCTATCAAACTCAATAGGAGTGAAAATTATGTTAGCTGGAACGGAACCTGTCATTTGATCGAGCTGTAAGACAGACCAGTTAGAATTTCACTTCCAGAACACCATCATCTCTGTAGGAGAACAAACTGGTGATGAGAACTATTCCCAACTACTAAAGAACACCCTTCCTCCTAGTTGCAAGTGGTACTCAAACTTGGAAAGGAATACTTTGAGATTTTATACTGATCAAAACGTAGAAAAAACACCAGCTCCATTGAAAGAGAATTATGAAAAACCAGCTCGAAGTCTGACCGATATTCATTCAGAAAAAGGGCAAACACTTGTTCTTCCCCATTTAGATAAATGAGATGGAGGAGTCAGTGTTCACCAGACTATGCGTGAATAATGGAAAAAGCATCGTCAGTGAAGAATTATTCAGGCAACTCCAAAAACCATTTCCTGCCTAGCAGGTGTATGTTAAAACTAAAAACGTCCATTGGTAACAAAACTATAGAACATAATTGTTGCGTTATTTGAGAGGTCCCTTCACACTTTTCAATAGTGACATTCTTCATCGATTCGCAATTAGTCTAGATTTAATTAACAACAAAGTATGGCCATGGCTAGGGGGTAACCCCATTGGCTTCGACAACATTTAGAGGGCATTCCGTTCAGCTCAATTGTTGCAATATGCAGTTGAAGTTCAAGACGGAGAACAGCTTACAATTCATGAAGTCTGACAATTCACAATTTCTGTCAAAATTAGGTGAGGGCAAAACCAGTAAAATAAGGACACTTAAATAAATTTGAACTCTCACCTCAAACAACAAGATTTGTATTTATTTCCAACGCCTCTAGTTGGAAGATGACACCATTTGTATATTGGTGGATAACAGAAACCCTCAAAGTATTACTTTGAGCATGGACACCTCTGTTGGAATGGAGGTTGATGCCCAACACTATGCTAATGATTTAGGGAATTGAATCATTGGACCCATTCCTAACAACTATTATGCCTCCATTGACAGTATTCCTTGTGCTCTGGCCCAGTTGCAAAAAAGCAGGACTAGAACTGTCCTTTTTGAAGGCGCAATGGTGTAAGACCCCAGGGAATTTTCTGTGGTATGAAATCACCCATCAGTGTCTCAAAAACCAGGTGAAGAAAGTGGAAGCATTATTGAAATTGCAAGACCCTACCATTCTGCGAGAATTAAGATACCTTCTTGGGCTCACTAATTATGGTCAAATGTTCATAGAGGACGAAGACGAGGACACTCTACCTATAGGCCATTTATTAAAGGCCAGAGTCAAGTGGAAGTGGGGTTCGGAACAATCTGAGGCAGTAAAAAACAGAAAGGATGCTTTTCTTAAGCTCCTTGTTTGGCCTACCCCATTAGAGTTTTTCTTAGAGACAGGTGTAAGGGATCAAGAGTAAGACTCGGATACAATGGCGTGTTAAGTTTTGGTTTTAAACATTTATTGTCCAAATAATAAGAGGAGTTGGGGAAATCCTATCTATCCCTAACTCTATGAAGGGTTTCCCTGCCTTAACAAACCTAAGGAACGTCTGTGTCAAGATGCTGAACAAACAAAGCCTCTCTAGTCCTGTGTCCAAAATTGTAAACTGACCCTTACACTCTAAACTAAATACAAGGTGAAAATTGGGATTGCCCTGCGCTATAGACTTATAGCCTTCTCTTAATGTTTCAAACACAAGCTCTAAGGCAGAAAATAAAATAAGTACAGTTCTACCAGGAAAAGGGATCGCCCTTCCCTAGATTCCTTCTGGTAATTTTAAAAGTCACGTTATCGTGATTCCAGTTGTATTCTCAAGGTTTTACTTCACAATTTCAAGGGGGATTATCCTTCCCTTGTACTTAAAAACAATTCCTCTTAGATGTTTCAATTCTTAACACTCTGTATCTTCCACATGCTTTCTGGGTGTATCACTCTACCCTTCTCCATGACTGCTCTTTGTTATGTCCCTGGTGTACTCTCCTCGCAGGGTATTAACTCCGTTCTCAATGATTCCAAAACAAGATATGAATCTTGCCTTTTACATATTGGTTTGACACTTTTGCCAGGATATCACACTGTTTCACAAAGTTCACTTCTCCTGGTGTACTCTCCTGCAAGGATGTTACACTGTTTCATAAAGTTAACTTCTCCTGGGGAGGCGCTGTATTCACTATTTTCCTCAGTTCACTAATCTGCCAGGACTTTTCCATTCCCCAACTACTTTCTTTATGATCCAAAAAACAATTGTTTCTAAAACTTGTGTCACTGACCCTTTTACATTACATCTGCTTTCACTTCTTCCTTCAGACATGGGCTACTTGTACCTTTTCCAGCACTAGTCATAGTCACACCAATTCATGCTTTGAAACGCTGGGTCACCAACCCTTTTCTAATATCTCTTGCATCCGCATCAACTTCTACAATGGTGTTACTTAAACTGACACAACATTCACCTACACATGCTGCAGTAACTCTTTTGCTTTCTCTGGGCATACCAGGTGGCTTTGGTGTTCCTCATGACATCCCTTCTCTGTCTTCTTCGGTTCAGTGACTCTGCCTGCTTAGCATGAGCAAGTATAACATTGCTTTGCCCTCCTCAGCTGTGCACGGCCCTCACTGCTTTCAGACCTCAAGCGGTAAACTTCCTTCAGTTCATCTCTCCTGCACACCATTCATGCCTGCTTAAGCACAGCTTCTGATGGTCTGCTTGTCCTCAGCATTCTGACCATTGTCAGAACAAGTCACTGACAGAGCCAGCCACTGCCTCTCTCTTCATTCAGGTGTTCTCTGAGCTGTGTCAACCTTGAACGTCCCTGCATGGTTTAACGCTTTCCTAAGACTAAAGCGCTGCGTTGGCTTACCGCTTCTGGTCATCGTCATTACTCCATTACTGAAAAGGGTAGGAGGGATTGCAGATAAGGTTTTAGACTGCAGTAAGGTGGGATTTCTTCATCTATACCACAATAAGCCATGTATTTATGTTACAGAGGCATATATGTGTCATTGAGAATTGTGACGGCAAGACTATTTTGATCTAGTATTCTTCCGTCCCTTTGAAGTTTGCCTTATCCGACGTGGTCCCACTGCAGATAGCCAACCCCAGGGTCAGTGTTAGGTAGCTTCTGCCATTTCCTTGCTATGTAGGATAAGCTTAACCCAGAGAATCTGTGATGATATTTCTAGATTGTATTGTATCAAAAGCAGGACATGGTCAACAAATGTATCTCTTATGCGACCAAAACTAAGTCCTCTGTGGAGGAGAAATTCAGCGATTGTGAAAAGGCACTTCTGGAAATGGTGTGGGCATTGAAAAATGAATGCATGTTCATGCAGTGGGAGCACATCATCGTATAGACACCTCACCAATCCTTGAAGTATTTACAAAGTGACAGAATACGGGCTGAGAATGTATCTATTTCCAGAATCACTTCCTGTATCCGCTCTATGCAAGGCTTTCCTGTGGAGCTCAAGTATGGCCAAAACAAGAAGAGTCCTTTAGCGTAAGGGTTGACGGAGTTGCATGATTGTGTTAAAGGAAACTTTCTCGAGGATGAATATTGAGTGACAAAAGACAATCTTAGGCATACCTAGTGTCCCCACACAAGGTCTACCAAGAACACACTTTCCAGGGGATACCCACAGTCTATGTGGACTGGTGTTCCTACCATGTTGTCAACAATGATGAGAAAGAACTAGTGGCTGGCATTGGGAATGCATGGGTTAATGACTCCCCAGAACCCTTTGCTGGTTATAAAATCGGGGCCCAAAGTTGTCAGGTGGCGAAATTGCTGGCCGTATATCATGCAATCCTCTCTGCTGTACAACACAAACTCAAGAATTGGTGATACTCACCAACTATGACTATTTCAGGACTGGGGTTGTGGAACAACTGATCAGTTGGATGAATATGGATGAATATAGGCATTCTTTGTGCTAACATTAAACCATTAAAACATGGAAAATTGATCCAGTCCATTGATGATCTTGTGACCTCTAATAGGATGACCATCTATTCAAAAAGGATTAGAGGTCATCCTAAGATAGAGGGGCCTCATAAGACTTAGAATGACTTGTCTGACCAGCTGGCTCAAACTGGAGCTCGTAAACCCAACAAACAGGGACTAGGTTTGAAAAAAACGTAGTGGCCCATCAAATTCATTCCACTGTTACATCCCATCATCTCATAACACACAAGAATGGATATAGAGTACTCTCAAATGTAAGACAGTTCAAAAGCAGAATTTAATTCAAAAGCCACAACCACTGTCCCTAAACTGAAGTAAACCCTGACACTAACAGGGGGTACTGTCCCTAGGAAGACAGTTATGCACCACCTATCTACAACAGATGAGGAAGAAGGCTATCACTACTTAACAAAACATCCTCAATGGGGCATCAATATTCATTATCTAAATACCCACACAAGAGTAACCCATGACAGGAGAAACTGTGTCCCTGTCTCTGTATGGACATTAGATGAACATTGCTATGGGCAATTTCCTATTGTTTATTAACCATAACCAACATTGCAGTGTGTTATCAAGGCATATGTACTGGGTACTTGTGGGTTTTTTGGAGGTCCTGCAGGTGTGCATGTCAAGTACAAAGGTTAAGATGCCTTCTATCAAGAACAGGTCTTTGTATTTGGCAGGATATGTATCCTGTCAGCCTTAGGTGGATATCATAGACAAAATGGTAAAAGGTTGCCCAGATCAGTAAAACTTGGGTGTTATTCCCTTAGATCCATATTAGAGGATAAAGACATTCTCCTGTCTCCTCTATTCCATCCATCTGCAAAGGTATCAGGAGGGACAGGTGTCAATCAAGATGTCTCCATTCGAACTAATGACTGGATGAGAAATGGTGTAGGTATAGAATTCAAAAGCAGACTCTGATGCATGTGTCCACCACTCATGAGCATATTGAGAACCTAAGGAAGCACCTCCAGCAGACTTTTGCTTATGCCCAGCGCAACATAGCGAGGTCAGCTGAAGGGATGAAGTGATAGTATTACTTGAAGGCCATGAAAAAGGAGTCTGAGGTAGGTGAAAAGATGTATCTCTTAAATGTTCAGAGGAACTAAACCAAGGAACGGAATTCCCTTCTGCCTAGGAACAGGAATTTTGAGATTGTGGATAAAATGTCATCTGTTGCCTCTAAAATCTGCATCCCAAAAGCAGAACTGATGGAAGAAAAATGGGAGCATATCAATCAGTTTAAAAGCTGTCATCCTAGACTAGCGTTAAGAGTGACTGAGAAGCCCACAAACATTAGAGCCGTGGAACCCTCTCAATAAAGGTAAAATCAAAATCCCAAGTTGGAAACTAAAATCTAGCAGGTGAGTAATAAAAATGAACATGTTAACCCATGATCAAGGTTTGAAAATGAATATTATCTGTGATTGCAAATGTTCTAATGCTGTGAAATGTCTGTCCCAGGAAATTATATTTAAACATGAATTCCTAACAACTCTTTTTACTCCTTTCTTTAGAAAACTATCTCCAGTTGGTTCCAGCCTGGGGAACAGATGAAGCGAAGTCCTGGGAAGACCATGGAAACCAAGAAAGGAAAGTCCAGAAATTATGGAAATTATGGAAATCCAGAAATGACGCCCCATCCGTGCCCTGGGAACACAGAGGATAGATGGAAACCAGATCACTCACTCATGGATAAAAAGTAGAGAACCGGACATTGTCAATTTAAGGGCTTGATTTGTGATTATTAAACAAAAAATAATATATAAATGAACACCCAATTTTCCCCTGCCCTTTCAAATTACTTTCAATGTGGCAGGAAGAGTAGGGTGAGATCTTGTGGGGTTTTTCAGCCCCAGGATACAAGTGAACTGCATCAGGCTAAGTTTTGCCAAAGGTGCATAAATATGGAAAGGTATCTGGGCCATGTGCTCATGCAACAGAGAGAAGTTACATTCATTTTTCAAACAGGTGACTGATGCACTGCAGTACAGCTTTTCAAAAGAGACAATGACATGTTAGGGAGATATATGTGCATTCTGCAGCATTGGTTAAAAGAGTACCATATCAAACATTAAACCCAATTTGCCAGAAGTAATTCAAAGGCACACATTAATGGAATTTGACACTGTTAGTAAATGGAAAACGGTTTGTAATAAGCAGCAAAAATGAAGATGGGACAACATTTACTGTATTTAATGTGAGATGTGAAGACAGGCCTAATGTAACAGCATGCATTTCAAAATGGATAATTTTGTTCATGAGAAGCAGACTTTAAAAGCTGTGCCTGGACACATAAGGAAACCTTCCCAATCAAATAACAGTGGGAGAGCACTGTTCACCCCCCCTACACTTACCAGAACCATGTGGTCAAACCCCTTTAAAGCTTAGCAGAGCCAGGAAGGGGACAGAGCTTGGGCCTGGGACACAGGTTTATTGGGGCGGACTGCTGTCCACTTAGTAAACAAAATTGAAACCAGTGGATCTTGAACTTTCTAAAACACTCAAAATTGAACTCAGATTGTGGAAGGTCTTGGGCCTAAAACCCTTTTGACATACAACAGAAAATGATATGATCCCAGGGGGTGGAGATATAGGCCCTCTGCCTGAAGAGATAAGGGAACACATTTTCAGGCATTAGCCCTGGAAGAACGTAAAGAAGTTTTATTACAGACTATTGGGCTTCATCACGAGTTGGGCGGTAATACTCGTGATACCACCGGGATACCACCCAACGCTAATAGCGCTACGCAACTCAGTACAGCGCAATTTGGGACGGATCACAAGTTGCAGTGGCATGGTAAATCCCAGTTCCCCATTGGGTCTATAGGGGTTAAGGAGCATTACTATCACGGGTGGTAATTGTGCCAGCAGTAATAGTGCAGAAAACAGCCAAAAACACCCCAAAATTGTCATTTTACCTCCAGCAAAGATTTGGGGGTAAAAATGCCATTTATCGCCCCCAACTCGTGATTTGGCCAGCCCTTACATGAAACAATAACACTGTTACCGCTGCATTTAAGTTCTCAGGCCAAACTCGTGATGAGGCCCTGTGTCAACAGAATGGAAAAGCAGTCTGGGTCACAGGTCATGAGAAAAGAAATATGATGTTTTATTGAGCTGATAGTATGCACATAATTAAAAGGATACCATGGGTCTCTATGGAAAATCATATATGCCCATAAACTGAGGAACCGTAATAGATACAGAGATGGTTCATATCTTTCCAAAAAGCACACAAAGAGGAGTATCTGCCAATAAGACACAATTCGACCCTGGGAACCAAAGTTATGAGGTAAAATATGATTGCAGCTTCCCATAATAAATTACAGATAACAGAGTTAGGTGTCTGGTAGTTTTTGGAATCAAATACCATTCTGTAAAATATCAGGATTCTAACTTTAATCCTTTTTGTGGAAAGCACACAAATGTGTATTTTGTGCATGAAACCACCTGCAGACATCAGACATAGTTAATTGCAATTGCTACAATCAGACCCATTTAGAATTATATGGGTTGTGACCCTTAACTGCAAATTGCAGAAAGGTGCCATGGTGAAGTTGGGGAGACCCGATGACCAATCATTGGGAAGAGGCAAGGCCTTGTTGATGGGGAAGAGCAATAAATGTCCAGTCAGAACAATCAGCCAATGAACCGGTACACCCTAAATTAGATTGGTGGCTGGGATGTTTTAAAACTGAACGCACAGTAGAAAAAGGGGATGGTCAGACAGAAATAGCAGATGGGATCAGACAATGACAAGTTGGATTAAAATTCCGTAAAGAAAGGTGGAACTAATATCTGGAGAGAAACACAGGAGGGCATGCTGGGGGGCCATCCAGGACAGAGACCAGGAGAGGCAGACAAAAGGGTTGATGCTGAATTGCCATCCAAGACAGAGACCAGGAGAGACAGTCCAACCAGGTCCTATGCTTACCATGCGATTACCAAGGATGGCTTCCTGATGCTCTTGTGCAGAACCCAGAGAGACTCAATGTAAGTGCATTATTCCAGCAGAATAAACCATTTGTGGGGATCTATTTGAATTAATCTCTTTCCCCTATTTAGACATGAATGGAGTGGGCATCTATAAGTAGATCACTAGCATTTCCAGATTAATTAATAATGTAATGAACACCCACAAAGCCAAAGGGACGTTCTTGAGGAAATCTCTGATATCCCTCCCAGTGCTGATAATTATATAGGGCTCTATCAGGAGTTGGGCAGTAACCTACCAGGATTACTGCCCAACTCTGCCAGGATACCGCCCAACACAATTAGCATTACCACAACCTAGCGCTATTAGCGCTGTATCACAAGTTGTGGTGGTGGGGTAAATCCCCATTATTTCGGAGTCCATGGGACTCAATGGGGCATTTTCGATGCAATTACTGCAGTGGTCATTGCGCCACAGTAATTGTGCCAAAATTGACTAAAATGTAGGTGAATGTTCTGAGGTTCCCCCAAACTCCGGATTGGATGCAGCGGTAATGTGTCAGTAATAGCAATACCATCGCATTTTACCACTACACCCAACTCCTGGTGAGGCCCATAGTCATTTAATGTAATTGTGGATCATCTATATTTATTTTTGACAACGCTCATTATCTTCTAAAGGGGCGGGGATTTCTTTAAAAACATGATTCCAAACTGTTCAACACTCCCCGAACCCTGCAATAAAGCATTAGTGGTCCCAATGGTAAACTGAATCTCTGGATCTGCGCTGTGCAGAAAAATGCCTTCATGGTTAAGCAGCAGGAGAATAGCTGATTTGAAAGCACTCTGTAGAAAGGAGAAACACTGGAGGTAAGTGAAGTCTCTTTCTTTATTGGTAACCAGCCTGAGCCCAGCAGCACTCAGCCTACGCTTCTCCTCCCCACTGCAAGACGCCAAATGCTCCCCCCTAGAACATAGAACCTACAACAGAAGTAAACAACAAGTAAGAGTAAGTGTGGAATTCTACTACAGTAGAATTCCACAATAGGCAAAACATGAATTACAACACTTCTCCCCCCTTACTCAGCAACACATAATACCACATGCACTGCCACACACACACAGATACACACACCCACTGACACACACTCACACCACTCACAAACAACCCCAAGAGAAAAGAAGAAAAAGAAGAAAATAAGTCAGAATAATGCTAATGAAACATACGGTACCAAGAAAAACTCCTTGCGCTAAAGAAGCTATTGAAGTATGCCTCCCAACACATAATCCTCGTACCTGGAGGGAAACTTCCTCTCCCTGAAGGAATGGGCATTTCTCTCAACAGAGCCTGCGGCCGCAGTGGACAACTCAGAATCCCCTTTCACTTCACTCACGGCCATTACAGGAACTGCTTTCCCCAGTCTTATTTCTAGTTCCAGGGCAGCTTGCTCGTCCCACCCTACAACGGGGTCACCCGTGAGAGAGTGAGCAAGAAACTAAATTGAAGTGGAATATTTTCACTGAATAGTGACAAAGGAAAGGTTTTCATTATTTGCTGAGAAGGATATTTTATTAAATGTTTGTTGTGCTAGAATATAGACCAGCAATGAAACCTGTACATGTGGTTGTGTTTTAGATTTTTTATGATTTTTGTTACAAAAACTAATTGTGTTTTCAACTTGTTGGTAGTAAGAAGTCTTAGCTAGGAAGTGAGAAGCCTTGTGCCACAGGGTGAAGTGGCATGTATCTTGGTAGTCATTGTGTAAAAAAAGATGTTGTCTGTTAATTAAAGATAAATAAATATATATTTGCACACCGGCCTTGTTCTTGGCTTGCATATTGAAAAGGGGATTAGGGATTACAGTTTTGTTATTTACACCAAAGGCAGAGTTAGTTAAGAATCGAACGATTTAACAATTGGTTTGGCACTCTTGATTGGGGGGGGAGAAAACTCCCTGAATCAATTGCTGCCCCATAAATATATTCTACAGTGGCACTCGTATATAATTATTGAGTATGTGTCTAAGTCTTCATGGAATCCATGTGCTCAATAAACAAATGAAAAAATAAAATGTGTTTGCCATTTCGTTTTAAAAAATAGTCAAAATAGAAAGACAACCATTGGCAAATCCAAAAGTGTGGTTCTTTTATAGGGAAAGAATTTCCAACATTCATCCATGTGCTAGATTAAATATTTATTTTTTATTGGAATGCTCTACAAATTATCACACTAAAAATAAGAACATTACCAATAGTATTTACCTTTTAACCGGAGCAAAATAATAATGTTATCTTTATTTTTATTTTGTTTTAAACTATAAAGATAAACTGTACCACAAACACACAAATATCAAATTTACCAATGCTTGTTATTAAGTGCAGGTCAATAAAGTTGAATTAGCAGCAATTGATGATCTGGGTCCATATTACAGTAACTTTGCTCAGGTGCAAAAATGAACTTGATAATGTAAACTTTATACGAGATGTTTACCTGATACCTATACCATGCTAAACTGCACATGTCATGGTGCAAAGGTTTTCTAAAATCTCTCCACGTTTGTAGGAATCAGCAGTTTTCCCTAATGCTGCGCCATGCAACCTTGTACTTGCACTGATGTAAAGTTTCTGTAATCTGGTGTTTTAAAGGACATCCTAACAATAAAACAAAAATGGCCTGATTTAAAATAGTGTTTTTTTTTTCTTCAATTGGGCTAAATTTGTGAAATGGGCACAATATCTCCAGTTACAATAAATGTTTTTATTATTTCAGGTTATTACATAGAAGAACCATGGAATACCTAGATTGATGGAGTGTGCAATTGCCTTAATTATTGTTGTTGTTATAGCACATTATCACGTATAGGCTTACTATACACAAAGAATAGGAATCTGTGATTGTTCCCCGTGGGGATAGCAGCATTAGACCCTGTTAATGTCAAATGCCAATTTGTACAGGTTTTCTTTCTCCTTATTATTGCTTCTGAATACATATCTCTCTTCAATTGCCTATTGTGACATATTCATAGAACATCCTTTGACATATAAAAACAAATCTACAACATAGATTAGCATTGATAACTTAACAGTGAGTGTATGCTCCATATAAATGTTGTGCATTTGATATTCATGCTTATAAAATGTTTTTCTGTCATTGTTGTGTGGTAAGATAGTCATGTAAATGGTAAGGCAGTCGGCACCATTTTGAAACTTGTATTTATACAACTATGTATGCATTGTGGTTGATGCCAAATTTTTAAATCTAAACCAATCCTCATTGCAATTATAGGCCGCCATTTAAATGACATTGCACACATCTATACTGCTTTTGGTCTATGAATACAAGCTCTCATTATGTATTTACTGTCGAGTTATGACGCTCGAATTTAAACTCAATGTGTTCTTAACTGGTTACAAAGTGACCACTTTCCGGTAATTATTGCAAACATTTTGGGCATACAAAGGACTACCAAGTAAGATTTTTTCCCATTAGAGGATGATTTGGATTGTATTTGATTTATTTTTTTGTTGTTGATTTCTTTGTTCATCACATATTCTGAGTAAAGTTGCAACATATGTAAAAATGTAAAAAAAACAGAGCATGTTGTTAATAAAAACATGTACCAAGTATGACAACTGGTGACACTTACTCAATTGATGATGACTCTATTCTGCATGTGAGAAACTCATGTTCAATGTGATGTTATGTTCGGAAAACTGATCCACGATTTGCTTGTGAATATTGTAAAATAAGCATGTCACTATGGTGTATCCTTCAGTTATACATACAGCTGTGTGCAATAACCTAGAGTTATATGGATTTGTTCGCGGAGTGTCCAGTACACATATACTGGCACTGAATTACAATTTCATAGCACTGATTATATAACGTATGCTCTTTCATCAAATACATTTTGAGAATATTATTTGTGGATCATTGAAATTAAAAAAATTATGGTCTTCATTCAGTCCTCATGTTGTTGCTCTGAACAAAATGATCCACTTGCTTCCCTCAGCACATCTTCAGAGCCGATATGTGGTGATATGACGTCCTCATTGACCCTTCTTTCAATGTGTTCTGTTGTGTGTATTCTATGTTGTCAATTGGTACTGACAATGTGAACTTTTTTACATATGCATTTGATTGCATACATCGTATACTTATGTTGCAGCATCTTTGAATAAAGTGCTATGTTCCTGTGCATATTGATGCATGCTACATGTTCCACATTTATGGAAACCCATCCTCTGGTACACAAGACATATGCTTTTTTTGCCTATAACGATGACTGGGAAACTGCAATACACATACCTTCTTAAAGTGACTATTAAACAGTGGCAAATCACAATGAACAAGTGATATGTTTTGTCATTGAGTACTAGAGAAGGCAACGTGTCATTGCTTGTTGGAGGCAGGAGATTACGTTTAGTGGCTATGTTAGTGAGAGTTGTTGCCAGTTTGTGCGAGTTCAGGCGTGATTTGAAGGTGAAGCTAGATGTGTTCTGACTGCTAGTACGTGGATGTGGAGACGGCAGAAGAAAAATCCGAATTCCATTATGCACATTTAGCAATTGAAAAGCTGCTTTGTTCGGTGGCTGAAAAAAAAGGTGAACACGCAAAATGTTTTGTATAATGCATTATAGCTTCAATATGTGCTTGCATAAGTTGCGTCCACCTTTTACCACTTTACTGTACAGTATATGACTATGCACTTACTTGGCAAACCCTCCATTAGGGCCGAGAATGCAGACAACCATGCCATTGCTGCACCATAACACATGTGGGTCAGTCTTACTATCTTGTAGCCATCTTTCTTCGAATCACCTGCTTTCCTTCCACTGGGCGTCCCTCGTGTAAGCAGTTCAAAGGAACCTTAACATATTCCAGGAAAAATAGTCCCACTCTCCTACATGTGACTTTCTTCTCCTCTTGTATTGATGGGTTCATTTTTAGGCTATCCTTATGCTCTAAAGTACTCATGTTTCATTCACTCTGTTCAGTTATAGCACCACTTGCCTGCATTGTGAACAGACATTGTAATGCTTTAAAAGTGTGCTGCAGCCTTTTTTTTTTTTAATCTCTTCACTTTGCATTATTATAATGCCTAAATTCATACACACATACACACACACACACACACACATCTTCTCGGAACGTCTTTACTGTTAGACAATTGCTTGAGCAAAAACTCCAACTGTCCGTACTAGTGCCATACGGATCCTCACACCTTTTCTTATTGCGTAAAGTGGAAAAGAAGACGTTGACAGTCTAGTGCTATTTTTGAAATTGGATATGACACGTTTCCCTCTGCTGGTAACACTGACAGTGATTGGAAAGTTTGAACCACACCACATGTTCATTGTCCTACAGTGAGTCTGGATGGTATGTCAAGACAAACGTGTGCACCTACATGCGTGCAGTTTCTCATCAGCATGTATATGAAGCTAGTTCTGCCACATCAGAACTTGCCTGAAATATTTTTTGTAAAGAAATGTTCTTATGTGAATTTCCTTCTTCACGCCAATTCTAATATTGGAACGGACGGAACGTAAGTCAATTAATGCATGATGTTACTGCAATATTCCACTGTTGCAGGCTATGCATAATTAATTATTAAACTACCCGCACAAGGATTTTGATACATAAGGATGAACAGCAAGGGGTGTAGGACTCCATTCGTGACGTTATCTACCATTGACTAATACAGATTTGCAAATTAATCATATAATCATTTTTCAGATAGTCATAACATAAAGACTGCATTGTGTCTTCATTCAGTGGCCTCCCATTTCACACAAGACTGAACATCGTGAAGGGGTCAGTGTTATGCAGGCTCAATGCATAACTATATCAATTAAAGTATCCTTATATTTTTTATTTTTATATTTTTTATTTGGTTTAGTTGAGAGAAATTCAACTTTTCAAATACAAAAAAAGACAGTTCACATTTCATAGACCAACAGAAAACGAAACAAGATAAGATAAACATAAATTATGTTATGAGAGATAATGTGGCAATAAGCCACGAGGTGGCGTGCCAATACCGCCCCCCGGGGGCATTACCTCGGGCGGTATTGGCCCGCCACCGAGTGGCTTATTGCCATTAGTACCCCCGGCCCGTTAGACCGGGGTACAAATTGCTTTTTTTTTCTGTTCCGAAACACGTTTCAGAACAGAAAAAAAAAAAATGGCAAAAAAATGGCTGCCGCCATGGTAAGGGAAAACGGAGTCCGTTTTCCCTTTCCATGGCGGCCATCGGGAGCGGACGTGCTGGGAACACAAGTGTTCCCAGCGCCTCTGCTCTCAAAAGAAAAGAAGCAGAAGGTAAGTGGGGTTGAGAGGGTGGAAGGGAGGGAGGTGAAGAAAAAAATAAAACGTACATGCGTCCCTGCTGGGGGCCGATGGAAGCCTCCAGCTGTGTGGAGGCACAGAGCGGGGATGGCCCGCTCCGAGTCTCCACACTGCTGGAGCCTGCTATCGTTCCCCAGCGGGGACGCAGGAGCAAAAAGGTAAGTGGGGCGGGAGGAAGGGAGGGAGGAAGGGAAGGGAAAAAAAAAAAAAGCTTACCCGAGTCCCTGGCGGGGGCGAAGGCAGCCCCGCTTCGAGCCTCCTCATTGGCTTATAGGCTGTCACGCCCTCCGGGGACAAGGCGGCTGGAATCCCAGCCGAGAATCGAAGGATTCACAGAATAGATATATTGAATTACAATACATGTAGCAGAATTGTGTACACTGTAGGGCCAAGTCCAAGCATTGGGTATGTAGTAACTCTCACCAAACCATAGCCATGTGTCTCTGATGCAATTTAATTTATTTATTTCATTTGATGATAGCGCCCAGAACCAGAGTTATCAGGACGCTAGTTCATTAGTTGGAATTAGCGAAAGAGTACAGACAAAGCAAGGTCATAGATATGGCAAGGGAAGCGTTTTATGCATATTTGTTGAACAATACAGTTTTCGTTATTTTTCTAAATAGCAGTACGAAGGTTCATCTTGGATGCAGGATGGGAGGGGATTCCAGAGTATGGGGACAGTAACAGTAAAACTAACTCCACCGGCTGTTTTTGTGGTGAATCTTGGTGTATCTATGGTCGTGGTTGTGGAGGAGCACGAGCATAGTGGTTTGGCGCTTTTGGAGATGCATTGGTTCAGGTAGGTGGGTGCTGTATTGTAAATGCACCGGTGAGTGATGGATAGGATTTAAAACTCTATGCAGGCTTTGAATGGTAGCCAGTGGGCCTACTGTCTTGCTTGCGAGATGTGGTCTAGTCACTTCCGACCGCAGGCTGCTCAAAGTGAGTTGTTTTTGATTAGTTGGAGTTTAGCAATGTTTTTTGTTGAAGTGGAAGAGAGAATGGCATTTCAGTTATCTAGTTTGCTACCAATTATGGCTATGGCTAATGTGAGACAGTTGCCAGTGGATGGAAACTTTCTACTGAGGTTAATGAGTTTGGTGGAGTAAGCAGCTGAGGATGCAAGGGCTTTGACATGTTTTTGCATGGATAGCTCGGAATCTAGGTAAAAACACAGGGCCTGATTCACAGAAGTGTTTTATAATGGTGCAATCCTATAGGAAAATGTGAATCAGGCCCACACAGTTTTGACATGATTAGAGACAGCAGTAATGTTGCCATCAATATTGAACGACGCGAAGGCTGGGTCAAGGTGTTTGAGCCGATGCAGGGAGACAACATGAAGGAGCTCTGTTTTTCATCATTCAAGCAGAGGTGGTGGTCTGCCATCCAGGCCTGGATGATGCTAAACACTCGATTGATATTGTCAGAGTCTGTGGTGTGGTCGCCGGTGAGTTTCATCAAAACTTGGGTATCGTAAGTGAAATTTGTGTAAGGGAGATCCATGTTGTCAAGGTGTTTGAAAAGGTTCTTAGTGGACATGTTGTAAAGTGTGGGTGACAGGCACGAGCCTTGTTGAACCCCCATAGGAGACAGGGATGGGTCCGGCTGCTTCAGTGCCAGTGAAAATCCGAGAGGTGCAGTCACTGAGAAAGGAGTTTATCCAGCTGGCGGCTTCTCTGGAGAGGGTGAGTTTGGATCTGAGGTGCTAGCTGAGGATGCCGTGTTAGCGAGTATTCGCTTAAAAGGCTAATTTCCCTTACCTATAGAGTCCCCCAGCAGCTTTGCTGGATTTCAAGGGTTATTCTTTACTCCTGCTAAGAGTGAGACTCTTTTTCCCACTGTTAGGCATATGTATGATGTGTGTTTCAGGCTATTTTTGTGCTTATGGGCTATGGAGTTCTTCTCACTCCATAGGTATCATCTTTTTACATGTGTGTTACACAGCACCCTCAGTGTCACAGTGACCCCCAAACATAGACTCCATACCCTGGACTGACTACTGTCTCCCAGGGCATGCAAAGTTACCATTGACTTTGCTAGTCAATAGTTATGAACAAAACCAGTGCAACCCATCTTACTATGGAGGTACTGGGAAGGGTTCATAGTTTTTCCCTGTTGTTCATTTTCGAGAGGGTGCTGTCCAGTCCCTCTCTCCAAAGTTTCTGGCTGGTGGCAGTGGTTACTACCATAAATATTCGACCGCCAATATTTTCCTATGGGATTTTCCCATTGTTCGAGGCTACCACTTTTACTGACAGCCTGTAACATACCGCCGGGTTATTTTAATATTAACTTTAATCCGGTGTTTTTTTTGTTGCCCGATCTTTAATAATATTTCTTTCTCATGTCGCTCTGTGTACTCCAAACCGAGGTCGTGGCCCTTTGTTCGTCCTCTTGGCGGTCTTCTGGACAGAAGCCCTCCTTTAGGCGCCAGTGAGTCTGGGGTAGACAGGATGTGTGGGAGGGGGATAGGCACTCTGGACAGGGTTGCCTAAGCAACCCAAGTCACACTCTGCCCTGATAGGCTGGGGGGTTATCCCGCCAGGATAGCCACCCCACTGTGTGAGTGACAGCTAGGCTTTATGAATGTTTTTTTTTTTTGCATAAAAGCAGGGACCTGGGGACTGGAAGAGAGACGTCGCCACTGGACCTGTGAAATCCGAGGAGGAAAGAAGGCAAAGACATCTGCAACGATTGAACCACTGGTGAAGCCCTGTTGCAGATCCTCACCAATTTTCTCCAACGACAAGAGAAGATCTTCACCTGCAAGAGCCTTCTTCCCTTGAGATGGTGGGACCAACCAGTTTGCCAATTGCCTTTCAGGACCTGCCTTGATCGAATCGCCAATGCCCAGCACTAGGAAACCGGATAGCCAGGCACCCGTCCACCACAACCGCGATTTAAAGGAGCGTACCTTTTACTCCGTTTTGGCATCACTGCGGCTGTCTTCATCCCTGGGCAGTGCAGTAACTCGAACCTTCCTCCACGATGAGAGCCTCTCTTACTCTGCTGGATCTCCCGAACTGCAGGAACTGCCAGGAACTACCGCCACCGCAGGAGCCTCTTCCACTTTTAAGGTACATTGTTCCGCCAGGCCTCCAGTTTTGCTGGGTACTGCTAAAGGTGTTTTAAATCCTTTACTTACCTACTGGGTTGGCTGTCCCTATCGTCTAACATTGTCTTTCTACCTTAGGCACCCTCCTTTTCAATTGTTAAACAAAGACTTGACTGCAGCTACTGGAACCGTTTGAACCTGGGCCCTTTGTCTTGTACCACTGACTCTGGCACAGGCCTATTGACTCTGGCTAATTCTGTTACAATGGCCTTCACTAGATTGCTTTTCATCAAGCAATGTGTTGGTGCACCTAATATCTGCTAACCACCTTTCCTTCCCTTTTATATATTGTTGAAGTGCCATTTTGCTCAGTTTTCACCTAAGTATTGCTTGGGCTAAAGTACTACCTTGCCTAACTTGTTCACAATCCAATTGGGAAATGTTGCTGGTGTGTTTAGGAGTCTAACACTGTATAACTTGAACTTTCCCTCCCTCTGAAGAAATTGTTAGAGTGCCATTTCTGCTTGGTTTACACTGTGCCATTTTGCTCAGTTTTCACTCTTGCTCAAACTTGTCTACAATTTAATTAGGGAGTTGTGTATACTTTTCTTGACTGTTTGAACTTGCTTTAATGATAGTGATTTGTGTGTAAAGTTAAGAGTGTGTAAAATAAATATATTCTTTGTTCTAAAGTACTGTGGTCCTATTGTGTTAACCCTGAATACTGCTCATCTCTCTCTTAAGATACGTCTGGCTGCTCAGCCACAGCTACCAACTAAATCTGTGTGGTACAGACTGATACCAAAGGGGATTTATTGCATATACCTGTAGTCCTAATCTTCTGTAGTGCTCCCTAAGGGAACTGCATAGGATTCTGCCTAACAGCCGTGATTGATCAAGGGCCTCAAAGAGGTCTAGTAGGAGACGGCCGGCAAGACGGTCGGCATCATGTATGCTGTCGGGCGTTGGTGCAGTGTGTGTCTCGGTCTGAAGCCAGATTGGCAAGAGCCAAGGTGGTTGTGGGTTTCTAGATGGACTTGCAGTTGGGAGTATGTGGTGCAATCAAGGATTTTAAGGAGGAAGGGTACTGTAGTATTAGGGCGGTAGTTGCTGTGTTCCAGCGACGGATCTAGGGAGGTTTGGTTTCGAAACAGTGTGACCAAGGCTTCTTGGATAGCTTTTGGGGATGAGCATGAAGTGAAAGAGGCATTAATGAATTTTGCAATGATAGGTGCGAGGGGGCCAGCACTCATCTTAATGATGTGGGATGGGCAGATGTCTCCTTTGCAATTGGAGGGTTTAAGGTGCTGGATGATGCTTAAGGCACCAGTAGGAGAGATGCAGTGGAAGGGTTTTGTGGTGGTAGTGGTGGATTTGACTGGGTGAATAGTAGGCGTGACTTTAGGTGAGAGAAAGGCCTCTTTGCTAATGGTTTTGTGTCTGAGCATGTGAGTTTTATTGGCAAGGGCATATTAGACAAACAAGCATGACTTCATTCGTACAAAGGAACACAATGATTATTCTGTAAGGTTGTCATTGCATACATACCATTTGCGCATTTTGCAGGAAAATACAGCTAGATGCTTATACAAAACGTCAGTGTATAAAACATGTAGGGCTGTGCCCCAAAAGAAGGAGCCCACAATTTCCCAAATAACAGCTGTATGCCCAGCCCACCGGATCGAGTTTTTAAACCACAGTAAATATAAGGGATGTCCCTCCATCGCTGCCCTGTACCACTCTAGGCTACCTCTTCCAAATGGGTGTATCCACTTTACCCCCTGCCTCAAGCTCTTAGGAAGGGGGGTCACCCCTTTTTGTTCCTCCGTATCCCTCATTCATCACCCCTACACTTAGCATAATGACCCACAACTGATCTTCTTCATCCTCTTCCACTTAGTTTCTGAGATATGGTGCCCACTGTAACACCCCCAACACATCCTCTACAAACCCCCTACTTGCCCGTTCCCACCTCTTCCCATACACACATTCTCCTGCGCCTCTCTCTGCCTACACGTCTTTGCTACATGCAATTACAGAGAAATAGCCTTGATCTAATAAATCTAAAAATGTAATCCCACTGAAAAGAGAAACGGGCTGTTTTTAATCTGAATAGTCTGTTTCATTTAAAATAATACATTAAGAGATTAAAGGTGGCCCTATATCTTTCAATGTTGGTGAAGTCACCCACAATATTTCCTATAAACCCAGGCAGATTGTACACATGAAAGAAATCCAACATGCCTGGTATTATCTCGCTGCATCCAAAAAATAAACACACAGGTCTATATATATACAAGCAAATCTGAATAACTATTCCAGACAAAAGAGTAAAATCCTATTCAATATAAATATACAAATTGTCAATGCGTTTTTGTTAGGCAGAATCCTGTGCAGTTCCCTTGTGGAACACTGCAAAAAGATTAAGACTACAGGAGTAAGCAGTAAACCCAATTGGTAGCAGTCTGCACCACCCAGATTTACCTGGTAGCTGTGGCTGAGCAGTCAGACCTCTCTCAAGAAGAGTGGGGCAGTATGCAGAGTATACACAATAGGGCCAAAACACAGTAGAGCAAACAAATACTGACCAGAGCTTTGTATAAAAAGTATATAGTTATGTATTTAAAACACACTTTAGGCAATACACTAGCACTCTCAATGAAAAGTAAGTTAAAACACATTCAGGTAAGTACACACACCACCTTGATAACTATCAGACAAGTCATGGTTAAAGCACAACTATTTGTTAAGACAGAAGTGAGCGCTTAACCTAGATGGCACTCCAATAGTTTAGGTTAAAAAGGGAGAGAAAAGGCAGAGCATAAAATAAAACAGTTCCCAACACTTTGAAGAGTTCAGAGCAAGGGGAGAAAGGCAGGTTATACTGTAGAGCCAACTTTAAATGGAGCAAAGCGAAATGTGCCCAGGATCACACGGTTTAAAGTGCACTGACAGTCTTTGCAGAGTGTTCAAAAGAGGTTGGGGTGATTCAAAAGATATAGTTAGGTTGGTCCTAACAGCTCAAAGGGAGAAGATCTCCAGCAGAAGATCTTCTCTTGTCGTTGGAAAAGTGGTGAGTTTGTTGCAGCAGGGCTTCACCTGTGGTGTCGTCGGTTGCAGGTGGCTCAGCTACTTCCCTCTGCGGATTCTTAGGTCCTGTGGTGACTTCTGAAGTTCCAGTCCCAAAGGCCCTGCTTTTATGCAGAAAAACCCCCATTCATCAGCCTAGCTGTCAATCACACATGCTAAGTGGTGAGCCGGGCGGCTCACCACTGGGCCAATCAGAGTAGAGTGTGACTTGGGTTGCTAAGGCAATGCAGTCCAGGGTGCCAATTCCCCCCTCCACCTTTCCTGTGGAACCCAGACAGAGTGGCATCATTTGGAGCGATTCTGTGGAGAAGCCCACCAAAATAGTGGAACAAAGGGCTCGACCCTGGTCAGAGTTACAGAGACGTATACAAACACCATTTTAGAATTGAGTTCTGGCAAAAAGACCCAATCGGTGATTTAATATTAAATAAATAAACTGGCGGTATCTTTAACATTGCACCAAAAATTGGTGCGTTTAAAATCAATGGGAAAATCCCATAGAGAATATTCTGGTGGAATATTTTGCGTGGTAACCACTGCCACCAGCCAGAAACTTGATGAGGGGGGATGGGACAGTGCCCCCTCGAAAACAGACCCAGGGACAATCAAATCACCCCTTACCAGTACTTCCACAATATGATGGTTTGTACTGGTTCTGTTCACAATTTTGGACTAGTAAAGTCAATGGTGACTTTACAGGCCCTGGGAGACAGTAGTCAGTCCCAGGGTATGGAGTCTATGTTTGGGGGTCACTGTGACACCTCTGTGGTACTGCACTGAGGGTGCTGTGTACCACACATACAGAAAAACAGCTGATACCCTATGGAGTAAAAAGAAACCCCTAGACCATAAGCACATAACAAGTCAAAGACATACCTCAAATCATGTCTACGAGTGGGAGTAAAAGAGTCTCACTCTTAGCAGGAGAAAAAAACAAACCCCAAAAATCCAGCAAAGCTGCTGGGGGACTCACTAGGTTTGGGAAATCAGCCTTATAAGAGAATTCTCCCTAACACTCTTGTTTTCAAAAATACAAAACTGTTAATAGAATACAACAAAGTTTTCTCTAAAAAGACATCAAGTCATAGCATCAGAGAAACATTTTAACTTTCCTTTTCTAGTGCAGATTCAACAAAAAAAGGTTGGACACCACAGGTTCCTATTTGGTCAAAAGATATAAGAACGCTTAATAGGTTTGGCTTTGTTAAATGTATTCTAAAGGATTGGGTACAAGGTAGAATCTTATATTTTGGAAACATCTTAATGCAAACCCCTGACAAAACTCGACCCATCCTAGGTGACACCCGACGCACACAATTGACATCAAGAACCACACACACTGCCAACCAAACACGATCCACCACCATATCCAAACCAAACGCCAGACTCTCAGGACACCCACATCTCCAGCACCTCCCCATCAACAACCCTCACCCCCCACACACTCTCACTACCACCATGACACCTATAATTCACGAAACTCTGATAACTGCCTCCACCCAAAACTGAAACATAACCAGTCCACAAGTCCACCTGACCCAACCCCTCATTGACATCAACATAAGACAACCCCTACTAGGAGCCCTACTAAATGCAAGATCCCTTGGTGCACATGCAATTGAAATTCATGATTACCTACTAGAGCTCAAATTAGATTTCCTGGCACTCACGAAAACCTGGTTGCATGCTGCATCAGGTCCTCAGATCACATTAGCTGTTCCAACCGACTATACCCTCCTCAGAGCTGACCGTACAGATACCATAGGTAGTGGAGTAGCCATCATTCACAAAACCACACTACATTTTAGGGAATGTAAACTAGAAACAATCAGTGGTTATGAAATTCTCTCCCTCAAACTAGCCATTAACCCTCAAGAAACTATTAACTTCCTAATAGTATACAGAACACCCAGCGTCCCAAGCAGCCCAGACTTAGACCTACCTCTTCTTATCACTCCTTTACTGAAACCCAAAACAAAATACATTGTCCTAGGAGACTTTAACCTCGGCTATGATGATCCCGCAGATAGCAAAGCTGCAGCCTGTAAAAAGGCATTCCAGGAGATGCAATTCTCCCAAATAGTCAATTCCCCCACTCATTCCTAAGGAAGAATTCTAGACTGGATACTTACCCTTAATACCACAGTAACTATATCAGACATCCTCCAGTTACATTGGGCCTCATTACGACCCAGGCGGTAAGTTACCGCCTGGGCCGTGACTTTACCACCATGGCGTAAACTACGTTTACGCCATGGTGGTTGGCGGACTTACCGCCCCATTCCGAGGTCGGCGGGGCGGTAAGTCCCCAATCCCCATTTACCCTTCCCCATTCCCATTTTTGCCCCATAGGGCATAATGGGAGTGGGGAAGGCGTTAATTACGCCACCGTAAATTACGGTGGCGTAATTAACATCAAGTTCCCTTACCGCCATGGTTTTTTACACCCGCTAGAAGCAGGTGTAAAATCCGCCATGGCGGAAAGGGAACTCGTGATTGGCGGTAAGCGGTCGGCGCAGCTAACGCTGGCGCTAACCCCTTACCGCCAGGGTCGTAATGAGGCCCATTGAACTGATCATTGCCTAATTAATTCACAGTAAAGACTGATACTAACCACAAAACCACAAGTTGCAAATTACCACCCATACAGGTCAGAAATATGCGTAAACTCACTGTGGAAAATTTAAACCGAGTACTTAACAAACTACTTAATGCCAAACCTCAGGCCAATACCACCCCAGACAGCATTGCTAAACACTATCACAAATGCTTAAAATCTGTGGTTGATGAAGTAGTACCGCTCAAGACCAAAGTGCCCAAAACTGAACGCAGCGCCCCTTGGTTTAATAATGAACTCATAGACCTTAGAAGAGAAAAAAAGAGCTTTAGAACACCTAACTAGAAAAAATAACCGACCCGACCTACAAACCAAACTACAAAAACTAGCCAAAGCCTACAAACTCAGTGTACTTTCCCACAAAGCTGAATCACTCAATGACCGCATAGCAGAGGCAGCCTCCAACACTAAATAATTATTTACTATTATCAAAGAACTAGAAGCACCCATTCTCCTCTCCAACCCCATAGTTCCAAGCAAAGCTTGGTGTACCACTATTCAGGATGTCCTATCCTTCGAAGTGACCACCCTCCAAAATAAAATAGCCTCACAAAAAAACATACTATATCTCACCACCACACCCCCTACCTGTCGACTATCACCACCAGCCCTGATGTACTGGAATTCCAATTTCCACAAGTCAATACTGAACAAGTCCTTAAAACAATAGCTTCGCTCAGGCCCTTAAACTGCAAAGGCGAGAGCACCCCAGCTAAGGTAGTCAAATAATGCCCCACCATACAAGTACCCACCATCACCAATTTTGTGAATGAATCCTTCACTTCCAGTGAAATACCAGCCTCCATTAAAGCATCCTGGGTCACACCACTACTGAAAAAACCTTCCCTAGACCCCACAGTCCATACTAACTACAGGCCCATAACAACAGTACCATTCCTCCTAAAGATCATTGACAAAATAGCCTACACCCAAGTACAACCCCATCTTGAACAGAATCACTTACTAGGGGAAAGACAATCAGGTTTCCGACCCAACCACAGCACAGAGACCACCCTACTAGGACTCAAAAACTAGATGGATGCCATCAGGGACTCCAGCTAACTATGTATCCTCTTACTCCTAGACCTATCAGCGGCTTTCGACTTGGTCGACCATGACAAACTCTGCCAAACTCTATCCACTAACTTCCACTTCTCCCATAAGGCCACCACATGGATAAAATCCTTCCTGTCTGACCACACCTCAAGAGTATCCTTAGGGGAACTTGCAGCAGATCACACCCCTGTACCACTAGGTGTACCACAAGGATCCTGCCTCTCCCCCACCTTACACAACGCATACACTAAGATACTCTTCGCAGCATTAGATGCCATGGGAGTAATCTACACAAACTTCACTGATGACACACAGATCCTCATCCCCATCACAGTTAACCTGGATCAAGACACGGCCACCATTAACACAATTTACTCACGCATCAAAAGCTTGATGGCTTATAATAGTCACTGTCTCAATGGAGACAAAACTGAGATTCTTATAGATGGCTCCCCCAAAAAACTCAGCAGACTCCACCCAGACTACACCTCCATAATGATTGACGGCACACCCATCAACATCTCCCATTAAGTCAAAACACTGGGAGTATACCTCGATTCGAATCTCAACATGAATAATCATATTAGCGCCCTCGCTTCCTCAACAGCCTACACCACCAAACTCATCACACTTAGCAGGCCTGTAACGCTCACCTGATTCCCGTAGAGGCGCCGGTCTTGACTGGGCGTATACCGTATCTTCAAAGGTGATGTGTAACACACGGCTGGCTCTTTGGGCTGGACCTCTGTGCACTGTATGTCTGACTCGAAGGGTAAGATGTCTGCAGATAGAAAATATGGGATTAAGGAACTGGGTTATTGAATGTCTCTCTCTTCTTCCCTTTCTCTTCTCCTGTAGAACCCCAAAGGTTAACGCTCTCACCTTAGGTAAGTGAACGCTGTGCTCTCCATCTGCCTCGGGGCAGGGTGCTGTAACCAGTTTCTTCACTGGATAAGGGGAGCAGGCCTCTTGACTTCAGAGGACTGCTGTCCGTCGTTTACTGCACGAACGGTAAGTGTCGAGTAATTCTAATGTCTTTAAAGTCTTTAGTAATGATGTCTCTTGTTTTGCAGGGTTCCGGCGATGGCGGATGACGGGCTGAAGTGAGTTGAAAATGGAGCCCGTGTGATGAATAGAAGCGCCTGGAAGCACGTAAGTAAGCGCTTGTTGCCTGCTTCACAATGCGCTCTAACTGTCTTTTTATTTTGCAGGTACAAGTTCGGAGCGGCTACAGGGTGCCGGAATACCCACTGGGTTAGATGTGGAAAGGAGTAATGGCACGTGAGTATTAAAGTTCCCCAATGTCTTTAAACGCACCTTGTTTTGTCTTTCAGATGCGGGATGCAGCGCCGAAGGCCTCCGGAGCGTGCGAAGAGTTGGTAAGCTTTTGTCTTTCAGATGCCGGAATGCAGTGTGAAGACCTCCGGAGCGCACGAAGAGTAGGTAAGCCTTTGTCTTTCAGATGCCGGAATGCAGCGCGAGGCGTTGGTGACAGCCGATGGACCAGGTAAGTGAAGAGCTGTCACTGAAGACCGTAATGCTAACCTGTTCTTTCTTGTCTTTATAGGTGTTGCTTAAGACTGGATTCAGGATGGTAAGCCTTTTCCCTTAGGCCCAGGATCAGATGCAGAAGACACGATGAGCGTTCTGCTGCAGAGGATGCAGAATAACGCAAAGCAAGATTCATCCATCGGGTGTGGTTTAAATAGCCTCCTGTAGTGCTTAGGTGTCTCCTTCCACAGCCACGCCTAGGTAAGAAAAGAGTTCCTGCTTTCCAGAAGAGTTCCAGTGTTCTGAATCTAGGGAGTGGCTCCTGCCCCACCCAACAGGAAAAGTAGTTCCAAACAGAAGAGGATCAGAGGCTCAACTGGCAGGCAAGTAAGCAGCATGGTCTGCTGCAGGTAAGTCCACCCAAGCATTATGAGCCCGGCGCTTCCAGTGCTGGAACTGGGCATATTTATGAGCCTGGTGCCACTGGCGCCAGGACTGGGTCCAAAAGGTCCCAATTGGGACTGGTTGGCACTCGGAACCTGGGTTATGGATCTGCTTCCAAGGGAGTTGGGAAAACCCTGACCTTTTGGAAGCAGAGATCATGACAGTACCCCCCCTCAAGGCCCCTCCCAAACCGGGCTTCTCTGGGGGTTTTGGCTTGTCAGGAAATGTTCGGTGAAATCTTTTGATTAGGCGAGGAGCGTGGACATATTCAGCAGGTTCCCAGGATCTCTCTTGGGGGCCGTAGCCTTTCCATTCAATTAGGTAAAATAGTTTAGATTTGGAGATCTTGGAGTCCAGAATGCTTTTGACTTCAAACTCGAGTTCTCCATCAACTAGGATAGGTTTTGGAGATTTAGTTAGTCGGGTTTGAGGTTGCACGGGTTTTAATAGAGAGACGTGGAAGACCGGATGTATCTTCATGTGCGGGGGCAAGTCCAACTTGACCGCTACTGGGTTTACTATGGTAGTGATGGAATAGGGACCAAGGTATCTTGGGTTGAATGTGCGTGGCCCTTTTAGAGGTAGATACTTGGTGGATAACCAGACTTGATCCCCTACTTGATATTGAGGGGCTTCCTTCCGATGTTGATCTGCTCCTTTCTTGTACTGTTCTTTAGCCCTTTGAAGGTGAGAAACAGCTTCCTTAAAGGCTTGGGTGATTGTAGAATGCAGGTAGTCTACTGCTGGTGTTTCAAGATCTTGGAGGGGATCCAACTCCGAGGTTCGAGGGTGACTGCCGTACAAAAGAAAAAACGGGGTTTTCCCAGTTCCCGAATGGACAGAGTTATTGTAGGCATATTCGGCTATCCAAAGGATGTCTTTCCAAGTTTTTTCAGTTTGTTGCAGCATGCAGCGTAAATACTGTTCCAGAGTTTGATTGGTCTTCTCGGTTTGTCCGTCGGTCTGAGGGTGGTGACTGGTCGATAGTCTCACATCAATTTGAGCCGACCGACAGCAACTTCGCCAAAAATGAGAAATAAATTGACTACCTCGATCCGAAATTAGAACCGAAGGAAAACCGTGCAGTCGGACGATGTTTTTGAGAAATTCTCGGGCCAGAGTTGCTGCTGTTGGCAAGCCTTTGAGCGGAATGAAATGCGCCATCTTGGATAATAAGTCCACGATTACTAGAATCGTATTGTATCCGGAGCATGGAGGTAGATCGGTGATGAAGTCCATAGAAAGCGTATGCCAAGGGCGAGGTGGGATGTCAATAGGGCGTAAGAGGCCTGCTGGTCTTTCCTTTTGACTCTTGTTTTGGGCACATACTCCACAGGACATTATAAAGTCTCTGATATCTTTTTTCCAAGACGGCCACCAGAAGTAGCGCTTGATCTTTTCTGAGGTCTTGGCCATACCGGGATGTCCTTCCATTAAAGAATCGTGATAACAAGAGATTACTTTTTTCTGTAAATCTGTGCTGGGTAGGTATAATCGTTCTTGGAAATACAATAAGTTGTCCTTTACTGCAAAGTCCTTTCCCTGCAGATGCCAATTCTGTATGTCTGCTGGAGTTACAAGTTGCCTGGCTTTATCCTTAACTTCCTCTATGGATTCTGTGGCGATTACACCCAGAATTCTTTGTTCGGGAATGATTGGTACAGGTTTAGGGTTGATCAAGTGTTCTTCCACTCCCATCCGAGAAAGGGCATCAGCTTTACCGTTCTTTGTACCAGGTCGATAGGTAATTATGAAGTCAAACTCGGCAAAGTATAATGCCTAACGGAGTTGTCTAGAGGATTGGGCTTTTGCGGTTTTCAAATATTGCAGGTTTCGGTGATCCGTAATCACAGTAACGGTGTGTCAGGCCCCCAGCAGATAATGCCGCCAAGCCTTAAAGGCAGACTTGATAGCCAGAAGTTCCTTGTCAGTAATCGTGTAATTGATTTCACGAGGCGAGAATTTGCGGGACCAAAATGCCACGGGATGCAACTGATTGGTTACCGGGTCCTTTTGTCATAGAACTGCCCCCATGGCAAGGCTTGAAGCATCAGTTTCCACGATGTAGGGGAGTTCGGGGCGAGGGTGTTTTAAGATTGGTGCAGAGATAAATTTAGTCTTCAAATCCTGGAAAGCTTGTTCCGCCTCGGTAGACCATTCAAAACGTTTGTTTTTCTTTAACAAGGCAGTGATGGGCTGGACTATTCGAGAGAATTCGGGGATAAACCTGCGGTAAAAGGTAGCGAAGCCTAACATGCTTTGCACACCTTTTACGGAGGATGGTGATGGCCATTTGAGAACTGCATCGACCTTCTTTGAATCCATACGCACTCCGCCAGGTGATAATATGAATCCCAAGAATTCAACTTCAGTCACGCTGAAAACACATTTTTCCAACTTAGCGAAAAGTTTGTGTTGACGCAATCTTTCGAGGACCATTTTCACGTGTTTCCGATGTTCAGATTCCGATGAAGAATAAACGAGGATGTCGTCAATGTAAACAACAACACACACATCTATGAGCTCTCTGAGGACATCGTTCATAAAATATTGAAAGGCGGCCGGGGCATTGCAAAGTCCGAAGGGCATGACCTGATATTCAAATAGCCCATACTTGGTGCGGAAGGCCGTCTTCCATTCATCGCCCTCTTTTACTCGTACCAAGTGGTAAGCTCCTCTAAGATCCAGCTTTGTATATATGCATGCTTTTCTGACTTGGTCCAGGAGTTCAGGGATCAAAGGTAACGGATATCTATTCTTAACGGTGATCTGGTTCAGGGAGCGATAATCTATACAAGTTCTAAGGTCTCCTTCCTTTTTTGGAACAAAGAACAAAGCTGAAGAAGCAGGGGACTTGGAAGGACGAATAAACCCATTTGCCAGGTATTGATCCAGGTATTGTCGAAGGTGAAGGTTCTCAGGCTCGGTGAGGGCATAAATTCTACTACAAGGAGGAGTAGATCCAGGTATCAGGTCTATCTGGCAGTCATAAGACCTATGAGGAGGTAGAGAGTTAGCCTGATCCTTCCGGAAAACATCTTGGTATTCTAGGTATTCGGGAGGTAACTGGGGAGTCTCTGAAGAAATTGCTGCCAGTGCAACACCAGGTGGAGGGTGACAAGTAGAGACACATTCTGGAAACTGGACCGTTCTTGCTCGCCAATCGATCAGAGGATTGTGTTTCTCTAACCAAGGTATTCCTAGAATAATCTGAAACTGAGGGGCCTTGATCACATCGAACACGATCTTCTCATGGTGTCCATCTTGACTTACTAGCGTCACTTCTTGAGTGGTATGCGTTACTGGCCCGGAGGCTATCTCCGTACCATCCACCGTAGTAATGACGTCCTTTACAGCCTTGGGACAAAGAGTTAGATTCATCCTCAAAACCATTTCATGATCCACATAATTGCCGATGGCACCGCTGTCGACGTAAGCTTCAATTGCATGTAATCGATCCGGATTATCAGGGCTAATGAGGACCATAGGTATCACGAAATGCGAGGTCACGGAATTGGTTTTCACGCTCGGCAAGAGGACCTCTATTCTTGTCGGGCGAGGTCGTTTCCCTGTTCAGAGTTTGTAACTTTGGTAACTGCAGCTCCTACTGCCTTCTTGGCAGGTTTCACCGGACAGTCTCGAAGAAAGTGCCCTGAGTTTCCGCAATAGAGGCATAATTGCAACTGTTTTCTCCTTTCCCGCTCCTTTTGTGTTAGAGGACCTTTCAGACCCCCTATTTGCATGGGTTCCCCGGAGTCTACTCCTTTGGAAGGAGTTGGCGGTTTGGAAAATACTCGAGCATCAAACTTGGAACGATCGGCCTTCCTGTTCTGCAGTCTGTGATCTATTTGAACGACTAAGTCTATATAGTCCGAACAATCTTTTGGGGGATTCACTACTTGGGCTAACACATCTTTGAGCTCTCCACGTAGACCTCTATAAAACAGCGTAATCCTTTTGTCCTCAGGCCATTGAGTTTCCACTATCAGTCTGTTGAAAGACGCAATATAAGCCAAAAGGTCTTGATTACCTTGTCGCAACGAAAGAAGCTCATTGTCCAATGCCTGCCCCTGTGAATGTCTTGCGAACAGTTTTTCCATACTGAGCTGAAAAGCTTGAAAATCATGGAGGACCAGATCATCTTGATTTACTAGAGGGATCAACCAGTCTGCCGCATTGCCACTAAGGTACGAAAGCACGAAAGCTACTTTAGCTTGATCAGTTGGAAAGGCTGCTGGCCGGCATAAGAAATGCAACCGGCACTGATTGATAAATACTGAAAACCTCTTTGGGTCACCAGAAAATCGTTCGGGCGGAGCCAGAGGTACATTCCCAGGTAGGTTGATGTGCACTGGATTCTTAGAGGATGTAGAAGGAAGATTTCCCCCAGATGCGGGTAACGGGGTCTGTCCGGCTTGTGACTGTAGCAATTGTCTAGCGAGATCATCTGTTCGCTCCTTGGAAATAATCAGTTCCCTTCTTAGAGCGTTCGTTTCCTGACGGGCTGCATGCACTTCTGCCCTTAGTTCCCCAAGTAACTGGGCTAGCTGGTCGGTATCTGAGGTTTCCATAGCGCCTGGACGGGTGTTTTGTGGTAGGCTTTGCGTTCTATAACGCTCACCAGATTCCCGTAGAGGCGCCGGTCTTGACTGGGCGTATACCGTATCTTCAAAGGTGATGTGTAACACACGGCTGGCTCTTTGGGCTGGACCTCTGTGCACTGTATGTCTGACTCGAAGGGTAAGATGTCTGCAGATAGAAACTATGGGATTAAGGAACTGGGTTATTGAATGTCTCTCTCTTCTTCCCTTTCTCTTCTCCTGTAGAACCCCAAAGGTTAACGCTCTCACCTTAGGTAAGTGAACGCCGTGCTCTCCATCTGCCTCGGGGCAGGGTGCTGTAACCAGTTTCTTCACTGGATAAGGGGAGCAGGCCTCTTGACTTCAGAGGACTGCTGTCCGTCGTTTACTGCACGAACGGTAAGTGTCGAGTAATTCTAATGTCTTTAAAGTCTTTAGTAATGATGTCTCTTGTTTTGCAGGGTTCCGGCGATGGCGGATGACGGGCTGAAGTGAGTTGAAGATGGAGCCCGTGTGATGAATAGAAGCGCCTGGAAGCACGTAAGTAAGCGCCTGTTGCCTGCTTCACGATGCGCTCTAACTGTCTTTTTATTTTGCAGGTACAAGTTCGGAGCGGCTGCAGGGTGCCGGAATACCCACTGGGTTGGATGTGGAAAGGAGTAATGGCACGTGAGTATTAAAGTTCCCCAATGTCTTTAAACGCACATTGTTTTGTCTTTCAGATGCGGGATGCAGCGCCGAAGGCCTCCGGAGCGTGCGAAGAGTTGGTAAGCTTTTGTCTTTCAGATGCCGGAATGCAGTGTGAAGACCTCCGGAGCGCACGAAGAGTAGGTAAGCCTTTGTCTTTCAGATGCCGGAATGCAGCGCGAGGCGTTGGTGACAGCCGATGGACCAGGTAAGTGAAGAGCTGTCACTGAAGACCGTAATGCTAACCTGTTCTTTCTTGTCTTTATAGGTGTTGCTGAAGACTGGATTCAGGATGGTAAGCCTTTTCCCTTAGGCCCAGGATCAGATGCAGAAGACACGATGAGCGTTCTGCTGCAGAGGATGCAGAATAACGCAAAGCAAGATTCATCCATCGGGTGTGGTTTAAATAGCCTCCTGTAGTGCTTAGGTGTCTCCTTCCACAGCCACGCCTAGGTAAGAAAAGAGTTCCTGCTTTCCAGAAGAGTTCCAGTGTTCTGAATCTAGGGAGTGGCTCCTGCCCCACCCAACAGGAAAAGTAGTTCCAAACAGAAGAGGATCAGAGGCTCAACTGGCAGGCAAGTAAGCAGCATGGTCTGCTGCAGGTAAGTCCACCCAAGCATTATGAGCCCGGCGCTTCCAGCGCTGGGACTGGGCATATTTATGAGCCTGGTGCCACTGGCGCCAGGACTGGGTCCAAAAGGTCCCAATTGGGACTGGTTGGCACTCGGAACCTGGGTTATGGATCTGCTTCCAAGGGAGTTGGGAAAACCCTGACCTTTTGGAAGCAGAGATCATGACAGGCCTCTCCTATCGCCTGATAACTTCTTGACACTTGCTAGAGCCCTCATCCTAACAAAAATAGATTACTGAACATTTTACTGCTAGGCACCTCCCAAAAAAATCGAACTAAACTCCAGCTCCTACAAAACAAAGCCCTCAGAGCAGCTCTGGGAATCAAACGAAGAGAACACATCTCACAACACAGAAGGAAGGCACAATGGCTCCCAGTGCAGTCCAGAATCCTCCATAAAACACTCACGATCACACACAAATGCCTATCAGACACGGCCCCTACCTACCTGAACAATTGCATTGCACGCAAAACCACATCGAGATCCCTCAGATCCAACACAAATATCCAACTGCACATTCCCCGCTTCTCCACCACAAGAGCAGGCAATTCTAGCTTCACCATCTTGTAAGTGATTTCAACCTAGCACTTCACCTAAGTCGATGCCTAACGTGGGATGCTCAATTGAAACCCTTAATTATAGATTTCTGTCTATAAGTTCTTTTATTTCTGAATGATGTACCCTTATATCACGCCCCTCTCTTTGAATCCCCCCCCCGGTCTCACTGAACCAGGAAGCCGGCTGTTTTGCAAAGTTAAAATATTTATTTTATGGATTTGCACAATATATATCACACTATTTAATATTTATACAATGATCACCAATGGGGTGATGTTACAGTAAACAATCTCTTTAATCAGAAGGAGTATGGATAGGAAAAATAATGCAGCATAGAATAATACTTTGTGTGGGTTCAGTCAAATGCAATGTCACTCTTTCCCCTGCACACTACTCAATCCCCCCAATATGCAAGATAAAGAGATGGAAGGAGAAAAACAGGTTTCAGGAATATAAACTCAACAAATACAGTTTCAGTCCCAATTTCCCCCAGCCGACACAGAGAGAAACAGGAATTATTGCAACTGGTCAAATGCTTTTGAATGGGGCTTTGAATGAATGGTTAAAAACACAGAGGAATTGATTTAATTCACTAAATTGGATTCAAAACTAGTGGAAGCCGCTTTGTATGGTTGCAGATAAACACTAGCAATGATTATTGAATCACTAGCAGATTGAACACTTAATTCTGAGGTCGGATGCAAAGAACAGCTGTTTTACACGTGATGAAATTTAGCCAAATGAAACATTTGTGGCAAACCTTTCCACGCTGCTGAAGTGCGATTACCGAAAAAACTAGAAGATTTGTTGGAACATTTTGTTTCTAGCATATACAGCACAGAAGTTATAAAGGTTTTAGTAGAGGTCGGTTTTTCTCAGAAAGAGTCAAAATTCTCAAATGAAATAGGCACTTTTGAATTACAAACAGGATTTTCTTTACACTAGGGAGTCTGTGAAGCCACAAGCTACACGACAGCACAGCCACCAATCCAGCGACATCTCCGGATGGTTTCTACCTGCCGAGACGATTGTCTTTCTGCAGCAAATATATTAGTGCAAAGATGATATTATCACTACCATTACCAAAGGACTATAGGGATGAGAGAAGGATTCAGGAAAGACAAAAGAGGTTCTACAATGCAGTTCTGGATATGATAGAATGGGTTTGGATAGGATTACTTAAGGATAAGATACTGGCTAGGGACAATTCTATGCTATAGATACTCACTACTACTGTTTGGAATGGGCCCGTCAGGGATCTGGTCAAAGATTTCTGGACTGGATTTCTGCTAGCCCACCAAACTGGATTCAGGCGCTCGGGTTCTGCACTCAGCACGGCACTCTGGACAATGCACAACACTCTGGACTGGATCTGACGGGTTGGTTCTGGGTTGCAGCTATCTGGTTACAGCTCTGCTCTACTGGTTTGGATCTATGGATTCTAGCAAGAATTCTTAGAAAGAAATCAGAAACAGCACCGCCAGGCTGTTCTTTTTGGTGCCCCTTGGAGATCTGGGGTAAAATCTGGTTTCAGGATTTTAAAAGGCCAACTGAGAAGGGTTTAGCCAGCAAGTAGTTGATGGGTGAATGTCCGTGTCTAGGTCCTAAGCTATCTCTATTTATGTATTTCCCAAAGGGGTGCGTAGGCTGAATTATACTAGGCACACCCTCTAGGAATCCTATTGGTTAGGGTCTATCCACTCCCCTGATTTGAGAAGGAAATCTGGTGTCCTGATGATGCTGTATTTTACAATCCAGGGAGGACCTCCCCTTTGTTTCTGCACAGCAAATCTATTTTTCATATAAAGCATATTTACAATATTACCAACTTGCTAGCAATAACATATTTACATCACAGATTTAGGGGAGCAAGTAACTGTCTGAGTTCCATCTCAGTGAGAGCTTCGGTTCAGATTTGACAGTTTTTCACGCTTTTGTTCGGGTACCCAGTGTCAGATTTGTCCACTTTTGTATACATATATGCACATGACATCTGGGCATAATCCTGTGAAGTTTCATATTTCTAGCATTATCACAATTGCTACAAAAATCACCATTTCTGTAGTCATGTCTCTGAACATAGCACAGAGTTCTGAATAGTTTCAAAATGTGACCGGGATTTTCATGTTGTCAACAGTATATTTTACAGATTTTTACAATTTTGAACAGTTCTCTGTGAGTCTTTTTCAAAAAGATACTTTTTGTGGTTTAAGGGTACACATATCTGTCTGGCCCTCCCCCAAAGTTTTGCTGGGCCAAGAGCAATCCAGGCCTCTCTTCCTGCTGGAAGGGGTTTCTGTAGACACTTGAATTTGCATACCCTTTCAGTCCAGGAAGTCTATTGTCTATCCCCAGAGCAGCAGAAACCTTGCCCCAAACCTTTTGTTTGGGGCAAGCTGTGGATTTTGCCTTTGACGTTCTGTGGCTGGCATCAGAGGTTACTTTAACACACTTTGTTTAAAATTGTCTTTGCTAAAATAAACTTTACATTTGTAAAAACAGACACACAGATCTCTAATTCCAGTCTTTTTACAACATAGAGTTTGAATAGTGGCAACCTATATTGCTTTTGATGGCAAGTCACTTCTTTTCCACAATTTGATTTTAATGTACAAGTTTAAACTCCCAGTGTAAGTAAATGACAGCTTTGATACAGGCGGCCAGCGGTGCTGCGCCCATATCGGACAGATTTTCCCAGTCAAGCACCTTTTTTTAATGTGGATATTCTTGTGATGAAATCTGCTTCTCCTGACATTGTGTACTTATGGGAATTCTTTAAGTAAGGTGATGGTTAACACCCATCAAGGATATTGGACCTTTTCTGATGTTTGGGAACGATTATTTTGCAATTTCAACATCCAAGGGAAAACGGATTTTAGAGCATTTCTGGGTTTCCTTGCAATGAAGCACTGCCTTTTCAGGTAGTTTCCTTTTCCCTCTGTGGCTAGTCCAATGACAGGTTTTGACAGTGTGGTTTCCTGTTCTACCCCTGACACAGGCAAAGTAGATTGGCAAGCTATTTTTCCGGTTTTCCTGCTCACTTTTCAGAGGTTTTTTAGCATGCATGGGGCTTTTTGGCGGCCATGCTGTTGTTCCTGGTGAAAGCAGCACACAATGATGTTGCAGGGCAGAGACTAGTGGGTCAATGCATCCCACACATCGCAGCCCCCGCATCTGGAACTCTCTCCTACCCCACTTATCCAATGAAACATCGCTACCCAAGTAAAAAAAACAACTCAAAACCTGGTTGTTCAACAAGTACTAATACTCACCCAAACACTTCTTACCCTAGACGGAAAAAACCTAGCAAAATTAGATCATTGCCGTGGTACATAACAGACTATATGCCTGTTATACTGCTGTAACTAAAATGTATGTAACAAGATATGTATAACAAATATATAAAGAATAACTAAGATATGTACTCAGCTATTAACAAAGATGTATGCAACCTTAACTTGCTAACGTGTAACTATGCCGTGATACCTATGTAACCCAGTTCTGATAACTAAGATATGTACTCAGCTATTAACAAAGATGTATGTAACCTTAACTTGCTAACAAAGAAATATGTAATTACGCCGTGATACCCAAGGGTTTGGGCGTATATCCACCCATGCAGCATCATTTGATGTAGCAATCTTGGATTGGACAGAACATGTCATGGATTCCCTTCACTTACTCACACCGAACAAAATCCTCTTTTTTGCTTCAATTTGCATTGTGGATGATTCTTAGTTGCTAGCTTCAGTTTGGACACATGGACATAGGAGTTTAAGCACATTGTGAGATGTCTAATTCCACTTAGAAAGGTAAGTACAAAAATACTCTATGTATAATAGGTCCAAGACACACTATAAAAATGAATCAAACAGGCACACATATCACACAACACTCAGTTATAAAACAGATATACAGTCACCTTTGGTTTGTAGGCATGCACACAATTCACTTAAACACTAGAAAGGATGATAAGTAATTATAAAGTAAGGAAGAATTAATTGTCTAACTTCATAAATCCAGTCCCCTTGTGCCCAAAGTCACACATTTCCTTCTAGGAGAGGGGACACAGGCAGGAACAGTTCTTGTGTTGCTGAAGAAGATGACCTCTCAAGCATTTTACAGGTAAGTAAGATACTTCTTATTTCTATTAGAACAGTTTTTAAAACAAATGAAGTGATGGACTGAAAAAAGGTTATTCACAACGTTTATTACAGGGGAGATAGGGATGGCTGTAAGTATTGCGATTACTCACCACCCTGACTCCAATTTCATCCTAACATTAAACGACTTACATTTCTTTAGCCTATTCCAGTCTGCATTATACATATAGTTATGCTGCAACAGCAATAAATGCCCTATATTTGAGGGCATATAGCAGGAAGCTTCAACCACTTAGAATGGCTCAGAGAAGAATACCATTTTAAGTACTGTCTATTCAGTCTCATTTTTCAAAGTTTATATGTTTACACTATCACGATGTTGAATGATCCTGAATACACAATCCTTTTGAGGGGAATCTTTCTTGACCATTTTAGAAATGTATATTGACAAACATCCCAAAAGCAGTGTTGGGTAAGGCACAAGACCTTAAACTTGATGTGGAAGATTGATGGTGTCATGAAAACGTGGAAAATATGTGCTATAGAGGGAGTTGTTTCCAGTCACCTGCCAGTAAAATCAAGTGCGAAAAATACAAGTACCTGTATCCTCAGAGTCAATTAACTTGCCACACCTGAAAAAGAAATAAAGACACGCCTGAAACAGCAAAGAAATTCAGGCTCCCTGAAGATTGATGGAGTCATGAAAACGTGTGTTTGGAAGAGAAGCTTATGACTGCTAACAGAGCGCCTGCCTTGTCAATTTTTAAACATTGTTCCAGGTGTCCCGAGCTCAAAGGCAGCAGCAGAGCCATAATGTCTTACAGTGGAGAGCCACAACCATGGCTTTCGCCCTCCCACCATCAAGGGGAAAATTTGTGCTATGGAGGGAGCTGTTTCCAGTCACCTGCCAGTAAAATCAAGTGCGAAAAATACAAGTACCAGAATCCTCAGACTCAATTAACTTGCCACACCTGAAAAAGAAATGAAGACACACCTCAAACAGCAAAGAAATTCAGCCTCCCTGAAGATTGAAGGAGTCATGAAAACGTGCGTTTGGGGGAGAAGCCGTAGACTGGTAACAGAGCGCCTGCCTTGGCAATGTTTAAACATTGTTCTAGGATTCCTGGGCTCAAAGGCAGCAGCAACAGGGCCATCATGCCTTACAGTCGAGAGCCACAACCATGGCTTTCCCCCTCCGCCCATCAAGAGGAAAATGTGTGCTATGGAGGGAGTTGTTTCCAGTCACCTGCCAGTAAAATCAAGTGCGAAAAATACAAGTACCAGAATCCTCAGAGTGAATTAACTTGCCACACCTGAAAAAAGAAATGAAGACACGCATGAAACAGCAAAGAAACTCAGCCTCCCTGAAGATTGATGGAGTCATGAAAATGTGCGTTAGGAGGAGAAGCTAATGACTGGTAACAGAGCGCCTGCCTTACCAATTTTTAAACATTAATGTGGAAGGACACTGGAAGCCAGTGGAGTATAAAGAGTGTATCAGCAGTGTGATCCTACTACCCAAGGCCCAGGATTAGATAGTACCCCCTGTTCTGAATCAGCTGCATGTGAGGAGCATATTCCTTATGGTGTAAGCCCATAAGAAGGTTACTGGGACTACATTCCTCCTGTGTTGCTGTACTCCATAGCATACAGCTAAGTTCCACAATAACATTTGGTCCAGTTCTTATATAGTGTCTACAATCTTCAATTCACTCGGTTATAAAACATATATACAGTCACCTTTGGTTTGCAGACATGTTCAAAATTCACTTAAACACCAGAAAGGAAGGTAAGTCATTATAAAGTAAGGAAGAATGAATAGTCTAACTTTATAAATCCAATCCCCTTGTGCCCAAAGTCACACATTTCCTTCTAGGAGAGGGAACACAGGCAGGAACAGTTATTTTGTTGGTGAACGCAAGAGACCTCTTCATCTCCCAAATCAAAGCTAATGGCAAAAACCAGCTCACCAATGTTGAGGATCTGCGAAGCTCACTCAGCTAGCTGTGGTCCAATTAGGGACCACTGTGGATTTGACTAATGCATGCACACCAGACTCTCCAGCACCACAGTTCTGGAATGGGACCAGACAGTCCCACCCACTTCCTCGGTCAACACACAAATGGTATTAACTAGCTCACAACAACTTCACCTTTCCCAGGCAAATGCATGACCATATTCGGTATGTCTTGATCTTAGAAAGCAGGAAGAAGACCAAGAAGCAATATGGCCAAAGAACCTTGTGGCACAGCCATTTCCGTGCACTACCCACGTGTAATAGCTAGACGCAGTAAACACAAATGTGCATACAAAAAGTGTAACTGCTGCCACCAGCTTCTCTTTAGGCACAAATGAATGTAATGCACTTTTCCCCTCCCCCTCTCCCATGCACTAGCGCTTTCTCAATGTCACTGGACCTAGTAAGATTGCTGTTTTGTTCTCTCCTGTTCCCCTCCCTTGCCTTGTCGCGCTCTGAAACACTTGCATACGAGCGCAATAGAAATAAAATATCAATCAATCAATGACAAATCCCCAGTGTAAATGAATAGGCTGATACAACAGTATCCCAATGCACTGCATTGTAAGATGTTATGTGTACTGTTAGCAAAGTTACCAAAATAGGTAAAATAAGGGAAACATAGTTTATCAGTACTGATAGTCTGATGGACAAATCAGTTTCCCCATGACAAAATGAGCAAAAGTCCAGGGAAGGAAAGCTGAAAGCTGCACTTCTCTGTACAAAGTCAGAACAGGTCCTAAACCAAAAAGCAAAACATTTGGCGGTTCATAGAATATGGCTTGAAAGTAGCCTAAAAGAAAAATCTTTCCTAACAAGGTTTACCCTTTCTGGAGCGAAGATTAACATAATTGTTGATTATTTTCTGTCTCCCTTAGATCTAACTACCTGGTTGACATTTTTGTTGGATGCTCATGGCCGAAATCTAACCACAAAGGTGAAATCCACAAAGTATAAAGACTAGTCTATCTCTCTGGTACATAATGTTTGAGCTGCTCTCAGAGAGTGTAGTGTCCTGTGAGTTAAACACATCTCTGGATGAGGAGCACCCAAGAGGTAATCTCTCCATTCTTCAAAAGTAACTGTCCAGTCAGCCTCCAGTCCTTGCTGTTTTTTGGGAGTAAGCTGTCATTGTGAGGAGCTGCACTACGTGCTCAGTCCTCTTTCTTTCTTCATTGGCATCCTGTTTAAAACTCCCTCCAGAGCGCGGAGCGCGGCGCAGAGTCCGGAGCTGAGTCCAGTCAGCCTCCAGTCCTTGCTGTTTTTTGGGAGTAAGCAGTCATTGTGAGGAGCTGCACTACGTGCTCAGTCCTCTTTCTTTCTTCATTGGCATTCTGTTTAAAACTCCCTCCAGAGCGCAGAGCCCGGAGCTGAGTCCAGTCAGCCTCCAGTCCGCCTACATCGTCAACGAGGACACTTCCAACATGAGGCATAGAATTGTTGGATTACCGGTAAGAGGAATGTATGGTTACTGATGTATGGCCGCAGACGCGGCAAACAACTTTGAACGCTTGAAATCGTTCCGAGCTTTCATTCGCAGCCGAAGCTTCCATCTCAACAGCTGGCACGAACATTGTTGCTCCCTCTTCCCGCCCCCTTCATCCCACTTTCCCTCCATTGCCCCCCTGTCCTGCTTGTCCGCTGCGGCAGACACACCTTGCCTTTCCTCCCCCTCCTCCCCTTCCTCCCTTCCTCCTATTCCTAATCCGGTACAACTTACCACCGCAAGTCCACCTCGCTGTCTTCCGCGACCTTCTGTGGCGAGCATGAATGGGGCCGACTCGAACACCGACTCGAACGCTGCCCCAGCTGATGTGAATCTTGGTGAAATGTTGCCGGTTGACGTTCCGGCTGAAGCACTGACATTGCAGTCCTTGAATGTTAAACCTTACGTACTCCTGCCTGAAACAGTCGGACATGTCACTGCCGACATAATGACTAATCAACCGAAAATTCTCCCAGCATTGGTTGTGAACAAAAATTTAAATCAGCTGCCATCTCAGGCACATAGAGATAAAATTGATCGAGCCACACAGACTATGTTGCCCGACTCTTTGCCTGAAGATTCCCAAGCAAATATGTTGGGTGGTGTGGGCAGTGAGACTGTGGGAGAGGTGTCCTTAAATACAGCCCCATTTGATCTTGACCGAAATATAGCGGCATATGTGGCAAATGATCATCATCTACCTGTGCCACCTGCGCCACCGGCGATGATCGAAATTGACACCACCTCCTTTCTATCTCCATTCGATGTTACAGACACTGAACTTCTGGCTCTAAAACTGCCAAATGGATCAGGGAACCAAACAAACTTTTCCAAACTTGTCCCGCCTTTTAACAATGATTCTATACACAGCCCTGCAGACAGCAGAGTTGTTGCTGAGACTATGATGTCTCAAACTGAGGCAGACGTATGTGGAAGAGATGTTTCACGTCAGCTTGACTCTCCTTCACCAGCGCCCTTCTTGCCGGGCCCTTCTACGAAAAACCACAAAAAAAGTCTTGGGATAGATTTAGCAGGACGCGAAGCGCGGCTAACTGAGAGGCTGACTGCGGATTATCAAGCAGTTAAAAACAAATTAATACACAGCTTTTCTACGGCCCCACAGAATGTATCGCTTCCAACAAAAATGCTGTTGGCAAATAGCGAGAAAGGAGTGAAGTTCGCGCAATAGCCTAATGGCACACTTAAATCTTGGACAAGTACACCACACCGAAAAGATTTTCAGAATATCCAAAATATGAATACTACTTTAAAAAGAAAATCACAATCAAGCTCCTCCAAGGAACTGACTGAGAACCTATGATTTCACTGCAGTACTAAAGCATCTCAGCAAGCTCAGCAAGCTACAGGAAACGAATGGTGCTCTAGCAGACATGATGAACAGTCAAATCTTGAATCTGAGTCTGTTAATCACTCCAAAGAGAATTTATCGGTTGCAGCCGGAATTCAAATTCATAACAACGTCCTGGCGGCAACATCATTGGCATTGATTCCTTTTATTAAACTCATGAAACAAGTAAACGAGACTGTGAAAGATCAAAATGCCTTGCTACACAATCTGACAAATAAAGACTCTTCCTTGGAACAAAACAACGTTCACTTAATGTCTAGAGTTGAACGGGAAGCATAAATCTCATTTCAATGGCAATACCGCCTCGGAGACATTGCTATGAAGGACCACACAGACAAAAACGATCAAATGGAGGCGATTTTAGAAATCATGAAGTGGTGTCGCCACTCATTCTCCAGAAGTAAGACAGACATGGAATATCCCCCTAATGAGAGACCTCTACATCGCCCAGAGAAATTAAATGCAAAAACAAGGGCAAAGGTAGACCAATGTAGTTCGAATGACATCCCTAAGCACATAACTCTCCCAGGAAAGAACTTAGAGATACCTGTACTGGATAAAGCAAACAGTGAAATCATTGTGATTGCTGAACCACATTTGACTTCTACAGCTGAAAAACAGCCCAATGGTACTCTTGCAAATAAACCACACGAAGGGCCTGGACCAGACCAATGTAAAACCAACCCACTTGAAGCAATAGCGGTGGAAGGTCAACTCTCAAACCACGCTGCTGCACCGGGTTCTAAAGGAACCGTTACTTCTTTCGACATTTTTACTGGAACGGCAAAACTGTTTGTTCCTTCGATTGCATCAAAACTAGGTGAAAAATCTATAAAAGCTCCAGCCAAAAAACAATCAACAAATAAGCAGCAAAATAAAATGAACAATGTCAGAAATAAAACAAAACAGTTTGTTAGAAATCTCTCAACTCCTCACAAGTTGGGTCTGTTTTCATGCAATACATCAAAAGATAAACAGGACGATAATGAGTGTGTGCCTGTTGGCAAGTCCATGCTGAAAGAAATAACTAAAATAAGTGTGGTAGATCCTCCTAATCTAAATAAAAGACGAAGACTGGATTCTAACACTAGCTCAAAGACAACTGATGTAAGTGTTACCGACTTATGCGATCTGTCCACATACTCAGCTGAGTCTGAAGAATTGCAACAGTCAACACAAGAAGAAGAACCTTACCGCTCGGTCATGAATCCTCCTCGAGGCCTGAGAAAAATCCACCAAGCGGAAATACCCAACGAAGGAGAAAGAAAGAAGATTCGCTTAAATGCAAATCAAAATTGCCCAAATGAGATCTCACAAACCTACAGCCGAAAGGATGACAATGCTGAGGCTCAACAAAAAAAACTGACCTCCTTAAAATTAAATCCTAAAATGACGGCAGCCCAATGGCAAAAGCAAAAGCAATTGAATCCTAAAGAAACTGTGCCTGCGAAATCTAGACTGGAACAAAAACTCTGGAGAATAAGGCTTGAGAATATTTTCCCAGACGCAAATGAAGTTAACCTGAATCGCAGAAATGTAATGCAATTGCCACACAACTTTCCATCATTGAGAACGATAACGTCTAACGACATAGCCATTGTGGAATACATCAACGAGGACTCTCTAGATATGGTCTATCTACACATCACTTCCCAGGCAGTAGAAAACACCTTGCTCGCTGCAAAAGATGAGCTGTTGTCATACGGATTCGACCTGACATTAGAAACAAAACATCGAAGAGACGGTTTCAGAAAAGCTGTGTCAGCTGTTGGTGAGCAAACCCATGAACAACGTTGTGAGGCGTTAAGGAAACAATTTACCATCCAAGAAAGAACAGCCAGAAACCAAAATATCTCCTCCCAACCTCCAACACAGACTCGCTCGAATAGAACTTAACTATTGCAAACTAAGGAGGATGGAAATGGCCTTATATCATGGAATACTAGAGGTTTCCGGCACTTGTTCCAGAATTTCGACATTTCGATGAAAACAAACTTTGCAGTATGTCTACAAGAAACAAGGCTGCGGGAGGCGCCGTCTAGAGAAGAATATTCAATCATATTAAACCCGGCTGGGAAAAATCAATTTTGTCAACCGTTTTCTGGTCTTCTGACTATGATAAATAACGCATCAGGCTGGGAGATTCTAAAATCATTTTCTCCAAACTTGTTTGTGCAAGGATTAATCCTTCAAAACAGTCAGAGATCAAATGTACCATTCCATCATTTATTAATTCTCAACACCTATTGGAATTCAGCCATGATATCCTCATCTCATTTCATTCAATCAATTACAAAATTGATTGATGATAACATTGAATTATGGTCTGACCTACAAGTCTTTTTATGCGGAGACCTGAATTTCTTGTGGTTTGATGAGAATTTGATAATGAAAAAATTCAAGCATCAAGCCTACTCGACATGTAGAGGCTACCAATTTCACTCAGCCATGATTGCCAGGAACTGCCATATGCTCAACGGTCAAACCAAAGGTGATCGTCCTCCGAATATTACATGGCAGCGTGATGGCACAAGAAAAATCATTGACTACATTTGGGCATCAAATACAATGCTAAACGAGATTCTACAGCTGAAGGTCTTGAAATCATCAAGCAGTGACCATAATCCACTTGAACAAACTCTAAAGGCATATTTCCCCAGAAATGCAGAGATCTTCAACCAACCAATTGAGATGAATCAAAGAGGCAACAGACTAAAAATAAATAGCAAGCAATTGCGGAACTTGAACGAAATGATAACCTCAGAGGAGACCACTCTATGCGACAAACTAAACTACCCTGCACTGATAGTAGACTTTCAAATCAAGTTCAAACATCCGAATTGCTGCTCCTATCAAAAGAAATATGAATTTAGGACACTGGTGTCTCTCAAAAAAAAACAACTACGCCATGATCTCAGGAAATTAAATAAAGAGCCAGATCCAAATAAATTGTTGCAAAGGAAACATCTAAAGACACAATATCAAAATTGGTTGAAATGCTTCAAAACGATGAGAGATCAAGAAAGAGGTGAACGAATTCTGAAGCTCATTATTTGCCACCAAACAAAGGACCTATGGAACATCATAAATAATAAAACAATATTCCAGCAGGTGAAGACCCATCATGGTATCTCTAAGGCCACTTGGGAACAGCACTTTGCCAAAGTTTTTGGGAGCAACGAACATCAGCTGAGTGACGAAAGACTTGATGAAGTCCAGTCTTGGAATGTAATCGAATCAAAAGAAGATATATCAATAGCAATTTGACACTTAAAAAACTCGTGAGCCGCTGGACCCGATGGCCTTTCCAATGTCACACTAAAAGCAAACAACGAGCTGTGGACAACCTTCATCTTCCATCTACTCTTAACAATTGCAGCAACAAAAATGATACCTAAATCTTGGAACTCAGCCATCATAGTTCCCATTTTTAAGAAACGATGCTGCGACGATCCGGACAACTATCGACCAATTGCTCTCTTAGATATTCTGGGGAAGATATTTGCGTCTTTTCTACAACAGAAGCTGTCAAAGTGGGCTATGTGTTCCGGTCACGTCGACTTATGTCAGACAGGTTTTACCAAAGGCGTAGGAACAGAAGTGAACTTAACTATACTAAACCTGCTGAAATTAAATGCTCTACAACAAGGCAATAATCTTTTTATTGCCTTTATTGATATGAAACAGGCCTTTGACTCCTTAGATCGAACAAAATTGTGGAAAAAACTGACAAACTGGTCGTGTCCATCTGAATTACTGCAGCCGATAATGGCTCTCCACAAAGATACCTCAGTTAGAGTGCGAATCAACGAAGCAGGTGAGCTGACTGATAAAATAAGAACGAATAAAGGAGTCAAACAGGGGTGCCCTTTAGCTGCCCTGCTATTCAAACTTTTCATATCCGATATATCTGAAGCATTTACACAGACACGCTGTTTCCACCCGAGGATAGACAACAACAGCATTAGCTGGACAATATATGCAGACGATATTGTCCTAATAGATGCAACACCGATTGGACTTCAGAGACTGTTATATGCATTGGAAAGCTATCTATCTGACAATTCGCTGCAAATCAATGTAGAAAAAACAAAGGTCATGTCGATCGGAACTACATCCAAAAGATTAACAAAGAACTTTAGATGGAACCTTGATGCACTTCAGATCCAACCTATATCATCCATTAGATACCTGGGCATTGTTTATGACATCTCAATAAGAGAGCATGAGTGGATCTGCGACCAGAAACAACGTATGTTGACATTTGCATTACAAGGATCGAAGCTACATGCCGAATATGGGAAATTTACCCTCAAACCTGTACTAACATTTTATACACAAAAGGTCATTTCAATCACGTTTGGAGCTGAGGCTGGATGGAACCTAGATTATCATATATGGCCAACCCTTGAAGGTCTCTTCTAGAGACGCATCCTCAAACTACCAAAAGGTGTTTCAATGATTTCTATTAGACATGAACTTGGACTCGAATCAATGCATAACATAGTTGTCTGGAAATCTTTGGCCATGCTCCGAAAGATGTCACTAAAGGTCCAGGCTCCGGCCTACAAAATTTTTTAAAATATGATCGATCAACAACACTGTAGCATTATACAAAATTGGACTAGCGGTCTAAAACTGATTTTGGATACTGCAGATGTAACGTGGGAAACCTTGATAGACACTACCCAAATTGCGAAACAAAAACTAAGGAAATGGAATTGGATAGAGAACTTAGAACGAAGAAATCTCCTATCTACGTCGATCGACTTAGGCTCTCTAACAAATTGTCTGGATTGCCTACCAAGATACCTACAAAAATTCCCCTCAAGGAAACACCGTAATCAATTTCTGAGACTGCGGCTGAACGCACACACAACTAAGGAGATTCTATGGAGACGAAAAGCCCCCAAATTGAGAATAATCTTTGTAGATTTTGTGAAATCACAGTCGAATCTGTAAAACACCTAGTCATTAAATCAAGGAACATCGTACTCGCTATTTGGGCGCTTTTGTTCCAATTGACGAGGACATGGACAAATGGTGGTACCATATACTATCTGGATCAAACGTGCCACTGACATGTGCAGTTTGCGAATTAGTGGAACATATTCTGAATGAGGACCAGCGTCAATCAGAAAGATTCCCTTTCCTTCCTTCATTGAATGATTGTCATTGAAAGACTGTAATTTCTCTGTGTTGTCTTTGTTCTCTTGTTTCTCTTGTCCTCTTGCGGATTTATGTATATATATATATATATATATATATATATATATATATATATATATATATATATATATATATATATATATATATGTATATATATATATATGTGAAAGCAGGATCGGATCGTCAATTGTTTATTGTAATTGAAGTTTATTTATGAACTAATTGTTACAATTAAAATTAAAAAAAAAAAAAAAAAAAAGTAACTTTACCTGCAGCAACTCTTCATCACATGTTGCAGATCTATGTTTTGATTGCATCAAATTACGCTAGTAGACATCCACCAGATGAAGGAGATTATTGTTAGTTTGACGCTGTTGTAGTATAGCACTTAAGGCATAATTGTAGGCAATGCTATAAAAGTAAATGATTTCTTTAGCTTGTCAAATGTAGTACTGGCCTATTCTAACGAAAGGAATGGAACTTGCTTATATCAAAGGGTGGGATTTAGAGTGAAATGGGGCTGGTAATCGTTTGATAAATCAGTGGTAATTCTGCCGAAATTTGCCAAAAAGTTGCCGGATTTAGCTCCCACTCATAGCTGGACATGAGTCCTCCAGCTTTCCGCCAAACAGGTTGGTGCAGAAATGAAGCGCTATACGGTAGTGCTGCCGCATTTTAACCACATCACCCAACTTGTAATGAGGTCCATAGCCTCCTGACTATTGCAGGCTCCTTCATTTCCCTGCATGGTGCCCTTTGGTTCCATTGACATTCCCTCTCAAAGTGGCCCTGTATTCTGCAATATAAACACATCTTCAGTTTCCTCCTCCTATGCTTCTCTTCAGATGTTAGGGGTCGCCTTATTTATCTATCATTGCAGTACGGGTGGTAGGAGGGGTGCTAATTGTGTGTTTAGATCCTTCACACCTTCATGTAACCTCTGTAAAACGACCTCATTGTCTTGTCAGCTGGCTATTTGGCTAGTTTAAATGACATACATCACCACATGTATTCCGCTTTGCGTTATGGTCAACCACTTTTGATCTAAGGCTAATAAAGTAGACATATGGAAAATAACATCCCCCAAACCTTTTCCCATTTTACTTTAGCACCCCGGAGAAGGTGGCTTACGGCCTACCAGCCAATCAGGGTCCTTGGAATGCAAGCCTTACCTCATGGTATCGCCCATGTTCTGAGCCGCCTAAGCAGTGGGAGGCCACCTTCTTACCTGCCGGAAAACAGAAAGGTAAACCTGCATGTCCTTACCCCAGCCCAATTAATTCCATCTTTCCCACCAACTCCTGACCCCACCGCAAACACTGTCCCACTTACATGCAGCCGCCTCGCCAGAGCCTGGAACAGTCCGTTTTCTGTCACTTCTCTGCCATGGCATTGGCCACCATGGAAAGAGAGAAGTGACAATATGTAGTTCCCTTCTCCCTTTTCTATGGTCGCCATTCTGTTTTGTAGTTCTTATTTAAAATTTGAGGAACAGCAACCATGCTATTTCTCAACTTAAAAATAAATACATCCGCTCCACAGAAAGCATGCAGGGTGCTAATAGCAATAAACCCCTCCATACAAGGGCATTATTGGGGCTTCATTGAGCTCTGTAACTCAGGTCCTGGGCATTACCTGACCCGGCACATTGAGGAATAAAGGATCATTACATTTTCTCAAGGGTATCACCCAGGTGCCTATGTCAGCTATATTCCCGTTGCTGTTGGTGGATGAATTTCTCAAAGGTTTTGGTGACGGAAGGTCAACTGGAGATTGGGTAATATTTTGTTGGGTCAAATTGATTAGCCATGGGCTTTTTTAAGGATAGGTTTGAACAAACACATTTTGAAGGTGAGAGGGATGGCCGCTGCGTATGGTGGCATTGCGCAGGACATCGAAGTCAGGTATATTCTCTGAATTTCTTAGTTTTTATGTTATAGACATTTGGGTGCATGGGTCTTTTGTAGAGACTGCTGGGTTTCTAGAGTTGATGGTGGAGAGAAGGTACTGGCTAATGAATAGGTGAAAAGCTGCTAATGTCGAGGTAGAAGGTTCTGTCTGTAGCCTTTCCATAGTCGAGCAATGTGTGGTTTGTCTTTTCATGTCCAGGTGGTTTGAATGTGTTCATAGACGTTGTAGTCAGGGTGCATGCTGATTTCTGAGTCATTTTGATATGATATGTGCATTTTCTGCTTTTTAGTACTGCTGATGATAGGCCATTAGGCTCTCCTCTAGATTTGCTGAAGCTTTCAGTTTTTTAAAAATGTTATTCAGCCTGGAGGTACAGCATTTGGAGACGGGTTTCTTTTGTGACATTTTAAAAGGATTTTTGGCACTATGCTGTCCAGGGTGTTGCTTAACCAGCTGTCAATGACATTCGGTTGGTCCCTCAGTACCTCAGTACTCTGGCCTGTGTTTTGGTTGTAAAATGGAATTTGAATGCTTTGGGTTTTTCCAAGAGGATGCCTTGTTGTCTCATTCCATGGTATGATTAACCTTGGGTGTACACTGGCAGGTTTCCCAGTGAAGATGGTGAATGGGATGGATAGATGGTCTCTTCAAGCTAGGTGCATTGGGGAGGGAATGCTGGTGACGTTCTTATTGCAAACAACATTTTCCAAGTTATGTCTGTCTTCAGGAGTGCACTTTCAGCTATTTAAAACTGTTTTTAATTCAATTTATTGTATTTAGTTCTAACAAGAACTTTTTATAATCAATATTATTTCATTCAAATATCACACATGTTAAATAAATACACAGTTTTACAATTTCAAAAACACAGTTCGCACAATTTGACAATTTAACATCTATCCCATTCATAATTAAAAATCAGACGTACAATCCTTTCCTAAACACATAACATATACATAAATAACATACAATTTCCCCATGCCATTCATTAATACTGCAGTACATGTTCTTGTATTCCTCAAGATATATAACAACCCTTCTCCACACCTTATATAATGCCACGTGAGTCATATTCAAGTCAGTGTTTAGGCAAAAGGTCCAGAACTCTTTAGATTTTATTGAGTCAAGCTCATGGACCAGATGCCCCAACATTACCATGTATAGAAGACCCATAGGAGGACATTCCGTAAGGACGTGTCTGTTCGACTCTAGATTGGATTTAATTCTGCACATTCTACAGTATCTTTCGTCTTTCGGGAACTTCAACATTGCGCCTACCACAGCCTGGACAGGTAACTGGTGTGTGCGCATTTTCAAACAGAATGTACACACTGCTGAGTTGGCACAAAGTAACAGGTATGATTCCGGGTTCATACAACGATGCACCACCCCTGCCAAACACTTGTAACCTTTCAATTTAGGGAGGTGCACGCAATTACACGGCTAGTCCCATATTGCTAGACGTCTGCTAAACACTCCTTTCAGTGTTAGATAATCAGAGCAGCGCTTCAGGTTGGGGTCCCAATCAATCACAGTGGATAATACCTTAAAACACTTTACAAATTGCTCGGAGGATCCGCATGCAAATCCGGGTCCGTAGGACTTGCCCAGCACACCCAGTAATGAGCAGCTAGGACCGGTGATAGACTTTAACATAAATGCACCCCTACGGCTCAACAATCGGGATCTTAGTGACAGCATCCCTAATTCTAAACGTAGATACTCAATGGAAGTTGACCTGCGTACCTCCAACACATTTCTCCAAAAACAGGCCTCGGTTACATCAAGCCAATTTAGATTCTTCATCGCTGATGCCTTTAACCCATACAAGACTGAAGGACAAAACCATTGCCTATAAAGTGCCAGAATACCACTGAGCGAAAAACCTGCATGTTCTTTTGCAAAAATGTCAGCTGGGAAGTAATTTACCTTGCCGTCGTAGTTTTACTCTCAATAATGTCCCCTTAGGCCCCTGCAGTTGTCATATCCGTACCCAGATATTTGTAAGTATCCGTATAATCCACGGGACCTATGTTTGTGACAATCCCACATCTATTCCGCTTCTTGGCAGATACTAATATTATCTTGGTTTCAGTCAGATTGACTGAAAGCTGGTTCTCTAAGGCGTATGTCCCCAATTAATTTAATAAGGACTTTATTCCTGTTAGCAAATGATCAAAAAGGACAGGTCGTCAGCATACAACATTGTCAAAATATGGCAAGCCCCAATCTTTGGGGAACACCCAGCTCTACACTTCAGCCTGGCCAACAAATCTGCCATGTAAATATTGAACAGCAGGGGGGCAAGCATAAAACCCTGCCTCACCCCCCTACTAATTCTCTTTGATATAGACACTTGGCCGTCATCACCTAAACAAATGTGAGCTGTGGTTTCTTTGTGCAAGGCCATAAGTACTTCTTGAAACCAGATCTTAGTGACAGCAGGCCTAATTCTAAACGTAGATTCTCAACGGAAGTTTCCCTTGTTAACTCCAACACATTTCTCCAAAAATAGGCCTCAGTTACATCAAGCCAATTTCGAACCTTCCTCACCAATGCCTTTAACCCATACAAGACTGAAGGACAAAACCATTGCCTATATAGTGCCAGAATAACCACTAGGCAAAAAACTAGCATGTTCTTTTGCAAACATTTTTGGCAGGGAAGTAATTTGCCTTGCCCTCCTAGTTTTACTCTAGATAATGTCCATGTAGGCCCCTGCATTTGACGTATCCAAACCCAGATATTTGTATGTGTCGGTATAATCCATGGGACCTATGTTTGTGACAATCCCACATCTATTCCGCTTCTTGGCAGATACTAACATTATCTCGGACAACCCCACCTTCACAACTTCATCCATAGAGCCCTTTGGTCCACCTGATCAAATGTTGACCTAAAGTCCACAAAAGCTATATAAACGGAAGGACTTTGATGTTTTTTTGCTTGGGACATTAAAGTTTCCAAAACTTGAATATTATGTATTGAAATTGAACCGGGACGAAAACCTGTTTGTAAGGGGTGCAGAATGTACTCTTTACTCACCCAGGACTGGAGATGTTCGAAGACATACAAGGCAAACACTTTTCCTGTTTTTTCAAGTAATGATAGTAAAATATAATTATCGGGGGATAATCTATTCCTAGCTTTGGCACCCTTGTCACACAAACCTTCTCAAACAGCGGACATAGAATACCCGCCCACATTACCACATCGCCCTTCAAGGTTGCGGCCGACAGGCCATTTGGACCTGTGGCCCTTGAATTTGTCGATTTTGTCAAATGTATACACAGATTTTCAGCAGTGATCTTAATTGGCCATTTGGTGGCATAAAAAACACCCATGACTGTCATATAACCCACATATATTTTCTCTTCATTATGGGATAGCCAGTCATGCTCCGGGATCGGATTTAAAATCAACAACTCTGGTGATCTCCTAGCCAATGACAACCCCTTCCACAAGCTACTGGTTTTCCCACTAATCAGGACCTTCGACCCCCTGCCTCCTCCTAAAAACCTAGTACCTAAACTGTTTTTTCAATTTAAAAATGTACAAGGGTTTCTCCCCAGGGAGTTTGCAGTAAGCAAGTTTTTTTTTTTTTATCTCTAAACTGTTTCCTAAGCCTTAGCCATATTTATCTTGTCGTCATAGACACGACTTTTCTTGCTGGGCACCCCTATGATAGTCTTCCCACTCGTGTTACCAGTACTATTGGCCAACTCCAAAAGCCATTGCTCAATTTCACTCAGGGTCTGTCGTTTTAGAATGGGGTTTCCACCTTTCATTTCGGACCTCAACCTGCTACAAGCCCTATCCACTTTTCGGTCAGTCCACATTAACCTATTGCCTGCATGGGACGGAATCAAATCCACAGGGCCACCCCACCTAGAGCCCAGCAAATCCAATTCCCAAAAGGCTCAGCGCAGAGTGATCACTGTTTATCATCTTGTGGACCTTTAAGTCGCTTATCCGGGTGGACGATGCATTGTTACTGCAGAGATAATCTAGAGTGTCCTTTCTCATCCCCTCCTGCCAGGTCGGCTGCCCCAGAACATCACCCTCTGTACGCCCATTCATTACAAACAGTTCCCAATCACCTAGACATCTCAACCAGATTGTCCCCCTTACATTTGGCTCGTTCATCACCATTAGACACTCTTTGGCTATGGCACAAAATTTGCCGATGCTAGTATGGTCATCACATCCTGCATTTAGGTCCACCCCAAGCAGAATCCCATCCTCCCCTGGCCTTTGCACCCAATTTGTGATCAACTCATCTACATAGTAAAATATTGAAGCCTTCCCCACATGACCCTAGGGACTGTATATGTTAATCAAGACTAACCTTTTCAGATCTGTATCTCCCCCGAGCATTATTTCCACGGCCAATATGTTGCCATACAGGTCAGTTGGATACATTATACTGGAAGGCAACTCATGTTTTACCCTGATTAGTAGACCACCAAAAGGACGACCTACAGAGCCTTTCTTAGCACTAGCCTGATGTACACTAAAACCATCCACACAGAAAGGGGCTGTCAACCACGTTTCCTGCAACATAAAAACCACATGTTTTGCCAGAAAATCAATAGAAGGCCCCTTATACAAGTGAGAATGACCTCTGGTGTTCCTCGAGGTCAAATCAAATGTTCATTTATCCGGCTTCTTGCTCCCTGCAAACATACTCCTCAGCCACTTCTAACCATGAGCATTATCAATGGGACCACTATGAGGGCTACTCTTCACCTTTGGCGCCCGCCCCCCCGACCCCTACTTTCAAAGGATGGGAACAGTGATCGAAGTATGTTAAACCTTTTATGACAGCAGGACACAATACAGTTAAAACAGTGCAAGAGACGTGGCAAATGGGGAGAGCGAGGAGAGAAGAATACATATCTTCAAGTATCATCCTTGCTTGCATGCCTGCGAAACCTAATACTGAAGTACCCTAAGTTCAGAGGCTGATGGTCTTATGTGTTCTCTGTTGCCTGGCCCAATAGAAAAAACGTGCATTTGCTTCAGTGGTGTCTCTATCAATATCCCCCAGTAGGAATGAAAAACCAGCGGTAGGGTTGTCCAAGAAACCTTCTCTCCTTAAAAGAGAGGTAATAAAGTGCGACCTTAGGGGATCATAGGCTGGACATGCAAGAATAAAATGTGGCATGCCCTTCTGAAGAGTGCACAGAGTGCTGTTTGGCTGTGTCTCATGTCGTGACTCTCCTGCTCAGCAGTGTGTGGAATACAAGTTTGTTCCGGATACATGATTACACCCAAGATCAATAGCGGGAAAGAGCTAAGGAATCTCCTAAATAAGATCGGGTGAACCAGGCATGTGATTTTGCTTTGAAAATTGACCAAAATAGGTAAAGAGCAAATGTATTGGGCGCTAAGAAGATGTCATAAGAAATAGAATCAATACTAAATAAGTGGTAGGAACAATACTCATTTTTTTATCTAAAAGTGTGACCATTGCCAGACTACGGGAGTTTAGAAGATTTGTACATTTACAACATAAAAGAATATTTGAGCGTTCTGAAGAAGGCCTATATAACAACTGGAAAACTGGAAAATGGACTCTCATTGAAAAATGGGGCCGAAACATGTCGACAATCCTATAAGACTGGAAGAATAACAAGTCTTGTTGTGTGATGTATTTTTGTTTTGGAACAGTGGGTTAGGTAGTTCTTGAGATCTACAAAATAGAGTGTCGGACCTCTAAAAATTGTACTAACAGAAATCATTTTTTTGTCCTGTGCCTCACAGTTGGGCAAACCTAGTGCATTGTCCTTTTTTCATTTTTTGTCACCCCATTGAATGGCTTTTGTGTTTTATCATTATAATAATGCGTGGAAGTTTGGACAGTGGGCCTCATTCCGAGATTAGAGGTAGCCATGGCGCTGTTAGCACCATGGCTGCCTCCAATACCGGGTCCGGGTCCGGTCTGGTTGGATGGGGACTTACTGGGTCATTCCGACCCCGGAGGACCCGGTAAGTCCCCATTCAACCAGCCAGTTCCCATTCCCATCTGAGCCCCCATAGGGCTCAATGGGAATGGGGAAGGCGGTAATTACAGGCCTGCAGGCCCGTTATTAGCGCCCTGGTCCCTTAGAGGGACCCGTAAAGAACGTGTGGTCCGACCACACGTCCTTTGCGGTTCACGCTAAGGGACCTCGGAATTGGGCGGTAAGGGATTACCGGCACCTGTCTCCTTACCAGTGCCCATTATCCCTTACCGCCCAACTCGGAATGAGGCCCATTGTCTTTTGCAGTGTGTTTTAATTATTGGTATCGTACAACCACACTGTGTGCGATGGTGAAAATTTAAAAATGTATATCTAAAAATAGTTTTTTATGTGAAAAATACATTTACAAATGTTTTTGAAAATAAATTGTGTAACTTGGACAGAGAGAGGGGTAACTGGTTTTTCCTTTTTGAGTGCCTAATTCATAACCTTTCCTGTTCTAAAACTAGTCCCCCGAAATCAAAAAAAGAGGGAAAGAACCCAATTCTTAAATCCAGTGACTCTCCTGTTCCACTTTGGATGATGGCTGCTTCCATCATTATACTCAGCATAGGCAACACTCTACTGGTGGCATTGGTGGAGACCTGCCCCCACCTGTGGAGGTTATAAAAATCGCACCTGCACGGGGGCAGCAGAAGACTGCTCAGAGAGTGATGTTTGGCTGTGTCTTGGGTCTTGACTCTCCTGCTACACTTCTTACAGCGGCTGCTTCAACACTATCCTTAGTATAGGCAGAAATATACTGGTGACATTGCTGGAGACTGGCCCGCCTGTGGAGAATATAAAAATGTGTGCACTTGAAGAGTGCTCAGAGAGTGCTGTTTTAATGTTCAGTTGGGCGGTTGCAGGCACCAAGCGATAGTTTAGAGGTGGAAAATGATTTTTATCGAAAATGGCATTAGCAAGCTGAATTTATCTGTGTCAGTAATGAGTCTTGCTGTAAGGTGTATGACTAAAGGAAGCAGGTGGTTTTGAACAAAATAGCAATTAATAAAGCACTGCTTATAATTAGCAGTAAGAAAGATCGTCTAAGTCTGGAGGTTACTACTCTGCTGGCTGCCTTGCCACCTCCCTTACTAAGTTCCCCTACGATAACTTGCAAGCTCTACCAATTCATCTCACAGACTAATGCCAAGGCGACTTCTTTGAAAAAACGATTGCAGAATATGTTCCGTCTCAGGGCTGCCCTATTAATAATACCACCTCTTCCCAGGCAAGTGATTTGGGTACTTTGCCACAGTCGGTGGAAAATCTGATGGTGGGTGAAAATGTGCCTTCCAAAAAATTTACCAGTGAGCTGTCAGACCCAAACGGCATCGATCTACCCCCCCCACCCCCTAGTCCAGCATGAACCAGTGATCAATAACACTGAGAACATGAGTGTGAGTTCCGAGCCCTGGATTCATAAACAACTTGATGCTTCTTCCCTCTGTACAATTGTGACTGAATGTATATTTGAAGAATTAAAAGGGCAATCAAGTTGGTTAAGTAAAATGTTAAAAAGTCTTGACAGGATTGAAACACAGTCCTCAAACCAGCTAAATACTAATCCGTTAGATTAGGGCAGCGCTGAAGGGGCGCACAGTGCATCCCATACACAGGATGCCCAACAACAGATTACAGCAATTAAACAGGGGGAGACCTCAAACAAATCTGTGGATCAACCCAATAACCAAGTTGTTAAAGGTAAAAAGAACAAAAAGCAAAATAAAAATGCTGTCAAATCTTCTAGAACAGTTTGTGCTCGACAATAGACTCTTTGAACCAGCACGTTTCTTCCCTGTGGATGATGAATACATTTCAAGGTGACAGTGGGGAATTCTTCACCTAATATTTTGGCGAAGAAGCAGGAACGCACTACTTCAACTCCACCAAAGAATCTCAACGCTATGAAAAAGATGGGTGATGAAGTCGGCATGTACGATTTTAATATGGACACATGGACTGGTCTCCAGTTAAAAGATATGTTTAAGTCCCCAAAGGCTAAACTTGTAACATCTTGCAAACCAAAGATGGCGCATACGGAATATCAAACTGAAGGACAAAGTATTACTCCCGCAAAGTCTTCACGGTTCGAAGCAGACACAATTACACCAGCCCTGCAATCTAAGATAAGTTATTCTGGCAGTCAGACCGAATACCAAATTGTCCTTTCCACCAAAGTTCCAGGGATCCAGGCTCAACACTTCCTTACTGGTACAAATATCACATCTCCATCCCCCCTTAGCCATGAGTTTCCCCCCCTTAGCCATGAGTTCCCAAGCTCCCTTCAACAAACATACTCGTACATGTATATGTATTCCACAGTACTATGTGTAACCTACCTCGTAGCAGTCAAGAACACACGTTTGATTTATTGATTATTTATAATGCTCACTGTAACCATATGAAATGTGTACACCTTATATGTATTCTTGCAACTTCCCTCCCTCTGTAACAGCGTTGCGATGACCACAGCTGATTTGCGCTATACAAATAAACACATAAATAAATAAATAAATAAATAAATAAATAAATAAATAAATAAAGGAAATAAGGTCAACGCTGACTGTCGGTCTGAATCTGTATCACACATCATCAGCACCTCTGGGGCAGTGATGTTACCACCCTCATCTGATTTGTCAGCTAAAAGTCATCGTACACGGTTTCCCTCAGAAGGAGGCATGGCAGAGGACTCCAAGGGATCTAAACTATTGATAGAATATATTTTTCAGTAGGAAGAGCCTGGAATCTTGAATAGGTATAAGGAGTTGGAGCTGTTCTACGAGATTCCTAGCCTGATTACTCAAAAGATATCGACGTGTTGGATTTTATTGTCTCTAAATGTGGTCCTGTCTATGCCATCTCATATTGTTTGTAAAACATTGTTAAAGGAATCTGGTAGTTTGTGCCAATTAGGCTATCATGTTAGCACTTATTAGGAAGTTAGCTCAGTATCCAGCATCTGTGGGAGGTCCCAGATTCAAGGGGAACTGGTAATGAAGTTCATCAACAGCAGAATATCATGCCAAATGGGGTAAATAACAACAAAGAGGCCATCCCTATTCAGCCCTATAGGCTCAAGTGAATGGCGCTGGTTTACTTTGTCCTTGAAAGAATTAATTTCTCATTAGCCAATATCTTTAACGACTCGGATACTTTCAGCTGTATATCATGGAATGCTGCGGTCTTAGCGAATTCACGAGCATTCATGAATTATGCTTATATTTATTAAATTATTCCATTATATTTTTACAGGGAGTGTGGTTTGTCTCCTGTCCTGATTTGGTCGGTGTCCACATTTGGTTTCAGTCCACTGACTGTAAAGGTCAGGAAGGGCCGTCCATCATGAGCTTTAGTCTTTGCTATCAGAAATGACTTAGGAATTAGCTTTTTTGAACAGACAGAGACAATAAGGGGCATGTTAGCTGTTAATTTGCGAAGAAAGAGGGGATGGAAGGTAGACCAATTGTTGGTGGTTAACATCTACTGGCAAAAGGCACATTGTACCTCGGAAGTATTTCTTACGAATCCATGTCCAGCAGAAGCAGACCATGGGAGCTTTGCCATACTATGTATTTTATTTTTTTTAAAACAAGATGCCTTTTTTTGATTCACTATTAATAAGCTAGAAGTGAAACAAGAAAAGGTGCGAACCAATTCAATACTTGAGAACCCATGGGTGATGCACTTTTCACAATTAAATGGCCCTCACTCTGACAGGTTAATTGGAAGTTGGACTTCACAGATGATGATGTTGAACTAATCATTAGGCAGTCTGGTGGCTCCAGGGCGGTCCCAATAAGCTTGCAAATACACTTTCTAAGCAAGATCCAGAAATCAGAGGAACCCCAGCCCCTTTCATGGAAAACGGCCTTTGTAATTTCAATCTATAAAGAAGGCAGTTTGGTTGTTCCTTCAAATTTTCGCCGTTTCTCTGCTAGATGCAGATAGTAAGGTTTTTGCAGACTTTGTTTTAGAGGTACTGTAGGCATGGGTTAGTCTGAAGTCGTGTGCCTTGAAACACTTGTGTACAGGCGCGTTATAAAATGCCATATGATATCAAAGGGTACTTTAAAAGAGTACCAGACTGGATTTCGAAGGAATATAGGGGTCGACTAGCGTACTACCTTCGACCCAGTCGACTGAAATGTATTATGGGCTAAGTCTGATCATTGGGGCATACATCATGGTCTGCTCAGCAGGGACAGCATTTCACCAAAATGCCTGGGGTAGCGAAAATGACACCAAATGATCCTTGACCTCTGATGACATCACAGAAAGTAATGTTATTTGACGCCACCGCAAAGTGACATCACAGGCAGGGATGGAGCACAACCTTTGACCCCTTGAAAAAACAGGAAGTGACATCACATAGCATTGTTTCTAAGTACACCACGAAACATATGGTTATGATATCACTGTAAGGTGATATACATTTCATACAAGAATGTATCACCATATGTATCATTAATAGTGTCTATAGGCCCATATTACAAAATTACTGTGAATGCAAGCAGATGTCCAAGGCCAAATGATAAATATGCCTTATTGTATAGCGCTTTATAAAATACAAATATACATAGAATATCACCCAACCTGTGTTGGTACTCATTAATCAACCTTAGAAGGATGAACGGCTGAGTTGGTGCTGCCGGGATTCGAACTTGCAACTTGCAGATCACACAACACATTGCAGCAGCGAGCATTCAATCCACTAAGCTTTCTTACCGGCTACAGCTATCGCACCGGCTATAGTAAAATGAGCAATTACATGTCTGACTGTTCTCAAAGTCAGAAAGCAAATTACACTCTGTAGCGGATGCCATTAAACTCATAACTGAGATTTAACAGCAGGCCAGTTTGTGGGATGTCTTGACCCACTTTTGCTCTACCACGCGGCATCACTGTGTTCTGATGTGCCAGAAACATCAAAAGGGCTGCAAAACCCTTGTGCGCGCCAAAAACCACTGAAAATTGCACTTTACAACACATACAGGGTAATTCATAGAATTTCGCACAAAAGTGGCGCACGCGGCTGGCGCACAGTGTGCGCGTGCGAATGTCTGCGCCAGCCGCGTGCGCTAAAATCGATTTCCGCGCACAGCGTATTCATGGATTTTAGCCTCCAAAACCAGCCGTGGCGCAGAGTGGTGCATCGACCCTGCAGCAGCGCCAGTTCGCCCCCAAGAACGCCCTCGCGCAAGGAAAAGCCAGCAAAATTCCCAATTCAGCGCAAAGGGCTGCGCTAACCCTGGACCAGTTTACAGGGCTGCCAAACAGCAAACGCCAAGCGGGGAACGTGTATTACTGGGGTGCTCATGAAGTTTCACACGCGAAAGGGCCTGTGCGAGTGGGGTACGTGTATTACTGGGGTTCGCGGGAAGTTTCACACGCGATTTCAGCAGGGTACGTGTATTACAGGGTTCGCAGGAACTTTCACACGCGGAAGGGCCTGTGCGAGTGGGGTACGTGTATTACGGGGGTGCGCGGGAAGTTTCACACGCGATTGGCCTGGGTACGTGTATTTCAGGGGTGCGTGGGAAGTTTCACACGTGATTGGCCTGAGTATGTGTATTTTAGGGGTGCGCGGGAAGTTTCACACGCGATTCGCCTGGGTACGTGTATTTCATGGGTGCGCGGGAAGTTTCACACGCGATTGGGCTGGGTACGTGTATTTCAGGGGTGCACGGGAAGTTTCACACGCGATTGGCCTGGATACGTGCAATTTTTTCATGTGCCAAATCACTCCGTATCAAGCTGGCCACGCGAAAATACACGGAAGACCACGCTCCTGCCCTGAAGGCCATTTTCCTGCCCCCAAGAGCCCCGAGCACGCTCCCACCTGCCATCTGCTGCTGCCTGCCTGCCTGCTGCCCACGTGCCCTGCTATTTAGTGCCTGCACATCAGCCATCTGCAGGGGTGCAGTTGCTGTGACCACCCCTGCTGGAACTGAAGACTCCCGACTAGGATACCATCGCTCCACAGCCCAGCCAAAGGACCCAGTTGCCCACCCACGCCTGCCACTGGGGTTGCTATGTCGGGCACACCACCATCTGAGACCACTGGCAACCCCCAGCCAGAGAGGCAGAGGGCCACCAGTTTCACTGCCACCGAAGTTGGTGTCCTGGTGGAGCAAGTCCTGGGGCAGTATGATGCCCTCTTCGGAAGTTTGCGCGCCGACAAGGAAGGACGGACCAGGATCTGGACGGACATTGTGACTGTCATCAACGCGGAGGGGGTGGCAGTCCGAAGATTCCAACATGTCAAGAAGCGATGGGAGGACTTCAGGTCCAGGACTCTCAACAAGGCCCGGCGCCTCTTGAAGGCAGCGGATGCTAAGGGGTGCCGGGGCCACCTGTCGGAACATCAAATGAGGGTCCTGGAATGCATATCCCCAGCGCTCCACGTCCATGTCCTTGAGAGGCAGACCCGTCTGGAGTCGAGCGGTAAGTGTACATGCATACTGATTGTAAGCTGTGCATGTGGTGGTGTGCCAGTAGTGTGCAGGTTGCACATGTGGTTTTGTAGGGCCATGTATGGATGTGTATGTACAGGGCCGTGAGGCTAACATATGCGTGTCCTCTCATGTGTGAGACACATGGATGGTGCATGTGTGTGTAAGCTTGCATGCCAAATGCAGATGTGTGAGCACACATGCTTGAATGAGTGTGTATGTAAGTTGCCATGGTTGTTGTGTCACACATGGATGTCGGTTACAGCTGCATGTATCTGCACCGTGTACGTGTGCATGTGTGTGTATTTCACAAGGGTGCAACAGTGATGCAACATGGATGCTTGGGACACTGATATGTAGAAGACTGATTGCCAGATGTGACATGGATGCCGATCTCATCACTGCGACAGTTGGTGGAGGTGTACACATGCATGTAAGTGTGGTGGCATGTGTGCATGTCTAGTGCACTCCCTGTGTTTCATGTGATGTCTGGCTAACCTTTGGCTTCTCATGCTGTTGTATGTGTATGTATGGTGCTGGCTGTTGCCATATGGCTGTGGAATTGCTCAGGTGTGTGAGTTGACATGCCATGTGTGTTGGGGATTGTTATGCCATGTCTGAAGTTTGACACTGCCACTCTTGTGCAACTGGCATGTGCGCATCAGTCCATTGTACAGTGTCCTGATGCCTGTCTCCTATCTCTCCCTGTCTGCAGCGTCAACTGATGAAGAGGGCGGTGAGGGTGCTGTGGAGCACAGCGGCGGGGATCACACCACCAGCCGGAGACGCAAGGCCTGGCTCCCCTCCCAGGTTGTGATCTCGTCAGGGAGTGAGGAGTCCGGTGCTGCGTCCCAGGCCGCAGCTGCCGAGGGTAGGTCCAAGAGGCAGAGGTCGGAGTTGGACTCCTCGGCAGCAGAAGGGGCAGCTGAGACCCCACAGGGTCCGACGAAGGAAGATGGCACGGAGTCATCCAGGTTGGTGGGGATTTGGTGGAGGAGGAGGCCGCGCAAGGGACAGAGACGGGGTCTGGAGGTGGAGATTCCACTGGTGCCAGTGGTGCAGTGCAGGGGCAGGGACAGGAGGCAGCACAGGCCGCTGCGGAGGTGCCTGTGTGTAATCCTGTCCCCGATCCTGTGACTGCATCATCCCGCACCAGCAGGGATGCCTACGTCCAGACCTGTTTTCAGGAAGGGGATCCACTTATGACAACTGGCCTAGCTCTCCCTGCGGACGTGGCTATCCGGGACCGGGTTGAGCCTGTCCTGGGTGGGATGGCGTTGTGTCAACGGGACATGCGAGGTGACCTGCAGTCTTTTCATGGGGAGACTGCACGTCATCTCGAATGGCTCGTTGACCACGTCAGCCTACTGGGACAGGTCACCCAGGCCGGATTCCTCTGTTTGGTGAACCTTGCTTCGACCCCCTCCTCACCTGAACCCCCTATGCGCCAGTCGTCCTCCAAGCCATCTTCCCACCCATGTATCACCTGGGTACCCTGTGGAGCTGCCTCTGACCGTGCGGCCAGGCTGGTGGAGGACACATCCCTGCCACAGTCGGGAGTCAGACGTCCAGCAGGGTTGGCCACCTCAACAACTGCACCCCAGCCGGAGGAGGATGTGCAGGCAGCAGGAGCCAGGGCACGGGCACAGGCACAGCAGCAGCAGCAACAAATGGGAGCCATGATGGCTCGGGGCCTTTGACATCGGAGGGGCAGGCATCGGCCGGAGGGCAGGAGGACCCAGGACGGGAAGTGTCTTCCATGTGACAGCGGTTAGGCCATGCTATAGATGCGGAGCGGCAGCGGGCGGAAGAGGCACGGCTCACGATGGTCAGGGCGGAGAACTCCATGCAAAGTTCTCTGAGGCGGGCCGAGTGCCTTGAGGCAATTCGCAGGGACCTGGAGGTCCGGATGTCATTGTCCCTGCGAACCCTCGGGGCCTTAGAAGAGGACCGCCTCGGGGACATTGTGCAGGAGTTCGATGATGCCCTGGCCCGGGAAATCAGGAAGTGAGCCGTCAGACTAGCCCGCTGCCATTGTATATAGTTAATTAGTGTTAGGTTTCCTTTTGGTTTTCATTTAATTTGGGGCGCTTGGACAATGCCCCACCTTTTTGTATATAGTTGTTCATTAGGTAGGGTTTTTGTAGGTTTCCTTTCAATGGTTCGGCTCATGGACCCTGGATTTGTACTTTGTATATAGTTCTACACTGGATTTCACTTCATTTAAGTTTCTTTTTTACCATGGATCAATGTATGTGTCTTATTTTTACACTTTGGATTTGGTTGGACGACAGACTCTCTGGACCCATTTGCTTTTGGATTGATTTGGATTCTGGTTTCAGAAATTTTCTTGAATATTTTGGACATGCAGCTTTTTCTTCATTTTTTCCATTATTGTGTGATTTTTTTTTATTCATTTGGTTAATTATTGAATACACATGTATTATATAATTTACTGATGTGCTCTTATCTCATTTGTTTTGTGCATGTCAAAATGTTGATCTTTTCACAGTCATGTGTCACTATTGCGTGGGTCTGAGGGACATTGATTCATGGCCATGCTGGTTATGTATTTTCTATCATGACTTTGGGAATTCAATGTGGGGTGTTTGGACTGGGGTGGGATTTGGGTGGCCATGAGGGGCATGGGTCTGGAGTGTGATGACCTGTCGGGGGGGCATGTGTGGGGGTCTGCTGGCAGGTGCCCTGCACTGCTGGGGGGTGGGGGTGAAGGGGGACATGTGTGGGACATGAGTGGGGGCCTGCTGGCAGGGGCCCTGCACTGCTGGTTGGTGTGGGTGCTGGGGGACATGTATGGGGGCCTGCTGGCAGGTGCCCTGCACTGCTGGGGGGTGGGGGTGCAGCGGGACATGTGTGGGGCATGTGTGGGGGCCTGCTGGCAGGTGCCCTTGACTGATGGGGGGTGGGGGTGCTGGGGGACATGAGTGGGACATGAGTGGGACATGAGTGGGGGCCTGCTGGCAAGTGCCCTGCACTGCTGGGGGGTGGGGGTGCAGGGGGACATGTGTGGGCGCATGCTGGCAGCTGACCTGCACTGCTGGGGTTGGGGGTGCAGGGGGACATGTGTGGGGGCCTGCTGGCAGGTGCCCCTGACTGCTGGGGGGTGGGGGTGCAGGCCGACATGTGTGGGACATGTGTGGGGGCCTGCTGGCAGGTGCCCTTGACTGATGGGGGGTGGGGGTGCTGGGGGACATGAGTGGGACATGAGTGGGACATGAGTGGGGGCCTGCTGGCAAGTGCCCTGCACTGCTGGGGGGTGGGGTGCACGGGGACATGTGTGGGGGCCTGCTGGCAGGTGCCCCTGACTGCTGGGGGGTGGGGGTGCAGGGGGACATGTGTGGGACATGCGTGGGGGCCTGCTGGCAGGTGCCCCTGCACTGCTGGGGGATGGGGTTGCAGGGGGACATGTGTGGGACATGAGTGGGGGCCTGCTGGCAAGTGCCCCTGACTGCTGGGGGGTGGGGGTGCAGGGGGACATGAGTGGGGGCCTGCTGGCAGGGGCCCTGCACTGCTGGGGGGTGGGGCTGCTGGGGGACATGTGTGGGGGCCTGCTGGCAGGTGCCCTGCACTGCTGGGGGGTGGGGGAGCAGGGGGACATGTGTGGGGCCTGCTGGCAGGTGCCCCTGACTGCAGGGGGATGGGGGTGCAGGGGGACATGTGTGGGGGCCTGCTGGCAGGTGCCCCTGACTGCTGGGGGGGTGGGGGTGCAGGGGGACATGTGTGGGACATGAGTGGGGGCCTGCTGGCAGGTGCCCCTGACTGTTAGGGGTGGGGGTGCTGGGGGACATGAGTGGTGGCCTGCTGGCAGGTGCCGCTGACTGCTGGGGGGTGGGGGTGCAGGGGGACATGTGTGGGACATGTGTGGGGGCCTGCTGGCAGGTGCCCTTGACTGATGGGGGGTGGGGGCGCTGGGGGACATGAGTGGGACATGAGTGGAACATGAGTGGGGGCCTGCTGGCAAGTGCCCTGCACTGCTGGGGGGTGGGGTGCAGGGGGACATGTGTAGGGGCCTGCTGGCAGGTGCCCCTGACTGCTGGGGGTGGGGGTGCAGGGGGACATGTGTGGGACATGCGTGGGGGCCTGCTGGCAGGTGCCCCTGCACTACTGGGTGATGGGGTTGCAGGGGGACATGTGTGAGACATGAGTGGGGGCCTGCCTGCAGGTGCCCCTGAGTCCTGGGGGGTGGGGGTGCTGGGGGACATGAGTGGGACCTGTGTGGGGGCCTGCTGGCAGGTGCCTCTGACTACTGGGGGGTGGGGTGCTGGGGGACATGTGTGGGGGCCTGCAGGCAGGTGCCCCTGACTGCTGGGGCATGGGGGTGCAGGGGACATGTGTGGGACATGAGTGGGGGCCTGCTGACAGGTGCCCCTGACTGCAGGGGGGTAGGGGTGCAGGGGGACATGTGTGGGACATGAGTGGGGGCCTGCTGGCAGGTGCCCCTGACTGCTGGGGGGTGGGGGTGCTGGGGGACATGAGTGGGGGCCTGCTGGCAGGTGCCGCTGACTGCTGGGGGGTGGGGGTGCAGGGGGACATCTGTGGGGGCCTGCTGGCAGGTGCCCCTGACTGCTGGGGGGTGGGGGTGCTCAGGGACATGAGTGGGGGCCTGCTGGCAGGTGCCGCTGACTGCTGGGGGGTGGGGGTGCAGGAGGACATGTGTGGGGGCCTGCTGGCAGGTGCCTCTGACTGCTGGGGGGTGGGGGTGCTGGGGAACATGAGTGGGACATGAGTGGGGGCCTGCTGGCAGGTGCCCTGCACTGCTGGGGGGTGGGCATGTGTGGGACATGTGTGGGGGCCTGCTGGCAGGTGCCCCTGACTGCTGCGGGTGGGGGTGCAGGGGGACATGTGTGGGACATGAGTGGGGGCTTGCTGGCAGGTGCCCCTGACTGCTGGGGGGTGGGGGTGCTGGGGGACATGAGTGGGACATGTGTGGGGGCCTGCTGAGAGGTGCCCCTGACTACTGGGGGGTGGGGGTGCTGGGGGACATGTGTGGGGGCCTGCTGGGAGGTGCCCTGCATTGCTGGGGGGTGGGGGAGCAGGGGGACATGTGTGGGGCCTGCTGGCAGGTGCCCCTGACTGCTGGGGGGTGGGGGTGCTCAGGGACATGAGTGGGGGCCTGCTGGCAGGTGCCGCTGACTGCTGGGGGGTGGAGGTGCAGGGGGACATGTGTGGGTCATGTGTGGGGGCCTGCTGGCAGGTGCCTCTGACTGCTGGGGGGTGGGGGTGCTGGGGAACATGAGTGGGACATGAGTGGGGGCCTGCTGGCAGGTGCCCTGCACTGTTGGGGGGTGGGCATGCAGGGAGACATGTGTGGGGGCCTGCTGGCAGGGGTCCCTGACTGCTGGGGGGTGGGGGGAAGGGGGACATGTGTGGGACATGTGTGGGGGCCTGCTGGCAGGTGCCCCTGACTGCTGGGGGTGGGGGTGCAGGGGGACATGTGTGGGACATGAGTGGGGGCTTGCTGGCAGGTGCCCCTGACTGCTGGGGGGTGGGGGTGCAGGGGGACATGTGTGGGACATGAGTGGGGGCTTGCTGGCAGGTGCCCCTGACTGCTGGGGGGTGGGGGTGCTGGGGGACATGAGTGGGACATGTGTGGGGGCCTGCTGGCAGGTGCCCCTGACTACTGGGGGGTGGGGGTGCTGGGGGACATGTGTGGGGGCCTGCTGGCAGGTGCCCTGCACTGCTGGGGGTGGGGGTGCAGGGGGACATGTGTGGGACATGAGTGGGGGCCTGCTGGCAGGTGCCCCTGACTGCTGGGGGGTGGGGGTGCAGGGGGACATGTGTGGGACATGAGTGGGGGCCTGCTGGCAGGTGCCCCTGACTGCTGGGGGGTGGGGGTGCTGGGGGACATGAGTGGGGTCCTGCTGGCAGGTGCCCCTGACTGCTGAGAGGTGGGGGTTCAGGGGGACATGAGTGGGACATGAGTGGGGGCCTGCTGGCTGGTGCCCCTGACTGCTGGGGGGTAGGGTTGAAGGGGGACATGTGTGGGGGCCTGCTGCCAGGTGCCCTGCACTGCTAGGGGGTGGGGGTGCAGGGGGTCATGCTTGGAGATCAGTAGTGCACGGTGACATGTGTCTGCGGGACATGACCAGAGGTGCAGGGTAGTCCCCTGTGGTGTGGGTTGCCTGCAGGGCCATGGAGGGTGTAGAGGGAACACCTGGGAGGACCCACATTGCCAATTCACGTGTAGGACTCCCGGCACCCCCGAAAAACACATACCCTGCTGAAATCGCGTGTGAGACTTCCCCGAACCCCAGGAATACACATACCCCACTCGCACAGGGCCTATCGTGTGTGTAAATCCATGCGTACCCCAGAAATACACATACCCCACTTGCACAGGCCCTTTCGCGTGAGAAACTTCCAGCGCACCCCAGAAATACACGCACCCCACTCGCACAGGCCCTTTCGCGTGTGAAACTTCCTGCGCACCCCAGACATACATGTACCCGGATCCAATCGCGTATGAAACTCCACGCGAACCCCAGTTATACACATATCCCACTCGCCGAAGGCCTATCGCGTGTGAAACTTCCTGCGCACCCCCGAAATACAAGCACCTGCTATTTTTCACACAGCGGGTTTCAGTGTTTGTCGCGTACCCCTTCGCACTTCATTTGTCCTAGAGGGACACAGTATGGGACATTCATCATAGCTATATGTACGTGATTTTTGTTAGTGCACATTTTTTTCATGAGCAGGGACGCTGCCGCCTGCTTTCGTGTGGCGGACGTGTTTAGGCCTGTGCGCCTCTTTGCCCGTGTGCTGGTTTGCCCTATTCGATTCCATGAATACATGTTGTAGGCGAGCGTGTGGGTGTTCCGCGCACTTGCCTCCTGTACTTCCCCCGTGATGCCCACATTTTCACGAGTTTTTCCCCATTCCGCGTGTCACGCCCCTTGTTCCTCCTACTTTTGTTGTGTGCGCCGCGCTATGTGCGATTTCGCTGTGCGCTTAGCGCACGCTGTTTGGAGACGTGTGCGCCAACGTGCGCCACGCAGAATTTTAGCACAAATCCTGGAATTTCCTCGCGCACGGACTTCCATGAATCGCTGTGTGCGGGTTTTGCTGAGATTTTCGCACTGGCACTGCGATTCGCACGCTTTTGCACGCTTGCGCTGAAAATTTCAGCGCACATTAATTCCATGAATCGGCCTGAAAAAGATGATGGCCCAATCTGCCATGCATGTTGCCAGTGGTGGAACAGAGACCTCACTCCTGAAACATGTCACTGGGCTTAACAACAAGTAAAAATGGAGCACAGAGGGAAAAGCAGTGCTTTGCTGAAACAAATCAAAAATCTTGCCTATAAATCCTTTTTCTTGGTTGCTGAGCCTGCAGAATGCCGGTACAAGACACTCTCAAACACCCAATATTCTTGCTGGGTGCTACAATTCACTTAGTTCAAGAAATCATTGTGAATTTACAATGTCCTAAAAAGCTAAATTTGTCAGAGAAACATCCACAGCAAAAGTTGCCTGCCTGTGGAATATGTCAAAATCTGGGCGCAGTACCCTCGGCCGCCTGAATGGCATTTGTAAGAAGCCTGCATGATAGACTTTAAACGTGTACAAACTGAAATCAAATGTCTGAAAACTAAGTGGCCTGTTACTGAGAGTAACCTATGTTGTAACTGTTTAATCCCATGGTTTAGAATCTGGAATAAGTGTTATAGCTGCTTGTTTTGAAATTACAAGTTGTTTGAAACTAAGGAAAAATGCGACAGAATTAACTTTGAAATTTAAGCCTGACTAAAAGCAACCACACCAGTATAACAGCTTCTCCCACAGAGGCTAGGCCTCTCCCTTCTGTTCCCTCCACCAGGGAATCACACCTAAGTGATGATTAGAGGGTGCAGGAAGAATTTGGTCTGCCAGGGGTAGGAGACAATGGACATCCTCCAGTCAAAGGAACTGCCAAGTGTGAAGGGTCATAAAATGGCCTCTGCCCAGGAGGAACTGGGAAAATGCTTCTGAACTGCAGAGAGACAGAAGGAGGAGGAGACAAACAACCATTTGTTGCTTAACAAATGCCAAAGACACATTTTAAAAAGATTGATAACTTACTGTGTAAAATTGTCAAAAACACAAAAATAACAGAATTGTTAATGTAAATATTGGCTGCACATTTTAAAAGGTGCCAGACTCTGGGACATGTTCTAGAAAGAAACAGCGGAAAATGTGATATTACACAAAATTTATTTTTGATAGAAGCATGAACCTTCATCCACTTATGCCCATGTTTTGTGCGCACATTTGTAGAAATTTGCTCCTAAATTGTACATTGTGTTCCAGATGAAAAGGGCAAAATTCTGTAAAAAGCAGACACAAGTTTGTACAGCGACGGGGTTTGGAGGAGTATCCGCTACACGAAATATGTAATCTGTATATATGATGGTTATAGAGGTTGCACACATGGAAATATGTATTGTACCAAAAGTAGATTTTGTGTTCATGAGGCTAGGGGTGGACTCACGGCCTCATTATCCCACACCATAAAGGTGACACCCTGTTTTTCTCCTCCTATCAAGGAAGAGAGGAGACCCTGACCAATCCCTGGCAAAGGGCGTGCTTAGGATAAACCACCACACACACCCCTTTATCATAAGCATAAATAGAGACAGCTCAGCACTCAGAAGGAAACAGGCAGATTCACCCACTAACCGATTGCTGGCGGAGCACCCTGAAGCAGAACCATCCATTTTACGGATGCAGACTCCAAGAACTTGGCAAAGCAGAAAGGCCCATTCCATTAGCTGGACCATTTTCAGCTAGGCCTTAAATTTCCATAACCAGAACCAACCCCAGAAATGTAAGGGGAGCATCAAAATACAGCCGGGCTGTGCTGCACTTCTTGCCTGCTAAAATCAGTATCATCAGAATCAGAGCCATTGCAAATCCAGTCCTGTGCCGCGCCGTGACCAGAACCATTGCAGACCCAATCCAGTCCTGTGCCATGCTGTGAACAGACCCAGTCCAATCCGTTGTGCCCAGCTGTCTGTCCTGACCAGAATCCCTGACCAGAATCCCTGATCAGAATCTCTGACCAGAATCCTGACGGTTCCGTTCAAAACATATATAATGAGTATCTATAGAATAGAACGGTGTCACTAGCCTATGTACCTGGCTTAGTCCAATCCCTATCTGAAATCCATCCCATCTTGTCTTCAGAACCTGCATTGTTGGAAATCTTTTTGAATTGCCTGAACTCTCTATCCTATTCCTTCTATCTTTCCTCCTGTGTTAGTATTGTTAAAACTAACTTTGCATTGATATTTTTCATCTGAAGAAGGTGAGCTCCTCGGCATGCAGTCGCCCTGATCAAGTGGCTGTGCTTCTGTGTGGTATTTGTTTCTTCACAGTCATCCTCTAGTGTAAGAAATCCTTTTTGTCATTTTAAAGTGCATTCCTGTTTTCCCATTCTTGCGCCCATCTCTTAAAAACGACCTCCACTAAACCGTCCATAACTCCTTCAGTTTTTGTGCTAGAAAAAACTTCTGCTTGTAGCTAACACCCACAGCTTTAATGCATTCCAAATCTATATAGTTCTTGTTACTCACCACTCCGAAATAGGCCCGAGATGTGGAGGAGTGCCCTTGGAGATGATGGTGGAACAAGAATCGATATTCAGCCTTCCATCCCAGCTCCCCTGAGTACAAGACTCATGCTTCCTCAAAGAGGGGCTCTTTTCTACAATGTACCTCTCTGCTGTTTCAGTTGGGACAGACAGATGTGTCAATTGAATAAAAGAGCAGGGAGAACACACACCGCCAATACTAATGCTGCAAAGGAATACAAAGATATTAGACAGTGTTGAAATTAAACCAAGTAATCAGAACAGTTGTATTTTATGGGAAACTACCAAGGTAAGTATTGGAGTGGAGCTTCTCCGGGGTGGATCTACAAAAAATATGAATAAACACAATGAGTGGGATAATTCTAAAGAGCCTTCCTAAAGTATCAATCCACCTAAATATCGAACCAATAACAACTAACCTGAATAAGGAGATCTTGAGGAAAGTAGTCCATGAAACAGAAGACAACGAAAGGAGAAAATAACAAACAGGAATGTTGGTATAGGGAAGTAGCCCCGAACGGCACGAGGGTCGCACTAGTGCCAGGTTGGTGCAGTTTCAGCAGAGCGTTTATATGCACTTGAAGACAAGTTCACAATATAGTCACTCAATTTCCCAGAATCCAACAAAAGACAAATATCCAAACCAGGTCGTGGAGAGAAATAATAGCAGAGACAGGATTTGTCAATGATAAGTATGTACCTGAGCACACACGCATCCAGAGTAAGCGTAGAAAGTGCCAAATTGTTGACAGCAAGTCCTCTGCGAGGAAGGCTTTGTGGTTCCGTGCCCAGAAGCCGCTAACTGGAATGTAGTACCGCAAGAGACAGCAGGAAGCCGAATCCAATAACGTTCCGAGTCAAAAGCCAGACGAGCACGACAGGAATAAAGGAGGAGGCAAGCCAATCCAGAAGTCTGGTTGTCTCCTTTATTTGCCGCAGAGTATGCCTGGGATGGCAGCTCCTCAGCTGGCTGATGTAGACCCACTTGTCTTCCCATTCTGCCCAACTGCTCTTGGGGATACAGATTTGTAGGTGACTGGTGAGATTCTGTCTACAATTTCAAAAGGACCCCGCCAACTAGGGAGGAATTTGCACTGTTTTTCTTGGTTCCTTTGGAAATTGTACAAATAGACCCGGTATCCTACTTGATATTCTTTTTTAGTTGTCTTAAGATGCAGATCTTTCTAGATTTCACTGAGCATAGGCAAAAGCATGATGAAGGTGTTTTCTCAGATTCTCAACATACTCATGAGTTGTGGAGGGATTTATCAAGGTCTGCTCTTGGGTTCTGTAGAGCAGATGTTGGGGATGCACCATCCTTTGTCCAGTCATCAGCTCAAACTGAGACATTTTTGTTACAGAAGAAGGGGTAGATCTGGTGGCCATCAGAACAAGATGTAATTGAATGTCCCAACTTGGCCCACAATCTGCCACAAACCTTTTTCATATGCTCACAATTGTCTTGGTGTATCTCTCAACTCCACCACTAGAGGCTACCGGTAGACAATGTGTAGTTTCCTTTTGAACCCAAGTATCTCCCACTTCTTTGTCATCACTTTGCTAGTGAAGTGGCTACCTCGGTCTGACTCGATCCTTTGGGGTAGTCCAAATGCGAGAACATGTGATTGATCATCAGGGCAGCTGCTGTTTCTGCCTTGCAATTTGGTGCCGGGAGACATTCCACCCATTTAGTGAACAAGCATGTTACGGTCAACATGTACTTGTTACCCCTAGAGGAGCGAATCACAGGCCTGATAAAATTGACTTGTAAATCTGACCAAGGCAGTGTCATCCCCCTCTTTTGGAGGGGAGCACAGTATGTGAGTGATGTTGGCTGAAATTATGCACACACAAGACACCCCTCAATTATTCGTCGAGGTCCTGCCCCATGTGTGGCCAGTATGCAACCTCTCGCAAGATTTCTGATGTTGTATGAAACCCCCAATGACCGGCAATGGCCGCATCATGGGCGTGACTTAGCATCAGGCTTCGGAATGAGGTGGGGACCACCCACTGGTCATGGCCAGATATGGATCTCCTCACCAATAAACCGTCTTGGATTCGGAACATTTTTGGCCATTTCATCAACACTCTGAGGTCCTCTTTCCCAATGTAATCGGTATCCGTCAGGAGAAAGTTCTCAGGGTCCTCAATGTGTTGATAAAACTTACAAATTATTGGATCCCCTTTTTGAGCCGTAATCAAATCAACATCTGCGGTCTCCTTACTCCATTGTGCAGTTGAGAGTTCATTGTGAGCATTTGTCTGGAACCTAGTGATAGCAGTGACCTGGATTTGCCCCAACAGGCACTCGATCTCAAGTAGATCCTCTTGGATGGCTCTGGTTTTGGCCAGCTGATCAGCGAGGTCATTTCCAGTTTTGTTTGGTCCCTCTACTTTAGAATGACCCTTTATCTTTTTCCAGTTGATGGTCATCCCATTCGAGGTGACCAGATCATCAATATTTTGTATTAATTTCCCATGTTTCAATGGTTTGTTATTAGCACATAGCATGCCTCTGGTTTTCCAGTTAACCAGGTGCTCCACAAACCCGTTCCGTATATAATCTGAATCGGTGATTATGATCAATTTGTGGAGTTGGTGTTGGACAGCAGTGAGGATGGCTTGATGCACAGCCATCAGCTCTGCCACTTGACTACTTCGGGGACCGATTTTGTACCCAGCGGAGGGTTCTTGGGCATCATATACCCATGCAGTCCCTACGCCGGCCACAAGTTCCTTTTCCCCGTTGTTGTCAACATGGTAGGAGCATCCATCCACATAGACAGTGGGCATTCCCTCACACTGGTCTTCTTCATAGACTTTGTGTGGGGAATTAAGGTATGCCTCCATGATGTCCCTGATTTTAAGACTTTCATCCTCGAGACAGTTTTCTCTGCCACAATCATGCAAGTCAGCCAGACCTTGAGCGAGTGGACTCTTCTTGTTTCGGCCATATCTGACCTCCACAGGAAAGCCTTACATTGACAGAATCCACAGAATCCAGGAAGTAATTCGGGAATTACTCACATTTCCGCCCCGGTATCTGTCACTCTGAAGATATTGCAAAGGTTGGTGTGGAGTCTCCACTATGATGTGTTCCCCCTGGATAAACGGGTGGTAATTCTTCAATGCCAACACCGTTTCCAGGAGTGCCTTCTCACAATTGTTGAATATTTCCTCCACAGAGTATAAAGTCTTACTCATTCATAGGAGAATACTTTATTGACCTTGTCATGCTTTTGATATAATACTGCAGTCAAGCAAGTATTTGAGAACCCTGTCTCCAAGAAGAACTCCTTGTTTTTGATAGGGTAAGCTAGGCAAGGCACTTGTGAGAGGCTTCTTTTTATTTGTCTTACTGCCTCGGCTTGTTCTGGACCCCACTCCCACTTGACCCGCATTTCAAAAGATGGATCAGGGGTCTTGTGATCTCTGCGTAGTCCTCAATTAACTTTCTGCTGTAATTAGTTAGTCCAAGGAGGCTCCTTAGTTCCTGCAGAGTTGTGGGGTCTTTTATTTTCTGGAGGGCTTCTACTTTCTTTTCCTGGGGACAGAGACCCTTAGGAGCTATCTCATGCTCCAAAAAATTGACACGGGATCTGCACCACTGTGCCTTTTGAAAGGAGAGTTTTGCTCTGGCAGCCCTCAACTGTGTCAGAACATAACAGATCTCCACTATGTGTTCCTCCACAGTTGAGCTTTTGACTAAAACATCATCTACTTAGGCCAGGTTACCCCTTTCACCCAGGTCGGGCATGGCCTTGTGTAGAAAAATGTTGAATTCATTGCTGGAGTTGATGTATCCGAAGGGAGTCCGGGTCCAAGTGTACTGCTGCCCCAAAGGTAAAGGCCAGCTTGTTTTGGTCCTCACTACTGACAGGTACAGTCCAGTACCCATTGGTCAGGTCAATTGCAGTGAATACCTGTGACCCTTGGATCTGAGCCAGCCCTTGGTCAATGTAGGGAAGAGGCCATTGGGAAGTATGGACCCGTTTGTTGAGCGCCCTTAGGTCAGCACAGAGCCTCCACTGGCCGTTAGGTTTCAAAATCTCCAGCACCAGATTATTGAAGGTACTGTGGACTGGACGAATTATCCCACGGGACTCAAGGTTCTTAATTATTTCAGTAAGGGACTCCATTGATGGGAGAGGCAAGCAATATTGCTTCACAAACACTGGAGTAATGCCAGGGTCTGTGGGAATTGTTGTTGTGTGGATGTCGGTGCTACCACAGTCATATGAGTCCAACGCAAAGAGATCTTGAAAGTCTAAGAAAACTTGTTTCAATTTTTGCTTTTGCTCCAGAGTCTCAATAGCAGCAACTAGGTTGACTCTCTCTTCAACCATCTGCCTGAATCCGGGAAAGACTTCCGGATTGGCTATCTCAGCGGCCTCCTCCAGCTGAGTGGAGAAGTCCCTGGTCAGAGTGCTGATTTGGACTGATGGTTTCAGGTGGGGATGGCAGTCCTCGTGGACTTGAAAGATCACCTCATCCCTCCTGAAGTCACAGGTCACATCTTCCTTACTATATGGGCAGGAAGAGTACACCAGGAAAATCCCCCCATGCAGGGTGAAGATCCTTCCTGCTGTTGTGTCATCGTCGCTATCACTGTCAATACAGTCCTTGGGGATTGGTCTTAACACTTCATTACCTAACTCTATGGAAACATGTTGGTCCTCACCCGCCATTCCAATAATGGTGCCTGCGGCCAGAGTGATACTCTTTAGGTTGCTGTTATCCACCTCTATTGGAATGGTGTTGTGTTCTATGTTGACTAGTGGTGTTGGGTTTACCCCCAACCCTTGCTGATGAAAATGAACATTAAGATGGACATAGGCGTCAGGGATTTTCAGTATCTGTCCTTTTTTAATTTTTACTTTCAGTGAGAATTGTCGGGTCTGTTCTAGGATGGTGACTTCCTCTCCAATCTGAATTTCAACTGCATATGGCAGCAGTTGAGCTGACCGAAATGCTTTCTCTGGGTCGTCAAAGTCCATGGGATTACCCGCAAATCGTGACCAAGCTTTGAAGTTTATGAGGTCCAAACTAATGGCAAAGCGATTGAGAATGTCACTGCCTAAATACAATGCAGCAGGGACATCTCGCATGACCCAACAATTATGGACTATGCTCTCGTTGCCTATGGACATTTTGATCATACACCTGCTAGGCAGGAGATGTTTGGAATTGGGTGTTTCCAGGTCCATTTCCCATTTGTCTAACAGTTAAAATGTGGGAATGGCTGGACCATTTTGGAGTTTGTGGAACATGGCCTCGCTGATGAAGCTCTTACCGTTGTTCACACACACTCGGGTGAGAACAGAGTCCTTCCCTTCATTTAACTGAATAGGGATGAACAACTGCTCTCCAATTTTCTGAATATCAGCCAATCTTTGAGCTGATTTCTCATTTTTTTTGGACTATAGGAATGGGATTTTCTGATTGTGAATTTGTATAGAATTTCAGAGTGTTCCTTCCAGTGTGGAATGCCACCTTAAACTGGAAGGAAGGTTGATTTTCAGAAATAGAGAGGACTCCCCATCACCAGTTTGTTGTCCTACTGCAATTACTGTCACGTCTGGGATTCGATTATTCTGGAAGTACAATTCTATTTGATCAGGTTTTGGTTCAAGCATGTGGCATGTGCCATTTAAACTAACATGGTTGACACTCTGTTTTAATTTTATTGGTCTATTAGTCTGGGTCCAGAAGACCTTGTTTACACAATCTATGACGGGAGACAACCTACGTAGGATGTCATTCCCTAGTAAACAAGGTGTGCCCTCCCCAGTCACAACTATGACTGGTTGCTTCACCTTGTGTCACCCAATTTTAATGTCCAAATCCGCAGTCCCCTCGATGGGAATTTCCTTCCCGTCGAAGTTCTGATGTTGTCCAGGAAGAGGGGTGAGAGGAATTTGGTGTTTCTCCCCCCTTCCCAAATTCAGTTGATCAAAGGCTCTTCTTGACATTAGGGGTGGCTTGGGATCCAGTGTCCAACAGTGCCAAAATTCTACATTGCCCCTGTATTTGGACCAGGGCATAAAACCTTCCCTCCTCTTCCTCAAGGGGCAAAGATAATGCACATTTTTGGCCAACTGGTGGGTTAATTTCCTTGCTTTGGATACTGACAAAGAGGTGATTTGGGCAGGATTCTGTTTGGGATCTTGGGAATCTGTAAGAAAAAGGTGACAGCTAGATATTGGGGACATTTTGGGTTCCCCTGGTTCTGATTCTGGGCTGCCTCCACTTTTTGGAAGCAGTCACCAGGATGGGTTTGAACCAGGGGATTTTCGTGCTGGTCATTCTGGGTACTGATGATGGGTGGTTCTAACTTGGTCCCCCCATCTACCCAGTCTGGATTTGGATCCTTTGGGACCCATTTTTCTTTGGGAGGAGTTCCCCCATCCCTGAAGGAGAAGATCCCTTTCCCAGAATCCTCTGAGGACCCCTCTCCTTCAAACTGGAAGATTTGCACCTCCTCCTCAAAATGGGTATTTTTCGGCTCTGTATTTCTCCTACCCGTCCTCTGCTCCTTGGGTGGCAGAGCTTTGGGGACAGGAGATTTTGGTTCCAGTTCCTGGGTTTCCAGGGGCTTTCCACAAGTGGGGAAGTAAGCTTCCTCCAAGGCTTTACACCCCCCTTCCCCTTGTTCCTCCTCCCTGGGAACCGGTGGGTTGTCAGGGTTCTTCCCCCGTCATAGTTCTGGAGCACCAAACCCTGGATTTGAGACATTCTAAGCTACCATGCTCATCTGAGGGTTCTGTTGAGCCCTCAGCATGCAAACCAGATCCTGTGCCATGTTCTGGACCTGGCGCTCTAGTTGGGTCACCCGCTATGGCTGGTACGGGGTCCTAAGGTCTCCCCTGGGTTGATCCCAGGAAGGGTAACTATCCCTTCTTGCAAAATACCCCTGGGTATGGAAGTTTGGGTACCCCTCCACCCTTTGCCTCCCCTCTCCCGGATTGGGCTGTCTGGGCTCAGGAAAGTGGGGGAAGAAGGATGGGTTGTTTTGGGGGTTGAAATTTGGTGGGTACCTAGGAAAGAAATTTGGTCCGGCATTTGGGGGATTACTGCCCTCCTGGGGAAAGTGAGGAGGGAAGTTACCTGGGTTTCCTGCTGTCTGGTTGGATCCGCCCCCTTGGGCTGGAGGAGTGCACACATAACCCAGGATGGGTCTATTTCCCTTGTAGCGTGGGCTGATGTAGTCAGAGGAGTTAGTGGCCCCATTTGTGGGGTTACCTCCCTGGCTCCCTGTTTGGGATTTTCCCAAGGGCCTTCTGGGTTTGGGGTTGTTTGGATTCTGTGCGGTAAGGTTTTTAGGCCCCCCCATCTCCAGATCTAAAATGGGGGAAACCTTCACCTCTGCCACCTTAGCAGCAGCAGGGGTGTTGGTTGTTTTGGGGTTTTTGCTACTATTTTTATTTTCCAACGGCTTCTGCACCTCATAGATGCACGTTACTTGTTCAATGACCCAGTGTAGTGATCTTTTCCCATGAAAGTCCCTCACTAGCTGGATGATAATATACTTAGGGAGAGCATGAAAGAAGGTCTTCACGAATACTGTCAGTGCGCACCCTTCTAGTAGTCTGCGCTAAGGCGCGTTTTAATTCCTGAACAAATTCTTGCAGGGCCTGTTCTTCTTCACATTGTAAGTTGTAGGCTGCCATTCGAGCCTCTTGAGGGTTCCTATGAATGGAAAAATGTTTCAGGATGGCCGCCCTATAGGTGGACCATCTGGAATGGTTCTGATCCTCCAGCCCCGCAAAGAAGCTGGAGTGCCCAGGAGAAAATGTCCACTTTACAAACTGAATACAGCTTTGGCTGTCCTTCAAATGGAAAGTCTCCATCATTTGTTCAAATAACTCAAGGTGCTACCAAACTGAATATTTAGCATTCTTGTGGTAGGGCGTGATGATGCTCCTAATAGCTTTTATTTGTTTCAGGGGATCCTTGAGCAAAGCCCTCTTTGCTCAAGGATCCCCTGAAACAGGTCACCCTGGTCCACTCATCCTCTGACTCAGAGGCACTGCTACCAGAGGTGGCTGTCTGGTCTTCTAGACTCTCCTGGATTCTGTGAGCTTGGGAATGGCTGGCGGAATGTGGGGGCCTAGTTTCTAGGGACCTGTGGTGGCGCGCAAAAGAGTCTTCTGACTCTTCCTTGCTCCCAGGATTCGCTGAGTACCCTCCACCCACTGTCCTAGCTGGGAAGAGGTTTTTAGTATGCTCTTAGTGGCCTTACTCTCATGGAATTCCCCACCAAATTTTACTGTCTGATCTCTGGGTAAGTTATATTTCTCAGGATCCATTTCTCTGATTCTTCCCTCACTGGAGTCTCCCTGATCAGAGAAGATGGCCCTAGCACTTAGGAACCCATAGATAGATGCCCGCCCATCATTTTCTGGGAGGCGCTGGCCTATTAACCCATATTCCTCATTGGGTTGAAGTCTACCAGCCCATGGCCCTTGGTTCATGTGAGCCAGTGGACATGGGGGTGCCAGAGACCATGGAATTGAAGAGATTGAAGTCTCTGGTGCCAGGGTTCCTGAGGTTATGCTCAGGGGTTTCCCTCTCCTATCTGACCTCATCTCTCTCAGCCCCTAATCCCTGTTGGCCTGCAAGAATCTGACCCTTTTGTTCTTCTATTAAGGCCTTACTGGTCTCTATTAATTGTTCCTGCATGGCTACCTGTCTATGGAGCCTGTCATTTTTCTCACAGAGAGCCTCATTGTCTCTCTGTGCTTCTTGCCTGCTTTGGAAGTATTGGGCTAATTTTTGCTGCAGGAGGGTCACCTCCTGAGTCCTGTCCTTACTTACTGGCCTGGTCATTCTTTGCCAGAGCTTCTTCCACCCTACTGGTTTGCTCTAACACTTTTTCGTAGTCCCTTTTGAGTTCACCCAGTCCCTGAAGGGCCAGGTAATTTTCTTCCACCTTGGTTTTTAAATGGTTGACTTCGTGGCCTAAGGCGTCCCTTTCCTGAATTAGAGTACCCCTCTGTGCAGCCAGGTCGTCCCTTTGTTTTTTTAATGCACCAGCTTTCTGGCACTCTTCATCAAATTCTGTTTGGGATTCAAGGTCTTTAAGAATGCATTTATTATTTTCTTCTTTTACTTGGCTTAGCTGGTCTTGTAAGACGACCATCTGTTTTGCGCAACTCTATTAAAAGTTAATTGTAGTGCCAGTTTTTGTTGGCTCTGTTTCTGTTTTAAAGAGTCCAACCTTTCTTGACACTCTTCTTGCAGCGCCAGTAATTTGGTGTCTTGATCTACCATCTCTTGCTGCAGGAGATCCAGGTATTCTTTTTTTTATCAGGTTCTGTCTGGTTTCACTCTCTGATTCTTGGCTCTTTTGTAGCCTTTGCTCTGCAGAGTCCAAATCAGTTTGGGTTTTCTCGAGTGAGTGTACTTGCCTTTTTGCAAGGTCTAGGTTTTCGGCATATTTTTCCTGTATTACTCCAATGTGGAGGAACAGATATGCCGCTATTTTGGCAATTTTACATTGCTCTTCTTTTACCCTTGGGGCAATATACAGTTCACTAAGTGCCTGATGTAATGGACCCTGGTCCTGCCATTTATCTAATTCTGTGGCAGTGGCTTGTTGTTTGATTTCCTGCAGCCAAACATTCTCACCCTGTTCAATCCATTCACTGCTGACAAACAATTTTTGCAGTAGGTGTTCTTTTGCCATATTAATTTCCACTTGGGTCACGATTCTGGAAATATTAATTTCCTCCTGACTTATCTCAGGGTTACTTTTACCTTTGCAAAACAGGCCAAACTCCTTTGAGTGTTTCTGTTGAAGGGTGTTTTTACAGTGTAGCACAGTGTGGTGGCCCAACAAGGTGTATGTACCCCGTCAGTTAGCATGCTGTGTTAGACGGTCACGAGTGGTGTGTCTAATTCACGATACCGCGACGAGCCCCCAATCTGTAAGTGATTTCAATCCGGCACTTCACCTAAGTCAACGCCTAGCGTGTAATGCACAACTGAAATCCTTATTTATTTGTGTCTAAAAGTTGTTTTATTCTGAACGATGTACCACTCATATCACGCCCCTCTCGTGGAACCCCCCCGGTCACACTGAACCAGGAATCAGGCTGGTTTGAAAAGTTAAAATATTTATTTATGTATTCACAAATGAATTACACTATGTTTAATGGGTATACAATAATCACCAATGGGGTGATGTAACACTAAGCAATCTCTTTAATGTACAAGGAACAATAGTGAGCAAAACAATTCAGCACTGAAAAACTTTTGTGTGTGTGTTCAGAATGGATAACAGTGTGGTTACTATTTCCCCCTGCATACTCCTCAACCCCCAATAGGCAATGTAAAGAGATAAGAGGAGAGAGCAGGTATTCAGGAATGGCAGAAGTAAAACACAATATCAATCCCACTTTCCCCCCAGCAACACAAGAGAAAAAAATGGAATTGATTGGCAAGCTGTCAAAATTATTTTTAAAGTGATCTGAGAATGGACTGGGCGAAAACACTAAATATGGTTTAAATAGCTGAAATTGTTCCAATTCTTATGGGAGTAGCTTTAAATATTTACACACAAACACTAGCAATGATTAGATACTAAGAAGCAATGTGAAATCTTAAAATTGAGGTCAGAAGCAATCAAAAGCTGTTTTACATGTGTCAGAAATTCCTTAAAACAAAAATTTGCGGCATCATGGCAAATTAAAGCTGTGGGTGTTAGCTACAAGCAGAAGTTGAGATTTTGTTTCTAGCACAAAAACGGAAGGATTTATGGATGGCTTAGTGGAGGTCATTTTTTCGCGCTAGGCGCAAGAATGGGTAAACAGGAATGCATTGCTGACAGCGGACATCCCTGCCTGGTAACCCTCCTCAATTGAAACCAGCGTGAGGACCAGCCGTTCACCCTCACGTCTGCTAATGGGGTGTTGTACAGAAGTTGGACCCATTGCATGAAATTTTCCCCAAATCCCATCTTTCTCATTATTGCCCATAGTGCCTCCCAGTGTACTGAGTCGAAGGCCTTCTCAAAATCAATTGCCAATAGTGCCAGTGGTTGTTGCAGAGTTAGTGCTCTTTCAAGCGCTAGGTGTAGTCTATGGATATTCATTCTTGTGGAGCGCTGCGGCATTAAGCCACATTTATCTGGGTGGATCAGGAGGGAAATTCCTTTTTGGAGTCTATTGGCTAGTATTTTTGCCAGTATCTTGGCTTCACTATTGATAAGAGATATCGGTCTGTAGGAGCTGCATAGGTCCGGAGGTTTACCATCTTTAGGTATTACAATTATGGTGGCCTTACCTAGGTACTTCGGGAGTATCCCTTCCTGTCTTGAGGATTCAACCATGTTGAGCAGGTGTGGTACGATATTTTGCCTATTTAGCTTCTTCCAGATGTCTATGGGAAAGCCGTTCGGGCCTGGGGTTTTGCCTGTTTAGAGTTGGGAAAAAGCATTAGATATCTCACCTTCTGAGATATTATTCTCTAATATATCGATTTGTTCAGCTTCTAGTCGGGGGAGCTTGACTTCATCTAGCAGTGTATGCTGACATGGTGTGTTCGGGGAGCCATATAACTCTTCGTAGTAGGTCGTGAAACATTCAGCTATTTCACTGTCGGTTGTGGCTAGGTCTGTGTACAGGGTTTTAATGCATCTAACTTGCTGATGTCCCTCATCTCTTCTCTCTAGCCAAGCTAGTAATTTACCTGCTTTCTCCCCTGTTTCGTACAGTCTTGCTCTCATGACTCTGTGTGCCTTTATAGCACAATCTAGCGATAGATTGTGTAATTTTTTTTGTGCGAGTATTAGTGCTCTATTCGACTTGTTATTATTTATGTATTGTGTTTCTTTGGATGCTACCTCATTCTCTGCTTCCACTAGTTTCCCCCGATATGTCTGCTTGTGTGCTGCTGTCCATGCAATGATTTCCCCTCTGAGGACCGGCTTATAGGCTTGCCATAGTGTTCCAGGGTTATCCACTGTGCCCGTGTTTAACTCAAAGTAAGTAGATGTCATCTCGTTTATTTTTTCCAAGAGGTCTGGGAATCCTAAATAATAGTTATTAAGTCGGCAGGTGGGCGGGGGTCATGGTCTTTCCATTTCAAGTTCTATTAATAGTGGAGAGTGGTCGGAGATTCCACAGGGAAGTAGGGATGCATCACGTGCTTTATGGATATTATGGGCTAGTAGGAAAAAGTAATCTATTCTAGATAGTGAGGCATGTGCACCAGATTGGAAGGAGTATTCGTGTTTGTCCCCATGTAGGTCTCGCCATACGTCTCTCAGGCCTAGCGCATCGGCAAATGTTGCTAGTTTGGTTTTTGCCGTGGGGCTTCTCCCCCGTAGGTGTGTACGGTCTAGCATGTTATGTATGACTTAATTGAAGTTGCCTCCTAATACGCAGATGTCCGCTGTGTTTGCTACCAGGATGGGTGTGATTTCTGCGAGTAGTGTAGATAATAGTGCCGGCGGGGAATACACCGCCATGATTGCTAGGGTTTGGTTCCACAGTGTGGCTTGAATATGGACGCATCTTCCTCCAGTATCATGCGTTACTTTGGATATTACTATCGGTAGCCTCTTGTGGATTAAGATCAATACCCCTCTGGCTCCCATGGAGAAGCCTGCATATACTGCAGTGCAGTAATTAGACCTCTTAAAGAAATTGCATATCGTTCCAACTAGATGAGTTTCTGTTAGGAGTACCATGTGTGGTGCGTGCCTATTTATATATTGCAACACTAGGCGTCATTTGATGCCGGACCCCAGTCCATTGACATTCCATGTTAGGAGTGTCAAGCGTTTATTGGTTATTGTGGATGTTAGCGCCATTGGGTGTTTGGGACTCACAGGTCATTCATGTGTTTCATTCGGGAGAACCTTTTTTCAGTTGTTACCTTTTGTGCTATCTCTGCTGCGTGTGTGTATGATATGGTCTCAATACTCTTATGTATAAAACATAGATCAAAAAACTTTCCCCCAAAGCCCCCCTCCCTATTCTTCACCCCCAACTGAAGGATCTGTTGCCCCATTATAAACTTACAATTTACAGTTTCTACTCTTTCATATCACAACTCTCATACACGTTGAAATGTTTTACTAACGTAATAGTATGGAGGTGGGATATGTGGTCCGGGCCGCCAGTCATGCAGGCATCGGGAGCTTAATCTGGCCAGTGCTTACGTGTTGTGGGGCGTGATGCCCTTCTTCAATGGTTCGCTGCGCAGGTCAATGTCGCATCTCCCTTTCTAGTAATTGTCTCTATTTGGCTGTGCTTCCGGTTCTTGTTGTGGGCGCTCAGGTAGTGCTCTCTATGGTCCCAGTCGATTCCTGCGGTTGCCTTGTCGTGCATTAGGTCGCCAGTCGCCCGCCAGGTGACTTTCGGCCCAGTTCCATGCTTCACCAGCATCCGTAAAGTGCACGGTTGTTCCCTTAAAGTATATTTTCAGTTGTGCCGGGAATAGGAGTCCATATTTTATATTGAGGGTTTGTAGGCGTTTTTTCAATGGGACGAAGGATTGTCTTGCTTTCTGTACCTCCCTGGTGAATTCTGGGAAGAAGGCTATGTTGGAACCATTGAATGTTATCGAGCCCTTGGTTCTAGCCATTTGAAGTATTGCATCCCGGTCCCTGTAGTTCAGGAGTTTCGCTGTTATTGTGCACGGTAGAGCGCCCGGGATTTGCTTGCCAGTTGGCATCCTCTGGGCCCTTTCAATTGAAAAAAGTTTGATTGGGTTTTGGATGCGAAGAGGTCAGCCAGCCACTGCTCAAGGAACAGCTCCATATTTGCTCCTTCCGCTTTTTCAGGTAGTCCAAGGATCCGGATGTTGTTACGCCTTGCTCTGCCCTCTCCCTCTTCCACTCTCTCTTCCAGCGCCTTGAGGCGGGCCATCGCTCCTGTCATTTGTTGATTCACTGTTCTTAAGTTGTCTTCTGTTTCCGATATCCTACCTTCCGCTTCCCTCGTGCGGGCCGTGAGTTTTTGCAGGTCATGGCGCAGTAGCGACATGTCTGCGCTAATGCCGTCCATTTTCCTTTCCATGGAGGTCCTCGAGTTCGCTATGGCATTCATGACGTCTTTCAGCAATATGTCTCCATCTGCTATTGATGTTTCGCTAGTTGTGGCTTGGTCTTGTGGGGGAGTTTGGGTAGGGGCTATAAACTGTTCTATTTTGCTCTGTGTTGTCACCGTTTTTGCTTTATCAGGCGCGCATAGTTGTTGTTTTATGGAGCAGTCTATGGCAGTGGCGTGTGTTCTGAGTTCGCCTTATTGACACAGGGTTTTACAGTGTCCACTGGTGTTCCAGGGTGAAAGCCCAGTAGGGAGGGTTGACTATTTCGAGGTTAATGAAGGGTATTACCACGAAGCAGAGTTGAGGTATGCTGTGTGCAGAGAGGCTGTTATCTCTGTTAGTATCTCTGGTCCTATTCACTTCGAGCACCCTTGATTTAAACCATTGTCCCCCACCTTAGTCTTTTGTCCCCCCACTCCTCACCTGGCGCAATATGTTCTTTCCTTGTGCTGTGTGCACTCAGTTGTCGTTATGATGATGCCTGGCTGGGGTGGCCTCCACAGGTGAGTGCACTGGGTATGGTTCTCCAGCTATGTTCTGTATGGCTCAGGCGCTTACATTTGTTATCCAGGATCCGTTAAGCAGTATAGCCCCAGCCCCCACACTGTGTTTGTGGTTGTTTGTGGGTGAGAGTGTCTCGCCCCCAATGTTTTAGCTCTTGCAGGTTAATTTTATCCTTCACAGGCTTTCCGTGGTGGTCGTTACACGCGGTCGGCCCCCGCCAGCAGGATTAGGGGTGTGTATGGTGCACTGCATTTGTTGTGCTTACGTTGACTTAAAGATGATCGGGGGAGATACCGCCACAAGGTTGCTCCAGCAGCAGCGGCAACCGGCGTGTTTAAGACGGGCCCGGTCCGCCGCTTCCAGGTGTCACGCGGGGCCCGGTGATATTACCTCCTCACCCCCAGCATCCTCAATTTGTCCTCTGCAGTACAGCTGCAGTGGCCCCAGGGCAGACACCGCCCGATGGGGCCACCACGCGCGCCAGTCCTCATTTTCTGGCTGGTCCCCTCCCCTCCGACTCTGCTCCGTCAGCGGCGAGGACACGCTCACTCTCCCATGCTTGGGCTGCGCACACGGTTCCGCATGAGGAGGGGAAACCCCGGGCCCCGTATCAGCATCGTCCTCCCAAATCACTGACAGCTCGGACATAGAATCAGAGGGGCCAGTGCCGAGCGCTCACCTCTGCTGACTCGGCTTCTTCAGACACAGCCTTCTTTAGGCAGCCGCCGTCACCCAGTTACATCAGCGAATTGCGCCCGATTGGCACTGCGATTCTTTCTGTTCTTGTGGATGCAAACTCAGTGCGTGTTCTGCCGGGCGTAGATGTGTTTTGCTCCGCTACGGAGCCCAGGTTTCAGGATGTTTTCCAGGATCTAGCTTGCGGTTTCGGAGGTCTGAGGAATCATGTCCTCATCTCGCGCTCGTCGGCCACGCCCCCCCCCTCAGGTATTTCTTGACTTTGGCCACGGCCAGATATAATTATGAGATAGTCTTTTTGCCTCTGTATTTTAGACATATAAATTGCCGTCTACATTGCTACAACTACTCACATGCATCAACATGGGACTGATTTAGCCCATCTTCTTGCTCATCCTTAACAGTGGCTGTGTATATCATTGGATACACCATGTGTTCAAGAGAGGGGGTGGTCCTCCCAGCATAAGGACTTCCGTATCTGGAGGAAATATCACACATCCTTCACATCCCTGTCTGTAGTGCAGGTTAAGTACTATGTGGAATTTGTCTAATTGAGTTAGCAGTTATTAATGAAATTATCAAATGTGTCTATCATGAGTATGGAGTATTGATACATTATGTATATTTTTATGCCCCCCCTAGGGTCACTAATTTTACCTACCCTGAGGAAGGCCTGTCATGGATGCCACAACCACTGGCACTCCGAAACGTGTACCAGTGCTCGATTAAATATAATATAAATGAGTATTGTAAAATATTTTAGATTTTTCACTCTCAAGTAGGCAGACAAATGACATGATCATCTATTAATTGTGTCAATAAAAAAAAAAACAACTCTAGGGTAATATTCCATTTACCCCAGAGTGGTTTCAGTGAAGTACTTAGCCTACCTTGCTGTAGTTCATATGATTGTTTGAATTGTTCTTTGTGTTCTTCCATTTTATTATTTTTTTGCTTCTTCTTTGAAATTCTCAAGTATTTGCGTTTTCTTAAGTATATGTACCTTCCTAGAACATTGGTTTTAGGTTTTATGTGTAGTTAGAGAAAATGTACCAATTATTTTTGCAGTAAAATAATCTTTATTCTCTAAGACACTTTCTGTGACCTCTGTGCACTCAATAATGTGCGAGAAAACAAGCATGAATAAGCGTTGTTCATAGCGTGGTTTCTGTTTAATATAATCCTACGTGGATCTAATTTTCAGGCTTCAGAAGTTGGCAAAATACCTAACATTGGGGGGATTCATTACTGTGCATTCCGTACTCTGGGCACTCGTTACCTCATACATGCCAACAAACATCCTGTACTATGGAGATAGGAAAGATAGACACATTGCAACAAAGCATTAATTGTGGCACAATGAAATCAAAGGCCACTTTATGTGCTTTGGTCAACATGTCTACACCGTACACAAGCTTTTAGGAACAAGGATTTTGTCAAGTGACTGAGGACACTGAGATGGAATGTCTTGTGATGAACGTAACAGAGACAACGACAGAAAAGAAAAAAACATGATATAACTGCAACTTGCGAAAAGCAAAATACAATGGGCCTTATTATTAGGTTGGAAAACCCTTCCGACTCTGGCCTGGTGAATGGAACAATTACCGGTCCATTCCGAGGTCGGTGGGACCGGTAATTCCTCATTCACGAGGGCCATTCCCCATTCCCATTTGAGCCCCCATAGGGCTCAATGGGGAAGGGGAAGGCGGCAATAATGGTACCGCAAATTGCAGTACCATTATTGACCCCGGTATCCCTTTGCGGGTCCCGTCCTTAACGTCTGCTAAAACTAGGCATTCAGGAAGGACCCGCAAAGGGAACTCGTAGTAGGGCGGCAAGGGATTACCGGCACCGGTGCCCTTGCCAGTGCCGGTAATCCCTTACCGCCCACTTCGTAATGAGGCCCATAGTCCTAAATGGATGCTTATTCTACTCTAAATGCTCTTTGGAAGTTTTTGTCTGCATTGTGAATTTGAGGTGTTTAAGAACAGACTAAATCAGTGACTCGCCCCTGAACTGTGCCCAGGGATGTCATTGGACCAACATGACAGAGGTAGCGGAAGTGACATTGCATGACCCTTGACCTCTGATGACATCACAGGAAGTGCTATCATTTGACTCCATGCTGAAGTGACATCACAGGAAGCGATGGAACATGGTCTTTCACACCTTGACAAAATAGAACGTGGCTTCACAAAGCACTGTTCCTAATACGGTTATGACATCACTATAATGTGACATACATTCATACAAGAAAGGATCACCATATGTATCGTTAATATCAGTGTGTATAGGCCCGTATTACAAAATTACTGTGAATGCAAGCAGATGTCAAAGGCCAAATGATAATGATGTGTTATTATGTAGCACTTACGCTTAAGCGCTTTATATAGAACAAATATACATACAATATCACCCAACCTGTGTTGGTATTCATTTATCGACCTCAGAAGGATTAAAGACTGAGTTGGGATGTTTACGAACAGACTAAATCAGTGATTCACCCCCTGAAGTGTGCCTGGAATAAACCTTTCATGAGTCTAACAATTATTGTATAGAATTCGAAAAAGACAAATTATTTGGTATTCCTTTTATTTCATATTTAGGGTCACTGCTCAAAATGTTACACTTGTGGAGGTACCCCTTTTTTTTAAGAGGCCTAAAGAAGAAAGTCAGCCACTCCAGAAACAATAGCCACATTGTGCGGCCACAGCCTAGGAGCTTACACCTAAAACAAAAAAAAAAGTTAAAAAAAATGTCTTTTAAGGGATAGCAATGGAGACCTCGAGGTTAGCACGGGAGACCTCAGGCGACCTCCAAATGACATCCCTGAGTGTGCCTGAAATAAACCTTTAATGAGTGTAGCAGTTGTATAGAATTCCAGAAAGAAAAATTATTGGTTATTCCTATTCTGTCTTACTTAGTGTCACTGCTCAAAGTGTTAAGAGGTCTGAACAAGGTTGCAAACCACTCCAGAAAGAAAGAGCCACTCCACAAGAGCTTCCATTTAAGAAGAAAAAAATAGATTATAAAAAACCCACATTTTTTAGGGATAGCAAGGGACACCACAGGGGCCACAGGTGCGACCCCCAATTGATGTCGCTGGAGCTCAGTATTCTGATTTATCTACACCAGGGCACTTTTATACAGGTTCATTTAGACAGAGAGGGCCACTTGTCTAGGAAGATAGAAACTTGTTCTGGACAAGGGTGTGTCTTGCCCCCCTGTCTTTTTAATCTTTATGTGGCTGACCGGGGCAGGAGGAGGGGAGCAAAGGGGATATGATAACCTACAGAAAGCCTCTTTTGTTCTTCCTTCAATCACCCATTTGAATATAATTTGTCTTTCCTATGCTGACGATTGTATATTATTGGATTAAACCAGTGCTGGCCTAAAGTGACTGTTATGAGCATGTGAGGCCTATATGTGTGAGAACAAATTAAATATAAACCCATTGAAGAATAACATTCTAAATATTAACAGGAACAATAAAAATAAATGTACGGTTGCTCAGTTCGTAAAGGGCATACGACCTGAAACTGTCGAGAATATGCTGCATCTGGGATTTGCAATTTTAGCTCCCCCGCAAAAGCCTATTTGCGTGAAATAGGTAGCAAGGAATGCCATCTAACTCGTGGCTCAGATGAAATGTATCAGTAGGAAACATTGCAAGTTTTCTTTCATACCTATGATTAAGTTTTATAAGGGGAAAGGTGTGCCCAAAATGCTATATGATATGAGGTTTCACCTATGTGGCTGACGGTGCAGCTGGACACATTTGAAGTGTTACTCTGGTGGAAGGTGTTCTGGTAGTAGCCACACGCCGAGAATTAGGTCTTCAGTCATTAAGAGGAAGACACATTTGGAGGCAGGTGTCTTTATTTCGATAATTGGTGATTCCTGTGTCTGACACGCTGTATATACATCTGAGCAAATCCTGTTTGCAAGGAAAGAGCTGTCCTGTACAGCAATCCATCGAAAACTGCAATAGGCAGCCCAACAGGGCCTGTCACTAGAAACTTTGTTGTTGAACCCAGGGAAAATTTAATTGAATATTTGCTTGAATGACTGGATTGCAACTGGGCACCTGTTAGGACATTATAAACTACATTGTCACTTAAATAGTATGCAAAAACCAGCTAGAATGGGGAAGTATGTGTTTATAGATTTCCAGATAGGCAGATTCGGGATGAATTCATGAGGCTCTGTTTTAAAGTGATAAATACTAACAAAATATGTCCGGAATCAACTCCCCAGTGATTTAGCTCAGTGGAGATTCTGTATAACTCCAGTGGTCATTAAACATGCAAGACATTTGGTGCTATGTTGTCACTTATGATTGGCCCCGCCTAGTTTAATTTTTGGTAAGTTTGTTCATAGTCTATAAAGGGTTGATGTGAAGAACCTTTGGCTGTCACTGTTGAATTGGGGTCTCTTTTGCCATTTTCTTGGCGGTTGCGGGATTTTTAAAATTTTGTAGGCTTGGTAGATGAAATATTTTAGATGGTTTATCTTACGTAAATGATATTGTATTGTTTTCTGTTCCTTATTTATTTGTAATTTGTTAAGTGGGATTAGGAACTGTACCTTTATATTGATTGAAAAATTGTAAAGGTTTAATCTTTCTTTTATTTTTAAACCTAAATCAATTAAAAACAGTGTGGCAAGTCTTCCTTCTATGGCTCACATACTTTGCATTTTGGACTTATTTACTGGTGCTAGAAGCTAAAGGTAAGGTGCCCGCTCTGGCAAGGGCAACGATGTGTCTTATCTGGAGCTTGACAGGGTTTGGCAGATACAGTTGATTACCTTCACCTGCCACATATGCATCTGCCCGAACTATATTGGCTAGGTTTCCCATCCTTGTTCATGCCTGATGGGCTTCTATGAGTATTGACAATAAAGGCCTATAAGTGTAAATGGGATGGTACTGTGGGTCCAGGATATAGCTTAGACACAGCTCTGTGAGGTCATCTGACTGTTTTTGTTTTTCCTATAGGAGGAGATCAAATATTGGGAGAACATTTCATGCCATGCCAGATCCACTAACTCATAAGTTGCCACAAAAATGCCTTACATAAAGCACACCAACAACATCCAAATCAAACTCCAACACAACATCCAACTAAAATAACACATTGCATACATCTGCATTCTTCTCAGTTGCCACTGTGGACCTGCTCACACCCATGAAATGAATGAACTCATTAGCACACATTCCCCGGATATACTTTTCCTTACAGAAACATGGCTCAAACCCCACCACACACCGATTATCCTGACATGCTTCCCCCACACTATCAAATTCACCACAAGGACCGCCCACATAAACAAGGTGGTGGCATAGCCATACATATATAAAGACACACACTTAGGGCCTCGTCACGAGTTGGGCTGTAGCCCTTAAATGCAGTGGTAACGGTATTAACACCACATTTAAGGGCTGGCCCTATCACAAGTTGGGCACTAAATCGGCTGTTTTACCTACAACTTTTTTCTGGAGGTGAAAATCCCCATTTTCACAGGATTACCGCCGGATGTATTAGCCCGCAGTATTAGCACCAAAGATTCCCCATTGGATCCAATGGACCCAATCAGGAATGGGGATTTACCGTTAAGGCCCAACCCATGATCTGGTGGTAATACCACCAGGCCGGTAGGTGCTAGGGCTATTACAGTTGGCGGTATTACAGCCAGGAATACAGCCCAACTTGTGATGAGGCCTTTAGTAATCCCACACATCACCATACATATCCTTTGAAACACTCTCACTTGCTCCCCTCCAACACACCCAAAACACACATTTCTCTGCCTCATGTATTGCCCTCCTACACACAATCCCAACATCCACACAGACTGGAATAACTTCACTACTAACAACCACACCTCCACCTGCAACAACATCTGCCTTGGCGACTTCAACCCTGGTAGTTCCCTTCTAGACACCAATCCAATTATAAAGACTCCACTCACTCCTTATGACCTCTCACAACTCATCACCTTTCCCCGATACATTGCTGACAACACCCATGAACTTTTCAACACAAGACAAAATCATGCCATGTTAAAAAGAGCCTCTCAGACACTGCTACAACAAATACATAACCGTCATATGCAATGCCAAAGCCACCCATTACCTCCAAGAACTCCAGTATGCCATCAATCGAACTCAGGAACTCCTTTAACATTCCAGACCTCCACCCACTGTAGTATGCAACTCCCTCATGAACTACTTCAACTCCAAAATACATATCAGGACAGTCCTCCCTTCAGCTCTCCCACTCACACCCCAGACTCCCAAACATTGCATCACATGGGAACCTTCCACTCCATTGTCACTGACACCTTCTTTAACCTCAATGCAAAAACAAAACCTGCACACTTCCTGGATGATGCTTGACCACCTCAAGCTGCATCCAATTGCAACAACTGTCTAGCTCCCTACTGGCTCAACATCATCAACTTCTGTCTCTCACCTGGTACTATCCCCAGTGCACTCAAAATTGGACAAATAACACCCCTCCTCAAAATAAAATCTCTTGACCATGCACACCCTGAAAACTACTGCCCCATTACTATCCTACCATACCGCACCAGAATCATGGAATGTTTTGTCACTACCCATATGCAACAACACATCACCACAAACGACCTACTCAACCACTTCCAATCTGGCTTTCGACCTGGAAACAGTACTGAGACTGCTACACTGCACATCCTTGATGACTTACACAGCATCACAAATGACACACATCACTTCTCATACTCCTCTGCCTCCATGCGGCCTAACACACCATCAACAACACCATTCTACTGCACATCCTAGCCCACAGGATGAATCTCTATGGCACCATACTTGACTGATTCACCTACTTTCTCACTGACAGGAAAATGTTTGACTCCATGCCCCCTTATTGATCAGACCCCACCACTGTCAAATATGGTGTCCGTCAAGGGTCCTCCCTATCTCCACTCCTCTTCAACCTATGTGTTGAATTCCTTGGACATACCCCTAGGAAACACAACATCAGTTTCCACCAATATGCAGATAACTCACAGATATACTTCCAAATGTCATCCACTTCACAACGCCACACCCTCAAGACCTGTCTCTCCACCATCACCAGCAGGATGGCCACCCACGTCCTCATACTCTACCCTTCCAAAACAGAATACCTCCCCATTTGCCCCCCAAGGTACAAACTCAACTTCGCCCCTGGCTCCAAGAACTCACCAAGGAAAAAACACACATATCCCTCTCCACACATATGAAATCCCTTAGCTTCACCATTGACACCCACCTTCCCTCAACACACCAAATAGCCGCTGCCACTAAAACATGCAATCTACAACTACACCTCCTATGCAAAAGCAGACATATCCTTCCTCTTGACGACTTCCATACCGCAATTCAAGTACGTGTTCTCTATAAGCTAGACTGTGGAAATACTCTCCTCACTGGACACACAAACTGCACCCTTACCCCCCTGCAAGCTATACAAAACACAGTAGCCAGATTCATCCTCCACCTACCCAACCATTCACACATCACCCATGCTGTTGCCTTGACAAACTGGCTTCCCATAACCCAGAGAATTGCCTTCTGAGGACAAAGCATTGTATTGAAAGCCATTCACTTCAAAACTCCAGCCTACCTTTATGATAAACTCAAACCCATCACACAAACAAACACTAGACAAGTCAGCCAACACCTTCTACACATTCCACTCTGCAACCTCGCACACACATAAAAACAAGCATTTACCCACTGGGCTCTCAGGACATGAACACCCTACCTTTTCACATATGCATTCCATCCTCCATCACCACTTTCAGAAAGAGACTTAAATTGTACCTTTCACCCCCACATAACCCTGAACATCTCCACTGCTACCACCTGTCTATCCTAATCATCCTATCCGTTCCTGAAAACATTGTGTAACTTTTTTCAAACTTTGAACCATGTAAGGTGCTTCAAGACCCTGTGAGTATGGTCAGAACTGAACAATAATTCATACAGAATAAAATAGCTCACTTGCTTGTGAAACCGCCCTCTTGAGGGAATATCTGGCCGGGCAGTCCATCACCCTTCTCTCTTGGTTCATAAAAGCAACTTCTTCATAAAGGACAGCTGAAGGGAAAAGATTTTGGTAACTATAAAAGTTGTTTCCAGATCTGACATTCGCATATACAAGCTCGTTGCCAGACTTATCAAGATGCCATAACTCAACACCATAGGCCTCGGTTCCTCCAAACTTCCTACGATACAGTCTCTATTTTAGAAGAAAGATCATGCATGTGTTGATGTGCAAAAGTAATGATATCTCACCCTGCTATTGATGCTTTTTTGGAAGCTGACTCAACTTTTGCTTTCCAGGAGAGATTGGAGGTGATAACTACACCTAAATCCAAGAAACAATCCAACATCCAATTCGAAACTGAGCTTTGATGTCCCACTATGAGAGCTTTTAGTGACCATGGATTCAAGGGAGAGTCCCTTCACCAGTTGTTTGAGGTTTAACACATAGAGATTTGAAGAGAGTGATTTTGTAGCTACCATATTCTCTTTCTCGAACCAGATTTTGAATAAATTCAATCCATCAGTAAACTCTGATATACTGTTTGTTTATATTTAGTCAAACGTGTATATACAAGTCTTACTATTAGCTTATGTATAATAGCAAAACAAAACTAGCATTGACACTCAGCATCGATTTCAACTGCAACATTTTTCCTGACTTACTCCCAATTTGTGTTGGCCATGTGAACTATTATTGTTTTACACTGGATGTTTAAACAGTTTTACATATCATTTGTATTTGGGCGGAACATTAAAGGAAGAACATGGCATTAAGAAAATGCCAGTCTTGTTTTTGTTTTTAAGTGTTGTGGTACACCAATTCCTTATTGTAGAGCAAGGCACACAAAATTCAGTATTATAAAAGTAATCCAATGAGCCAATATAAAATGCATAGAAGCAATAAAAACAAAAGTGTATTCAATGCAACCACAGTTGAGACCAATCCACAAATCATTCAATGTTACATCATACAATTGCTGCTTTTATAATGAGAAGTGGAGTGAAGTTTTAGACAATGTTTCAAGATACATTTAAATGCACATTCACTGATTGGACATACTTGGTTGTTCCATAGTTGATTCTATACAATGCCTAGCCCGGTTGGTCTATCCTATCCCTCGTGACCATTCTAATGACTACCTCGTGGAAATGATCTCACGGTGGGGTCATGAGTTTCTCACTGTTTCTGATTGGACAGTTGTCAAGTTAAAATGTGTCACATACAACCTGATATCTGATTGGCTACAGCCCTCTGGATGTCTTGGGGAGGGTCACTTCCATCATACTTGACCAATAAAATTGTAAGGCGTGGATAGTGTGGCAACAAAAAAGAACACTCCACATCCTTTCTCATGAGACTCAAAATGTTGTAACCAATTTACCGTTGTCATCCTTGTGACTGTTCAATGGACAGTGAATATTCTGACTTCTCGTTGGAAACTTGTTACCCTTCTATTTGCTTTCTCATCATGTGCCTACAAGACTTCTTGGGGCATGCTCCTTGCCCTCTTACTCTGGGAACATGTGCATGACTAACATAGTGTATTCAATGAATGGGTGGATATGTGTGGTCTAAATATCTAAGTGCAGTTGCATTGTATTAAATGCCAGGACACTACGTGTTATGTTCCTACATTACTTAATATATTCCTTGGTTTCTGCAATCTCAATGAACTATTTCTATGTGTTCTTGATAAAGGTGCTTTACAGTGTCTAATGCTTTTACTTCGACTACTAGGTGAATATTTTCCTACACGGGGCAGTGTGAGTCTTCGGTCTGAGTGACTTTGCCATGTTCACGTCTCTGCACATTGCCTCATTCTCACCAAACTGTGGCCTTGTATGTGTTACTATCTAAGAACATGGGCAGCATCTTCATTGGTTTTATGTTTCATTTGTTAGATGTGTGGGTGCTGGCTGCACCTTCCTGTTCATAGACAATCCCTGCACTCCTTTTACAGATTCCCCTCACAGTGTCTGCTCATAGTTGCAACATCTGATTAAATAAAGCATTTTCATTTTGTACCTGGGAAAGAACTTCACCTCATAATTCTGACCAATCACAGCACGACTTTACACCTTGTTTGAGGCTGCTCACCGTGTCTTTGCGTCTCATTGGTATGAGCTGACACTGAATGCAGTTTACTGTGTGGAATAATCTGTGAGGTATTGAGGCCTACTGAAGTCTAAATGGCCTACAAACTACCTTTATTCTGAGGCCTACTCTGTGTCCCCACCTAAAAAGATGTTATGTATGTTTATGTTGTGTTGTGTATCTGCTACCTCGGATGAGTTCTCGCATTGCTACTTCAAATACTCCTTGTTTCTTGGGCCTGCTCGCTTATACATGTTTGTGTGTTTGTGCTTGGTTAATCGTAATGTGTGCTCACTCACTAATTGTCTATGTCATCATTCTGCATGAGCTGAATTCTAAATGTACATGTACATGTCTTGCTGGCTACTATCTATCTTACATCATATGGAGATGGTGGGAGTGTCAGTGTTTTATACCGGATATATGGGGCTATGGCCTTCGGTGTGCTTTCAGACTTGTGTTTTGTGGGCTTTCTTAGTTTATATTTTTTCTCAAGTGTAGGACTTTGGACGTTCATCTCAACACTGTCACGGTGACAGGTTGTAGCATCTGTAGCAGTAAAATACCAGTACATCTGTTTATTACTGCTGGAGGGAATCATAAATGGCAGAGTGATGCTGCAGTAAAGTAGTGAACCTAATAGGTAATGTACTTGTAAAGCAGTTTAAGGAAATTTGCCGGCATAAGTAGCCAATGATCGCTAGTGAAAGACTTAACCTTTGGTCCTTTTTTGAGAGTTCCTCTGCACTTTTATGCAGTGTTTATAGGTGCAAAATGCTATATTTCTGCTATAACTAAAATGCTATAGTTTGATGTAAGCAGCCACTGTATTTCTTTGGGTTAAGCCCTCTCTGCACTCTATGTTTGCCCAGAAAGATGTAGCAAAACTAAAGAAGTGCTGGCTGGAAAGTTTAAAATTAATCATAATCTCTGCCTTTGCTCTCAGCAACCCTGCAGACCATCATGCTTCACCTGCCAAGACATTAGGGGAAAGACCATGCGTGGTCTTTCCCCAAAAAGGGCAGTCCAGCCCAAACTGCTTAGTAACATCCATTTTGCACAAGACCACAAGCATACCCAGACATGTTTTGGCCTTGTTGGACCTCATCAGTGAGGAGTAGCTTGGGCACAGGACCTGTGTGAAGGGCATACCCATTCCACTCAGGGCGACAATAGCAAAATCTCTGGCTTTGCTGTGACCAACCCTCCAGACCATCAGTCTTTTCCTGCCAAGCCATTACAAAAGGGCAAAGACAATTTGCAAATCAGCCTTGATCCCATCCTGGACTGGACTGTCCCTTTGGGGGTGGAACCAAGCATGATTTCCATATGGTCATTCCCCTTCATATAATGGCTTGGCAGGTGAAAAACAATGTTCCGGAGTGTTGCCCAGATAAATTGCCAGATCTTTAAAATTAATTCTAAACCTTCCAGCCATCACCTATGTGTTTCGCTTTGTCACTACAAGCTTTGCCTTGAAGGATACAAGTTTGCAGTGTTTTTTTTAAAAATGCCATACTATTTTTACTTTGCTTATTTTGCACCACAATTGTCATTATCATTTGACTGTGGAGCAAGTATATTTGACTTTAAAGAGGTCTTGAATTCAACAGCTGTTGAGTGTCTATAGGGTGCGTGCGGTACAGCTTCGATACGAAAGGCAAGCAGAAAGTTGGTGAGTCTGTCAAACATCTTATGAATTCTGGTCTGTGGCATCAAGTACACAACCAATGCAATGTGCAGACACGTGACGACTTATTAGTCATAGCAGAGGTCCAATGGAACCGTGTACTAAGGAATGGCCCCTGAGCTGATTGTAGGTGAGCTGTGAGTGCTATTTCCACTGTAACGCTTGCAAGCTGCCTAGTGCCCCGAATCAGGGTTCTGTATCTTACCAGCTGTAGCTTTCAGATTTCAGTCATTGGGTGTCACACCATGATACCCCTCACATTGAACATCACACAACAGGTGCAACAACTACTAATAATGGCACTGCTCATTGGTATTTCAGTGTGCAGATATCTGCTTTAACACATACCAGGGTCTATAGGCTTAATTATGGATATCATTCATGCCCCATTTTCTGTTCTGTACTTCAGGGTGTTTAGTGGCAGGATACAAGCCTGCCATCCCTATAGCCCTTGAGTGCACATAGATGCAACTCTGGTCTCCTACACCACCAATCACAGAAGAAGGGTTTAATTAAAATCGGGTCTTTCAGAGACAGCGGGGACGCTGCACAACTGCTGTCCATGAGTCCTAATGGGGGCCCTGGCAGAGAAGTTCTAGATTGCTGCATTAAAACAGATTCTCTGAGCTGAACTGCTGGTCTGTTAAGGGGGATGTTTGTTCTGAGTCTCCCCATTCAAGGAGAGCATTAATTCTGATACAGAGTCTACCCCTTGACTGAGCAGGTTGTATTTTGATACAGAGAATTCAGTTTAGGGAGAGATGGGTTGTTCTTCTACAGATCCTCCAACTTCATTGGGGAGTGTGTTATTCTACAGAGGCAAACCCATTAAAGGGGAGGTTTCATTTTGATAGAGCGTCACATCATTCAAGGGAACAGTCCATTCTAGTACATAATCTCCCTCTTTAAGGGGTAAAGGGCTTCTGCTGCAGTGTCTCACCCTTCAAGTGGGGGATTTATTCTGCTGATTTTCCCCCATCAATGTGGAAGTTATAATCTTCTACAGCATATACCCCTTAATGGGCGAGGTTTTGTTCTGATAAAGAGTCTCTGCTTTGGATTGAGAGGTTAAGTCTGGTTCATAGCCCTATTTGATTGAAATACATAGGGCCTCATTCAGATTGTGCCGTTATCCTGGCAGTAAACCTGCCCGGATACAAGCAAATGTTATTTCGTTTCTGGCTATCAGTACAGTGGCATTGGCACAGATTAAAAGTGCTGGAGTGACAGCGTTAATCGGTGGGTTATCAACAAACCCGCCTTACTGGCACCTGATATCCTGCTGTTACCAGGATATTATGGGTGGCAGCGATGGCGGTAAATTCCCATTTCATGGAGTCCTCAGAGTGTGCTGGTCCAGTAAAAATGCCTCTATTATCAGCTTTTTCTATGGCCCAGCACAATAGTAATGAGCACCAAAGTCTTCCTTTCAAGGTGGGGAGGGTTATTCTGCTACAGTTTCACCCTTCCAGCTGGAGGCTTTGTTCTGATAAAGGGGGATGATCTACAATATTTGAATACAGAGACACTTGTTTCGTGATTGGACTTTTCAATAAAACCCACTGGAAGGGACGAGACATAACAAATATCAGATGGTGGAAGATTTAACATGGGGCAAGTTCATTACTTTGATGGGGTGAGATTTTAGATTAGGAGATTCCATTTCATAATACATTCTCCAAGAAGTTTTTATTTCAGAAAATGACACTGTCACCTCTGCTTCTTTTCACACATGGATAACAGTGTAATGGCCTATCGAAGGAATGGCCAGCTGCATACGTAATCACTGCATCAAATGTAAACTAAAAGAAATCTGGATTTTACTGGTGAATTTGTTGTACAATCACTGTAGGTCAGTCCCTATGTATTCTCTATATTTACAACTGCATTGGATCAGTGCATATATTATCAATGCATTAAAAAAAACGAACATGGTTTGTGAAATGTTTAATACTTTCATTTAAACAGTATTTAATATATAGTTTAAATATAAAAAGAAATGTAACATCCTCCATTGTTTGCAAGCTGAGATTAGAATTGGCGCTATTGGAGGATGAAGCATTAACATATATTGATTCATTTCAAACTATAGGAAACATCAGTAGTTCATACATGCACGGTGGCTTTGAGGGGAGAACAAAAAATGTGTTCAAGATTCATAAATTCAAACTCTGGTGCACGCTTTTAAAATGGAAGCACACCCTCAGAGTAGGAAGGCATTTCAGAGGTGACGGACACAAGCAGAGATCATCAGGGCACTGTCAAAAAGACGCGGCAGTTCTCTTAAATCGTGAAAGCACTTTAAAGTTATATCCTGAACATTTCTTTTTTACACATGGTCATGTCAATCATTCTGCCCAGCTGTCAATTGAATGATTATTGCCTCGAGACAGATGCAGGGTTGTATCATAACGCTCTGATGGTTTGACATCACCAAGGGAGGACAGTTAAACATTGCCTCCAGAAAAATTGAAGTAACAAATAAACTAACACTTTTAAGAAACATTGTCTGAAATGTATTGTTGACCATCATTTGCAATTGTTGTCATTCAAGCACAATGGAACACTTTTCAGGTCTTAATGTCGTATCTGTGGCACATGCTATTGTTTTAAGGAATGCAGAAGTAGGAGTGGGATTGCACAACACCCTACTGGAAGCAAACAAAGAAGTCTATTGGCAAATGAAGTGAAAACACATGCAAGTCATGATTTTCCATGTATTTCCCATTAGCATTGTTTGCTGTTTCAGGCCTAATAAGTGATTCATGTAGTACAAGTTCTGATGGAAGTATCATCAAATGCGAAACTTATATAATGTAGAATGCAAGCAAAAACATGGTACTGCAGATTTGTGCCTCATTACAATTTTGTCGATGCACTAAAAAAGTAAGGTTAATTCCATTACTGCCACATGGTTTGTATTTGTATTTATTTTTAATTATATAGCGCTTTAATCCAAAGCGCTTTACAAGGGGAACAAGCATCATACAACAAGCAAAACATGACAAATGAATTTGAACCAGAGAACAGTACAAGGAACAATTTACATTATTGATGAGGAAAGGAGCTGATCGAGAGGGGCTAAGTGAGGGAGGGGGTAGGACGAGTAGGAAGAGGTAGAGTCAGTAGTGAGAGAGTAAAAAGGAAGCTAGGGGGGTGAGTGGAAGAGATACGGTTTTAGAGAAGTGTGGAATGAGTGGTAGGGGGTAATAGAGCAGACAGGAAGGGGTAAGGCGGTTGGAAAGGCGCGAGAAGTTGGAAGGAGCGGAAATGGGAAGGGGCACAGGTTGGAGGAGGAAGACAGAGAATAAAGAGATCCGCAGAACGGTGTGAACGAGAATTAATATAAAAAGTGAGAAGGGAGGATAAGTAGGGATGGGCAAGGCCATAGAGGGATTTGTAGACTAGACAGAGGAAATTAAATTTAAGCTGTGAATGAAATGAGAGCCAACCTAGTGAGTTGAGAGAAGAGGAGATGGTGTTGTGAGGTGAGAGAAGGCAGAGGGAGCGGATGGCAGAGTGGTAGATGGATTTGAGGGGGAAAGGTGAGAGGAGGGAAGTCCAAAGAAAGGAGTGGAGCAGTTGCAGAGTCTGGAGAAGATAAGGGAGGTGACTAAGAGTTAAGTAGCGTGAAAGGTTAGGAAGAGGCGAATATTACGGATGTTATGGAGGTGGAAGAGGCAAGATCTGGCAGTGAGAGAAATGTGGTGAGAGTGTGAGAGGTGGGGGTCAATGTGGAGACCTAGGTTGCGGGTGTGGGGAGAGAAGGGGATTTGGGAAGGAGGGAAGAGACTAAAAAGAGGGGGGAGGGAGGAGGAAGAGTGTTGGCAGGGAAGAACAGGATTTCGGTTTTGTCAGCATTAAGAGTAAGGAAGTGAGAGGACATCCAAGATTTAATAGCAGAGAGGCAAGAGGAAAGCTTATGGTGGATATCAGGAGAGAAAGAGTAGAAAGAGAGGAACAGCTGGGTATCGTCAGCATAGAAATGGTGTGAGACACCAAAGGAGGAGATAATGGGAGCTAAGAAGGAAGTGTAGAGAGAGAAGAGAAAGGGGCCAAGGACAGAACCTTGGGGAACACCATGGTTGAGAGGAAAGGAAGGGGAGATGCGCCCACCCCAGGAGACTGAAAAGGAACAGTTCGAAAGATAGGAGGAGAACCAATTAAGTACAGAGTCTTTAAGGCCAAAAGAAGAGAGAGAGCTAAGGAGTAGAGGGTGGTCGACAGTATCAAAGGCAGCAGAGAGGTCAAGGAGGATAAGAATAGAGGAATGCTTAGAGTAGGTGGCAGAAAGGAGAGAGTTGAGGACAGAGATGAGAGTGGTTTCCATGGAGTGCTGAGGGCGGAAGCCGGATTGGGTGGAGGGGAGGAGGGAATAGTTGGAGATGAAGGTAGAGAGTTGAGAATGGACAATGTGCTCAAGAAGTTTAGAGAGGAATGGTAGAAGAGAGATGGCCAATAGTTGGATGCAAGATGGGGATTAGCTGAAGGTGTTTTGAGAATGGGTATGATGGTAGCATACTTGAAAGGAGTGGGAAAGGAGGATGTGGATAAACAGGTGTTGAAAAAGGTGGTGAGATAGGGTATGACGAAGGTGTAGATTTTATGATTGAGGGAGGTAGGAATGGGGTCAGAGGGAGAAGCAGTGGGATGAGTTTTTGAAAGGCAGAGGGGAGCAACTTCAGATTGAGAGATAGGGGTGAATGAGTACATGGAAAAGGGAGGGGGTGGGGGGAGGCGGAGGTAGAGAATAAGAAGGGGCGAGAAGATAGTTTGGTGGAGATTAAAGACTTTGTTAGATAAGAAGGTGGCAAGATCAGAGGCAGAGAGAGGAGAGGAGATGGAGTGGTCGAGGTTAGGTGGAGAGAGAAGTCGAGTTAAGGTTTGAAAGATACAGCGAGGATGGGAAGACTGAGAGTGGAGAAGGTTGGAGAAGTAAATGCGCTTAGCAGAGTTGAGACAAGAGTCATAGAGGGATAGATAGTAGAAATATGCAGCTTGGTTGGAGGGGGTAGGGTGCCTAAGCCAGGATCGTTCAAGGCGCCTAAGAAGGCGTGGCATAGAGGAAAGGTGAGAGGAGAGCCAGGGTTGAGCAGGCCGGCGAGAAGGGTGGAAGGAGGAGAGAGGGTAGAGAAGATCAAGAGTGGAGGTGAGGGAAGAAGTTAAGGTGGACGAGGCTTCAGTGGCTGAGAGAGAAGAGAAGTGGGAAGGGGGGAGGAGCAGGAAGTGAGGAAGAGAGACGGGTTGAAGTTACGTAGGTTACGTTGGAAGAAGGGGGTGGAGGAAGGAGGGGAGGGAGGGGAGAGGGGGGTGAGGGAAAAGGAGAGTAAGGAGTGGTCAGAAAGATATTTAGGTACAGAAGATATTGGAGAAGCGGTAAAGGAGGAGGTAAAGATGAGGTCAATGGTAGAACCAGATTGGTGAGTAGGAGGAGAAGGGAGAGGAGTGAGAAAGTAGGAATCAAGGATAGACAGGAGAGGAGAGGAGGAAGAGGTAGAGGAGAGATGGAGATTGAAGTCACCAAGTATGAATAGTGGGGTGGGGCTGGGGGTGATGAGGCTGAGAAGAATGTCAATGTCCTCGTAGAAGGAGCCAACAGGGCCAGGGGGGGCGATAAATGATGAGGAATGATATAGCATAGTTAGAATTAAAGATTTTATACATGAATTCAAAGGAAGGAAGAGTGGGTAGAGGAGTAGGAGAGTGAGAGGAAGTAAAGTGAGGATGAAAAAGAAGACCTAAGCCGCCTCCACGGCCTGAGGGACGAGGGACATGTGTGAAGGAAGAGGAAGATGAGGTGAATGATGCTGGAACAGAGGTGTTGTGGGGAGGGATCCAAGTTTCAGTGATACAGAGAAATTGGAGGTTAAGGCGTAAGAATAGGTTGAGAACAGCATTGGTTTTGTTGCAGATCGATCTGGTGTTCCAGAGGGCAACTTCAAAGGTGTTAGGAGCATATGAGATTTGTGGGTAGATAAGGTTGTGATGTCGGAGTGAGGTGTGTGGAGTCTGGGAGGAGTGGGTGTGGGGGCATGAGTGTGTTTAAAAGAGGATATGACCATGATGATAAGACAGAGAGTTTTGAGGGGGAGAGGACAGGGGAGAGAGGGGAGGGAATGGGGTGGGGTAGGATTGAGAGGAGGAACAGCGCATAACAGGGAGCAAACTTAGTGAGAAGGTGGTCTGTGAGTAGGAGGGCTCCCTAAGGAGGGAGGGGATGGTGAGAGGAGTTGGGGCAGACTAAGGCGTAAGGCAGGACAGGGGCACCAGTCTGGGGTATTAAGGGAAAGGAAGACCAGAGGGCTGTGGTGTGAAGCAGTAGTCCGGGAAACTCAGAGACAAGAGGTCCAGAGGGCTGTTGCAAGACGCTGGAGAGGACACAGAAAGTTGAGTGGATGAGGTTCCGAGTTCAGGAGTTCATAATATGGAGGCAGTGTTACTGGAAGGCAGCAGTGGGGTTGGTAGGAGCTTACGGGGCAGCCGCTACTGAGATGGGCTAGTGGGGGATACACTCAGAAGTGGGCCAATGGAGGGAGGGCCCAGACACTGGCAGGATGGATAGGCAGTTCGAAGACAGTAGGGAACACCCATCCAGAAGCAGGGGGGGAGGCAAAGGTGTTGGCAGTCTGAAGCGGTGGGCTCGGAAGATCAGTGCAAATGGACTAAGCCAGTGGAACAGGATCACAGTCAGTAATTAGAAGGAGCAGGCTCTTGAGGTCCAGGAGGGAGGTGGACGGGGGGGCAGGCCGAGCAGTTAGGAGCGCACAGGAAGGAGGCCCTGCTACTGGCAGGAGCCACGGAGGAGACTGCTGTGGAGCCTGCGATAGGGCCAGTGAGGTGACAGTGCCAATAGTGCAGGGTTATAGGCTGTGATGAGAAGGAGCAGGCACAAGAAACTCAAGAGAGAGGTGGACCGGAGGGCCAGGTCACAAAATGTGAGTGCACAGGAAGGAGGCCGTGCGCCAGCAGAAGCCGGAGAGAGGGGCACTGCAGAGCCAAAGGGGCCACACAAGTGAGTTGGTGGTTGTGACCCTAGGCAGATAAGAGACCAGCTGGATAAGTGGTGAGGAGGGCAGGGGCAGCAGGATCCAGCCCAAACAGTTGCAGGGAGTCAGCAAGGCCAGGGGAGACAGTCATGGATGGGTCACAGCTCAGTGCCGTTGTAGTAGGGGAATGGCGTAGTAATGGTAGCAGCTGCAGGGAGTCAGCAAGGGCTGGAGCTGCTTGATGTGTAGGGAATCACAATTCAGAGCAGTTGGATCAGGCGGCCGGCACGGCAAGGGCAGCAGGATCTGACCCAGATTGTTACAGAGTGCGGGCAAGGACTACAGCCATCAGACACAGCAGGCACAGCAGCTCGGGTGGATGGAGCATGACACAGGATGACATATGGTGGTGAGGAGGCCAGGGGCAGCAGGATTGGGCCTGCGTAGTTGTGGGGAGCCAGCTAAGGCTGAGGCTGTAGAAGATGGGGGGCGTTGCAGCCCAATGCAGAAGGATCAGGCAATGGCATAGTGAAGACAGCAGCTGCCGGGAGTCAGCAAGGACCGGGGCTGCCTGAGGTGGAGGGGGGGCCGTTGTCCAGAGCAGTTGGAGCAGGCGGTCGGCTCTGCAAGGGCAACATGATCTTACCCATTGCGTTGCGGATTGCAAGCAAGAATGGCAGCCACCAGACACAGCAGGTGCAGCAGCCCGGAGTGGATAGGGCAAGACACAGGAGTGGCTGTAGAGCAAGCCATCAGGAGCTGATGAGAGGCGAACTGAAGACTCGAAAAGATCTGCACCAGTTGTCTGGAGCCAAAGAGAGGCGAGCTGATGATCCAGAAAGAACCGCACCTGTAGTCAGGAGCTGATGAGAGGTCGGGATCAGATGTCAGGAGCCGATGAGAGGCGAGTCGAGGATCATAAAGAGCCACACCCGATGTCAGGAGCTGGTGAGAGGCAAGCTGGGGATCCAAAAAGAAGAACCATGCTAGTAGGAAGGCAGTCACGTCCCTGGACAGCAAGGTAGGTAGGCTGGATGGCCACAAGAATAGTGAGCAGCGGGAAAGCAGTAGGGTCCCTTCCGCATAGACGTAGGGAGCATGTAATGGGCGCAGCTACAGATGCAGGGGGCACAACAGCCCGTGTCAGATAGGGCAGGCCACGGTAGCAACGAGGGTAGCAGGCAGCTTCGTACAGGCAGTGGCGGCGGCTGCAAGACGCTGAGGGCGTGACAGCCCGTTGCTGAAGGATCGGGTCCCAGTAGCAGCGAGGGCAGCAGGAATGAAATCACTGCTTCATTCAGGCATTGGCTGCAGCTGCAAGACCCTTAGAGCATGGCAGCCCATCGCTGAAGGATCGGGTTTGTCTGTAACACATGTATTGTTGCTTTTACAGTAAGTCCAAGTTTGACCTTGAGGTGAAGGATTGATCCCCAGTGAAATGGTCAGGGTAAATCCTCCACGTTAAATCCTGAAATTATTGTATTTAGGCCCTGATTCATTGAATTATATGCATGGAAAATCGGGACTTTGCGCTCCATTCTGCGGGCAAAAGCCTGTTTGTCGATTTATGGTATTGACTGCGTGGGACATTTCCGGTATTTCCATGGCATTTGCGGAGCCCCGGCATGTCTCTGCGAGCGGTCGAGCACCTTGCACGAGACTCCTCACAGAGTGTGGGCTGGGCCTCCGCAGAGACCCAAATAAGGGGTGCAATATGCAGAATGAGCAAGAACACTGGAACAAGTTGGCGTATTGAGGGACAGTCCACGGCTAAGCAATTGCACGCCCATTCCAATGCAAACTCAACTGTATTCATGGATTTCAATTGGGAACGTCGCATCAGGAAAGAGCAAACGCAAACCCTGTGATCCATATGCCACATGATTGCAGGCACAAAGTTGAATGCGTATAGGAACCAATGTGTATAAAGAACACAATGCACATCAAACCAATGTCCACAGCTATGATGAACCCAGCAATAGCAGGAGCTATCATCCATGGACACCGGAGGAGGAGGAAGATGCTCAGGGCCGGATTGTTGCACAATGCACCATGCTTTTCGGGATACCTGATGACCAGGTATATGCCAGGTATGGGTTCCCCCATGTAATCCTAGACCTTGTCAGGGAGTGTGAAGATGACCTAGCATCATCCACCATCTGCTCCCAGGCCCTTCCACCCCTTGAGAAAGTACTGACTGCACTCCATTTCATTGCAACTGGTTCCTTTCTGTGAACCACAGCAATAGTTGGTAGGATATCGAAGGCCACACAATCCTGCTGTCTCCACCAGGTATTGGCATGCGTAACAGCACATGCGTGTGTGCGCAGGCACATATATAACCATGAACACTGGTGGAAAAGCAGACAGTGGTCCACAATTTAAACGCAGTAGCACACTTTCCCATGTAGTAGGTGCAATTGACCGCACACATGTTGTGCTACGGCTCCCCCGATTGACGGAGCACATCCACCGGAATCTAAAGCACTGGCACTCCATTAACATGCAGGTAGTGTGTGATGCTAATGGAATTATCATGGAAGTGTATGCCAGTTTTCCGGGCAGCACACATTATAGCAACATCTTCCACCAATCACCACTGCACCGGGCCATGGCATCTGGAAAACATGGCAAAGCATGGCTCATCAGTGAGTATGAACTGTTACGCACATGCATGGATGTGACACACTGAACAACAGACCCTGACAATAAATGCCAATAAGAACCATGTACAGATATCCAGGGGACAGTCCCTACCCGCTGTCAACATTCATGATGACACCAATCCGGAATCCTGCTACACCAACTGAGATACAGTTCAGCACATGTAGCCACTAGGGCCATAGTGGAGCACACATTTGGAGTGCTTAAGTCACAGTTCTCTTCCATTGACTACTCCGATTGGGTTTTGCTTTATGCACCACCAGTAGTATGTAAAATCATAATGGCAGCATGTGTATTAAACGAGAAATCAATCAGAAATTACATGCGAGTACATTAGCATAATACTTCAAGGCTCAAAGAATACCCAGAGGTCTACGGGTAGATTTAGAACCTACCCTGTGTAGAGAAAGTCCAGGGTTTGTTAAAAAGTGGAGACAAATACTTAACAGGTGCTCATTAGACCTTATACTTCTTACCATAGAAGAATTATCAAAATCATTAACACTATTGAAGGAGGAAATAGACTCTCTAAATCTAAGTTTGTCATCTTTGATGTCTAAAGAACAACTTGTTTGAACGTTGGAAGACATTAACACTAAATTAGACCAATTTAAATCCGAAATTGAAACCAAAAATTCAGAAAGTTCCGTAGAGACACAATAGATTATAAACTGGATATTGTGTATACTTGGAAAGAGTATTACAATAAAAGAAATCCACAACAATTTCCTGGAAGACCACGAAGAACTTCTGTTTCACAAACATCACCTGAAGCTTCAGGTCCAGAAACTGAAGAAGAAGCCCGTTTGAGACATCAACAATCTGACTCGACAGAAGTGGGAGAGAACTTGAGAAATTTACCTGGAACAAGTTCGAGTTTGTCTTTTTTAGACAAAAGAAAACCAGAAGATCCCAAAAGAAAAAACCCAGCACGTCAAGTGAATCTACCTCAAAAGAAAATGTAGTCATCAACATATCAGCATACCAAATAAGTGTTTTTGAATTGAAGACACTACAAAAGGGTTTACCTTTTGTCGCAACATACTCAAGTAATCTTTTGAAAGAAAACATTGATTTAGTCAGGCTGATCATATCTAGAAATTTCACCAAAAAGTGTGTTCACACCACATACTCAGAATCATATTCTGGACATTTTTTATAAACAAGCTCTAAGAGATTTCAAGTCTATCTCCTTCAAGAGCAGAAGCATGATGAGTAATTTTTCGAAACAAGAAAAACTAGTATTGGAAAAATTGTGGCAGAACGACGATATTATATTGAAGCCAGCAGATAAAGGTGGTGCATTAGTGATAATGGACCGAGCGAAATATAAATCGGCAGTGGAATGCCAACTGAGTGATCAAGAGACATACTTAGAAGTCACTTTTGACCCTACAAATCGGGTGAGAACCCTCATTAATGAATTCCTGGATCAGGCCGAAGCACAAGAGTGGATTACCGACAAATCAAGATCATTTCTAACCAAAAACTGCCCGATAATGCCGGTTCTTTATATCTTACCGAAAGTGCTAAAAAATCTTCTGAATCCACCAGGCAGACCAATTATAGCAGCAGCAGACAGTCTCTTAGAACCATTGGCACAGTACATTGACCGAGCAATACAGGCACTTGTTCAAAAAACCCCAACATATCTCAAAGATACTACGGACTTTTTATTGAAGATTAAAGATCTTGAATTTGAGGACCCTACTGATATTCTTTTTACGATGGACGTCTGCAGTTTATATACTAACATTACACATGACGCAGGCATTGAAGCAATGGAGTGGTTATTACTGTCATCACAAGAATGCAAGGCAAATAGCCTGTGCATTTTGAATTTATTGAAATTGGTCTTAAAGAACAATTTTTTTCATTTTAAAAATAGATATTTTATCCAAATTGCTGGCACATCTATGGGGGCTGCCGTGGCACCTGGATATGCCAACACATATATGTCCTACCTAGAACAAACAATGGTTGTTAACAAACCAGAATATCAAACCCCCTTGAGAAGTTTTTTGACATTTATAGATGACATTTTCGGTATTTGGAGAGGTTCCCATCAAAGTCTTCTCCAAATTTGTGCGTACATGAATCAGTTGGCACCAAGAATACAGTTCACGATTCAAACCAACAAAAATCGGATTCAGTTTCTTGATGTAGAAATGTACATCAAAGACAATCGTTTACACACAACCATCTATAACAAACCTACAGACAGAAACAGTACACTTACGGCATCCAGCTTTCATCCATCCACTACAATTCAAAGTATACCTTACAGTCAGTTTTTAAGGTATCGGAGAATGATTTCAGAGCCACCAGAATATGAGACTCAATGCAACAAATTAAAAGATAAATGCATTAAAAGCGGCTACTCTGTAAACATACTAGAAACTGCCTTAACCAAGGTCTCAACAGTCTTGAGAGCTCAAACATTGGAGCGATCATCTAAAGTTGATTCTGACGCTATGGTGTATGTCACAACATACTCTCAACAGAGTTATAAGATCAAGAAAATAATCAAAAGAAATTAGCAAATGTTAAAAATGGATCCTTTGTTAACACATTTATTTGAAACAGAATCAATATTTGCATATAGAAAGAGCAAATCTATCAGAGATTTTGTAGTACGAGCTGATTATCAATCTTCTGTTGTTCGTTCCAACTCATTTAGGGGTACTTTACCCTGTAATAATTGTCAGCATTGTCACAATGTGATTAAAGGCTCCAGCACTAGTCATCCTTATACTGGCAAAAAAAATGTTTAAAACATACTAGCACATGTGATACAAGTAATGTGATCTACGGAAGCAAATGCCCATGTGGGTTATTTTATGAAGGTTTAACAACAAGGAAGGCTAAACTGAGGTAGACTGAGCACAAATCCAACATCTGATTGTGCTCAGTCCACTCACCGGTGGCACAACATTTTAAAACATTTATGCACACGGTAGCTCAAATAAAATTTGTAAACCTTGAACAAGTAAAATGTCCCAAAAGAGGTGGTGATGTCCAGAAGTTACTAAGACAGAAAGAGGTTGATTGGTTTGAACGGCTAGATGCCCTGGAGCCAAAAGGCATTGATAATGATTTTGATCTGACTTGTTTTATCTGATGTGATTTTCAGTTGGCAGTTGTTATTGACTTGTTTTTTTGTTTATCACTGGACTTGTCCTGTGGGCATAAAGTGTACAAAGAATTGTTGAAATTTTATATTCTTCTTTGTTCAGTTGAGGATATGTTATGTATAGGAATGATGGACTGTTTTGGTATTTAAATGTGATGGTTATGTTTATAACAAAGAATTTCACTATTATTTGGATGTTATTGTCTCTTATGTCATGGTGAACACCCATGGTATCTAATTTAATTTGTACTTTAGTTACATTAATATTGATCTGGTTTTTCCATAAATGAATGATCATTACATATTTACGTAAATCTAGAGCGGTTAGATGAGGAGGCAGCAGTGTCCTGGGAGAACGCTTTCCATTCATTTGGCTAGACACATTACCTTGGCTTTTTTAATGATTGTATCTTGTTTGACTAGCAGCATTACAATTGACGTAAATTAGCATAAAACTTACCTTACATACTGGAACATTAATCATGATGATTCCTTGTTTGTATGCAGAACACAAGCAGGTGACCAATACGTGAGTTACACGAACGTGGCACTTGTATAACTACTCATTAATAGCACAATATAGCATCATGTACTCATTTGAAAATATCGGGAACACTTGTGCCTGGTTATATTAAAACATAGACATGGGAATCGCTTAATTACGTGTCTCGCGATGGACATTTGATCATGTGACATATCATAACGGCAAAAACGCGTAACGTTTTTTGTTATATGACCAGTCTCCCTTAGTACATTGTAGTGTTTACACTTACATTAAACACACAGAGTGCGCCTGTTTAATTTTTATTATGTATACACACATGAATCTCTTTGAGCGTCTGTCTCTTAATGGACGCTTTTTGATCACGTGATCCTTTTGTGATCACGTGATATAATTAAAAAGGAAATATAAATGCACTCCATGACGGGAGGCTGTATCTGCAGCCGTTTCTCCGTTCCCGCATTGCTTTTTTGGATGATTCTAATAGAAGGTAAGCATTTTTAGAAATATGCACAATTGGAATTTGCAAATGTCGCGGCTTGGTACGTGATTTTGGGTATAAGTTTTGATGACTTTGAAATATGATTATGTTTTGCAGAGAGGGCGCAGCATTCTGCTGGCCATTGGGAAAGGACCACTGATCTTGTTTATGACATCATTCTACCCTTGAATACTAACACAGGAGGAAACCTTAGTGTATTCTATTCTTTTTTTTAAACTTGTTTAGGAAACAAGAAAAAACACAATTTACATCATCACCTGAAGAAGGGGTCAAGATAACTCCAAAACGCGTAGTGGATAAATAACATGTGATTGTGTTAAAACATCTTGATGTATTGGTCGAGTTGATAATAATATTTACGTATTCAAAATTTTTTGTTGGATATATTTTTTTGAATTTTTTTTAAATTCTTTATCCTTTTGCAAGGACCATCTGCTTCTTTGTTTTGAAGAAAAGAAAAAAACGTTTCTGTGAATGAATGATATAATTCAAGATTTTGTTGATAAATTGTATGAATTGAGAATACAATTGACTGTTAAAAAGACATATACTGTGTATCTTTCCGTTTTCCTTAAACCCTGCATTTAAATGTAGAAATATTCTTTAAATCTTTATTTAATAATTAAAAAGAGATCGTTCTCGATTAGAGTGACCTGGGTCTTGCCCCATAGGTTTCTGGGGCATAAATTCTATTGGTACTCCACAATGTTGCCACACAGCGTGGTGTACCAGTGGAGATGCAGGTGGGACACTGCTCGCATCCACAGGCACCACCCTTGCCCTTGGTTGGCCAAAGGGCATGTGGCAAAACTGCATGTACCCAGGTGGTACAATTATACTTCACATAAAACTTGTCCTTGTGGAGCATACACTGTGAGGCCACATCTCAGGTGCCATTCAATGATGAATTGGGGCCTATCCTCTGTGGCCATAACTACACCATGAGAATGTGTGTCTGGGAGAGTTAAAGTGTATGTGTCCATTAGACATAATGCACCATGCACAAACAGTGCACCAGATATGATTTGTAAGTGGGAGTATTGTACTCCCTATTTTTGAATTGTGGAGTCAAATGATTTTGGAGGCATTAAAAATGGAAGGCCAATTCCCAAATGAGAGAAAGCACATACAAATGTGTTGCATATGAGAAACTGCATTCACTTGGTATTAATAATTTCTTAGCACATAGTTATATATGCTCATCAAAAGCTACATGTTTACTCCTTCCAATTATGCAGTGGAAATACTATTGTCTTCCTGTGGATCTATGTGCAATAATGGGCCAAACCTATCCATGTTTCTGCGAGGGTGAAAGCAGGGGCACACGATTCAACATGTCTTTTTCATACTGTGTATTGTGAGTGTTTGTACTCCATATTTCAATTACCAGTGAGTGTTTGCCAATTTGTAAGGGAGCAAAAGTGGTTGATACACCCCTAATCTGTATGGCTTTGCACAAATCACCAACACAGCCATAGCAACTGGATAGCAACTGGAACCAACAGTGTCCATTTAGTCCACCCAAAAGCACATAGCACATAGCACAAGCAACAAAGTCCCTGACCACTGTCACATGGACACCAACAGCCATTCTGCTCGTAGACCCCAAACTACACCCATAAGAACACAAGTAGGAAGGTATAGTACAAAATGGAAATGAGCAACAAACACATGTGAGCACTGCCCTGGACTCACTGTGCGTGTTCCACAACAATGTAAAGGTTGACTGGCCAACCCATTCCCTGTCAACAAGGATGCTCACGAAACACAGTCGCAGTCACAACAAAATAGTCATGCAGATTTTGAAAAATGCAAGAAAGATGCACATCTCACCTCACACCTTATCCTTTGTGAGACTGCACCAGCCAGACCCTGGAATCCATGGATGTCCATGGATGTTCCCCTCTGTAGGTCTGCAAACCACCCAACTCAGATGCTGTGTCCCGTACACACATACAACAGCAACGTCCCTTTCAATCACAGCAATCATGTTCCCCTGCACAATGCATCTGTAGAGAAAAACAACACAAGATCAGGGCATGCAACATATCAGTGCACCCAATTACACAGCAATATGTGCCCCCTTGAGTGCCATGCAACACATTCAAACAAGAATTCACCAGCCACCCATCACCATGTGTTCCCGCACCCATGCAGCCATATCCGCCCACCTCGCGCCAATGCAATATGCACACCCCACAAAGTAACACTGTACACACCCACAACACCTGCACTGCCTGCCCCCCAAAGTGCCATGCATTCAAGGACCAGGTAACACTCATTCCTGTCATGGTGATTGGGCATTGTGAACACTCTGATCCAGCCACAGTCACTATGACACAAAAATACACCACTGAGAGGTTAGAAATCCAGGATCACCTTGCAAATACTCTCAATGCTACAATATGGCATCCCCTGATTAATGTGGAAGTGGGACAGTGCAGTAAACACTGGTAGGGGAGCTGATGATGTAACGTTCAAGACAATGTGATGCACAAATATCACAAATTGCCAGGATCTGACAGAAGGCAGCTGTTCAAAGAGGCAACAGTCATACCGGGAGACAGTGCTCTGTGGCAACTGGCATGAAAGAGACAAGCAGGCATGGCATGTGCCTGGTGTCTGTGATGAACATGGCAACCCCGAAATGGCCATCAATGCTGTGCTGTGTGTGGATGTCTCTCGGCAGAGCATCCCCAGAAGGGGGGACTGCCTGCGTGGGTATACATTAATGGAAAAGCCTAGTGAACGTGATGTCACGCGGCAGTTAAGACACATGCAAAAAGTGCAAGAAAATACTCAAATCACACCCATCACCATGTGTCCCAGCCAGTAAAAGCCCTACAGTGACATATTCCCTCACAACAATCACCCCACAACCAGTGCCACCCTGATTGTCTTGATAAAATAGCATGCATAGACACAGCAGCTACCATCACCATGTGTCACATGCACAAATGAGTCTGGACCTGCTCACCTCAGTACAAGGAAAAGAAAAATAACCCCACACAGTTCCAGGCTCCCTGCCACCAATGACAACCCAAGTGCCACCCTGAGTGCCTATGACTTACCTGCACAAGGCACCCACATGAAAAAAAAACATTTTGAACTCACAAAGACATGTATTGCATCAACGTTAAGATACTGGACAGCCCTGACAACTCCGGTATGGAACAAGGAAATAGGCATAGACCATCCAGTGTTGAAGGATAACAGAGGGCAAGAGGGAGACAGGACACAGAGTGACAATTGCCTTGCAGTGGAATGGAGAGAGATAGAGAGAGGCGGATAGGTGAACAGCGGTGCAAGGAGGCGACTGGTTGGTGGGGAGATGAGGATGGATATGTCTGACATCACAATGGGTGAGGGCAGCTGTATGTTGGCCAAGAGAGGAAGACAAAGACATGATCACTTGTGCAAGAGGGAGCCTACTCAGAGAAACTGGAAGGCACAAAGATTGAAAAGTACCACATGTAGTGGGCGATGAAGGACAAACGTGGATGATGGAAAAGGGCACACTGGCAAAGAATGGCCACCTGTAAAAGGTCAATCAGCACCTGTACATCAATGAAACAACATGCACAACCCACCATGGGATGCAAAGTAGAAAGAGACCCATGTACACAAAATCACTGCAAAGAGGTGCTCACAACCACATACCCAAACCCTGCACCAACCCACCCTGTTGGATACCACTGTAAATGGATCTCAGGACAACACGCAGCTGTCCACTCATGCTCCGACAGACCACCCACCCTGTTTGAGACCATCCCAGTAAGTTTGCATGGATCTGATGGTGCCCTGGCAGCTCCAACAGGGACAACAGATGAAGACAAGCTGTGGGGAGTGGAGGTTTTACCACATGCATGAGCCCACAATGTGCACACACACTGTGCAGTCACTCACAGTGCCGGATGAGATAAACACGTTTACAAAAAATCATACAATACATCCTGGTGTAGACAACATACATAAACAAAGAATGTATAAGTGACCTGATTGGGTAATACAGGAGTAGTCCATTAGGGGTGCACAAGCGTATATCTGAACCACACTACATGCAGCAAGAGTGACATAACTGTCCTGTGGAGTCAACATACACAAATGCCCAGAGCTTTGTCACCAGAGGCTACTCCATGAAGCAGAGCAGCTGAGAATGAGAAGACCTGACAATGGACATGTGTGTTACCTGTGGAATAGTGGCAGGCATGGTGGGTCACGTAACCAGATAAGGGAGTGGAGTGGCACGTGTCAAAGAGTAATATGGACAGGGAATCCATCAGCTGGGCCCCACAGGAAACATGGGGCAGGGGGCAAGAAGGGTGGCAGAAAGGAGACATCATCATGGTCAGTGAGGCGAAGTGTTGCAGAACCAATATACACAGAGTGAAGAGGCACAGAGAATGCACTCCATTAATATATGCATCCATATTGTTGGAAATACTGCCAATGGCTAAGATGTGACAAGTGCTGCACAATATCTTCCATTTTTCATGTCAATTGTGAAAGTGCATCCACCAAAACTATGCACCCACATCAAAGTGTAAGTGCACATACACACAAATGCATGTGGACAGACAAACATCATTTAAAACACCATATGACATTTACCACGACTCAAGGAGTACACCCGAGCAAGAAAATATGTGGCAAATATGTGGCATGCATGCAAGACCATGGTGGCCAATAATACAGACATAGCACGACAGGCAGTGCACATGCTTACCTGCTGACAGAGCTGGCATAATGTGATTCCCTCATCACCTCTACTGGAAACTGTATCTCTGAATTTGTGAAAGGAGGGCTGTGCCTGGCAGAGGGCATGGGGACTAGGGATGTGAAAGTACGCAGGGTGGAGCTCCCATGGAGTGCAGTCACTGGATGAATCAGGATCACTGAAACAACATGGGACATTGCATTTCTCCAGCCATAGTTGCTACCAATGCATACAGCACATATGTTTCCATATTCCATCAACCCATTGCTACCTGCACATGCCATGCTGTCGTCCTCAAGGCAACCAAGGCAGTTTACACTACTGTGCATGGTTGCATTTCCACTACTGCTCTCATCATACCTTTGAGCGGGCAAAAGCCCATCTCTCAACAAAAAGTAAAAAAAAAAAGAAAATGAGTCCATCTTGGATTGGATTGGATGAAATAACAACACATGCCTCCATCCTGAACAGGGGTATCAAAAATAACAAACAAGTGTCTATCCCAATCAAGGAGTAAAGATAATTACTATTCAGACCACACCGTTCATGTCAATATAAAAAAATAGGGGGAGTGGGGACCACCCTGGAGAGGAGAAGGGAGGATGCATGTCAATATCCAATGTGAAAAGAAAATGTAAAATCCTCCATGGGAACAAATAAATAAAAACCCTCCATGGGACCATGGACATAACAGCAATGGTGGTCCAGGAGGTGTGGGTGTGCTCTGCCCCCCAATTTGCAGCTGAACTGCTGGTGGTTGTGGTGATGGATCCATTCCATGCAGTGCCATGGCCTGGTCTTTATTGCCCATGACCAGCCGTGACACGGATGCATGCACCAGCACACCAATGGTGGTGAGTTCTCGATGTGCATCCTCACGAATGTCAACAGAGTCTGTATGTGCACTCAACCATGATGCATGGAGTTGCTGTGACAGTGTCTGCCTCAAGGCAGCTATCTCCTCGTGGAGATGTGTTCTTGTGGCAGAGAGATCATCATGCATTGAAGTCCTCAAAGCCTCCATCTCATGCCTCAGGGTCTCTCTATATGCCCGAACATGTACATGCAGGGACTCCGTAAGACACTTCAGATCAGCCAGTCGGCCCTTGATGTTTACCTCCATGACCAGTCTGTGGGAGCTGCTTGAGGAATACATGACCTGCAGCCATTGCGCTTCCCGGTTGACTTGTGAGTTCATGTTCTTGGCCATTTGATCCATGCCTGCTACAGTTCTGTCCAACACATTGCTATTTCAGATAGCGGCATGCAACATGTGCTGCCACCACACTGTCTCTCCAGGCTGCACATGTCCACCTCGTTTGCGGGGCCCACGGCAGCCTAATGTAAGGGTCCATGCTTGTTGACTTCAGGTCTGTACCCCTTTGTTGGACCTGATGCCAACTCATGGGAGGGTGGCCCTGCAGGTGTAACCACTGCAGATGGGGGGCCCACCATTGACTGGCCTTGTGAAGCCAGGTGCCCAGCCACAGGCTCAATGGCCCATCTGATCTGCCCATTGGGCACTCACCTTTGCCCTGTGTGAGGCATACACATGTGGTTCAGCATCCAAATCACCAGTCAGAAGAGTCTGAAGAGGCCGGAGCATGATTGATGATCATCTGGAGTACCAGTGGGTTTTCACGGGGAATTATACCACAGCCTCCACTGGTGGACTGGTGTACCAGAACCTCTGGTTCCTCCTCCTCCTCTGCATAGTGCAGATAGACACATAATGCCGGGGCATACCTTCATCTGACATCATGAATTGCCACACCATGAGCTGTAATCCATGGATGTATGGCTTTTGTTGACATGTGGCACGCCCCCTGGTCCAGTCCATGCCATCAGTGGGCACACTGACCCACAAAAGTGACAAGTACTGCACATGAGGCATTGGTGTAGTAGTCCAGCCTAGAGAGGACCAGAGCTCTGGAGGTTCTGGGGAAAGGTGAGGAAAGGGAGAATGCCTCAGAGGAGGTGCAGCTGAAAGTGGGCCTTCTAGGCAAGGTCTGTGATGTGAAGAGAGAAGGAGAGAGGAGTCGAAGTTGACACCTAGGTTTTTAGCTCACAAGAGGGTGAGTGGAGTGGGCCCATGGAGTGCGGCCAGAGTATGGGAGGTAAAGAGGGAGCAGGGTCCCAATGAAAAGGTTATCTGTCTTACTGGCATTGAGGCAGAGATTGTTAGCAGTACACCATGCTTGCATAACAGACATTCAGTCGTGAATGAGGAAAGAAGAGGGGGAGGCAGAGGAGTGAAGCTTGGATGAGGGCTGTGTTTCATCTGCATAACAGTAGTAGATGGTGGGGAGGCTGTGTATGTGCATATGTAGAGCCAATACAATATATCTTGAGACACCTTTGTTGGCCATAAGGATGAAGGTCATACATGGCCCAGGAGTAGTATGTGGGTGAAACAAGTATGCATGTATCAAGTACACAGACAGGCCAACGTCTGTGCAAGTATACAGCACAATGATACTAGTGACAAAAAATGTGCCTGTCATCTGTTAACTGACAGACACATTCAGTCCATTAATATCAGACAGTTGGAAATGATTTAAAGTTGATTGATATGCTAAAAGATCTACCATGCACATACATGAAATGGTATGCAGACAGGTACACGCATTGGCATTCATAATGCTGTAACATTTCACATGGGCCGTCTACGGACATGACATTTTCAGACTGCAAAAATGTGAGCATCTGCATGATGACCCGTCATCATTTATTCTTTACTATGTAGGGGGTGGCGTATCCCCTTACTCCAAACAAGTGTTATTGCATCAACACCACGCCTGATACTCGGGGCAGTGACCTGTGGTGTGATAACAGACAGCTCTGATATGCATCATGACAAGGCATCCCATAGGAGCAGGTGACAATTTGAACATGCAACTCAGCATGAAATTATGCAATTGGTCAACATCTATTGCATGTACCTGTTGAGCAGTGCAAAGTCAGGTAGGCAATGAGGATCTGGAGGTCCTCATCTTTGAAACACCTCTTCCTCAATAACCCATCTCCTGTGCCATGTCTTGGGTTGAAGTCCCTTCCTGCAGGGCCTCCCTTCTTGACCCAATTGGCCCTAGCTGATGGTGCTTTAACTGCCTGTCTGCGATCATGTTGACGTCGAGGAGCTGGGTCATCTGTGGCCTGGGGCTCTTCAAGTCATCCTGCGTTTGGGGCTGGGGCAGATGTGACCTCATGATGACCCTGACCCCCGACCCTGGCTGCACCCCTTGCCTCTTGGGGCCTTGATACTGATGTTTCAGGTGTGAATGATTAACGGAAGGCACACCAAGTTATTGTACTGGACAGTATGAGGAAGGGAACAGTCTACATGATGTGAGATGTAGATGTGTGGTCCAGCAAGGCTGCAATGTACCCCAAGAGCAAAAAGAAATACAGTACGCGATACACAGTGGCACCCCTAAACACAAAAATTACATATGTGACACACCGCAGGCCTCAAAATGGTAAAGAAAACATGTGTGCATGTGCTGAGGCAACCACCAAAAGTAAAAATACGGTACGTGGTACCTGAAGGGAATGGATTGCGTGACACCCCCAAATACATTTAAACGGTACCCGTCCATCTTCATTCCTTCACGCACACAACCAGTGTAGCACATCCCTGTTCTCATGTATCCCTGTTAATGCCATGAGCCGCGTGTCACGTAACTGATGTGCTAAGGGCCTTTACTCTGTTTTCAACTGCCTTCATAGCTAGACATGGAAGACCCACTCTCCTGCCTCTGTGCCAGTTTACCTGCATCCTCCTGTCATGTGCTGCCTCCCTCCTTGCCATCTTCTACTGATTGGCCATTGTGAGTGCTTGCTGCCCACCTACACTGTGTACGGAGTACTAGCTGACCTGCCATTGCCTATGCTCCTGTGTCCAGCCCTGTGACCACCTCAGCTGCGGTGTCTGACTCCCACCCTTTCCTTTCAACTATTACTGCTACACAGCCCATTTCCATGACCACTTTGCCAATCCACTGGGGTTACCAACTCTGCACAATCTTCAACTGACCAGAGCGGCAAGCCCACAACAGTGAGGCAGGGGGCTGCCAACTTCAGCTCCAAGGAAGTTGGCATCCTGGTGGATATGGTCCTGGAGAACCACGATGTCCTCTTCGACCCAATGAAGCAACACAGAAAGGAAGGACGCAAGCAGATCTGGGGGACTTAATGGCTGCCATCAACAAGGATGGGTTGCAGTTTGCTGCACCAAAAGCATCCATTAGCGCTGGGAGGACCTCATATCCAAAACCCACACCAAGGCCTTGCATGCCCTAATTGCTGCTGAAACAATGGAGGTGCACCGTGCAGGCACATGCATGTTTTCATCTAACAACATGCAGGTCCTGGAGATGTTCTACCCAGAGCTGTATACCCATATCTGGGATTGGAGACAGCATCTGGAGTCTGCTAGTGAGGAGCCATGTGGTGCACTGTTCTACAGTGTGTGTGTGTAGTGCATGTGCATGCATGTTTGTAGTTACACCCGTATGTATGCAACATGTGTGTTTCAGCGATACACAGCACCATTTAGTTCCCAGACAATGCTCCTCATGTGTGAAGTGTGACAAGTGTTCATTGGACATGCGCTGGTATTTGCAGTGTGTGTAGTTGTACAGTTGCACAAACCATGCCCATGCAATGTTACTTGATGCTTAGACGGGCTTAGACGGCAAAGGTGCCAGATAAGGATGTAGTGCCCGTATCAGGGGCATTCATGATGGACATCATGTTTTGCCGACAGTTGCAATGTGTGGCTATACACTCTCTACATCTGGAGGAGAAACATGCGTTTGGATGTTTGGCAAAGTCAAGTTGTGATATTGTAATTTTGGGGACTTTGATGTGATCTGTCATGGCACTGCATGTGTACTCTGAGTTGATGTGTGCACCTGCCATATGTATGTGCTTGGGGATATGGTATACTCATGAGTGCCTCTGCAATTGATACATGTATGTGGTGCATGCTCACAGGTCGGGCTGTGAGGGAGGTTTGATGTGATTGTGTGGACAGAAGCCCAAACAGGTGTTGGCAAGGCCATGCTGTATGGTGCAATCATGAATGTGTAATGATGGCCAGGATTCCACTGTGTGTCTTGCCATCAATGTTTCCACAGCTGTACCCCAACCCATCTGTGCTTCCATGCTTTCTGTGTTTGGTCATCCTACCAGTTTTGTCCCTGCCCACCCCTGTGACCCTGCGGCATGTCTCCCATGGCAACGCAGCAGGTTGCATTTCAGTCACATTGTCTTTGCCATTGTGCAATGTCATTTCACTTGATATGTGTCTGCCCACAGCCCTGTTTGTGCTGCATTTACATGTGGATATGCTATGACCCATGAATGTGGTTGTCGTTGAGCCTGGGTCGTTGTGTCTGTTTGAATGTGACTTTCATGTCCATGTGTGTGAGTGTGGATGTTGCTGGTTGTACCATGGACAAATCATGTTACTTTAAATGTTGTGTAGGCCACACAGGCTTTGACACTGTACCCTGATGTCACTGTTCTGTGTCTCTTTTACCGCAGCTGCTGCAGCTGGATAAGAAAGTGGAAGCGGTGCTATGGAGCATGGAAGCGGGGAGCATTCCAACAGAGTATGGCGCAGATCCCAGCCACTCCCCTGTGACCTTTCATCTTTTGGGAGCGATGTGTCTGAGGTAGTGGCAGGACCATTGGGTGTGGCTGCTCGGGGTAAAGTCCCAGGAGGGGAAGGTGGCAGGGGACTCCTCAGCAGCGATGGGACAGGGTGATGCCATACAGGGTCCATTTACGGCAGAAGACAGCTTGTAATCATCCAGGTTGTCGGAGGGGGAGGCAGAGGAGGTGGCCATTGCAGCACAGCCCATGGAGTCAGGTGGGGGTGTTCAGGTGGGTGTCCATACTGCAACCCTGTCCCAGAGGTATGAGCTGTGCAGGCTACTATGGAGGTGCCTGTCCTTGGGCCATCGGATGCAGCAGTGCACACCTTCCAGGATGCCTCCACACACACCAGCATCCCCTTAACAGCTGATGTGTCCATCAGGGATCAGGTGCTGCCCCTGCGGCTGGCCTCACATGGCAGACTGCAGTAATATATGATTATGGACAGGCTACTCGTGGTTTGCTTGCCCATCATCACAATGAGCTATGCCGCCTCATGGCCTTGCTGTCAGAAGGAATGTTCTCTGGTGAGCTCCATGGGCTGTTCACTGCTGCAGCCCCCTCCTCGACTTCCTCCCCAATGTGTGAGTCGTCCTCCGGGGTACCTTGCGCACCACATACCGGCATGGCCCTCTATGCACCAGTCCCATCCCCAACGCCACTTCTGGTGGAGCTAACGTCCCTGACGAGGTCGGAGTTCAAAGTATGTCAGCTGCAGTGGACTCCATGCCTACCCATACACTGACACAGGCACAAGGCAATGGAGTGTCAGCAGGCACCTCAGAGCAGTGCAGGTGCCATACGCCCCAGACAATTGTCATGACGTCGGAAAGTGTACTGATGGAGTGTGCACTGTGCACAGTGGCAGCAGGTGGCAAGTACAAAGAGGCAGACTGTTGCAGGGCAAACCACCCCGAGGAGGCAGGTGAAAACTATGAGGCAGGCGGACCATGTGGGGGTGTTGAACACCATATCTTCCATGTTCAGGTAGCACGAGAGACAGCTGCTGGCAGAGAGGCAGCGGGCACAGGATGCACAAGTGATGGTGGCCACGGCTGAGGTGGCACTGTGTGGGGCAAGGATGCGGACTGCCATCCTGGAGGTGACATTCAGGTCAGCGAGGGAGGCAGAACACCAGTTGTTGTCCACCTTGCAAGCCGTCCAGGCAACAATGGCTGCACGTCTGAGTGAGGACGACGTGTCGTGTGAGTCAGCCCTGGTTGACAGGTTGTCAGAGATCGGTGAGGAAGACTAGCCCGCTGACTTTGTATATATTGATTTTGGTGTTTTTTCAATTATGTTTTTTTCTTTTTCCCCCAGACTTCAGTGACTTTTCTTCACCGTTTTTCATGTATATACTACTTTAGGTATGGGGCTCATTTCTGTTTTCCTCATTTAGCCTGGACTTCTTGAACATTCCTTCACAGTTTTTTTTGTATATAGTTTTATTGAATACAAGTTTGGTTGGCTACATTCCACTCTTCATGTAGTTAATTTGTGTGCCTGCACATTTGATTGTTTACATTTCACCCAGTGCATCTCTTCATTGCAGGTCATGTGTATTGTGGCATGCCTGTGTGTGTCATGTTGTTGCTGTTATGTTTGCGGTTGGAGGAATGCACATGTGCCTGACATGTGGGGGTGAGGCCATTAGATGACTGGAGGCTGCACTGGATATTTTTAATTTTCCCTTCATGTGGAGCATCACTAAGTGTTTTGCGTCAATGTGTCAGTGTGGTTGGCATGGAGGGTTCTGTTGTGTATGTGGTGATGTACATATGGGTATGTTTGTAGTGATTTTTGGTTGTGTTATGTATTTTTTGTTTGACTCTAATTGTGAATGGAATGCCCCCTGTTCATGTGTTTGCACGCTTTAACATCGTTTTCATTTCAGGTCCACTGTTGTTAATGTGTTCCCTTTGCACATGCTTGGGATTGTGTATGTGCCCACACTATATTCACTGTACTCTGTATTTAGGTGGGTGCTGTGGTGGGGGGTGGGTTCACTGTGAATTGGTGGCCTGGACACATTACTAGTATATCTGTTATTTTATTGCTGTGTCACTCCCATGTCATGCTCACACGCCCACCAGCATGAGCGATCACACACTGCCTGCGCTCATGTCTCCACATCTACCACTGTAATAATGGTGTGCCACAGGTTTGCTGTTTCTGTGTGACAGCACTCATTTCCTGACTTAGAGAGTCATGCACTCTAACTGTCCTCCCATCACCTATGCACAGGCCAGTGCTGAGAAGAAAATTAACCTATCCCACCTTCCTAATCGCTTTAGGGTTTGTTGAATCCCATGAAGAAACCTGTGATGTGCCTGCAAGGACACAATACTATGTGAATTGCAGTGTTTAGACACAGTGCATGCATATAAACAGGCACCATGTTGTAACTATGGCAGAACCATAGGGCCTGCATGGCAGCGAGGTAGACACAGGCTGCAAACCTGATGAAGAAACCCAAGTAGGCCCAAGCGTTGATGAGAGAGGGGCCTGCATTGTTAAGTTCCACAGAAACCCTCCTTTGTTCTAAAACTATTGCCAATGCGTTTATCCCAATAAGGAATGTATCCTGCAAGGCCATGAGATGGTGCTAGGCGCCTCGCTGCATGTGTTATCACAACCAGACTAGATGAAATCTCCGACCCCCACCCAGCCAACTACAAGTTATAGCTCCTACAGCTGTCCGAATCCCAAGACCACTGAATTCCAAGATACCAGCTGACCCCAGGCCCACCAAACATAAACCAGACAACCATAAAAGATCTAAAAGAATGGTCAGCTTCTCTGTACTTTACAATGGCTTGATTTGTAATGCGAGGTGTGTGGAGGGATACATCATAATTCAAAAGCGAGGGTGGAAGCCTTGGACGCTAAATGATGCAGCTGGGAAGAGAGAAATGTGTGCTGGTCACAGTGACCTCGAGCCTCGCCCTGTACCAGTCCATGATCATGTCAGGAGCCCTGGTTAGTAAAAGAGTAGCATTGTTGGAATCACACCTTTTATTGTTTTTTTGACCTTGGTTCCCTGGAGATGATGAGCCCAGCTTGTGAAAACAAAATCAAAATATCAAGGCTGAGTACCCCAAAGGGAAATACACCGAACACGGATTACAAAGAAACATACAAAGTACTTTATTTTATACAGAATCCAGTTACAAAACAGAGCAAATCAGATTGCTATCGGCCCTCAGTACAACACAACGAACTCCAGCGTGGTTCAATGTGATCAGTGAGAGACGCTGTACATTAGAATGCATTGGCTTTTTATACATTTTGTGAGCACAATGTCCAGTCCAACTTCGGGTTAATATTCCATTAATACATCATCGATCTAGGGTTCATGCCAAGTCTCGAACAACCGCATATAACTGGTTTTCTTTTAATACATGTATCAACAAGCCTATACAGCAACTGTGTATTCTGGGATTTTCCATGTAGATCTTCTTAAACATTAATACAATGTAGTTAAACAAGAGTTTTACGTTCAGTATTTGAATACAGTGGGCCTCATTACGAGTCCGGCGGTAACCGAGGCGGTAAAACCGCCTGGTTACCGCCGGGCTCGTATTACCATTTCGCCTCCGTGATTCCCGGAATTACCGGGGCATTACAACCCCGGTTTCCCAGGAATCACGGAGGTGGAATGGTGTTAATTCCCATTCCCATAGAGTCCTATGGGACTCAATGGGAATGGGGATCATGGAAACACCGGCAGCATCTCGTGATGCTGCCGGTGTTTCCTCGTCCGCCTGCAGGCGGGCGGTGTTAAACCCGCCAGGGCAAACCTGGCGGGAACATCACCTCCCGCCCGCAGGAGTTGCGATCAGGCGGTCCGGAAACAACAGTGGCGGCGGGTTTACCACCACCGTTATTTCCGGACCGCCTGATTTGTAATGAGGCCCATTGTCTTTATAGTATACTCGTGGATTAGTTTCTTTACATGAGTAATCCCTTACACACAGGTCAACGAAGGACAAGGTCTCAGTTCACGACCTCAACAAGTGGCCTGCAGGCAAGTTAAATATTAGCTATATACAGAGGTCAAGACGGTATTTTTAGAATGACGTCGTCCACCATTTTAACTCACAGGGTGACTTTTACAAAGCGAATCCTAAAATGGCGGATTGACCTATAATGGCGGTTTACATTGATTTTAAGGTCAGGACCTTGCAACACGGATTCTTTCACAAACGACTTTCGAGCAGCTTGGCGTAGGCCAATATACATATATTTATTGCAATAGGAGACACGATATAATTTCTTTTTTGACAAACCCTCCCTTTGGCCTATGCCAAGTGCTAAACCTACTTTGGATCTCCTTGCAAATAACTCCATGCATCATCGTCCATGCACCCTGAATCACTGTCGGAAATATCTATTGCCATTAGGTCATTTGCAAAAAAAAAATTCAACACATATTCTTTGGAAGTTTTATCTGAGGCATACACTTTATGTCCTATCCAACCTATCGCTTATGCGCAACATCCCCCTACCATTGAACACATACCAGGTAGACACTGAATACAGCAACAAAGAAACAACAGGATTCTAAAAATAATTAGCAAGACCGAAAGTACCTTCCAACCGCAAGATCGCAAGAAGTCCCAGAACCAAGCGCTAAGATCCCAGTTTCCCTCGGGAACATGCACTTCTGAACTAAGGACATGCAGATTCTGTATTGCCTTGAAGATGGTTGGGGAGGAATCTGGTACGAAAACACAGCAAGCGGACCCCACCAATTTACACACTCCACCACGTTCAGCCAGAATGACATCTAATGCAATCCGGTTTTGAAGTGCTACTAGTCTTATCGCCTTCTGTTCTAACGTAATATTATAGAGTATGTCCGTGGTCCGGTTGATGGTTCTCTCCAGTACTCTTGCTAGTTTGGCACAACAGATTTAGCTATATCTCACAAGATTTGTGCTGGGGTGTCACCATTCTCGTCCCGCCATGGACGAGCCTTTGACACTTCTTTTGTACTAGCTATAAACACCCCAGTTAACAGGATCCCTAAATAGCAGGTTCCCTGCCAATCCCTGGGCAACCATGGGAATGCTACATTACCGCAGACAAAGTAGACAGGTTCGCCTACATACAAAGGTCTGCTTTCCCCAGTCAAATTTGCAACGTTGGCACAACCTAGAAAATCTCCCATTGACTGAGTTCCATTCCTCTGTATGCAAAAGGAAACTGAATCGGGGCTATGATTAACAGTGTAAGAAGGAGGCATGGCATCCTTATTGCCTATTGGAGCCATCTTAAAAGAAATCAAAGATTGGAAAGGACGAGACAGTTTATCAGAAGGCCTAATAGAAGCAACATTAGGTTTACTCCTGTTTGCGAAAAGCGAGCATCGCAGGGGAGTCAAAACACGTTACTCAAAACTATTCAAATTGGTGCCATCAAAGTTCCCTGAGATGCTATCATTCCAACGGCCAAAGAACAGTGCTCTAAGAGAAGCATAGCAAGCAGTTGTCAAAGGTAAAGGATGAATATACCAACCTAGCCCCTTATCCCCGTGCTGCGGTAAATGTGAGCAGACCCAACAGTTAGACTTATTCAAAATGGCATGCGTAGCATTCATGATAAGTAGTAGAGTATTATTGTGGTACCTTTGTCTATGCTGGGAGTCCCTAGGTGACAGAGTATGCAAATGTACAAAGGGAGTAGGAACAGCAGGTATACTTTCAGTGGGCAACAAGGATTCTAAAGGATGCATTTCCTCAAGGTACCACAATCCTAGGACAGTGACTATTATAAACCCAAATATCATTATAAAAACACAGCAATACATTTTCGGGGCCCAGGCATTTTGTCCATCGTCCCGGTTGGTCACCCCCTTATTTACAAGTCCCATACGAGCGGTAGCAGTAGCAGGCATTGTAGTCTTCAAACGGATACCCCAATGTTCGTTGCTGGCGACCTCCCGCTCGAACGACTTCTTAGTCCTTCCACAACCCTAGCCAACAGAATCCCCTTTCTCAAATTTGGGCAAAAACAAGCCCTCAATGATCCTTTTCTTCTTCAAATGCACAGCCGAACTGTGCCGTAAGTCTATCAGATGCACAGCAAAACCGTGCCGTAAGTCTATTTTCTTTGACGCAGATTGTACCTAACTTTTCCCGGTACTGATTGATCTGGAAACAATATGTCGTCACTTTCTGTTGGAAGCAACGTTTCAGAAACAAGTGAAGATGCCAAATTTGAAATAGCAGTTTCCGGATGCAAAACGTTCGGAGAGTGTGGAGACAAAATGGCAGCTTCCCCAAGCCTCACGGGTTCAAAGAGATTCTCTGACACAATCTCAGTGCACCTTATTGCTTTGGGATCGTTGGTTGCAGTATCAGCGAGGGGTTCTGTTTCTTCTGTAACGTGTGGCAGAGGGTGAGGAAGTTTCTTGACGTGGGACGCGTGGATCCAGTTCTTTCTCCCAGAGACCAGCACCACTGTTTGGGTGACCAACAGGACTTGGAACGGCCCACGCCAGCGATGCGCAAGGCAGGAAGAGCGCTCGAATGCTTTGACGAGCACCCAGCTTCCAGGCCGTATACTGTGGACCGGGCCCTCGTATCCCACAGGTAAAGCTTCTCGTACCTGGTGATAAATCAAATACAGGTTTTTAGTCAACTGTCTGCAATAATCTGAAAGTAATACATTTTCAACATTTCTCAATGAATTGCATTTAGGAAGGTTCCAAATATTGGCAGGTCTCCCATTACCACCTCAAATGGAGAGAGCCCAGTCTTAGTTTGAGGGGTTGTACGCATAGATAATAACACGATCGGTAAGGCGTCCAGCCATTTTAGTTTGGTGCCGGCACATGTCTTAGCGAGCTTGTTCTTAATGATACCGTTGTGTCTTTCTACTAGTCCAGCGCTCTGAGCATGTCTGGCCGAATGGAACCGTTTGTCAATTTGTAATGCCGCACATATCTGCAGAATTACAGCAGCGACAAAATGTGGACCATTGTCCGACCAGATAACTCTTGGTAGCCCGAACCGCGGGAAGTATTCCCTTAACATGGTTTTTGCAGTAGTCATGGCTGTAGCATCTTTAACAGGAAAAGCCACAACCCATTTACTAAAAGCGCAGATAACCACCAGCACATATTTTTTATTATCACATCGTTCCATTTCAATAAAGTCAAAGTGGATAACTTCGAAGGGGACAGAGGGTGGCCCAAAACTTCCCCTTGGAGTTACTGTCCCCTTTCCCACATTGTGTTGTAGGCAAATCATGCAATCCTGGACATAGCGCTGGGCAATTTTCAAAATTTTGTCATTTACCCAAACTTTCTCTAACATTTTTGTCATCTTCTGGGCACATACATGCGTAGGACCATGGGCCATGATGACCATCATCATTAAATACGCGTCAGGGAGGAGCCATTTCCCTTCCGCTATATCCACCCAACACCCGTCATCATCAAGTTTCCCCAAGCTTTCAGCCCACCTTTTGGATTCTTCTAACGTGGCATCAGCTTGGATATCCCATACAGAGCCAACACCCTCATCCATTGCATAAGCATTTACAGTCTCCCTTGAAACATACATCTGCGTAAGGGGATCGGTAGCAGTTTGTCTAGCTATCTAATCAGCGAAAGCATTCCCTTTCCCTATGTCATCTGTAACCTTTTGATGTGCTGCACATTTCATAACTTATAACTGAGAAGGGAGCGCAAGCGCTGAGAGTAGTTGTACTATTACGGAGCCGTGTTGGATTTTAGTGCCATGTTAAGTTAGGAACCCTCTTTCTGACCAAAGTCTCCCAAAGTTGTGAACCACCCCAAAGGCATACTGACTGTCAGTATATATATTTACTGCAAGCCCTTGGGAAAGTTCACAAGCTCAGGTCAATGCTATAATCTCTGCGGCCTGCACATAATTATGCGTGATTCTCTTAGTTGCCACAACTGTGCTTAATGTGGTGATTGCATAAGCAGCTGTGGATGTACCATCCGGAAGTTTGAAGCAGGAGCCACCACAAAACAGTTCTCCTTGCGGATTATCCAAAGGGTTGTCTTTCAAATCAATTCTACCCTTTGTCTCTTGTTCGGTAATATACAGACAATCATGTGATTCTTCATCGCTGCAAGTAGTATCTTGCCGGAAAGGTAAGAGTTCAGCCGGATTAAGAACACAACACCTCTTAATTTGAATGTAAGGAGCAAACAAGATCAATTCATATCTTGTCAACCGTGCAGAAGTGAGGTGTTGCGTTTGAGTCCGGTTCAGTAGAACATCTACAGAGTGAGGCACCATCAGGGTTAAATCATGGCCTAGGACCATTCCCTCACTCTGTTTTACAGACACAGCAGCAGCAGTGACAGCTCAAAATATCTTGGCAAAGCGCATGCTACAGGATCAAGGGCGGAAGAAAAGTAACCGCACGGCCTATTCTTCCCTCCATGTTCCTGTGTTAATACAGCCAAAGCACATCCATCACATTCATGCACAAACAACACAAAGTCCTTTTCATAGTTTGGTGTGCCCAAAACTGGTGCAGAGCAGAATGCAGTCTTAAGCAAGTCAAATGATTGCTGGTGTTCCGTGTTCCATGGCAATGGCGAAGAAATGCCCTTCTTTGTCAAAGCCAACATCGGTTTGATCACTAGTGAAACATTTGGGATCCACAACCTACAGTAAGAAGCTATACCTATCAAGGCTGCTCTAACTTCCTTCTGTGTATTTGGGACAGACATGCCAGAAATGTGTTTTATTCTTTCAGGTGTCAATCTTCTTCCCTCCTTTGACAGGAGATAGCCTAAATAGGTGACCTCCTGGCAACAATATTGACATTTTTCAAGCAAAGCTTTGTGACCATGCTTAGCTAGATGGATAAGCAATAACACAGTGCCCTCCTTACAGGCACTCTCAGAGTCAGCAGCTAAAAGCAAGTCATCAATGTACTGAAGCAATGTACAGGTAGAGGGCAATTCAAGGGTATCAAGTTGTTCTTTCAAAGCCCTACTATAAATGCTAGGACTCTCTGTGTACCCTTGAGGTGCACGAGTAAATGTGAACGAGCGTCCCCCTAAGGCGAACGCGAACAAGTATCTACTATCCTTGTGTATAGGAATACTAAAGAAAGCATTCTTTAGATCCACCACACTAAAGTAAGTAGCTGTAGCTGGAATCATGGTTAGGATTGTCGTTACATCAGGCACAATTTGAAATTGTGCAGCCACGACTTTATTAATGGCACGTAAATCAATTATGAAACGGAATTGCATTATCGCCTTTCTTGTACACGGGTAAAATCGGACTATTACACAAACTTCCTGAAATTTCTTCAATCACCCCGCAATGCACAAAATCGGAAACAATGCATTTCAAAGCTCGCTCTCCCTCAACTGAAATCTTATACTAGGGAATGCGTGCCAGCTCAATTCCATGTTTTTTAACAGGTTCAATCTGTAAAACACCGACATCATTGTCGTCAACAGCCCACAAGCTCTCTGGTACATTAATGAATTCTGGCGGCAAAGGTCTAGTCAAGTATTGCGAGACAGAAAATTACTGTGGTGAAATCGTCATGCGCACTCCATCAGAAGAACAATAAATCACTGCATTTAATTCTTTTAACAGATTCAACCCCAGCAAGTTCTCTCCACAATTCGAAGTCAACAGAAATGGACGGTGGTCCGTAAAGGGACCCAAAGAAATGGGTACCGGCGAAGAAACCGGACAAACAACTGGTGTGCCAGAAAACCCTACAGAAACATTGGTTTGCCCTGACAGTGGAATGTTTGGAACCCGTGAATGATCAATGGAACACTTCTGTGCTCCAGTGTCTATCAAAAACTGACGTTTCCTATTTCCCACCATCATTTCAACATAGGGACCTTTCTGATTGACGGGGATGGGTGTAGGTTCCAAACCCTGCTTCGGGCAATCCCAACGAAACAGAATGTCATCAAAAGGAAGCTCTTCAGATAAATATGCAGCGGAAGGATGATCAAATATGTTCCTGGTGTCCACACTCGAAATCTGATTATCCTGCGAGAACCGTTGCTGAGGACTCTGTGTAAACTGACCTCTACCAGGGCCCCCTACACCCGGGCGCCCTCTGGATCATCTACCCATATTCCCGAATGTGTTATTCGACCTTTGTCGAAGGACGGGGCATTGTGCATGCCAATGATGATCTTGGCGACAATAGGCGTACTGGTTAGTGTTCACAGGACCCAAGGGCACATTCCCTTGCGGGACATACTGACCTCTAATCTGAGAACGACCTCCTCTGAGGCCTCTAACAATTTGCTGCAATAGCACTTTAGTTTTCAAATCACCTTTTCGTTTTTCAACTCTATATTTTTCATTATTGACACGGTTCTCATAGTACTGAGCCATGTGCAGTACTTCTGATTGCAATTTCACCTGCCAAGCGCTCTCAGAAGACATCATTTGTGACTGGATGTCAGGCAGCAATCCACACACAAATTTGTCCACAAATTACCTTTTCCCAGACTCTGTGCCTAGGTCTTGTCCACTGAAATCCGAGAATACCTGTTCGAACCGATTAAAGAACTCGGTAGCACCTTCAGACTTTCCTTGGACACAGGCCGTAAGTTTGTTCCATATAATTATTTTCTCTGGAATTATGGTTTTCAATTTTGCAATGATTCTATCGGGCAAAGTTAATATCACCTGAGGCGGTCTTTCACCAGCTGGCCTTTCTCCATCGAGTCTAGTTATATTTACCCATGTATCTCCCAACCCGGCACATTATCTATAGTTCTAATTTGCTTCCACAAATCTATGGGCAGGAGTACAGGGAATAACAAATCGATATCACCTAAGGTGAACACTGAGGATTGCAAGACGGACTCTATTTCTTTATAGAATCCTGTCGTATTCTTCCTAATATCAGGAATAGATTGCCTAATAGTATTCACTTCCTGTCTTGAGAACGGGACGTGAATGAACTGTGATAAATAATGTGTAGGAATGTTCACAGCAACTATACCCTGTGCAGCATTGGCGGCAACCTCAACCTTCGGGACAAATGTCGGAGGAACCTCTCTCATAGGCAACTGAGAAGTAGGTGACTCCGAACGCTTACTAAGAAACGGAGCTAAATCGAGCGCTAAAGCAGTCGAAGAAGTGTCAAGTGAAAAAGCTCTCTTGTAAATACTCAATAACTCTGTGGGACAACTAATCTTTCTCTTTACACAATCATCCTGTAGTTATTCAATCATTACCTGTATCACTTTCCTCTGCCTTTCTGGCGTATACTGACTATATGTGTCATATACTTCAACTGAAGTTATCGACATATCCGAAATCCATTTAAATGCGTCCTTCGTACAAATTCATACTTCCTCAGATATCGATTTACGACAAGGAAGGAACCGTTTCTGTACATACATACTTTCCTCCTCGTCATCATCATTCTGCAACTTTTCTAACTCCTTTCTATACCCAAATAACCTCTCGACATGCTCATTTACTTTCTCCACAGTGTTTCTTGAAAACGCTTAAGTATTTAGATCCCTTAACCCTTGCGGGAGATCTGTATTATTTAACTTTCCCCACATTACACATAACTGAATCCCTAAACCTTCAATAAAAATATTTTTCTCAGGAAAATTATCTATATTACAAAGTGTGGCAAAAACATTAACTTGATCATCCTTCTCCATACAATACTTAGCCCATGCAATTAACTCACGTTTCTTCTCCGGTGGTACAGTATTGCGAGTGACAACCTTTGACCCTGCGCCTCGATCGATTACAAGTGGCTCAGGACTACTTGGAAGAGAGGGCGCAGGCAAATCAATGGAGGTACTGTAACTGGTGCGATGAGAAGAGGTGGAGGAGCTGGAGGAAGGGGAACATTAGGAGGAGCAGGAACAACGGGAACAACAGCAGGTAGAGCAGGAATAACATGAGGCAGAGGCAAAGCAGCAGGAAGAGGAACATACGGAGGTGGCGCAGAGGCACCAGGCCTTCGTTCATTTAACAATTTATCTATGAATTCATCGGAAGCATGGAGGTCTTTGGAAGGATATATTTTTTGAATTCCAATTGAGAAAGCCCTATCCATATTTCTAATCGATTCAGAATGTTTATCTTGGTCATACAATAATGCTTTTTCTGCGTTCGTCTTATGACGGCGCAATTGCTTTTCTCTACTTTTAAGTTGTTGCAACGTTTCTTTTTTCCAATTCTGCAAAACATCAAATGCTGCAGGTCTAGCCTTTTTCTTTAATAGAATTGACTCTAAATACTCAATACGAGGGATTTCAAAACTACCATTTATTGGCACTGAAGTTTCGGATGCATGTCCGGTTTGCCTGTGCCAAATGTCATTAAATACTATATTTCCAATGCCATGCTTACAGTACATAGTACATGCCGGCGACCCCTCCTGTGGTGCCGGACGGCTAAATTCCAAAGATTGTCTATCACTGCGGAACAACGCCCTGAAGCAGGTAGACAATTTCCCAGGCATATCAAATTATTGGTGTTACCTGGTCAATAATTGTGTCTGCAGATACAATGCGCCAAATTCAATTAACAGGGTTGAATTAAGAGTCGTATCACGACTCACCTGAACAAACCTAAGGAGGTCAGATCAGATTTCAAAGAATCTTACCTAACTAATCTTACCTCGTGTATGGTGATTTCGGCAAATCTGCCCGCCTCGATAAGTGGACCCTCGTCAAGATGCCATCTCGGACCACAAGCTAATCGTCCAGGGATCGGGTCGTGCAGCGCTGTTGAGGTGTCATGTCTCGTTCAGTGGGGCTCCTTTTTGTCACACCGTCCGATCCCGGTCCGATAGCGTGTGTCAACCTTCAACAATCCGGCATCAATCTTGAGGGTCCCTATTCGGGCGCCAACTGTGAAAACAAAATCAAAATATCGAGGCTGAGTACCCCAAAAGGAAATACACCGAACAAGGGTTACAAAGAAACATACAAAGTACTTTATTTTATACTGAATCCAGTTACAAAAACAGAGCAAAATCAGATAGCTATCGTGGTTCAATGTGTTCAGTGAGAGACGCTGTACATTAGAATGCATTGGCTTTTTATACATTTTGTGAGCACGATGTCCAGTCCCACTTCGGGTTAATATTCCATTAATACATCTTCGATCTAGGGTTCATGCCAAGTCTCGAACAACCGCATGTAACTGGTTTGCTTTTAATACATGTATCAACAAGCCTATACAGCAACTGTGTATTCTGGGATTTTCCATGTAGATCTTCTTAAACATTAATACAATGTAGTTAAACAAGAGTTCTACGTTCAGTATTTGAATACATTGTCTTAGTATACTCGTGGATTAGTTTCTTTACACGAGTAATCCCTTACACACAGTTTAACAAAGGACAAGGTCTCAGTTCACGACCTCAACAAGTGGCTTGCAGGCAAGTTACATATTAGCTATGTACAGAGGTCAAGACGGCCATGTTGTATTTTTGGAATGACATCGTCCACCATTTTAACTCACAGGGTGACTTTTACAAAGCAAATCCTAAAATGGCGGATTGACCTATAATGGTGGCTTACATTGATTTTAAGTTCAGGACCTTGCAACACGGATTCTTTCGCAAACGACTTTCGAGCAGCTTGGCGTAGGCCAATATACATATATTTATTGCAATAGGAGGCACAATATAATTTCTTTTTTGACTAGCTGACACCACATGATGGAAAACGGACATTGGGGCTGGGACCAATGGCCTGGCATCCCCTATGGAGTAGGCTGACCATGCGCAAGGCTGTACAGGTTTTTACTGTATATGGATGATGATGGACACCTTTTAAAGCTCTTGCTAGCTCCTTTTTTGCTCTGAACATTCTTGAGCAGCAGAGTTCTTTGCTGGCACATCGATTTTTTGTATAATTAAAATGTGTTATCCTTGCAAGAATCTCTTGGGCTTTTTTCCCTAGTGGGTTCTATTTTTTCTGGTATGTGCGTTTAGGGGCATGCCTTCAAATGGTGACTCCGACATGATCCCAGCTCCCCTGTACCTGGGGAGGTGTCCAGGCAGCTTTTCTGAAGGGGTTGAGCCCACCTACACTGACCAGTCCTAAAACACGCATATTTCCCAGTGGCCATGCAGGAGCCGTCTTTGCAGAATTCCTGCCTGATCTTTGGAGCGGGCCATGGCTCTGAGGAGAGTGCAGGCTGGTGTTGTTGGAACCACGTGACGGAGGAGTTTGGGTGAACACGCACATGTAAGCACAGCCTTGAAAGTGATAATATGTAGGGGACAGATGTATGGGAGAGTGTGAAGAGGGTGAATGCGCAGAGAGTTAAATTGTTGGTGTGTTGTGGGTCTGGTTTGTTTTATTTTTTGGTATTATTAATGTTTGAAGGAGAATATTAACGAAAGGAAAATGGAATGGTAGGGAGCCTCCTCGAGGTAGAGGAGAAGGTCGTACCACAAGCAGTGTATTACTGAGGAAAAAAGGAACTACATAGGAGCCCTGCAATGGGCTAGGAAATAGTAGTCATTTTTATTTAAGCTTCTAGTTTTAGCTTGTTTTGTTCATCTTTTAGTGTGTAGGGAGGAGTCCCAGCAGCGGCACATTTTTTTTCTAATTGTTGGTGTGAATTGAGTGTGTAGTGTGTGAGAGTAGGAGGTTGGGGAGAGAAGAAAGGGGTGGGAGAAACTATCTTTTGACTTTTTGTGGGGAGGGAGGAGATGACGGACCTCCATACCCTACGAAATACACCAGGCATACACACAGTTGCCCCTGCAGATCCCATGCCCACCCCTACAGCAACTGCACCAAGCGATACAAAAATATGCACTCCAGAACATTTCCCAACAGGCAGGTGGCACAAGCCCATTTAATGGAATTCAATGGGGCTATTTCTACGGTTCTATACACTAAAGATCTGGATGTAAAAGTACGGAGGAGGGTGTTAAACGCTCCCATATTGTACTCTGAGAGCTCTCCTGTACACCTGCACAGCAGAGATCTGCTTAGTAAGTTGAACAAGACAATCACATTTACTGATCACAGCATTGTCTGCACCACACCAGGGATGTGCACAATGAGAGCGATGGTGATAATACAAGTAATGGAGGGTGATGTCGTGGTGGCAAGCCTCACACGTGGTTGGACACCTGCTGTCTGCACTTACCCTTGCTCCTGTCACCTGCTGGCTGCACTTCTTGTTATTGTTTTGAGCCGATGTACAGCACTGCCCCCTCCCCTTTCCCCTGGCACTTTTCCCTCCTCCCTCCCCTGCACGTGCACAATCTCAATGTCATTTGGCCTAGTAAGATCGTTGTCTCTGTCCTCCCTATGTTCCCGCTTCCTTTGCCTCGTCGCGCCTTGAAACATTTGTGTATAGGCGTGTTACAAATGCCATATCATATCATATCATTATCAATATCACATCATGATGTTTGGCTTTAAAGAAGCAACGCGAGTACATATAACACTAAAGGCTGGAGCAGTATTACCCTGAGTGAAACAATACCGACTATCAAGAGAGACAGAGAAGTGAATAAAGGACACAATAAGATGCCCTGCTCAACCAATGGATAATAGTGCCATCCACTGTACTGTGCAATATGGTGATCTACCCTGTCAAAAAGGCAATGGGGGCAATTGGAAAATGATCCAGGATTTATTCCCCCTAAATGATGTGGTACAGAAAGAATTTTCTGTCGGTCCGAACCCGGCCACCATTTTGTGTAGCATCCCCAATGAAGTGACCCACTTCACGGTGGTAGATTTAAAGAATGCCTTCTTTTCGATACCCTTGCACCCTGACTCACAGTACCTCATTGCCTTTACCGATGGCGGGAAAGATACAAACACACTTGTTTGCCACAAGGGTACTGCGAAATCCCAAGCATCTTGAACAGAATCCTCCACACTGAAATAGGTAACATCCAAGTGCCAGCACGGTTATCCAGTACGTGGACGACTTGCTTGAGTGTAGTGAACGTGAGCAGAACTGCTGAAGAGACTCCATCACTCTTCTACAACTTTTGGCTCGCAAGGGGTACAAGGTTGACAGTGGCAAACTCCAGTATTGCCAGCAGGAACTGATGTACTTAAGCCAATTAATAACAGCAAACGGCAAAAGAATAATACCAGACAGAGCGTCACCTGTGCGTTCCACGCCCAGACCTGTGACGGTGAAGGACATGCACACATTTCTAAGGTTGTGCACTAACTGCAGAGCATGGATATACAACCTACACAAGACCGCTCCTGCAGGGCCTCAAAGAAGCACACACAGGAAATCACAAACTCAAATGGAAAGCAGACACAATACAAAATGTCAATTATTTGAAGGAAGTAATATCCACAGCCCCAGTTCTTGCCACCCCAGACTAAATCCAAGAAGTTTACATATTCTCACATTCAAACTGCAAGCTTATTAACTGTTAGATATATTTTCTGGAGGAGCTACACCTAACCATGGGGTGTTTTAGTATTTTGATAAATAGTGGTATCTTATTGTGGTTTAAATATTATTGTAGTGATGCATTGATGGCTTCCCTTTATAGTGGTAAAACTCCCCTCAGAATGTAGTCTAACACCTGTACTGGGTTCTTTTACAGTTCCAGCTACCGGATTTATTACACTTAGTATGTGATATTATCACTTTCTCTCAGCAACTTATCTATGATGCTGATGTATGCTCTATCAGCCAAAGTGCAAAACATATCATATTATAAACAGGTGACTGTATACACACACACGATACACCCCTAAACTCATTTACTAGGAAAACTAAAAAGCTACTTCAGATTTTACCACCTGTGGTAAAAAGAATTACCACCTCTAGCAAAATAAGCCTAGTCCCTGTGAACTCTCAGTCTCTGTGCTAATGAGTGCAGTCATGAAAAAAAAAAAACAAGTCCATGGGCCTCATTACGAGTAGGGAAGTAATGAAAAAAGGAAGGCGGAATGCAATTACTGGCATCGTTAACGGGTCTGGGCCATTACGAGCCGACAGCCCACCAATACCGCCACCGCCCATACTGTGCCCCTTCTTACCGGCATGCGCGCATACACGTGCCCCTTCGCTGCGCCAATACCGGGTTGCTGCTAACAGGAGGACATCACAAGTTACGCGGGCATGCACTTACCGGCATACCGAAGGCGGTAATTAGGTCCTGCACGACGGCGGCAATACAGGCATCGTGGACCACCAGTAAATAGCAACCTGCAGTGCAGGCAACTGCCACAGGTGCACACAATCACCACAGGTGGAGTCAATGGAGCCTGTCCCAGTACAAAAGGAGTACACCCACACACCACACCCCTTCCTATACCAAAATGATCCCACTAACTGCTGCAATCATGGGGCTGGAGGACATGCCTGCACTGCTAAAACAACAGCAACAACAACAACAACAACTACAACAACAGGCAGCACAGAGGAGATGCAGGAGGAGAAGGAGGGTGAGACAGGCCCCGCAAGTTCGACCAGTGCAGCCAGTGGTACCAAGTAGGCAGCCACCAATCCCTCGCATCAGACGCACAAGCAGGCCACCATGGGTATGTCAAGCGATGCATAACTAAACATGATTACAACTGTGCCAATGCCGCTAGTGTGATTAGGTACAGAGTAGCATACACTGTAGTAATGGGTGGCAAGACATTGTTCCACATCCACAGTACCTCCGCATCAGCGTGCAAGTGAACACCCTGCATCATCTGTACAACTCAATCCACACTAGTAGACCATTGTGCAGTACACAATGTTTCAAATTAACCTGTGTGCATGCATCCAGGGACATGTGCATGTCAACACCAGATAGCTGCAGCCATGGCCATTAATCCCAAAGGTGTCAGCTCAGATTGACTCACACATACCTGTTTGTGCTCCCATGCAGGTGATGGAGGCTATCCCTTGAAGCTGTAGCTACTTACCCCTGTACGGAACCCGGATAACAGGCACGAAGAGGAGTACAATCGGGTTCATACCCGTACCCGTGTTGTGATTGAGCAGACCTTTGGTCTGTTGAAGGCACGTTTCCGCTGCCTAAGCAGGTCTGGTGGAGCACTCCTTTATGGCCCTGAGAAGGTGGCAAAGATCACCATGGTCTGTGTCATGCTGCACAACATGTGCATCCGGGGAAACGTACCACTGCCACCTGACATTGACATGCATGCACCGGGTGAGGATGATGAGGATGATGATGGAGGAGAAGCAGCACCCCTGGCAGTACCTGATGCACAAGATGGCCATACTGTACGGCAATCACTGATTGACGATTACTTCTGAACCACAGGGACGTTGATGGTAATGTGTCAGTACTACACTGAGCACTGGGACCATGTGGACATGGACACAGGGTGTGTGGGGAGTTGGGCACTGTGCGCTGTCATTAATAGAATGAACACACACCAAATGAACAATGTCCAGGCATGAAATGATTTTGAACACAACCAGTGTATTAAGAAAAATAACAATATAGTACTTCCTCCATCCACCACTCACATGCCCTCCGCCCTCCCCCAAAATACCCAAACATCCCATACCCCCCAAACACCCCATACCCTCCAAACACCCCATACCCCCCAACACCCCATACCCCCAAACACCCCATAACCCCCCAAACAAGCCATAGCCCCCAATAAACACCCTCTTAATCCCCTCAACACACCAACACCACATCCTCCTTCACCCATTGTCATCCCACACAAGATGTGTTTGGACCGGCTATTTCCCAATTTTTTTTGTGTCGGGGGCAGCTTTTCTGTGTGCCTTGCACTGCGCCTCATCATCCGCATAGGGCTTGAGAGAGCCAAGCTTGCAGGTGTGGTCGATGGGGTGGAGGTGGATGGGATTTGCACCGCCGGTGAAGGTTGTTGGTGCTGCATGTGTTCCAGCATCCTGTTTAGGACCTGTGTGACCGCCCCCAAATTGTCACGTATGATTATGGCACTCAAATTGATGGCCGCAATGGTTCCAGCATTCGCCTCCCAGATCTCATGGCGTATTTGCTCACCTTCGGCCACATACTGTCACACCAGCTCGATCACTGAGTCCTGGTGGGCCTCTACCCTCGACAGGCGTGCCTCCATGTCAATGGGGGCTGAGGAGGTGGAGGGTTCTGCGGCTGGGTGAGCCATTGCAGGGCTGGCCTTTGAGGTGCTTGTCAGATGCAGACTCTGCAGTTGAACCGCTGGTTCCTGCATGGGGCTGGACGGAGTGCCCTGTGTGGAGTGGTGGGGAGTGAACGGAGGCTTGGTGGTGCTGGAACATTCGACATGGATGGTGCCATCATTGTCCTCGTATTCCTCCACGTGCACATCCACATTGCTGAGGGGGGCTGTGGCTGCTGCCTCACCCACTGAACTGGTGGCAGCGGACTCTGTGCCACCAGCCTTGCCTTTAGCAGTTGTTGCCAGCTCAGTATTTGCAGTCTTGTCCGCTGCTGTTATCTCCTCCTCAGACAGGTCTGGCCTGTACAGGCGCCCTGGATTGCACTCTGGCCCGCAGTGCTGCCCCGGAGGTGGTAGGCCTAGTGCCCTTTGGTCTGGCCCTGGATGTTGATGCCCTTGGGGCAGGGTCCTGCCCTTCACCTCTGCATCAGTGCCTGTGGGGGAACAAGAGATGCAGGGCATCAGTGATGGTGTTACATGCAAGATGCATGAGTTAGTGCTGTATAGTATTTAATTTCTCATGCATTGCATTCTTATAGGTGTGTCCCACAGGGTACTTTCAAGGGGGGGCATATTGGCATAAGCCGTGGCCTCTCCATTCGGCACTGATGTGTACCAGGTGGCATACCGTTGTATTGTGGTTTGTCTGACATGCGAATGGTCCCTGTGTGTTGGGTGTCTGTTGGTAATGGGATTGGCATGCAGCATGCATTTCATTGTGCCATAGTTTGGGCCTCTACCTGGACATGGATCTGTATATGTGTGTATGATGGGCCATGCATTGGCTTGGCTCACTTTAACATCTGTTTTACTACGTCATTGTTTAGCCTACTGGGGTTTGCAGGGTCACTCACCTACATCTCCCGATGTCGCCGCACCCGTCTCCATTTCACCAAAGCCCTCTATGGACTCCATGTATATGGTTGTGCTGCAGGTCTCTTCCCAGCGCATACATTTTACTGGTGAGTGGGCACCCCCGCCTGTGGCCATGGACTCCCTGCGACAGGATGCCAGGATGTTACGGACCCGGAGACGTAGGTCATCCCATTGTTTTTTACAGTCTTTAACTGTGCGGGTGGGTGGTGCCAACCGCTGACACCTTACGCGCAACCTCCTCCCATATTTCTTTTTTCTTAGTTGGACTTCCCTTTTGAGGTTGTTTGCAAACACCTCATCTGCATGGGCTGCAAGAGTATCAGCCAGCATGTGCGCTCCTCATCGAAGAAGCACTTCTTGCGCAGGCGGGGGGTGGTCTTGCAGGTAGCCTTGGACATGCTGGATGGTATGGCCCTGCTCTCTCCTCTGTAGCACTGCTGGATTGTGAGGATTGCAATGGATTGTGTTTTTAAAGATGGCCGTCAGCACATTTCCCATTCAGATGCGATGATTTTACTTCCGGGTCCAATATTACAAGCCTGGTACTAGCATGATGTTATTACCGGGTTGTTATTAAGGGGTTGCTCCTTGGCGGAGGTGGTATCGGCGGGTCCCGTGATGGCGCTGTTGGGGGGTTGCAAGGCCTTTAGCGGCATGGCGGTGCTGCTATTACCGGCATGGGGGTTCGTGCGTGCTCGCGCACTTGTAATCAGCTGCTATTAGTGGCGTCCAGGGTGCACGGATGTGCTATTACCTCCATGCCGTTAATGACTCAATTTTTAGAGGGATTCTCGTAATGAGGTCCCATATGTTTTAAGTTTCCATTTTTATATATCAATGATGTTCAGAATTGTTCAGATAAAATACATCATGCGATATAAGCAATGTGCACAAAAAAGAAAAATAGATTATATTTTACATTACAACGTTTGCACCCATCAAAAGGCTCCCCCGATCATTATCGTAACTAATGTCCTTGTACATGAATACATTGGCAGAAAATTCAGCTTGAGAGAGAGAGAGAGAGAGAGAGAGAGAAAATCACAACAGCAAAGCTTCTTCTTTCATGAACATTTGAAACTGTATATAATTTATGTTAAGGATATGTTACTCGGAATGTGTATCTGTCTTGATCCATGCCCCAGACCCCCTCAAGTACAACAGCCCCCTGGCAGCAGTGGGGCTATAGCCCTTCACAGTGGCCCCAACGGCCTTTAAACTCCATCATAAGAATACATGGAGTCAGTCCTGGCGCCTTTGGCGACAGGCTCATTATAAGGAATAGGGCAGTACTAGTTTTGGACCTTAATCCAACATGGAAGTCTGTTACACAGCTCAGTTCTTAGAACTGAGCCATGCAGACTAGTGTTTTGGGTGTGGTCGGGCCTTCAGGTGTGGCTGGCTATATAACCCATGCCCAAACTGGAATATACGTTTTGCATTATTCTGCGCTCCTGCAGCGTAACGCTCACTGTGTCCAGCTCCTGCTCCTCTGCTTCTCCCTACGGCCCGATCCTGAAGCCTTCGATCCAAATTCCATCACCAACCTGGAAGAACAAGAACAGCATTAGCAAGCAAGTACACTTACCTGTGAGTAGCAGGTCCTGAATTCATCCTGCGCTTCGTTTGCCTCGCCCATCTCCGGATTTCACCGCAAGCTGTAAAGGTAAAGAAACAAGGACCGCATTAATAACAACTCTTACCTGGGTAAGCAGCAGATCCTGACATTACTCTGCGCTTCGTTTACCTCGCCCATCTCTGGATTTCACCGCAACCTGCAAGGGTGAAGAAACAAGGACAGCATTAATAAAGCACTTACCTGGGCAAGCAGCGCTTCAATTGCTCTTCACTCCGGAACATCACAGCAACCTGCAGGAAGAAGGGAAGAGAACACAGGTGTCAGGAATGGCACTCTGTCAAGAGTGGCACAGGGTACCCAGGTAGGTTTTGGGTGGCTGTGCTGAAGTAAGGTAGCAGATAAGCACACACAGCAGGAAGTTCAACAAGAAAGAATAGTAGGAAACTGTAGCTGTGAGCCAAAAGGGGCAAAAGATACAACGGTACAAACAAACTGGATTCCCTCTTGGGGTGTATGCTGAAATGGGAAAGAGTGTTCCACGAACCTTAGGAAACTCCAGCCTTCTGCACAGATTGCTATAACAGAGGCCCACGCTGTATGCTCATGGCTGGGAACAACAGCAGTGGGTGTCTGTAACACTGGAAACGTGACAAGGGAAGGGGCAGAGGTTGCTTGCCGGAAACCAACAGGCAAGCTCTGTACAAAGGGATTACATAAGACACATGAGAAGACAAGAACAGAAATATCCAGCGAAAAGGAAGTCAATGAGCAATCTAGCAGAAGGAAATGAAGGAAAGGCAGTTAGACTGAAGTAGATAACCTAAGGTGGAGTACAGAGGACTCAAGGAAGAGAACAAGGGAGCAGCAGTCAGGAAAACAGAAGGGCTGCAAAGTAGGAAGCAGGTCTGCAGTCAAGAGTGGCACTAGGTGCAGGCAAACTGTAGTAGACTGCGGAGGACTGTAGTAGGCTGCAAGGCAGGAAGTCCAGAAGAACAGGACAGAGAGAGATTAGTAGTAGGCGACAGACAGAGAGCCAAAAAGAATAGGGTCGTGAGGTAGGGAGCACAGAGGAGCAGGGCTGTAGGCAGATAAGTTTAAAACAGGTTGTAAGGCAGAGGTGTGTAGCAAGCCGCAAGGCAGGGAGCCCAGAGGACAAGGGCTGTAGGCAGCGGAGGGAGCAGGCTGCAAGGAAGGATTCCAGAGGACAAGGGCTGTAGGCAGCGAAGAGGTGCAAGCTGCGAGGTAGGGAGCCCAGAGGACAAGGGCTGTAGGCAGCCGGAGTGAGGCAGGCTGCAGGGCAGGGAGCCCAGAGGACAAGGATTGTAGGCAGCCGGAGTGAGGCAGGCTGCAGGGCAGGGAGCCCAGAGGACAAGGACTGTAGGCAGCCGGAGTGAGGCAGGCTGCAGGGCAGGGAGCCCAGAGGACAAGGACTGTAGGCAGCTAGAGTGAGGCAGGCTGCAGGGCAGGGAGCCCAGAGGACAAGGACTGTAGACAGCTGGAGTGAGGCAGGCTGCAGGGCAGGGAGCCCAGAGGACAAGGACTGTAGGCAGCCGGAGTGAGGCAGGCTGCAGGGCAGGGAGCCCAGAGGACAAGGACTGTAGGCAGCCGGAATGAGGCAGGCTGCAAGGCAAGGAGCCCAGAAGAGCAGGGCAGCAGGGAGTGAGCCCAAGATGCAAGAGACTGCGCTCTTGCAGGAAGCTGCTTATATACAGCCCTGCCCTGTTCTTAGGCAGGCTAATTGACGGCACCTGGAGCAGCACACCTGAAGACAATCTGCCTCCTCCCTTTCTTGTCCTGAGCAGGTGGAAGCAGCACTGGCCGCTAGGGCTTCTGGGGATTGTGGTCCCAATAACGATGAATGAGAATAGCCAGGAATTGAGGACTGTAGCCAGGTGCATTATGGTAAATGTAGTTAATTGAATAAAACAAGAAAGAACCAAAGTTGAGCAAATGGAAATAAAAGACCAAGGCGTGAATAGGAGTTGTTCAAAGAGGATTAGGAGGATAAATGAGTACCAAGTAGTCCATGATGGTTGCCAGTGCGTGCGCCAGTGGCGCGGGCATGACAACAGGTTAACAACTTACTCTAAATAAACAGTGCTGCGCTCTGTGCATGAACAACTTACCGTAGTCTTTGCCATCCGGCGCTGCAGCTCCGAAGTCGCACCCATCCCTGTGGAAACAAAAAGAGACATTATTAGAGAAAAAGCATAGTGGAGCAAAGTAACGCCGAGAAGACAGAGCAAAACGAAGGGAGAAGAAAGAGACAGAATAAAGACTGAAAGACACTATAACTCACCTGAACACAACAAGTAGAGTCGAAGTCACAGCCGGTCTGGACCGCACATAAGAGCACACGGACCAGTGAAGCAATTAGGCCCACTGAACGCCCACACCTACCACGCGTCCCTGCACAGAGACGCAGGACGGAGAGTTCAACGCACAAAAACCTAAGGTGAGAAATAACCCCAAGGGAGGGGATTTGTATCAGAGGGAGGTGGGAGACCACCCATCACGGGCCCAGTATCTAAACCCTCCATTCTCCTGTTATAGGTGCTACTCAACGTCTGGCACATAACCAATCAGAGAGGGGTCCGGGATAGTGCACAGCCTTCCATCCAGTTTTGTGTGGCGCCCCCGTGGATACCAGGTGAGCATAACATATCCTGTTAGTTTAAACATTAATAAACATTATACATGAAAGCAGTCTGCTAATCCCTTCTGGCTCCCTGCCATGCATTCATGCAGCAAGTCCTCACATATGACTCATATTTACTTAAACATTGCTGAGATTCCTGACTAGCTGACAGTGGAAAACCTTCTCACTTGGTTCACCCACTGATAAGGAATGTCCCGACCCCAGCAAGCCTGCCAGCACTGTCTCAGCCTAGCTCTCGGGAAACCCTCAAGAATGTCAACTCCTGGATGCCAGTGGATGTCTGCCTCCCATGTGGTTCCTGCACATCTGAAGAGCACACCCTCTCCCAGTTCCTTTTAAAACCTGCCACTGCCACTCAAAATTAATTCTTCCCCTTAACTAGATCATGTCACCCCATCCGTCCTGCCCAGTATTTTTCCCATTGAAAATGACAGCTTTGCAAAACTACGAATATGACATTTCCTTCCTGCTCAAACACAATAGTGTTCTTTTAGCAGCGCATATTTCATATTCCGTTAGCTTGCCACACAAACTGCTGCTCTGCTGCACGCTTAAGAAGATCTCATTGAATGAAGCAACACACCTAAACCTCATTGCAGAAGAGCATTTCAAAATCATTTTCAGGTAATTTCATTTGGACCAATTTACACTAATTTATGTTAAGGATATGTTGCAGGTTACTGGGAATGGTTATCCTGCTAGTTTGTGTTAGTATTTAAATGTACTTCAAGTCATTCCAATGAAATGTTACCTTGAAATAGAACATTTTTAAACATGTGCTCGCTGCAATAATGTGTGCATTTCCATCTGGTGTGCGCCGGCTGCAATTGCCATTTATAATTTTTGTATTTCTATGTTTCTGTGCAAAACCCACACTAACACTATATGTACATGAACCCCTTGTTAGGCAGAATCACATGCAGTACCCTTTGGGAACACTACAGGCAATTAAGACTACAAGTGCAAGCACAATTTCACCTTTGGTACAAGCACATACTACACAGTAAAGTGGTAGCGATGGCTGAGCAGCCAGACTTATATTAAGAATTTAAGTGAGCATTAGAACTAGTTACACAAAGGCGAAACTAATACAGTGATTCAAGCAAACACTTACTCAAGGTTTCTTGGTAAAAGAATATAAATGTATTTACTCAGTCAGTTTGAAAACATTACACTAGCACAACCATCTCAATATCACACACTAATAAACCACAAAAATACACTGGTAAATAATGAACAAGTTTAGCTCCTCTGAAGTGGGAGCAAAATGGCACTACAGATACTTAATAAAGGGGTAAGAAGACAAGGTTATAAGAATAGACAGCCCAAATAAATTCATAGGCAGGGCAAAGGGTTTCAGTTAGCTACAACTAGCAATTCAATTTGTAGGCCTAGGCCAAAGACAATGGTTCAGAGTCTTTGTATAGAATAGGACAGTTCTGGTTGTAAAGTGTTAAGTCTTTGCCACAGAGTTTAGAAGAATTTGGCTAGGCGAAAATATGTTTAGGGAAGGATAAGCCATCGAAGTTAAGAAAGTTTCCACGAACTCTCACAATGGCCGAAAAGACTTCTGGGCTGCTTTTGCACAGTACCTTGTTAAAGAATAAAAGCTGTAGCTGAGGCAGTTGTTCCTTGCAGTTCCTGAGATCTTGCTTTTCCTGACCTTCAGTCATGGGGACGAGAAGGAGGATGTCGGGAGGTTCCTGCACTGCCCAGGGTTGAGGCCAACAGTTTAGCAAGAGGTTGGTTTAAGGTGTGAGTGCCTCAAAGTCCACGAGCTGGTTTCCTTCCCTCTGGCTATCCGGTTTTCAACGGCACTCTGATGAAAATTCTACCAGATGCGGACGGTGTCCAGGCGGCTTGCGAGTTGGTTGTTCCAACCAAACTCAAGGTAAGAAGTTAACCTTGAAGGGCTTCTCTGTCGATGGAGTTTCAGGTAATTCGGACCTGCAGCAGGGCTTCACTGGTCATCCAGGAGTTGCAGCAATCCTCTTTCTTCAGCTCATCTTCGGTTCTTTCATTCCAGTGGTCGACTCTGCTTTCCAAGTCCCAGAGACCTGCTTTTAAACAGTTTTCCCCCCATTCATTCCAGCCTGGCTGTCACTCACACAGCAGGGTGGCTGTCCTTGATGGACAGCCAGCCAGCCAGTCATGCCAGAGTGCATTCAGGTCTCCTAGGAGACTAAGCACAGGGAGTTTCGGGAACCTCCCTCACATCCTGTCCACCCCAGACACTCAGACACCAGAGGAGGGCTTCAGCACTGAAGCCCGCCAAAGGCCAACAAACAAAGGGACCCAACCGGGTTTGGCGCGCAGAGACAAACACAAGAAGGACCTTTCCTAAAAGAAATGGTGAAAAAAGATGACCGGAGTCTGTTTTTACAGATGGGTCTGGGGCGCCATATTGAAAAACATGGCTGCCCCGATTTTTAGCTACTGTTGTACGTGGTTGGGAAAAATCATGGCAGTTTGATATAAACAACTGCAACCAGCCATTTAAAGTAGGAAAGGGTAACATTTGACTGTTACATGAGTGTTTTGACTCAGGGGAAGCTGGGTAACCCCTCCAGCACTCTATAGGAAGATAGTGTGTGCTGGGTTAGTAAATCTAAAGAGACTAGTATCGTCAATTTAACTTTACATGCTCTGGGAGATGGTAGTCAGTCCCAGAGAAGGTATTTAAACCTTGGGAAGTCTGAAAGACATCCCTGTGTCACTGCACTTAAGGTGCTGTGTGACACACAGAAAAAGATGATGCCTATGGAGTTGTTTTAAAACTCCATAACCAAAGAACACAAAAGTAAACCACACATCACAATACATGGAAGAGTGGGAAAAAAGGTAAACAAGTCAAATCTTAGAAATCCAGCAAAGTTGCTGGTGGTCTCAAAAGGTAAGGGAAATTAGCACATTTTGAGAATCCTCCCTAACACCCCTGTAATTCACAGCCCCCAGTCATTCCTAAAGAACGCTGTGCTAACCCAGAAAAGTACAATGGGCCACAAGCCACTGGCCTATTGCAGTGGAACACTTAATTCAGTGATGCAAGACCAATTTGCGGGTGAACAGGCACTCACTGCAGCTGTGTTTGCAATGGAAAAAAGTTCCACAATTTTAATGGGATGCTCAGTAACTTCGTACATCGAGCATTCACTATTTGACATTTTAGAAAGGTCAAAATCTACCATGACAACACAGAGGGCATCTCCATGTAAGATTATCCTCTCAAACCCAAACATTCATGTTGTGCGATGCAAAACCATAAACCCTGCCACTTTTCTGACAGAAGTACATACAGATGAAGATTTAGAAAGACATGACTGTGCCACATATGAGGGTGAGGTGGATGGCATTCCTAAAGGAAAGGATAGCCCATTGGGGGAGGGGAAGTGCTTTTCGTTGACGGGTCAGCAACAATTGATCAAGACACAGGACAAAGGCATACACGCGCGGCATTAGTGTGCCTCAAAGGAGGTGAATATGAAACACTAGTGATGAAAAGACTATACATGCACTACAACAATCCAAGCAGCAGAGCTTGTGGTACTCATCGAAGCACTACATGCATCACAAGGTTGCAACATGTCCATTAATTTGGACTCAGCACACGTCACTACAACAGTGCATGCCAGGTTGTCATGCTGGAAGAGGAGGGGTTTCCAGAGAGCAGATGGTTCCCCTGTACAACATGTTATACTGATGGATACATTGGTTTCCTCATTGGCACAATACTCTGTGGTGGTCGTCGTCAAATGTGCCACCCACACCAATAACATAGATGAAATTTCATTAGGAAACACTACGGCAGATGCTGCGGCTAAAATGGCGGCCTATCTCCCTGTCCCAGTAATTTCCGAATATGTCCTGATGACACCAATACACGATTGTCAAAACATACCGGACACATCATTGCCTGTTGCACATCTCATTAAGCTGCAAAGCAAAGCGCCAAATGAAGAAAAGGAAATTTGGGCCAAAAGAGGGGGTAAACAGTCCCCAACAAATATGTTATGGTGCCAGGAATGCTCTGGTAAAGCAGTAATGCCTTATGCACTACCAGCAATAGCTTTTGACCAACTTCATCACCCCGCCCACAGCTCAAGACAAGACATTGCATCAGACATACAGGAAGATTGGTTTGTCCCCGATCTTCAGGAGCATCTCGACAAAAATGATCAGACATTGTACCACATGTCAAAGTTTCAGCACAGGCATGACGTTCTGGACACTACAAGGCAACTTGCCTCGCCCTATTGGGCCATTCCGCAAGCTACACATAGATTATGCCAACATGGGACAAAGATGCTATAGGTCACGGTACTTGATAGTTGTGGTCGGCCCCTTTTCACAGTGGGTCGAAGCAGGAACTTGTGCACACCCAGATGCCAAATGTGCTGCTAAATTCCTTGTCCATGAAGTGTTCCCCTGATGGGGCCTGTGCAATGTACTGAGGTACGATAATGGCACAGATTTTTTCAATTAGCTTTTTAAAAAGATAACAGCACTACTTGGTATTATGCAATGGATGTGTTCAATTCATCACCCCCAAGCCAAACGCTGTTGTGGAATGGATCAACATTTTGCTCAAGAGCAAACTGTATGAGCTGTGCATCATGTTGAAAAATAACTGGGTTCACTGCTTACCCTTGGTGCTCTTCAGTTTACGTACACAACCTAGCAAAGACCACCATCTATCACCCCACGGGGTGGTAACTGCTTTGGGCATAAACACACCCATATCCCCTTTAAGAAGAGCATCAAATGCCCATAAAGCAGCTGTGGTCTTGGATGAAACATTCAAAGAGAATCTGACAACACTAACACGTGCCATCAAATGCATTTCATGACAAATTGTACCGCCCGAGCAGGAGGCGTAACAGACACCACACACACAGCAGTAGCACACTGCCCATCTACCTACCACTCTTGCCTGGAGAATGTAGCTATTTCCGTAGTTTTGTCTGAAAATGGAACAACCCCAGGTTCCATGGCCCATACAATGTCATTTTCTCAATGCCTCTAGCTGTAAAAGTAAAGAAGCTCCACTATTGGAGTCACCTCTCAGATGTGCATAGAGTACCCCCAACCAGTACTCAACTACCCTGAGTGGCCACATCCCTGCTCTCCCACCTCAGTTCCAAGTACCAATTCAGCCAGTTGCGATAGTAAAGCAAACAACTGCAAAATATTATCAGGTATATAATAAAGACAAAATAACACAATCCTGTTATTAAATAAAACATCTCTCTCTCTCTCTCTCTCTCTCTCTCTCTCTCTTTCTCTCTCTCTATCTCTCTCTCTCTATCTCTCTTCATTTCCCCCCTCCATTCCATTTTCCCAGAGGGTACTGCATACAAACCTTGCCTAACACTGGTTGCAGCAGTGGGATAAATTGTTGAGTTGTTACATTGAGAGTTCTGCTTTACTTTTGTTCGAATAGTAACCTTCAAAAGACTAAGCACCACTAGAAAAGCAATTGTAACATGCCAGATATGGATAACTTCAGACAGGAAGCCCTGATCATTCTAACAGTAGAGCAACTGAAAGAAATGTGTAAGGTCAGGAATCTCTCTATAAAAGTAAAGAAAAATGTATTGATTGAAAGATTGTTGAATCATCAAAACCTGAATAGTTAGGCCTGTCACACCTGCTACTTCAGAACATCTGGAAAATGTTGATGAGGATGATAATGATTCAGAGTCTAACTCTAATATTATTGAGGAGTCAGAAGAGTTAGAGGAGTCTCAGGATGTGAGCCCCTCTTTACTGCAACAAGTTCTTAGGCCTCAACTTTTAGCCACAGGGACCCTACCAGGTCCAGTACTGAGTCCAGAATGAGTCTCTCTTGAAATAATTAGACTTGAGTTAGAGCTCAAAAGATTGAAACTCTAAGCTGAACACAAACAGCATGATCTCAAACTAAGGGAAACTGAATTAAAACATGCTCTTGAAATGAGGAAATTGTCTCTTGAAAATGTTTCTATCCCAGAGTCTTCTAGGTCGTCCAGTCCTAAAACACCTTGCATGCCTAAGGAAGCTGTGAGTATGTATGAGGTGAAGCTTGATATTTTGGATTGGTTGGGTGCTTTTGAATATAACTATGGGATTCAGGGTTTCACAGGGAATCAGTTGATTCATTGGCTTTTGTCTAGGCTCCCCCAGGTTGCAACTGATGCTGTAAAGGAATTGGGGGAACATGAAAGATTGGAGTATTAAAATGTGAAGCTAGCTTTAATAGCTAGATATGGGAAAACTCCTTCCCAGTACCTTAAGACGTTTAGGACTCTCAAAAAGACTGATGGTACCCCTTGGGTTACCTGGGTGTGTGAATGGTTGAAAAACTTAGATGGTTGGGTTAAGGGTTACCGAGTTAACACTTTTGAACGAATGAAAAATCTGTTTTTGTTGGAATCTATTTTTGATGCCTGCTCTCCTGAACTGAGATAGCACTTGGCTGACTCTAAAGAGGTTGATCCCAAGAAACTAGCAAAATCTGCTGACTTGTGGGTTGCCAACAGGGCTACTCAAAAGGATTCTGGTGGCACTCATAAAAAGGATGAGGGGAAGCAGCAAAAGAAAGATGTCAAAGAGAATTCTAAAACCTCCAATCCAAAAGAGGGCCACAAACAGAAAAAGGGTAAGCCACAATGGAAACCAAATCAGTCTAGTGATACCTCTGGTGCCAAACCAGCGGGAGGTCAGCAGAAGCCCCCATTTGTCAAAACATTTGGAAAATGTTATGCTTGTGGGTCAACTGATCATGTGAAAGGGGATCCCAGATGCAAGGGTAAACCTTCAGGGGTCCACACTGCCTCCGTAGCCTTCATCCCTGAGGGAGAAGTACATATGGCAAGTGGGAACTTTCAACTATTGGCTGAAGAACCCAATAGAGTCTCTGCCAGTGTTTCTTTAGTGTCCCTGTGTCTGTGGGATGTATATAATTCTATACCAGATAACACGAAAGAATACTACAAGGACAGTGTACTTGTAAATGGACAGGAGACATTTGTCATTAGAGACACCGGGGTCAGCATTACAGTGGTGGATGAAACCTTTTTCAAACCTGAGGATGTTGCTAAGGTACCCAAAGGCCCCAGTAAGCTTGCTAGAGGCCCTATCCAAATGCTTCCACGACTACCAGCTCTCATCCAGTGCAACAATATTACTATAAAGATACATGTCAGTGTACAAAGTGAGGTGCCTGGGAGAGTCCTGCTGGGGAATGACTTAAAAACTCTTGGAGTTGAATCAAGCACCCATATGCCTCCCAGTAAAAGGAAACAGGAGCAGACAAGAAAGGCCAGAGAACTCACCCTAGATGACTCTCAAGAGGTTGTTACAGGAGAACCTATAACACCCAGTCCACAGGAAATGTCAACTTCTATTTTCAGGAAAAAGAAAGAAGGTGAAACACACAGTCTCAGGAAACAAGAAAGATAGCACTTCTGTGCATCAAACCAGAACATACCCGAGAGGACAGTCCAAAGTCACATCTGTGACTACTCCACCAGCTGAGGCTGGGTGTGAGAAACAACCAGGAGAGATTGAATCAGCTGCTGAAGATTCAGAGCTGGAAGAAGACTTTCCCCCTGTTGGAGATCTGGATCCTAAATACCATCCTGAGCTGCAGTCTTTACTGGCAGAAGGTGGCCCCTGTAGGGCAAACTTCAGCAGAGGTCAAAGAGAGTGTCCTACTCTTGAAGGACTTTGCCAACAGGAAGCTTCCCAGCTGGACGGGCAAGAGACAGGGAAGCACACTTTGTACTGGGAGGATGGCATTTTCTACAGTGATCCTACTGAGTCTATCCAAGGAGACTACATAAGACTTGTAGTGCCACAGGAGATAAGACACCAGTTTCTACAGTTAGCCCATAAGATTCCTTTAGCTGGTCACCTAAGCTTTAAGAAGACCAAGGAAAGGATTTCTCTTTATTTCTACTGGCCTAAGTTGAGGTCTGACATAGATATATCCTGTAGAAGCTGTCACACATGTCAGACTTCTGGAAGGAGTGGAGGCAAGAATGTGGCACCCGTGGTGCCTCTCCCAGTGGTGGGAGTTCCTTTTGAGAGGTATCCTGAGCTACCAGTCACCTGAAGCTATACCTATGAGGACTGTCACTGCTCAGGCAGATGCTAATGCCCTAATTGGTATTTTTAACAGGGTAGGTTTTTGTAAGGAAGTCATCCCTGACAGGGGATCCAACTTTATGTCCCACTGCATGCAGGCCATGTGGAAAAACTGTGGAGTGACTTACACATTCTCAACTGCCTACCATCCCCAGATGAATGGGTTGGTAGAGAGGTTTAACCAAACTATGAAGAGCATGATAGGTGCTTTAGAGGGACCCCTTAGAAGAAAGTGGGACCTTCTACTGCTATGCCTTCTCTTTGCTTATAGAGAAGTCCCTCAGGAGGGAGTTAGATTGAGTCCCTTGGAGCATCTCTATGGTCATCCAGTTAGAGGCCCCTTGGCCCTAATTAAGGAGGAGTTGGAGAGTGCTCCTTCCCCCAAGCCAGTGCGTGTCACTGACTCGGTGTTAGGTCTCCGAAGGAGAATGACACACATGATGATAGAAGCTTCTGATAGAAAGCAGGTCAGGCTCTGGTGAAGCATTGGCATGACCAGAAGGCCAACATGGTTGGGTTTACTCAAGAACAGCTAGTTCTAGTTATGGTAGCTACAAAGCAGGGACCTTACAGGACAAATTGATTGGACCCTTCAAGGTTGTGGGAAAACTTGGAGAGGTCAATTATTTGGTGGACTTAGGCAATCCCAAGGAGGCACCCAGGGTCTTTCACACCAACCGTCTAAATGCCTATGTCTCTAGACCAGAACTGGGTTGCTTCTAGCCTCATCTCAGGAGGAAGAGGAGAGTGAACCTCTACCTGACCTCCTCAGGGGACAACCTTTAGATGGAAAGATAGAAGGAGTTAATCTCTCTTCTAATCTGACACTGGAACAACAGAAGGAGTAATCTCTGTTAAATCAGTTTTCCCCTCTGTTTTCACTATCACCAGGCTTGACCCCTTGCGTCCAGCATGATATTCTCACTGGTGACTGTTTACCTGTTAAAAGCAGAGGTTACAGGCTGTCAGACCATGTAAGAACCCACATAAACGAATAGGTCAACAAGATGCTTGATCTCAGGATAATGGAGCCATCTACAAGTCCATGGTCTAATCCAGTTGTGCTAGTACCAAAGGCAGGATCCAAGGAGTTGAGATTCTGTGTAGACTATAGAGCCCTTAATGCAGTCACGAAGACTAATGCCAATCCTTTACATAGGACAGATGAACTGGTGAACAAACATGGTTATGATATGATATGATATGATATGATATGGCATTTGTAACGCGCCTATACACAGGTGTTTCAAGGCGCGACGAGGCAGGGAGGGGGGAACAAGGGCAAGACAGACAACGATCCTACTAGGCCAGGTATCATTCAGACCGCACAAGTGCAGGGGTAGATGAAGGGAAAAGTGCAAGGGTGGGGGGAAGTGCAGTACAAGTAAGTAGAATAAAAAAATAAAAAATATAAAATAAATAAATAAATAGGGCCAGCTGGTGGCAAGTGCAAGGTAAGTGCAGAAGTGCTGGGAAGGGGGGGCTGTAGGGATACAGAGACAGTCCCGCAGTGCAGGGGTTGCCAGGGAGGCAGTGCAAGTGGAGAGTGACTGGGTCCAGGACCGAGGTCGGTGAGAATGGGACAGTTGCAGATTCAGTGCAATTTCAATGAAGAATTTAGCAGGGGAGAGGGACAGAGAAAGCAGAAGCAAAGAGGAAGGTTTTTAGGTGCTTCCGGAACCGGAGATGGTTCTCCTCAAATTTCAGGGAGGCAGGAAGGCTGTTCCAGAGGGAGGCCCCTGCCGCGGAGAGAGATTTACCCCCAGCTCGTTGCTTTGAGAAGCGGCTGACCCTGAGGGAGTTGGAGGGTGAAGGGCTCGGGAAGGAAGATATTTAGGAAGAGAGAGTTGAAGGTATTTAGGCCCCAGGCCCCAGAAGGCCTTGTGGACAATGCAGAGTGTTTTGAACTTAATCCTCGCAGCCACTGGGAGCCAATGTAGAGATTTCAGTCCTGGAGAGATACGGTCCCTGGGCTTGAGGCCAAGGACAAGACTCGCAGTTCTGTTCTGGATGAGTTGCAGAGGGCGGAGAGTGGAGGCAGGCAGATTAAGATAGAGGCTGTTACAGTAGTCCAGCTTCGAGAGAACCAGGGCTCGGGAGACAGTGAGCTTCTGGGGGAAGGAGAGGAAGGGAAGAATACCTCTGAGGAGGTGCAGCTGGTAGTGTGACTTCTTAGAGACATCAGATATGTGAGGAGAGAAGGAGAGTGCGGAGTCGAAGATGACCCCGAGGTTTTTAGCAGACAGACAGTCAGAGATGAGGGAAGGAGAGGAGGAGGCGGAGGGTAGCCTGAAAATGAGCTGGGTATTGTCCGCATAGCACTGAAAGTTGGGGCAGAGGGCGGCGATGCAGTGGGCAAGGAGTGCCAGATACTGGTTGAAAAGCCAGGGAGAGAGATTAGATCCCTGGGGAACACCACAGGTGGAGAAGAAGACGTCAGAGAGGAAGGACCCAAGTTGGACCTGGGAGGGTCGATTGGAAAGGAAAGAAGTCAGCCACGCCAGAGCCTGACCAGTGATACCCAGGTTCTCACGGAGACGGTTGAGCAGGATGGCATGGTTGACAGTGTCAAAGGCAGACAAGAGATCGAGCAGAATGAGAACACAAGGGGTGTTGGAGTCGAGGTTCAAGAGCAGGTCCTCACGGATGTTCAGGAGAGCAGTTTCCATGCTTCTGGCTGCTCTGAAGCCAGATTGATGGTCATGAAGACTACCAACAGATTCAGCATGGAGGTTAAGCTGGGAGATGGCCAGTTTCTCCAGGAGCTTGCCCAGGAAAGGAGTGATGGAGATTGGGCGATAGTTAGCTGGGCAGGAGGGGTCGGAAGAGGGTTTCTTAAGAAGAGGGTGCACAAGCGAGTGCTTGAGGGGGGATGGGAAGACTCCAGAGGCAAAGGAGTGGTTGCAAAAGTCAGCCAGGGCAGGAGCCAGGGAGTTGATGTGGTCCTTGATAGTTTTGGAGGAACATGGGTGAACCTGTTTAGACGAGACTTTCATAGATCGGACTTGTCTGGAAACCTCGTCAGCAGAAAAAGGGGAAAGGCAGAGAAGGAGGGAGGAGGGGTGGCTGCAGAAGGGCCAGAGGAAGAGCCGGGAAAAGAAGGAGGGAGGTGATAGGAGGAGAGTGAGGACAGGATGTCCTGAGTTTTAGAGATGAAGTGAGAGGCCAATGCCGTGCAGAGGGCCTGGGAGGGGACAGGAGAGGTAGAGACTGCAGCAGGGTTGGCAAGCTCCTTGCAGATTTTAAAGAGTTCAGCCGAGTTGTTAGATGCCGCAGAGATGCGGGCTTGAATAAGGGCTCTCTTCTTGGTGAGAACGGAGAGACGGTATTGCCTTTGGAGCAGGCGGCAGGCCAGTTTGTCAGAGGATGAACATGAAGCACGCCATTTCCTCTCTGCCACCCTGCACTTGCGTTTTAGGGTGACGAGATCCGAGTCATACCAGGAGTTACATATGGCTTTGGGCTTCAGGTGGATTCTCATGATAGGGGCAAGGATATCAAGAGTATCAGATATAGCAGAGTGGAGCATGGAGAGGGCTGTGTCAGGGTGGGAGTCAGCCGAAGCGGGGGGGGGGCGAGAAGGTGGCAGCGAAAGCCTCAACTGACACGCGCTTCATGGGTGGGATGGCCGAGAAGGTGGGTGGCGATGATGAGGGTGGCTTTGCCTGAGGGGTAGGGAGGGTGAGGTGGGAGGATAGGAGAAAGTGATCACTCCAGGAGAGAGGAGTGGAGAGAGGGACGGAGAGGGGAAGGTCAGAAGAGATCAGAGCATCAAGAGTGTGCCCTGCAGAATGAGTAGGTCCAGATGGGAGAATAGAGAGTGAGAGAGAGTCGCAGAGGTCCCCGAAAGAGTCCAGTGGGGGGACAGGAGGCATCCAGGTGGATGCTGAAGTCACCAAGAATGAGGAGTTGAGTGGTAGCGGACAGGAGTGAGGAGGAGAGGTCAGCCCACTCAGAGAGGAAGGAGGAAATTTGACCAGGTGGCCGATAAATAGTAGCCACGGTAAGGGAATGGCTAGGAGAGAGAGAGAGTCGGCAGACAAGACATTCAAAAGAGGAGTAGGTCTGCGTAGGAGTGACAGTGGCAGGAATCCACTCAGGGAAGATAAGGGCAACACCCCCCCTGCACGGTTAGGCCTGGGCACGGAGAGGATCATGTAACCATCAGGTAGGAGTGTGTCAAAACTAGTGACAGAGCTGGCTGTGAACCATGTCTCAGTGAGACCGAGGATGTCAAGGTCCAGTTCCTCAAGAATGCGACAGATATCAGAGGAATGCTTGATGGCAGAGCGAGAGTTAAGAGTGGCAATGTGGAGACGGTTGCCATCCTTGAAGGACTCCCGGGGAGGTGTACAGATCAGAGGTACGCCCTGCGGAGGTGTAGAAGAAGGAGGTGAAGAAGGAACACGAGAGGGGGCAGGGAGGGAGGGTAGAGGCAAGGTAGACAAGGACAGAGGAGGGGGGACAGCAGGAGAGGAAAGGAAGTTGATGAGGCGTGGGAAGCGTCGGTCAAAGAGGTGAAGGTTGGCCTGAGGGCCTTGGACCAAGACGGTCCCATTAGCGTAGACATTAATGATGGCCTTAGAGGAGTGGAAGGAGGCCAAGAGGCCTCCATTAATGGGAGAAGAGGAAAAAGGAGAGAGCACGGAGACCATATGAAGGGTCCATAAGTCAGGCAAAGGCACGAAAAAGAGGATGTCAGTGAGAGTTTCCTTAGAGCAGGCACTAGTGTAGGTGTCAGCGAAGTGGAGGCCTGGGTTGGAGACCAGGATGTCCTTTTTAAACTTTTTCCTACCAGATTTAGTAAGGAGAGCAGGATAGTCAATAGAGAAGCAGTTAGAGAAGATAGACAAGATAGAGAGCACTATGGAGTAGGAGGGGTGGGGGGGAAGACAGACGATGCGAGAGCACGCAGACAGGAAGAGAGCGGCAAGCACAGGTTACCACATTTAAGAACAGACAACGGTATGCGAATTAGGTACACAGTCGTGCGGCCAACCTAAGTTTGAGAGTCCTGCGAGGGGAGAAAAAACCCTAGTTTACCACATTTCAGAACAGACAACAGTATGCCAGCCAGCCAGTATACCAGCCAAGTACCTCAGTACATTTGACCTAACCTCAGGCTATTGGCAAATAGCTCTGACAGACCATGCCAAGGAGAAAACTGCATTTTCGACCCCAGCAGAACTCTATCAGATTATGGTTATGCCTTTTGGACTAGAAAAGGCACCTGCTACATTCCAAAGGATGGTGAATCAAGTTCTGAATGGGATGGAGGACTTCAGCATGCATACTTGGATGACATTGCAGTGGTCAGCCCTACTTGGAAAGAACATATTGACCACTTAGGATATGTATGGCAGGCTCTTGAACAAGCCTGTTTTGCAGGCTCTTGAACAGGCCCATCTGACCATAAAGGCAAGTCAATGCCAAATTGGTCAGAGCAAAGTGGTCTACCTTGGACATGAGGTAGGAGGAGGTGAAATAAGGCCATTGCCTAGCAAAGTACAAGCTGACCCTGAATGAGCCACCCCTACTAATCAAATCCATAGGAGCATAGGTTATCCCTTGAATGTGGTCTCCTCACCCAAATTCCCCAAAAAGGTCAGGTGTAATGAGGAGTACACTAAGGCATTTGAAGGATTAAAAAGCCCTGTGTCAAGCTCCAGTCTTAAGAGCTCCTGACTACAGCCAAACCTTCATTGTGTAGACAGATGCTTCCAATACAGGTATAGGTGCAGTTCTGAGTCAGCTGGATGAGAAAGGCAGGGACCACCCCATCTGCTTCATCAGCAGGAAGCTGAGGGAACCTGAGACAAGGTGGGGAACCATAGAACGTGAGTGTTTTGCCATTGTGTGGTCTCTGAAGAAGTTTAGACCGCACTTGTATGGATCTACCTTTGTGATTCAGACAGACCACCAAGCCTTGAGATGGTTAATGCAGATGAAGAGTGAAAATCCTAAATTGTTAAGATGGTCAATCAGCGTACAGGGGTTTGATTTTACCATTGTACACAGGTCAGGGTGTAATCACCAAAATGCTTACAGTCTCTCCAGAATGTATGACCGACTGGAGTAAGGAGATTCATCCAGGGGTGGATTAAATCCTCCTGTCCCTTAGTCTGGGGGGGACGAGTGTTAGGGAGAATTCTCAAAAATGTGCTAATTTCCTCTACCTTAGAGACCCCCAGCAACTTTGCCAGATTTTAAGGACTTGTTTTTTTTTCCTGGAGAGAGTGTGACCTTTTTTCCCACATGTATTTTGATATGTGTTTTACCTCTGTGTTTTCTTTGGTATGGAGCCTAACCAACTCCATAGGCATCATCTTTTTCAATGGTGTCACACAGCACCCTCAGTGCAGTGGCACAGGGGGCCTTTCAGGCTTTCCCAAGGTTTAACTACCTTCTCTGGGATAAACTACTGTTTACTAGAGTAGGTAACGTGAAATTGACTTTACTAGTCTTTTAATTTCCTAGACCCAACACACCCTATCTTACAATAGAGTGCTGGAGGGGTTACTTAGTATGTCTAGATACTCATGTAACAGTCAAATGTTACCCTTTCCTCTCAGAATGGCTGGTGACAGTGGTTTTACAACAAACTACCATGATTTTTCCTGACCGCAAACTATTCGTAGCTCCGGTAACGTTAAACCGCAGAGCCATGTTTTTCAAGATGAGGTCTGAGCCTCATTTGTTAAAAAGGTTCCCAGTCTTCATTTTTCACCATTTCTTTGTGGAAAGGTCCTTCTAGAGTTTTTCTCTGCGTGCCAAGCCAGGTTTGGTCTCTTTGTTCATTCGCCTTTGGCGGGTTTCAGGAGTGAAACCTGCCTCTGGCACCCAAGTGTCTGGGGTGGGCAGGAAGTGAGGGAGGTGCCCAAAATGCCCTGTGCTTAGTCTCCTAGGAGACCCAAATGCACTCTGTGGTGATTGGCTGGCTCACTGTCGGGCAAGGACAGCCACCCTGCTGGCTGAGTGACAGCTAGCCTGGAATTAATAGGAGAGAACTGAATAAAAGGCGAGTCTCTTGACTTGGAAGGCAGAGTCGACCACTTGATGAAGGAACCGAAGAAGAGCTTGAAGAGGACGACTGCTGCAACTCCTGGACCATTGATTTGCCCGGTGAAGCCCTGCTGCAGGTCTGAATCACCAAGTTTGCATCGACAGAGAAACCCTGCAACGGACGACTTCTCCCTTTGAGTTGGTGGGACTAATCAACTCCAAATTAAGCCACCTGGAAACCCATCTCAGAGCTGGTTGAATTTCCTCAAAGTTGCTGCAGGAAACTGTAGAACTTTAGTACCAGGGAGAGGGACACCAGTTTGTGTGCGTTACTTACAGCCACCGGAATTGAAGTTTGCCAGTTGCAAACTGTTTTGCCCAGTTCAAGCACAGTACAGGTGTACCCCGACGTCCTCCTTTTTGTCCCTATTACTGAGGCACAGGAACTGCGAGATCTGCAGGAACTGCCAGGAATACAAGTCATCAGCTGCCTCTTTTTCTTCATTGTAAGGTACTGTGAAAGAAGACTGAGAGTACTTACCTCTCGCAGTGAAAGTGCTTGAAACTTTTGGAACTCGCAGGCCTAATCAGCTTGTGACCCAACATATGATTCTTCTTTTTAAAAACTACTTTTGAGAACTTGTGCAGAGACTTTATCGTTTACTTACCAGAATCGCTTTTTCCTATCCAAGACTTTAGCCCATTGACTTTGGCTTAGCTTATTGAATTGAATTGCCTCTTCTGGTGTACTCCAAGTATTTGCATTGTCTAAGAATAACTGTAACCTTTCATGTTCTAATAATCTTTATCTTTTACTCCTCTTGAAAAGTATTCTGAAATAGTATTGAAGTATATTCATGTGTGATTATATAGTTGCCTCCGTCTATTGAATGTTTTATAACTGACAGATACATAAATTAATAAGTATTCATGAAAGAGACCTTGAGTGTAAGAGTTTCTTTGAACACCTGTGATTGTAGACCTTGATGTAACATCATTACTGCTCACATTCACCTCTTGAGATAAGCCTGGCTGCTCAGCCCCGCTACCAATACTGTGTAGTACAGACTTATACCAAAGGTTGGTTTTCTTACACCTGGAGTCATAGTTGTGTGTAGTGTGCCCAGAGGGTACTGCATACAAACGTTGCCTAACACCGGCATACAGTGTGTTGCAGTAGTCGCGGCGCATAAGGACTAGGCTCTGGCTAGTGTAAGGCAGCTGTCTGGTGAGAGGAATTTTCTGCATGCGCTAATGAGTCTGCATGTGTATGCGGTGGCTGAGTTGTTGGCATTTACTTGTTTGTTAAGATTGAGTGAATAGTCTAGGTGCAAGCCAAATGTGTTTACCTCATTGGTGACTTTAATGGTGTGTCCATCTATGATGAAACAATTGAAGAGGTGATTAAGTTTGGCGATTTTGAGTTGAGAGCTGATGATAAGCAGCTCGGTCTTATCGTCATTTAGACATAGCCTGTGCTGTGCCATCCAGTCTTGGATAGATCGGTAAATGGCATTGAGGGTGGCCCTGTCTATGTTGTGGTCTCCTAAAATGGGTATGAGGACGTGGGTATCATCTGCTTAGTTAGTGTAGATGACACCCAAGTTGTTGAGGCAGTCAAAAAGTGGCTTTGTGAATATATTATACAAGGTGGGCGCCACACAGGAACCTTGTAGCACTCCACAGGTGACTGGGGTGGGGGGTTCCAATATGAGGGAGAAGACTTTCATAGGTCTGTCGCTGAGGAAGGAATTAATCCAGAGTATGGCATTAGGGGGGAAGTGTTCTGCTGATGTTAGGTATTCACACAGAACATTGTGGTCGACCAGATAAAACGCAGCGCAGAGGTCTAGGAGCAGATGCACAGCTAGTTTTCCGATTGTCTCTCAGATTGTCCAATTGGATTTTTAAATCCAGGAATGCTGTCTGCGTCCCATGTCTTGGACGGAAACCAGACTGACGTAACCCCAGGATGTTATTAATTTCCAAGTAATTCTGAATTTGCAGATGCACTACCTGATTCAGAATTTTCAATAGAAATTGTACCGTCGTTAGGGCGGTAGGTAGTTGGAGTGTTGGGGTCCAGAGTGTTTTTTTAATAACGCTTGTTTTAGGTCAGATGGGACACAGTTGCTTTTGAATGAGGCATGGATAAGATTGGTGATGAATGGAGCGAGTTGGGGTGCGCAGTCTTTGATGACTGTGGGGCCAAGAATTGGATGTGTTTGATTTATCACCCACAGGCCAATGGCACTGCAGAGGGAATAAATGGCATCCTTAAGAGTATGTTATCGAAATTGTGCACCACATTAAATAAAAACTGGGTGTACTGTCTGCCCCAGGCCCTTTTTAGTCTACGCGCGCAGCCAAGTCATCTGTCACCTCACCAGGTGGTTAATGGCTGTCGTATGCATGCCCCCATATCCCCTGTGAGAAGGTGTCTAATGCAAACAGGACTGCAGCGGTGTTAGGAGAGGAAATCAGGGAATATTTTACAACACTAACTAAGGTCATAAAATGTGTCTCCCGCCAGATTTCACCTCCCAGGCTCGTGGGTACAGAAACTCCCAATGCTGCACAGACAATGCAGACAGATCTGGAGCATATACTGACTCGACCACTGCTGCCAGGGGACAATATCTACATTCGCAATTTTGTGTATTGGTGGAACAATTCTCGTTTCCAGGGTACCATACAAGGTGGTGTTTTGTACTCCACTTGTGGTGAAAGTCAAAGAATTATGCTACTGGGTTCACCTCTCTAACTTTTGTAAGGTACCTCTAGGGAGCACACTGGGGCTCCAGTGTTCTTAAAAACAAAACAAGGGGTAACAGTGTGTGTACCCCGAATATCTCACGTCTGCCCAGGGACGATACGGGCGTGGTGGCATGTCCAAGTGGCAGGCCAAAAGCTTGGCTGCTAGCTCCGCATATTTCTTTTTCTGGGAGTGCTTTCTTTCACTCCCTCTTTTTCTTTCTCAACCCCTCTCGGTTCATTTTCCTTTTTGTACAAGTGCACCTATTTGTGCATTTTTCCCTTTTTACATTGTCTTGTGTGTCTGTGCTTCTATTTCAGGAAAGAAGAAGATGGACGCGACTAATGTATGTAGTTTGTTAAGTAGGGACCCATGGCAGAGAAACACGAATGAGAGAGTGTGGACATATATCTATTATAGTGAGTCAGGAGTTGCTGGAGGATTGTGTGTGATACTGCTACTACTACTAGGAATGTATTGAGGGGGAATTGCAGGGGGTGGTACTATGAAGGGTGAGTGGGGAAATGATGTATTATCCAAATGGAATTATACATATAAGTGTTGATAATACAAGTAGATTCACATATATCCTTACTAATGTGAACACTAATAATAATAATGGAAGTGGATCTAATGACTCTAATATACAGGTTAGGTCTGTGAAGAAGGCAGAGAATAGGTTGATTACAACAAGCAAGGGATTATCGACCACCATGAAATAGTATGATATTTCTGACACTACTGCTTTCCATCCTTAGAAGATGAAAAGAGAAGTACAACAAAAGCATGACATGCATTAAGGGCTGGGTTTTGATGTGATTGTTTATATTCATCATTCTGAGATCACTAATTCATTGTACTCTGATATGGGAATTGTGGGGAGAAACATTGTGAATGGGAGCTTTTATGTGTGTTCACTCATTCCACATGTGTCTGGGTCTACCAAGGTGTTATTACCACAAGCAGTCCCAATTATGGAGGCACAATGCCTGGTTTATCTTGCCCTATGCAGACTCAAAGTAAAGTTCCTGGCACACAGTGTGGAAGTGCAAACGGTGGGCCCAGATTTTGTGAAATCCATCGAAGACCCGAGAAGCATCAAGTGTGTGGAGTTACCTTATCTGATGGTGAAAGGGTGAAATAATATCAATAATAATTGGCAAAACAGCATAACACCTTGCTTGGCAGAAGGACTGGCAACATATAGCAAGGAAATGAACTCATTTCAAAATAACATAAACAATGCATCGGTTATTTCACTGCCGCTGAATAATGAACCTCCTCCACCTACAGTAGAGCCAGCTGAGGATAGGGGTATTAGTACCGTGCCCCAAGGCGGAAGAACTTGCCTTATAAAAAATCTATATCAAACCAGCAAGCATGACTGGATTACCAGATCAGCATTGATGATCAGATTCCACTCTATTCCACAGCTGAGAGTCATACGATCTGAGGATTTTGAATTCGTCGAACCACTGAATGTCAAGAACTCTAGTACATTGGGATTACATTGCAAATTCCTAGCTACAGCTGAGCTGCTGCGTAACTTCAAAACTAGTCTGAGGGAAGCCGATATGGAAATAGATGCTGACTCTAATAAGATAGACCCGTAATGGCCACCACAGACGCCAAACCCGAAAAGGGAAGACAGTATTACACCACAGTTACCAAATGGAGAGTCTGTTCAGATGGCCGACGTACAGAAGGTCCTCAAATGGCTAGCGGAATCCCTACCGGCATTAACATTAAGACAATGAGATCATACCGTAATAACATGGAACTGTAGGGGTTTCAGCCATTTGATATCGCCTGATGGCTCTATCCCTTTATTAACTGGTCATACTTGTATTTGCCTCCAGGAGATGTGGCTTACCTCTCAAGTCCTGCTAAATGCGTACACCATATATCAGGAACTGGCAAAAAAGGGGCAGATGGGAAGACCTTATGGAGGTCTACTTATTGGAATTGTAAATCCACTAAGATCCACCCGTATCCACACGAACATGGATGAATATGTGTTAGCGGTGGAAATGGACCTTCCTGGAAAAGAGAAAGTGGAGAAAATACTGCTGGTGAACATTTATAATCCTCCTGAATCTTCTCACAGAAAAGGTATCCAGGAAGCCTGTCACGACCTATTGATTAGCTGGATGACAGATGTAAAGAGAAATCGGGTAATATTCGCTGGTGACTTCAATTGCCATCTAATTGGAGAAGCGAGCACAACTAATAATCCCCTGCTGAAGCACATAGGAAAGCTGAGACACACAGGCACAAACTCTGAGGGATTATTATGGCTCAACTTTTTCAAATTGTGGAATTTAGAAATCTTAAATGGCAGAACTATCAGTGACTACCCGGGACAACCAACATGGGGAAATATGAAATCCTGAAGTACATTGGATTATATTTTAGTAAGTCCCATTATGGCCACTTGGGTCACTGATATGAAGATTAACGATCATGATTGGAGTGACCATGCTATATTCACACTGACATTCAACTATATGGTACAGCACGTGCAGCACAGATCAGTTGGAGAACCGAAGACGAACCATGCCTCCTCTAACATTCGGTGGTCCGATAAAAACATCAAACGCGCGGCAGAATATACAATCGATAAACCCAATATAGGTCGTGCTGAGCTTTTAGCTATGACTAGTAATGAAATTGAAGAATGGATTACATCATTCTCACACTGCTTCGCAATCGTCAATACAAATATGCTAGCGCCTGAAGCTAAGACTAGAAATACATTCGATATTGAGATCAGAGATGCGAAACGAACTCTAAGAGCTAATTTGAGAAATTTAGGTAAAGCATCTATCACATGGAACAACTATCAGAAATTAAGTAAAAAGTTGAAAAACAACTATAGAACATGGCTCAGGCAGAAACGCTATATAACAAAATTACTTAAATGGCAAACAACAGTCCAAACACTCTGCACAGGTCACTCTCGATCCATATGGGGATTGCTGAGCATGGCACGGGGAGACACCAGCATCCCCTGACTAACTCTCTTGGTATAACCCAGTGGGAGGAATTCCTGAATACCCGTAACCACATGGCCCAAGTTAAGTTACAAGAGAGTTACATCCCAGGTCATCCTACAGCTCCCTTTAAAGTGTCAGTGGAATCACTGATAGCCAGGATAAAAAAGCTCAAAACATCGAGAGCTCCCGGACCCAATGGTCTAGCTAATGTCATCCTTGAGAGCAATCCTGAATATTGGGCAGAGATACTTAAGATACTTTTTGAAAAAATTCTGAAGGAGGGGCAAATTCCTGAATCCTGGCAGACAGCAACACTGGTCCCTGTATACAAGAGGGGAGACCGCACAGACCCGGGCAACTATCGTTTACTATCTATGCTGGACTGTATGGGCAAATTATTTGCAGCATATTTACTACATGAACTACAAACATGGCCTCATAGAGAAAGGATCCTTGACAATTTTCAATGCTGTTTTAGGAGCGGGTATTCTACAATTCACAATCTGCGTATAATGGACATTATAAAGAACACCAGGAAATCCCCCCTTATATGCTGTGTTCATTGACTTTAAGGCTGCCTTTGATTTAGTCCATAGGGAGCTACTGTGGGCCAAACTGGAGAATTTGGGCTGCTTGAAAAGAATATTATACTACCTCAGACCTATACACCATAAAACCACAGTCTGCTTGAAGTTAGACAACAAGGGGAACATGACCAATAAGATCAAACAATCGTGGAGTGAAACAAGGTTGTGTCACAGCACCAACACTGTACAATCTGTTCGTCCACGATATACCCAAAACACTTGCGATGGTAAAAAAACTGTCCCCCCAAGATTGGCAAAGCAAAATGCTGGGTTCTAGCCTACGCAGATGATTTAGTTATCATGGACCACACCATCAGTGGTATGCCAAGATCTGCAGAGGCACTATGGTCCTATACTCAAACCAACGGTCTGGCAATCAATCTGAACAAAACTCAGATGGTCGTATTCAGCTCCAAGAAGATATCACGAGTGAGTCTCAACATTCGGGGGACTGAAATTCATTACACCCCATACTATAGATATTTGGGTGTTGAGATTGAGCCCAAGGGACAATACACTATGTGTATACAAGCTAGAATTACGAGAGCAGCGCAAGTCACAGCCCTGATCTACCGTTTCTCATCATCTCACTGTGGGTATACCATTTGGGCAGCTCGACAACTTTACCTCCAGGTGCTTGCACCAATGATTACCTACGGCCTTGAGGCACTGCAACTTATGGACATGGACTGGCTACAGATCCTGGAAGGTAAATTCTGGAAAAAAATACTTGGCCTTCCCAGCTGTATCCCCATGTCCATTCTTAGACTTGAATTGGGCCTCATTTCATGGAAATACCAGACACTCAGAAAAAGAGCTGAATTATATCTAAAAGCGACACCCCATACAGATAATCTCCTGTTAGCAGCTATCCACTGGGAAATTAACAAAGACTCTTCATATCTATTCATGAAAAAACAGATGAATTGTTATTAGGACTAGCAATGTTGGGGCTGGAGGACCTGATTGCAATGCAAGTGCTACAACAACAACAACAACAACAACAACAGGCAGCACAGAGGAGACGCAGGAGGAGATGGAGGGCAAGGCAGGGCCAGCAAGCCCCACCAGCACAGCCAATGCCACCACGCAGGCAGCCCCCAATCCCACGCATCAGAGCCAGTCCATTGAACCTCACCGCTGAGCAGATCCACACCTTGTACCGTTTGGACCGGGACATCATCACCACCATCGTGGACATGATACACAACAACATCGTCAGCATGATTGAAACACCCACCGCCATCCCCCCCTACTGAAGGCAGTGTCCGTGCTCCACTTTCTGGCCACAGGCACCTACCAGCACACAGTGGGGCACTTGCATGGCATTTCACAACCATTATTCTCACGTACGCTGATCCAAGTGCTCGATGCCCTCCTCAAGCACACAGACAACCACATTTCCTTACCACGGTCTGCCCAGGAGATCGCAAACACCAAAGTGGGTTTCCATGCACTAGCCGGTATACCTGGTTGCATTGGTGCCATCGATTGCACCCATGTGGAATTGGTGGTTCCACATGCCATTGAGGTAGCGTACCGCAACCGTAAACTATTCCACTCAATCAACGTGCAAATGGTATGTGACTCCAACAGGATCATCACACGTTGTTGTGCCCGATTCCCCGGATCAACCCATGATTCAATGGTCCTGCGTAACTCCACAATACCACGCTACATGGAGCGACATGCAGGGCCAAGATCCTGGCTACTCGGTGAGTCTCATGTCATGGCCATGGAAATGGGAAGTGGGTAGGTGATTGACGTATCAATGCATACTTTACCTGGCTGAAAGGGGGGGGAGAGATGCATATTTTACCTGGCTGAAAGGGGGGGAGAGATGCATACTTTACCTGGCTGAAAGGGAGGGGGGAGAGATGCATACTCTACCTGGCTGAAAGGGGGGGGAGAGATGCATACTTTACTTGGCTGAAAGGGGGGGGAGAGATGCATACTTTACCTGGCTGAAAGGGGGGGAGTGATGCATACCTTACCTGGCTGCGAGTACCAGAGGCAATGGAGCCAGCTCATACCCTAAAGCAGCCCAAACATGACACAGCCATCTGCAAGTGCACTGTACCGAATCGGACCACATCGACCTCAATAAAATGCACCTACATGCAATGACTTCAGCCAGTACACGGCACCAAACACCATCAACTGAAAGGCCAGTCCCCCATAACTACGCACAAAGGTGGCACATGACGGACAAAAACATCAATACACCACTACACAGACACCGAGGCCCCAAAAAATTGCCTAGCAACATTAGTAGTGCTCAGTGGGGTCATCATGAGGCTGACAGCAATGTTGCCATGATGAGAGCATTGATATCACTGGACACCTGCCAGGTCAACAAAACAAACGCCATGGACTAACACAGTGGATGGGCACTCACAAGGCACTGGACCCCCTCTGCATACAATGGTTGATGGCATGGAAAAAATGTCCATGAGAGGAATACACATATACCGGTCACATAGTGTGACTCCATTTGTGCATGTAAATGTGGTACAAAGTAAGAGATGAATGCATGCCATGGTGGCACGTCATGATATGAGATTTGATGTCATGACTGACACATACATTGTTGCCCACATACAGGTGATGCAGGCTATCCCCTGAAGAGGTGGCTCCTTACCCCAGTCCGGAACCCACAGACCCAGCACGTGGAGGACTTCAATCGTGCACATACACAAACCCATGTGGTGATTGAGCAGACATTTGGCCTATTGAAGGCACAGTTACGCTGCCTCAGCAGGTCTGGTGGGGTCCTCCTGTACCGCCATGAGAAGGTGGCAAAGATCGTCATGGCATGTGTCATGCTACACAATATGTGCAACAGACAGAATGTGCCCCTGCCCCCTGACGCTGAACTGCAACCACCTGACGATGAGGATGAGGAGGGTGGGGATGGGGCAGCACCTCAGGGAGGCAGCGATGCACAGGAGGGACATGACATGCGTCGCACTCTGATCAACCAATGTTTCTAGCACACACAGATGGGGGGTGTCACATGGAGATGGCAATTGGGGCACTGTGTGTGTCTGGGATATGCACACTGTGAACTGTTCACCAATAAAGCACACATACGCAATGCGCAATGTCCACACATGTGATTTGTGCTCAAGCAAAAGTTGTATTGTAAATGTGAATTCAATTAACACACCCACGCCAGCCTCCCCCCTCAACTCCCCAACACACCCACTCCCCCCTTCCCCCTCAACCCCCCAACACACCCACTCCTCCCTCCCCCCTCAACCCCCCAGCACATCCACTCCCCCCTCCCCCCTCAACTCCCCGCAAAAGTGCATGGATGCCTGTGGTGAAGTGCCTAATGTGGGATTGTTCCACTGGGCGGCCTCTATTGGCAGCCCCCTCTGCCGGCCCCCGGGGCACCCCTGCCTGTACTCCGCAACTTCCTGGCCGACATGCGGACGGGGCTGCTTGGGGCAGAACTGGCAGCGGAGGAGGTACTCGGCTGCTCACTAGGACGCATGTCCCTCATTGTCTGTACAAGCTCCGAGAGCACGTGCCGCACCGCGGCAAGTTCGGCACAGATATCCTTGGTGGAGGATTGTATGGCTGCCTTCACAGTCTCAGCACATGTTAGCATTTCCGCACTTGCACCTCCACATTCGGCCACATGCTGAGTCAGGAGTGAGGACAGTTGGTGTTGGCGTGTTAAGATTTGGTCCAGCGACTCTTGGTTTTTTTGGGCATTGGATAATGCCAGTGGCGTGTTCATTGGGCTGCTCCCCTCCTCCACACTTTCCACTGGGCATGGAGTGGCTGGTCAGGAGTCATCAGGGGATTGCCCCTGTGTGCCATCATCATGCAGGCTACATGGGGACAGGTAGGGGGAATGAGGGTGGTCAGTGGGGGGACATTCTACGACATCATCATCATTCCCCACATCACTATCCGAGCAAGCTGCAATGGCAGCAGTCTCCCCAATCGTGCTGCTTCCTGCAGACACAGTCCCTTCAGTGGCCACCAGTTGTTGGATGTCTGTTGCTGGTGGTACCGTGCTGCTTGCCTTGGTGCTAGTCGGTGCCTAGGCCTGTGTTGTGGCCGTCGATTTTGCCTGTTGTGGGGGTTTGTTTGGTCCAGCAGAGGTGGAGGGTTGGTGTGGTGTCACTTCGGGCCTGGCCTTCTTGGCAGGTGTGGTGCCAGTGTCTTCCTCGCCAAGGTCCGAATGGGAGCCTGTGGTGGAGCAAAGGAGGGAAAGTGTTATTAATGGGTCTGCGGACAAGCAGGCATTGTGATGACTGCCATCATTTTGATAACTAGATGGTGCACATTGGAGGCAGTGACATATAGGTTGTCTCCCTTTTGGGTGAGAGAAGCATGCAGGAATGTGAGTGCCTACAGTGAGAGTGTGCATACTGCATGTGTACAGGGTGTAGGTCAATAATGCCTGTAGGCAGTCTTCTGCTGATGTGTCGCGTTAACCCTATTAGGCAACATTGTGTTTCCCATGAAACTGGACTTCAGAGAGTTTTGCATGGCTTGATTTGAGGCACCTTCCTGCGTTACCTGTTGTGGGGGCTCCTCTCTCCATTTCTCCGACCCCCTCGATGCTCTCGATGCCAATGGTTGTGGTACATATCTCCTCCCACGGCTGCAATTATATCGGTGAGTCTGCTTCTCACCAGTTGCCATGCCCAGGTTTCTGTTGGCAGACAGTATACTCCTTAAACGGAGCCGGAGGTCGTCCCACCTTTTCCGGCACTGTCTTGTGGTGCGGGGTGTTGTTCCAACTGCACTGACCCGCTTTGCGACTAGGTCCCATATGGCCTTCTTCCGTGCTATTGCCGGTCTGGTCATTTCTGTTGAGAATACAACGTCCGCGTTTTCCTGTAGGGTTTCCGCCAACATGGAGAGCTCTTCCCTAGTGAAGCGCTCCTGCCGCAGCCGATCGCAACTTTTTTTAACAACTTTCAGCATTCTGACAATGGGTGGATGTGGGTGAAGGTTTGTGGCGGGTCTCGGGGTCAGATGTGCAATGGTTGTGGAGGATGGCAATGGATTGGGTTTTTAAAGATGGCCGCCGTGCTCTTTCCCGTTCCGGTGCGATGGCGCAACTTCCGGATCCGCTACTTTACGGTCACGGCTATTTGCAGTGATCGCTAATATCGGTGGATAGGGTGGCGGTAGTGCACCTTGTATGGCATACGATGCCAATAGGTGCCGTTTTTAGGACGTTACCGGCATGGCGCAGATTACATTACCGGCATAGCGCAATGCTCGTGCCCGAGAGGTCGTAATGTACCGCTTTTAACGGTTTCTGGCCAGCACGGACACGTTAGTTGTGCCATGCCGGTAATGTCCAGTAATTACCGCCAGGGTCGTAATGAGGCCCAAAGACAACAAGATGATACAGCCTCTTCTCTTAGAGCACTATTGAAGAAATCAGAATTGCATGATTGGATTAACAACTATGCGCATTTGGAAGGCCTAAAGCGCTACAAATTTGTTCAATATATGAACTATACCTTTAAGAAACCATCCACATATCTGGACCTTTGCCCTTCGCCACGCCTGAGACGCTTCATTCTCCTGTTAAGGATTGATCAGCTCCCAGTATTGGCCATAAGCGGGATTAGGAACAACCTTATTCTATCCGAGCGCTTTTGTTGATTGTGCAAAGACAGATTGGAGTCTGAAACTGGTAAACATGTCCTCACCAGGTGCCCGGCTATGATAAAAATATATATAACATACTATGTAGAATTTGTCCACAGATTGGAACATGTCAGTAGTAGGGAATTTTGGCTAAGAGCCATTAACGCAAGAGGACTGAAACTCTACATTGAAATGTATAATGTATGGATGAATGTAGAGAAATTATTGGACATATGCATATAGACAAATTGTAGCCTGTGCATACTAATTCTTTGTCAGAGTTATAGTTAAGTTTTATTAGTAACTACTTTTAGAATTCCTCTTTAGAATATATATGAGGTACACGATCATTAATGTATTCGTTGTTGACTGTAAGATATTAATTATATATTCTTCTGATACTTTGACTCTTTACCTATGGTATGTTGTGTTCATTTAAATTTACTTTGTTTCTTTTCTCTTTCCTTTTTTTTTTCTTTTAGCTTTAACTTTTATATTATGTGAAAAGCTTATGTTAAGGTATAACACATTAATAATAAATAAAATAAATAAATAAATATAGCAAGGAAAGGATAGCAGGAGTGGTCAACTTTTGTGCACAAATCTGGACAGAGCATATCACAAAGCTGACGTGGATTGCAACGATGAAAAAGTCAGTGCAAGTGCACAAGGAAGAAGAATATAGACTCTGTTTCCGTAGCAAAGGTACAGTCTTTGTCGTCACAAACAAATATTGTAATAAAACTCTCTTGATCACAGATATGAAGAAAGGAACAGTGGCACTGACGGATTACTACTGGATCTGTGGCCGACAAGCTTAGTTGAACCTCCAGCATCCTGGAGTGGCTGTTACTCGCTGGCCACATTGCATTCAGCACCATTAGTATTTGTATTTGTATTTATTTATTTATAAAGCGCGGCCAGGCCCAAGGGCATACGGGCGCATAAGTTAGATCTGGTTACAATTGCAGTTGAAGGCATTCAATAGGGTTACGTTACATTGCAGTTACAAGTGGGTACAAACTTAGTCATGCAGATGCATATATACATAGTCTAGTATAATTATATAAATTACCCGAGTGTATAGTGACAGTTGATCATGCTAGAATCAGGCAGTTAGGCTGTCATAGAGTCCATGTTGTGAAGCCAGCGCTTAGTGTTATGTTTAAATAGGTTAAATGACGGTTCTGCTCGCAAAAGTGCAGGTATTGTGTTCCATAATTTGGAGGCTTGTACAGGGAAGCTAGCACCGCCCGAGTTGTGAAGTTTAAATCTCGGTATGGACATAGTGTTAGCTTGTGCTGCTCTAAGTGGTCTTGATGAAGTGTGAGGTGTAAGTTGGTTAGTGAGGTAGGCTGGTGCAAGGTTGGCCCTGGCTTTATGTGTGAGGGCAAGAGTTTTAAGGGATATTCTGTGCTTGACTGGAAGCCAGTGTAGCATGCGTCTGGTCTCCGAAATGTGCATTTTTTTGGGGATGTTGAGGGCAGCTCTAATGGCATTATTTTGAATTACTTGTAGTTTGTTGATATTCTTGTAGCTAGTGCCTAAGTAGAGGGCGTTACAATAGTCTATCTTGGAAAGGACTAATGCTCTGGCAAGAGTAATGCAATTGGGTGAGGAGATGAATGGCCTACATGCAGTGATCAACTTACAGGTGTAAGCGGCTGATGATGCTACTGCATTAGTTTGTTTGGACAAGGATAAGGTGGCATCGATGTAGACCCCAAGGCTTTTAGTGTTATTTGACACGGGGATGAGATTGCCATCAATGGTGAAGGAGTTAAATGCAGGATTGAGCTTTTTGAGTTTGGCGTGAGTGCCAAGGATGATCAACTCGGTTTTTTCGTCATTAAGACATAGTCCGTGAAGTGCCATCCAAGCTTGAATTACTGAGTAGATTTCATTAAGGGTTTTGCTGTCTGTTTCATAGTTCCCCGAGATAGGAATGAGTATCTGGGTGTCGTCCGCGTAATTGGTATACGTGACACCCAGATAGTCAAGGATATCAAAGAGAGGCTTTGTGAATATATTATAGAGTGTCGGGGACACGCAAGAGCCTTGCGGGACTCCGCAGGGTACTGGAGAGGGTTCAGCAGAATCAGTGGGAGAGAAGACCCTCATGGTTCTATTCTCCAAGAAGGAGCTGATCCAGGCTGTGGCTGCGTCTGAGAAGTGTGCTGCAGTTTTCAAGTGGTGGCAGAGTGTTTGATGGTTGACCAGGTCAAAAGCTGCTGACAGATCAAGCAATAAGAGGAGTGCAAGTTTACCATTGGCCCTCATTACGACCCTGGCGGAAAGCGACTGACCGGAGCGCCACAGCGTAAATAGCGTTTCCGCCATTGCACGAAGGAGCAAAGTGCGGCCCATTCCGACCCATCGGGCACGAGCACCACGGCATGGCGGAAGTGCAAAGTCCGCGATGGCGGAAATGACCCCAAAACGGCCCACACCGCCGCCGTACGGCGCCCCAGGTGCAATACCGCCACCCCTCTTAGCGGTCACCGCAGTGTGCGCCTACCGGAAAGTACGGTGCCCGGAAATATACGGAAACGGAAGTTAAAACATGGGCCCGGAACGGGAAACATCCCGGCGTACACCTATAAATACACTAAAACCACACAATCACTAAAATCACTACCCTGAAACACACCCCAACCCGTCAACCACCCTAGCGAAACCAAGAATAATGGGAAAAGCAGCGAAGAAAGCGTGCGACCGCAAGCGGCAGGTCCACTTCTCCCGTGAGGAACTCACCGTGCTAACAGAGACCCTCCAGGAGAATGCAGCCGTCGTCTTCTGCACGCAAATGACCAGGACGGCACTTGCAAACAAGAAGGCCATATGGGCTCTGGTGGCACAGCGGGTAAGTGCGGTGGGGACCGCACCCCGCACCCCACAGCAATGCCGCAAGCGATGGGACGACCTGCGGATACGCGTCCGCAGCATACTCTCTGCCAACCGCAACATTGCCACAGCCACCGGGGGAGGTCCTGAATCACCCATCAAGTTGACCCCCTGGGAAGAAATCTGTGCCTCCACCATCGGAATGGAGAGCATAGAGGGAGTCGGAGGGATGGAGAAAGGAGTGCAGACATCCGAAGATACAGGTAGGTGGGCCAGAAAAAACAATGCCAAATCCACACAGTCCATCCATGTGAAGTACCATGCGTCCACATAGTGCAACAGAAACACATGTCCAGGAGAACGTCCACACACATCGGCCTGATAGCGCACGTTAAAACCCACAATAAATACATAAATAATTAAAAACCCCTAATACACGCACTACACGTGCAGCAGGCACACCCTAACTGCAGGCTGCCAAACAACTGCACCCTCACTCCACACACAAATCAAAGCACCTCCAAGGCCCCGACCCAAATCACCCTCAGGTACCACCCCAATGCATGTGATACAATGCCATTCCAATTCCCACAGACCCACCAATAACCCTCGCCCTCCTCTACTCCACCACAGGGTCCGATCCAAACGACGAGCTACAGGACACCCCTACCAGCACACCTGCAAAGAGGGCCAAGACCAACGGCCAGAGACCCTCCACCTCAGCTGCACGCATCAAGACACGGCAGCAGCACAAATCAGGTGGCAGCACAGAGGAGGGAACATCAACAGGCACCCCAGCAGCCAGCATGCCCACAACACCACCACCACAGGTCCCCCCAATGGATGCCACAGAAGGCACTGCCTCTGGTGGCAGCAGCACCATAGGTGACACCCCATTGATGGCAGCATGCTCGGACACAGAAAACGGGGATGCCGAAGTCAGATCCATCCATGACCTGTCCCAATCCCCCTGTCTGTCCCATCCCGTACAACATGAGGATACCACGCAGGGGCACCCACAAGACGACGACTGGCCATCCCCCACAAGCCCTGTGGCAAGGCAACATGAGGACAACAGCCCCTCTGTGACACCCCCGCAAATGGCCATGGCCCAGCAGAGGCAACAGTCCCTCGACCAGTTGATCGAACAACAGCAGCAACTGGCCACGCTCCTCAAGGACCATGCTGATGAATGTGGGGCCACTAAGGCAGACATAGAAACATCAACTGAGACACTTAGGGCACAAATCAAGAGTAGCACCGAGAGCCTGAGAGTCCAAATGGAGAGAAGCACCGAGAGCCTCAGGGGGGAACTGCATGCGACGGCCAAGGACGTATGTGCCGAACTTGCCGCAGTGCGCCGTGTGCTCACTGAGCTCTCGCAAACCCTTAGGGACATGCATGGACGTGAGCAGGCAGACACATCATCCGTTGCAAGCTCCGTCCAGGGCAGCCCCCAACGTAGATCTGGAAGGAACCTGCGCTCCACAGGCAGGGGTGCCCCTGATACCCGCAGAGGGGGCTTGCAATAGCGACAGCCCACTGACAATGAGCATCTTTGGACACTGGTGTTCGGGGGGGAGGTAGGGGGTGGAGGGGGTGTGTTGGGCTCACTTGGGTGGCGGGTCGATAGGGTGTTCAACATGACATCACATATGCCATAAAAAGTGCACGATCAACCAATGAGATGTGTGGACATTGATCTTTGTGTACTAGGCCATCATAGGCGTACAGTCCATATTGTGCATGTCCCAGACACACGCAGTGCCACGAGTCCCGTGTCCATGTATCAGCCACCAGGCGTGAGTGCTAGAAGCATACATCAATGAGATGCTGACGAATGTCACGGGCCTCCGGTGCCTCGCAGACTCCATGGGGTGCTGCCACATCCCCACCCTCATCATGACCATCTTCAGGTGCTTGCAGTTCTGCGTCAGGGGGCATGGGCACATTTCTACGTACGCACATGTTGTGGAGCATGACACATGCCATGACCATCTTTGCAACCTTCTCATGGCGGTACAGGAGTGCCCCGCCAGACCTGCTGAGGCAGCGGAAACGGCCCTTCAGTAGGCCGAATGCCTGTTCAATGACTACACGGGTACGTGAGTGGGCATGGTTGTAGTCCTCCTCATGCTGGTCCCGTGGGTTCCGGACTGGTGTGAGGAGCCATCTCTTCAGTGGATATCCAGCATCACCTGTATGTGGACGAGAAACGTATGATGTGGAATGCCATTGATACGTACGCACACCCCCCCCCCTTCCGGCCAGGTCATTGCCAATTCACATACCCCACATCATCATGCATGTAATGAGACTCACCGAGTAGCCAGGATCTGTTCCCTGCGTGTCGCTCCATGTAGCGTGGTATTGTAGAGTTCCTCAAGACCATAGAATCATGGGTTGATCCAGGGAATCGGACGCAACAATGTGTAATGATCCTGTTGGAGTCACACACCATTTGTACATTCAGGGAATGGAATTGTTTTCGGTTGCGGTACTGGGCCTCCATGGCATGTGGGACGACCAATTCCACATGGGTGCAGTCGATGGCACCAATGCAACCCGGTATGCCGGCAAGTGCATGGAATCCCACTTTCGTGTTTGTAATTTCCTGCTCCGAGCGTGGTAGGGAGATGTAGTCGTCTGCGTGCTGCAGGAGGGCATCGAGCACTTGCAATAGTGTCCGTGAGAACAGTGGCTGAGAAATGCCATGCAACTGTCCGACTGTGTGCTGGTAGGTGCCTGTGGCCAGGAAGTGGAGTACAGACACCACCTTCAGTAGGGGTGGGATGGCGGTTGGGCTATCTATCATGCTGACAAGGTCAGCCTGTGTCATGTCCACAATGGCGGCTATGGTGTCCCGGTCCAAACGGTAGAGGGTGTGGATCTGCTCATCAGTGAGGTTGAACGGATGTGCTCGGAGGCGTGGGATTGCGGGCTGCCTGCGTGGTGGTAGTGGCTGTGCTGGTGGGCCTTGCTGGCCCTGCCTTGCCCTCCTCCTCCTCCTGCGTCTCCTCCGTGCGGCCGGTTGTAGTTGGTGTTCGTCTTCCTCTTGGAGTTGGAGCACTTGCAGTGCTATCAGGTCCCCCAGGGCCAACATCGCGAGTCCTGCCGGTAGCATTTCGGTGTGGTTGTGGGAGGAGACTGGCTGTGCAATTTATGTGTTTTCAGGCTGTATGGCCTCCACCTGTGGTGATTCATTCCACCTGTGCAAACTGCCCTCCCCTTTGGCCGAGCACGTCACGCGCACAACGCTGCAATTCGGGGAATGGTAGCTTGCTATTGCTATCATGTATTTGTACCCGATGGCCGTGTTGGATTGGTTGTTATGTTCATTCGGCTATGGTCCCATTGTTTCCCATTCTATCTGTGCAGTCGCGAACAGACTTGTGAAGGGTCAGTGGAACGTAGTACTCGAGTAACGGTGGGCCCTCATGCATCACTGTACCGAGTTGCAACGACGGGCGGGGCGTCCCATTCGTGGGTGAAGGCAGTTGCCATTTTCACACACAGCCGCACTCGATGGAATAATTAGTGATTTCAAACGGCCACAGATGCCTTTCCGACGTGGTGTTGCAAATGAGGAATTCGAAGGGCGGCGCTTTCGGTCTTCAGCTGGCGGCGAGGAGATGCCCACAGGTCTGACTGCAAATATAACGTTCTATTGTTCAATGTCCTTGAGACAGGGCCCATGGCGAGGGAGCAATGGTTGATATGAATAGTTTGGGATGCGCATTAGCTACGTGGGCGATGAGGCCGGACGTTCCCAAATACATGTTACTTCACAACACTGGAATTACGGGCTGGGGCACTGTGGATTTTGCAGGCTGCATAACGCACAGACTCAATGGATGTTTCTAATGTCATGTGAGTAATTATTCAGGCGTTTTGATCCCGGGATGAGGGAATGATGAATGGATGCATGGGCAGGTGATTTGATACAGAGTTTGCCATGTACAGGGCTTCTTGGGATCTATCCGCCTCCCCTACGCTATGTGATGCAGGGCTGCCATAGTGGGACCATCGTCTATCTGGGCTTGTTGAGCCCTCCCTGTCTCGAGGCGCCCTCAGACACTTGTGTCCATGCACGTTGACATTCCCATCTGATGGATTCTGTTTTGACAGACGCATGCACAGGTACACTCGTTTGTGATGGTGTTTGCACCTCGATATAGATGGTTATGAGTCGCAAGTGGTTTTGGGGTGGTGATGATCCTTTGGAGTGGGCTAGCATGCATATGGCTGTGGATTTCGTGTGATCATTGAAGTGAGTTGTTGGAATGTAGTTCTGATGGCCATTCTGTTCTTTTTCTTTTCTTTTGGTTGACAGGTATCTCCTCCCCTTTTGCCACTGCCATCTGTATGCCACTCCTGCAGATGGATTTTACTCCCGACACCTGCTGCTTCGTGTTAATCGGTGGAGCAGCATTACGATCTTATGGGACGATCGCCAATGGCCCACATGCCCTTACGCAGTACTGGTGTCTCGGAGCAACATTTCGGCCTTACAGCTGGACTAGTGCCTCCCCATTTGGACAGCCCTGCGGTTCTGTGCGCTTCCATGTTGCCTTTTCGTACGTGAATGTGGCTCTGTGTACCATGGGGTACAGGGCGACACACAAGTAGTGGCTGGTCATTTCTTGCGGATGCAGCCTACAATGGTGATTAGTGTTTTGGAGTTCATGGCCTGATGGCTGTATGGGCTTGGTGTCTTTGATGTGCATAAATTGCTATTCTGATTTGGCCCGTGTAGCGTTTTTCTTTGCAAGTGATGTGGCATATGCCTATTTGGGGGGCGATGTATTGTGAGGAGATCTGCATTGGGTTCCAGCTTCGGGGTTTAGTTGCGTGGTACTGTACTGGGCGCGTTTGCCTACTGAGCCCGTGAGGTCAGGGATGGGGGCTGCCTATATGACAGTTTGAATGTTGTCATGCTCAGGGGCGGGGGATTGGGTTTTGTGTAACAGATGCCGGTCAGCCAGGTGGACTGGTGGAATGATGTGATTTTCGGAATATTGCTGGGCACAGGTGCCTGTGTTTGCGTGCGTTTCTTGGTGGGGGACTGTGGTCATGTCCATTGGGATGGCTTCTGTATTCGTGCCTTCTGTGACCTGCAGCTCCCATTGGCCCCTCTTGTGTTGCTTTTGTTCGTTGGCATGCATGGGTGCTTTGTACATTTCAATGGTTGCATTGTGACTTCATTGCACCTACCGGGAGTTGTACTTTGTGGGCAGGGAGCGGTGTACAGGCACTCAGTGGGGCCGTTTACGGTTGATTCGCGATGCCGTACTTCTCGCCATGGCGGAATGGTACATTCCGCCATGCCTGATGGCGTTAGGTACATGTCCGCTAGGGTCGGAATTGGCGTACCGTTGCACCATGGTGGTGTTTGCGGTTTGGCATGGCGCGCGCGCGCGTGCTTGGTGCAGTTAGCGTTGGCGTTCACTACGGTGTCGCTAATGGCTTCGTACTTTGCGGTGACGGGTCATAGTCGCACCGAGCGCTATTCGATGGCGGTATTGCATTTCCGCCATCGTTTTTCGATTTCCGCCAGGGTCGTAATGAGGGCCATTGTCTTTCAGGATTTGGATCTGGGTAGTGAGATCTTTTAATGCAGTTTCCGTACCGTGTCTTGGTCGGAAACCTGACTGCCTAAGTCCTAGGAGATTGTTTGATTCTAAGTAGGCCTGTATTTGTAAGTATGCTGCTCTATCCAATATTTTTAATAAGAAAGGTACAGTTGTTATCGGTCTATAGTTAGACGGGTTGGCTGGATCAAGAGTAGGTTTTTTTAGGAGTGGGATGAGTAGTATTCCCAGAAAACACCCGAAGAGGGTATGCAGTAATAAACTCATGGCAAAAATGCTGTGGTTGACCCAGTAAAGGTGTACCCCATAATACCATTTAAGGGGAACGGGGGTTGTGGGGTGTAAGGCAGAATGATATGCAGTACCCTTTGGGAACACCACACACAATTAAGACTACAAGTGACGATACAAATTTACCGTTGGTACAAGCCTGTACTACACAGTAAAGTGGTAGCGATGGCTGAGCAACCAGACTTATCTCAAGAGTAGAGTGAGCAGTATCAGAAGTTACACAAAGGACTGCAATTACTATAGTTCAAACAAACACTGACTCAAGGTTTCTGACTCAAAGAATATACATTTATTTACACAATCATTTGTAAAACAGTTCACTAAGTAAAGCAGCAGAAAATCACAATCTTAATACACTACACAACACCCAATCAATTCTGGACAAGTTAAGCTCAAAATGAAGTGTGAGCAAAATGGCACTCCAGTAATTTAAAAAGGAAGGGAAATACAAGGTTAAACAAAATTAAGCAACACCATCTAGAAAAGGCTTACTACAATGAGGATTCAAATCAATAGGCCTGGTCCAATGTTAATGGTTCAGAGTCTTTGCAGAGGATCACACAGTTCAAAGTAGTTTGCGGTTAGGTCTTTGACAAGAGTTTGAAACGAAGGTGGTCCAAAGAAAAGTTACTTAAAAGAGTAGAGAAGGACAAGCCCTCGGATTGGCAAAAGATTTAAAACACTTTCACTGCGGTCGGACAGAACGACCAGGTTTGAACAGTACCTTAGAAGAAGAAGAATGCCGTAGCTGAGGCAGAAGTTCCTGGCAGATCCTGCAGGCTCACGGTTCCTGAAGCGACTGTTGGACTGACACAAAGGAGGAAGACTGGAGGGCCTTGCACTTCCCAGGGAAGAAACCAGCAGCAGAGCAAAGCAACAAATAAAAGGTGCGCTCCTTAAAACCCAGACAGGGTCCGGTCCTCCTGGCTATCCGTTTCACTGCAACGATGCACAGCAAATTCGACCAGGGCAAGAGGCCTTGCTTGGTGTTTGGCAAACTGGTTGGTCCCATCAGCTCAAGGGAAGAAGATTCCTTGCAGATCTTCTCTGTCGTCGAAGTGCAGGAGATTCGGACTCGCAGCAGGGCTTCACCGGAGGTTCAGTCGTGGTAGTAGTCCTCTTCCTACAGCTTCTCTTCAGTTCTCTTGATCCAGTGGCGACTATGCCTTCCAAGTTCCAGAGACCTGCTTTTTATGCAGTTTTCCACCATTCACACAGCCTGGCTGTCAATCACACGGCAGGATGGCTGTCCTGGCAGGACAGTCACCTAGCCAATCAAACAGGAGTGTGACTTGGGTCTCCAAGGACACCCTGTGCAGGGGGCCTAAAACCCCTCCCTTACATCCTGTCTTCCTAGACTCTGAGGTGCCTAAGGAGGGCTTCTGTGCAGAAGCCCGCCAAAGGACGACAAACAAAGGAACTAAACCAAACCTGGTTTGGCCCGCAGAGAAAAACACAAGAAAGACCTTTACAAAAAGAAATGATGAATAAACCCAGCCGGAGCCAAATAAAAGTAAATGGGGTCCAGCGGATTAAAGTTTGAGGCTACTAACTTAGCCTAAAACAGTACCAAGGCTATTTTCATAGTCTGCGGTAGGAAAAATATGGTAGCTACCACTGCCACCAGCCAAATCTTAACGAAAGGGGAACAAAATAATGTTCCATGAGAGACAGACAAAAAGGGATAACTATTAACCCTTTCCAGTACTCTATGTAAGATAGTTTGTACTGGGTCTGTGAATTTAAAAAGACTAATAAAGTCAATGGCAACTTTACATGTTCTGGGAGACAGTAGTCAGTCCCAGAAAATTGAGTTTAAAGTGGGAAGTCTGTAAAAGACAACCCTGTGTCACTGCACTAAAGTTGCTGTGTGATACACAGTAAAAAAATTATGCCTATGGAGTAGGTGAGGCTCCACAGTCTATAAACACAACATTGTAAAACACACAGCAAAACTCATGTAAGAGTGGGAAAAAAAGGCTCACACTCTTACCAGGTGAAAAAAATAAATCCTAGAAATCCAGCATAGCTTCTGAGGGACTCAGTAGGTAAGGGAAATTAGCCATTCTGGAGAATTCTCCCTAACACGGTGGTGTCCCCCGCATCCTTTACATGGATTGCAGCAGCAAAACCATAGCCTTTTTGCCATGATTTTTTGTGTAAACAGCCATTTTTGCCGCGATTTTAACACATGGAACCCTGAAGGGGGAAGCACTGCCAGCATAGGGTCCAACGAGTTTCCCCATAGTACAAACTGAAGAAAAGAGCTTGGTGCCCACGCAAGAGCCCAACATCTGGCTAGGAAAAAGACAGTTCCAACAACCACACAGGATGAAAAGATTTAATGACATTTCTAAAGACTCTTTCACATTGCTTGCTGAAATACCAGAAGAATACAAGCTTTTCAGTTCAGCAGATTCTTTTTTTGGCTCATTACTGTTGATTGGAGTGCAGGCTGCAGCCAATGCCAAATAGCTGCAAATCGTAATCTGGGAACTGGTCCAGCTCACGAACAACACAGAGAATGGGTTTAACATAATGAAGGTCGAGTTACGGGCTTTGAGACTTTTTACAATGGAAAACTGCTATTTGTGCTTGACATGTTAACAGCAAGCAACCGTGAAGATGTTCATGGCCATCATTGTGTTCATCCTGGATATCCTCTGCATTTGTCAGCTGGTCCTTTGATGCTGTGCCTCTGTTGCACCTGATAGCCCAAGAATGATGGTATCAATCGGGGATTCAAAAGCATGTTGAGAAACAAAAAACATTGAAGTACAAACCGATGTTCTACAGGGTGGCCCGAAGTATGAAATGTTCCCCATCCCGTAAGGAGATGAAGTTGATCCGCTATACCAAATGATCATTTCCCCACCTATTGATCCAGAGAATGACACAGAGGTTTGGGTGGACCTGGCGGGGAAATGGGGTTGCATTTACATTATTTATTCACTTGAAGAGTATGCGTGTAGGGGGGAGGGTTTGCGATCGGTGTTCAGGGCGTGGGTGCAAGTAAAAAGGAATAGGCCATATGTGGATGTAGAAACTGGGGAGTGGGAGAGAAGAACTATTCCTGAATTGTTACAGTAGAATTAACGAAAGGGGGGAATGTTGGGAAGGGGGCAGCCCTGTTTCCCCCACACACTTTAAAGTAAGGCGAGATGCATTTGAGGCACTGTGCTGAGCCATGGGTGATGGAGGACAGCGAGAGGGACGCCTTCCCATCCAACAGGACTACATGTTATTAACCATATGCCATCGCTATTCTGTGTAGATATGAATAATTATAGGTAGAAGAGAAGGCTTGCGCAGTAAAGGCAGCATTACATATACTAGGACCAAATCCACGAGGCCACAGAAATCTCCCGTCATGCTTAAGCTCCCATGAGGACAGTTCTCACACCCACCCACTAAACCGTTTATTCATTGTTCTTGAAAGTGGTGCAAAGACGTGTCTTCCCCCAAGAGGAATGTGCCTTACAATGTCGCGATCAGAGACTGCTTCCTAGTGTGCATGTTATATCATGTTGGCCAAAAGCATGACAAAGCCCCTTCCCGAGTGACTACAAGGTATAGCCCATATAAATGACTTAACCCTAAAATCTCTGAATTCCATGACACCGGGTACCCTTTGACCACCAACCCCAAAGTAACAAGTCCTGAAATGTTCAAAGAGGATGGACAGGGTATATCGTTGAAGTGACAATCGTCTGATTTGTATTGCAAGATGCTGGGAGGGATAAATTAGCAGGATGGCTTGGAGGCAGTGTGAAATGTGTGGGTGAAGGTTAAAGTGCCCCAGGACCTCTTGTGTGTCAGTCACAAGGTCTGCCAAGTGCACACTATGAGTGATAAACAAACCGTATAGTAGGAGTATAATTAATTTGTCTTATGACCTTGAACTTGAGAAGAAGATGAGCCCTGCAGCACCCACGTGATGGAAGATGGACAGACTTGGTCGGGACCAATAAAATGCCATCCCATATGGATAAATGCAGTATCTGTATAGGGTCCATCCAATAAGCCGTGTAGGTTTTTACTGTATGTTGTTGTGTCACTATGACACTGTGTACTTTTAAAAGTTTCTGCTTGTACTACTTTTCGGCAGAACGTTCTTAGCAGCAGAGTTCTTTGCTGGTGCTCTCATCTGCGTTTGAGATTAGACGTATTATCCTTACAAGATCTACTTGGGCCTTCCTTCCCTAGCAGTTTGTATTAACTCTGGTGTGAGCGTTCAGGGGCGTGCCTTCACCCCAAGCCTTAGTATATGTTTCTAAATACTTCATCAAGAGTAGACAGCTCAAAACTATTGTACAGAAGAACTGGAGAATACTTACATGGGACTCTCAGGTTGAGCATCTCTTCCAGGAGCCACCCACATTTGCTTAAAAAAGAAGCACTAATCTGAAAGATGGTCTAGTTAAAAATGGTACGACAAAGAAATTGCTCCAGTCCAAGAGGACAGGCATGTCCCCATGTCTGCATTGCTTGAACTGTAGGTTTGTAACCATGATGCATATAATATATCACCCAAGATCTGGTAAAAAGATTAAAATAAAGAGATTTGCAACCTGCAACACTAGCAATCTGATCTACACAATAAGATGCCTATGTGGAATTTATTGTGGGACAATCAAAGAGACAGTGTAAACAACGCTGGAATGAACATCGGTCATGTATACAAACCAAGAACAACAATTCAGCAGTGGCACGCCACTGGATGGAGAAAAAACAAAACATCTAACAGATATGTTTTCAGGCAGCGTATGCGGTGTTGAAAAGAGGCTCAGATGCAGATTTGGCCAAAAGACTCAACCAAATAGAAACATATTGGATTCAAAGACTGGACTCTATGTCCCCACATGGAATCAACAAAGACATTGACTTTCTTTGATTTTTGTTGATTTGGTTCAATGCTGAGCGTACTTTATTAAGGTGTCTTGGGTCTCCTTCTCATAAGCAGGCTGATTAACAATGCTAAGCCAATCTAACTATATTAACCTGAAAGTTTATATGCTTACTAATGCCCTTTAGAGACCAAGAGATATATCACCTAGCCCTGTATGAGTACCCTCTTGAGCTCTGCATACCATTTGGTTATTAACATCACCTTGCTGTTGAATCAGTGAACTGGTCTGATAAAGAACGCACACGTTGAGAAATATGATGCAGGCTCTTTCATTACAACTTTACAGCACTAAGAACCTCTTGATCCCATCCCATCCAAAGCACTATGCCTCCTCTATAGAATATTTCAGGATACGTTAGCATCTGTACATTATAATGTTCAGCTCCACTACTACATTACAGACCCACTTCTGGACATCCATCTTGGTTTTTCGCTATTGCACATAGTTTTCCATAGAGCACCATGATGACATTATGTTTATGTGTTCTGTTGTTGATATCCATATGCATGGCATGCATTCTCTGCTTGTGTAACCAGAGTAGAATTTTAAAATTCATGAAGGTTCTGTTGAACATTTCGGTGTCCGAGTGGTGCCCTCTTCCAGACATGATAAGTTATGCAGTATCATGGACATTGGCATTTTTTGAACACACTGGTTTTGAACATAGGTTAATTATGCATGCGCACCTTAGCACTGCACTACTCGTGGAACCTGCCTAGTGTGAGTGGGTACCCCACTCTCTTCCCAATTGCTATTGTATTGTACCAATACACACAGTCTGTACACCCACTTAAAGTGGGGTTTGTACACATTGGTTGTGCACTCATGCGCTTTGTTGCACCATACTCATGACCATTTTCACATTAAAACTATGCATTTCTATTCACATATTCCGTGTACCCAGTGGGGTTTGTTTACATTGGTCGAACATTGATGCACCATGCTTGTACTTTTTTTCCTCACATTTTCTGTGCCCACGGGATTGTGGGGTTTGATATTGACATTGTGCATACATGCGAACTGTGGCACCATATTCGTGAGGTCCTGTGATGTTACCATGCACGCAAATGTGCGGGTGATGTCACAGGACCCAATGATCACTTTATTGTGAGCTAGACCTCCTAACTTATCATCTATCTTTAAAAGCATAGATCGACGTCTCTCGGACGATATTGTGCAGTTGGCGTTCCCCAACATGCACACCGCTCTTTGGGCCCATCCTGCCAGAATGACTGGGTCTACTGGTTCCCCTGTGTCCTTTGCTCTTGCTGCTAGGTCCATTACTTTTGCAATGAGCCCTGTTAGGTCCAGCAGTTTATCTTGGCATCTCTACCATGCCCGGTCCATGCCCTTTCTGGCATCCTTCCCCGCCTTTGTTCTGAAGGTTTGCATTTTGGGGACGAGTTCAGGTGTGTCGGCTACCTTACCTGTTAGCTCAGGGCTCGGACATTCTGCTCTGAGTCTGAATCTGGTGTCTTTTTCCAGGGGCTTCCTCTTTTTTTGAGACATGTATAAGGCCACTCTTGGTGAAGGGACACATTCTGTGGACCTTGGATCCCTAATGGCGTCCGGTTCAAACATGTCTGACATGTGTTCATCGTCTTGGGGGGCCTCCACAACACTGGGTTTTGGCTCGCAGGAGTTATTCTTCTACGAGGCTGCGCTCTCTTTACTTAAGCTTTGCACATCTTCCTCGGGCTCCTTCTCTTGCTCTGACAGGTCTGAGGATGATGTAGCTTCCACTGTATTTTGCACTCCTGGGGTACGGGGTATGAGGCTGGGCAGTGCTGATTTTGTCAATAAGGCACTCTTAAGCCTGTTGAATGCATCAGCCGCCTCCTGGGGCTTTTTTATTTTCCCCGTATCTGAGCCCGGGGGAGTAGAAGAGTGTTTCCTCTTCCGGGCCACTTTTTTCCCCATATCATCTTGTTTCAGAGGCTTTTGTGTGTAGGTCCCATCACCTGGGTAGTCGAGCGTGCCAGCCTTCTTGCCCAATATTTCTTCCAGGATTAACAACCTGTCTTGCAGAGGCTTGACTCCCTGAGCAACAGCTTGTATCAGAGAGTCTCTGAAAACTCTTTTAAAACTATTGGAGAGGTCATTTTCCTCTTCTCCCATGTATTCCTCCTCCAGCTCATGTTCTCTTTCACTCCCCTCGCTATATGCTTCATCCCCATGTTGCAGGCCATAGGGACTGCTGCAAGTGCTTGCACAACTAAAGGTAAACCGCTGTGCTAAGTGAATTGAAGCACCTCTTTAGTTTGATTTAATCGTATTTTATTTTTATTTTTTATAATGCTCCCATCTGTCTCTTATCTGACTGGTGAACCGCCAAGTGACTTAATCCTCTATGCGTTCTGGAAGCTTGGGAGGGAGTAATGAGACGTCTTTATGAGCTTTGAGCGTTGAACTCCGATAGTCTGTGACCGTTAATACGCGGCTAATGCGCTACTGCGCATGCACGTATCCTTCTCCTTGTGCATCACGTTGTGAGGAGGCTGGGCCTGCTACTTGCGCTAGCCACGCTATGGGAATAGAAAGCTAGTGAGCAAACTGACTCCTATAGGTGCACGGCTGGCCTGCCGGAGCCCAACGCGAGTTCGATCACCCGTGGGCCCAGCCTGCCAGCTTGTAAGTAAACTCTGAGTGAGCGCAAGGTACTACGCAGCGTTTGGAGAGGGAAAACTTGCACCGGTCGCTTATCTGCCTAAGAACAAACTTGTTCACATATTGAACACTGCGCACAATAGTTTCAGTTTTAGGATTAAATACACTCTAATGTTCTGTTCTATGTAAGTATGCTACTATAAAATAGCGCATAACAATGAGGTACTTATCTGTGGCTGCAGCAAAAAAGAAGAGGAAGGGACCCTGTGCAACAGACATTTGTAGTGGAAAGGGGACCCAGATTGGCCAGTGAGGTGGAGGCTGAGGACTACTAAGCAGCAGAGCATCATAGGGGCTGTAGTATGCCCATGTTGTTTCGTTTTGTTATGGTTTTTCTTTGTTATTTTGCACAAGTTGAAACTGTTAAAAAAAAAAGAAAAAAGAAAGACATAAAAAAGCTGTGGTTAGCAGTATTAAAGAAGTTTAAAGCATAATGCGTGCCTCCGGTCTTTTCATAGAATTGTATTTACACAGTGCATATGTATGTTAACTATTAAATAAATTACAATTAACACATAAAATGTCTATTGAATATTCATCCGTCGGCACTTAAATCATGTAACATACAGCACACTTGCCATCCTCACTTGCATGAATATTATTTAAAACTTGGCTTACATTGTGTCTTGGGTTTCCTTTCTCCCTATGTGATGGATGACCAACCGCTTTGAAAGACAGCTCTCAGTAAAAGAAACATAACATTCAATATAGTGAATCTTATTACTTCTTTGTGTATATTCAACACATTTTGGCCTTCAAATTGTTAGTGTGTTAGATTCAAGGACACATAACAATACAACCCTTCCTTTAGCATTCGCAGTGTGTCAGAGAGAGTTTCCTTTTTGGGAACACAATGCACAAAATTTGATATGCAGTGAAAAACAACAAAACATTTCAAGTATCCCACATTTGAAAATATTTATTCCATTGGAATGGTATAAATGCGCCTGGTCCCACAAAATGTATGTATTCTTTTAAAGATGACCCTAGGTGAGGCACAGACAGGCTAGAATGTCCCCATACCTCAAAAGGGCAATGGCAGAAAAAAGATAAATTAATAGTTTTTTGGGCCAAAGTGGGCCACTTCTTTTTAGAAATACACATAATTCGAATACAAAAACAGTGGGTTAATATATAGAGTTGGCACAGACACACCGGGAGGGGAAGGGGCAGAGGGGCGATTTCGTACCAGGCTGGGTGGACTGTTGCAGCCAGGGCAACATGTGCATTGACAAATATTGTTCTTTTTTTCAAACACTAAAATTCCAGTATGCTTCAAATGAGTACAGTTTTGAAAGGCTTGATGGATTCTGCGCATATCTATACTAGCAATAATATTGATTTCTGCATTGATGCATGCATACCTGGTTGTCATCCACATGTGGGTCTCCACAGTAAGATGTAACTGTGCATTGACCACAGGTGCATGTTCATAGTACACATTTGCAAGACATATTCCTTTGCTTGTTATTTCAAGGTTGGCTAACAATGTGGCACATACACCTTTGGTCTTTTGCTATCTGCAAACACTTTTCATGATTGCTACTTTCCAGCGAGGTTAGACTTCATTTATTTTATTTATTTATTGGTTATTTGTCTATAAAAAACAGTGTTTCAAGGTGCCACAAGATGAAAGTGGGGATGGGGGCAGGGAAGAAACAGACAATAATGGTCCTAATGGGCCTTGTGTGATTCAGATCATGCAAGAGCAATAACAAGAAGTGCAGGGTGGAGGTAGTGGGAAAAGGGAGGTGTAGGTCGGGCAGAAGGGAAAATGCTATGGTGGGAGGAGGTGAGGGGCAAGAGGAGGTATACAAGCGCAGGGCAGAGGAAGGGAAGAAGAGGGCCAATGGGGTAGGCAAGTGCTAAGGGAAGGCCAGGTGGGCAGGTGCCAGGGGAAGCAGGCAGTGAGGACCACATGTGAAGCTCGAAGATGGGAGTGGACCAGGCTCGGTAGGAATGCACACCTCGCCAGGCTTGTCAGGGGAAAAGGGGCCCAGAAGGGCAAGTGCAGGTTGTGCATTTGTGGGGGGCAGAAAGACATGATGCTTGGGTATACTGGGTGAGGAGGGCCAGCTGCACTGTGGAAATCAGAAGGCACCAGGCAGCCAGTCAATGCAATAGAAGAAGCATTAGTTGGCTGGGTGAAGAATAGAAAACCTGAGTCTTGAGAATGTTCCAGAACCTAAGCTGATTAAACAGAAGCCTGGGAGGGGCAGGAATAGCGTCTGATCTGCAGAGAATTGCTGCTAGATGACCGACGATCTCTAAGAGGGAGGCATTTAGGGAAAGAGTCAGATGCAGTGGGGTCCCTGGCCCCAGATAGCCTTGGGGATGATCCGAAGGGTCTTAAACTCGATCCGCTCAGCCACCGGGAGCCAGTGGAGATATTTTTGGGCTTGAGAGATGCAGTCCTTGGGCTTGAGGACAAGGATACGTCTTGCAGTCCTATTTTGGATGAGTTGCAGAGGGCAAAGGGTGGATTTAGGCAGACTGGGGCAGAGGCTGTTGCTGTAGTCCAGCCTGGAGACGACCAGAGCTCTGGAGACATTGGCCCTCATTACGACCCTGGCGGAAAGGGGTTTACGCCGGCGTAAACCATGGCGTACCTTACCGCCTGAGTACGAGTTCCCCTAGCGCCATGGTGATTTTAACGCCTGCTTTTTGCAGGCGTTAAAATCCATGGCGCTAAGGGACCTTGTTGTTAATTACGCCACCGTAATTTACGGTGGCGTAATTAACGCCTTCCCCAATCCCATTATGCCCTATGGGGCCAGGATTGGGAATGGGGAAGGGTAAATGGGGATTGGGGACTTACCGCCCCGCCAACCTCGGAATGGGGCGGTAAGTCCGCCAACCCCCATGGCGGAGTTGGCAGCTTAGCGCCATGGACCATGGTGCAAATTGCACCATGGACCTCCGCCAAGGTCGTAATGAGGGCCATTGAGTTTCTCTATAGCTGTTGCTCCATTTCTCTTCTTAGATTCTTCAACTATCGAGAGTGCATTATAAACAGGGTTAACAATTAAATTGGATAAGCTGGAATTACAACCAGTACCTGGGTATCCAGCAGTAACCGGTCACCCGGAGCTACCACTATGGAACAACGAGCTATTTTATAGCATTACATTAGTTGGCCTGGGGAGCCAAAAATAGCTTCTTGTGACTGTTGGTTTTAAGCTCATCAGTCTCTTCTACATTTGATTTGATTTGAGTCACATCCTTGAAATAATCATACTGACATTTATTGTTCTAATATAAATCAACTATATTGATGGTAATAAATACACAAATCAAATAACAACAGACATGACATTTTAAGGCCTATCTAGTGACATTACTTCACAAGCAGTGATTAATGAAAAAAATACATTATTTAACAATTACATCTCAAGTGATATACTACTCCATTTATTGTACAATTAAAACAATTTCCAAACACTGTAAAAAAAACATGTTACTGTCTTTTTTAAACATTGTGAAGAGAGCCACACATTATTTGAATCTTGAAGTCAACCTTGCAACAAGTTCAGGTGTGGGAGGGCAAACCTCGTGTGTGATGTTCTGTGGTATAGTCTGGGCCCTGGAAACAAAATCTGGATCTATTCCATGCATTTGCATGGCCTGCACATTCAATGTCCTATCTTTCACAAATTCAAAATCCATCTGCTGGAAGATTGGCTGTGCCACCCACTGTTTGCTTCTTTTGGCAAACTCCTTGTTGTAAAGAGGCATCCTGAAAATGTGTGCTGTTTTTGCCTTCAATGCTCTTGTTGTGCGCAATACAGCCAGTCTTGTTTTGTCCTCCAATACCATCTATGCCAAAATGCAACCTTTTAGGTCTGTACGTTAGGCACATATTATGTACATTGCCAAATCTCCAGTGTGACAGAACTTGCAGAGTCCCCTCATGTCTCTTGAAAGTGTTTTTTCAAACACCATCTTCTCAAGTGCTGTGTGAGGATAGGAGCCTGGAACCAACCACCCTTTCTTATGCTTGGGCTCCTTGTCAATGTTCCATGTACACATTCGTGGAAATGCTGGTTTTCTGTCCAAGAGTGTATGTTAGAACAATAGTTCATCAATGAACGCCATTTTTCAAGCAGAATATCTACAGATCCATCACAAGTGTTGGAGCTGCACCGCTGATGGTTGCTGATAGACTGGCCAATTTAAAATGTCTTCTGTGGCCTTTTTTCGAGCAGCTGTAATTGCAAAGTGATGGCCATGCAGGACTTCTCTGGGGCAGTAGTGACAGTTCCAGTAACGAAAGACTATCCACTAACATTAGGGATTCAGCATATTTTAGCACGGCTGTTGTATTCCAAAGACACCCATATCAATATAGTAAGAAGACACTTGCTCAGTAAACTGAACACCACAATGTCATTGACAGAAACGGGGATGATGTGCTCACCACCAGGCATCTACTACGCATGAGTGGCTGTGCTCCTTCTAGCAGCACATGCTCAGAGTAAACTAAAAGGCCAAACTATGTACCCTAGTATGTTTCTTTATGGGGTTGATATACTGCTCGGATGTATCTCGGGGATACGAAGGAAGATGTTCTGATTGGTGTCAGAATTCTTATTCTGACCAGAGTGCCAGAAGGAAGACATGAAAGGCACCATGGATTTGCTAGAGCTTGAAGAAGTAGTGATATGCAAAGACATGGTGATCTATGCGGGATGGACAATGAAAACACGGAATGGCATACAGTGATATGCATTGGCTCAACACTGACAGTAACAGGAGTAATGGATGAACAACTGTGCTCCAATGGGGAAGAGGAGGGAGAGATGGTATTCCAGCTACAAATACCCTGCCCAGTAAAAGTAGTAGACAAAAGCTGGTGCTGATACTCACACAATTGGTGAAGAGAAGAAGCAGACACACAGATGAGGATCTCATAAGGGTTCCATGGAGATTGTGGACAAAAGGGCCCCATGATGTGGGGGTTTTGAAAGTGGTAGGGGTGGTAAAGACAAAGTTAAAAGAAGGGGCGCTGCTGCTGCCATGAGCAAAACAAGACACATTGTCCAGAGAAGCAGATGAGGGGATATACTCGACCCTACATGCACTCTGACAGCAGGACATAATGCAGATGTCCACATCACCATGCAATACGGCTATATAGCTGTTGAATCAAAAGGCAGGTTGTGGAGATTTATACAAGATTGATGCCTTTTTAATTGTGTAGTAGAAGCAGAGTTTTCCACTGATACCAAATCCCGCGACAATACTGTGCAACAATCCAGCAAAGGATGAACACTTTATGGTCATCATCCTAAAGAATGCCCTCTTTTCCATCCCACTGAACTCAGACTCTAGATATTTGACAACATTTAAGTATTGGGAAACCCGATTTGACACACTATGTTGCTCCAAGGGTATTGCGAATCAACCAGCAAATTTAACAGAGAGATACAAATAGACATAAGCAATTTACAAATGTGAAGCACAGTGATACAATATGTTGATGATTTGTTGGTATGCAGCCAGGCTGAGGAACAGTGTAGGGCCGACTCAGTGCATCTCTTGACCCTACTAGCAGACAAGGGGCCTCATTACGACCCTGGCGGAAAGTGACTGACCGGACCGCAACAGCGTAAATAGCGTTTCCGCCATTGCACGAAGGAGCAAAGTGCGGCTAATTACGACCCATCGGGCACGAGCATTACGCCATGGCGGAATCCGAAAGGCTGCGATGGCGGAAATGACCCCAAAACGGCCCTTACCGCCGCCGTACGCTGCACCAGGTGCAATACCGCCACCCATCTTAGCGGTCACCGTAATGAGCGGTCACCGTAACGAGCGGGAACCGCAAATTACGGGCACCGTAAATATACGGAAACGGAAGTAAAAGCATGTGGCCGGAACGGGAAACAGCACGCCGCACAACTATAAAATCCGAATCCCAACACAACCATTAAAAATCCGACCCTGACACACATCCCAACCCGTTAGCAACCCCAGTTAAAAAAATAAATATGGGAAAGGTAGCCAAGAAAGCGTGTGATCGCAAGCGGCAGGTACACTTCTCCCGAGAGGAACTGACCGTGCTCACCGAGACCCTCCAGGAAAATGCCGCCGTCGTCTTCTCCAGTCAAATGACCAGGACGGCCCTTGCCAACAAGAAGGCCATGTGGGCCCTGGTGGCACAGCGCGTAAGTGCGGTGGGGACAACACCCCGCACGCCACAGCAATGTCGCAAGCGGTGGGACGACCTGCGGATCCGCGTACGCAGCATACTTTCTGCGAACAGGAACATCGCCACAGCTACCGGGGGGGGTTCAGAGTCGCCCATCAAGTTGACCCCCTGGGAGGATATCTGCGCCTCCACCATAGGAATGGAGAGCATAGAGGGAGTCGGAGGGATGGAGAAAGGAGTGCCGACATCCGGAGAATCAGGTAGGTTGGCCAAGAGAAACAATGCGAAATCCACAAAACACGAACATGTGCAGTACCATGTGACCCCATAGTGCAATACATACTCTGCCCTGACAGCGCCCTCTAAAAGTCAGAATGAATAAACAAATCAATCAAGATGCCATAAACAACCCCTACATGTGCAGCATGCACCCCCTAACTGCAGGCAGCCAAATGAATGCATCCTCAATCCACACGAAAATGAGACCACCTCCAAGGCCCAGTCCCAAATCAGCCTCATGTACCACCCCAATGCATTTGATACGTTGCCATTCCAAATCCGACAGACCCATAACTAACGCTCGCCCCTCTTTACTCCACCACAGGGTCCGATACCAACGACGAGCTACAGGACACCCCTACCAGCACGCCTGCAAAGAGGGCCAGGACCAACGTCCCAAGAGCCTCCACCTCAGGTGCAAGGATCAAGACACGGCAGCAGCAGGAATCAAGTGGCAGCACACTGGAGGGGACTGCAACAGGCACCCCAGCAGCCAGCAAGTCCACAACCCCAGCACCACAGGTCCCCCCAAAGAACGTATCTGATGGCACTGCCTCTGGTGGTAGCAGCACCATAGGTGACACAGCTGTCATGCCAGCATGCTCCGACACGGAAAACAGTGCTGGCGACGTAGGTACCATCCATGACCTTTCCCAATCCCCCTGCATGTTCCATCCCCTACACCATGACGAAACCACGCAGGGGCACCCTGAAGACGACGACTGGCCAACCCCCACAAGTCCTGTGCCAAGGCAACATGTGTTGAGCAGCCCCCCTGTCACACCACCGCAAATGTCCATGGCCCAGCAGAGGCAACAGTCCCTCGACCTGCTGATCGAGCAACAGCAGGAAGTGTCCACGCTACTCAAGGACCATGCAAATGAATGCGGGGGTTCCAGGGCAGCCATGGAAACATCCACCGAGACACTCAGGGCACAAATAGAGAAAAGTAGTGAGAGCCTCAGGGGAGAAATGGAGAGAAGCACCGAGAGCCTGAGAGCACAAATGGAGAAAAGCACCGAGAGCCTGAGAGCACAAATGGAGAAAAGCACCGAGAGCCTGAGGGGGGAACTGCATGCGACGTCCAAAGACGTTTGTGCTGAACTTGCTGCTGTGCGCCGTGTGCTCTCGGAGCTCTCACAAACCCTCAGAGACATGCATGGACGCGAGCAGGCAGAGACATCATCCGTGGCAAGTTCCGTCCAGGGCAGCCCCCAACGCAGATCTGGCAGGAACCTGCGCTCCACGGGCAGGGGTGCCCCTGATACCCGTAGAGGGGGCTTGCAATAGCGTCTACCCACGGACAGCATGCATATTTGGACACTGGTGTTGGGGGGGGAGGTAGTAGGGTGGAGGGGGTGTGTTGGGCTTCACTGGGTGGCGGGTCCATAGGGTGTATAAATCAAATCACATTAACAATACAGCACCTCATTATCATCCAATGACATGTGTGGACATTGATATTTGCGTACGAGGCCTTCATAGGCGTACAGTCCACAATGTGCCTGTACTACACACACACAGTGCCACAGGTCCCCTTTCCGTGTAATAGGCACCATGCATGGTTGCTAGAAGCATGCATCTATGATGCTCTGTCGGATTGCACGTGCATCCTGTGCCTCATGGACTCCTTGAGGTGCCTCCACATCCCCACCCTCATCATCATCATCATCTTCAGGTGCATGCAGTACAGCGTCAGGGGGCATGGGCACATTCCTACGTATGCACATGTTGTGCAGCATGACACATGCCATGACCATCTTAGAAACCTTCTCATGGCTGTACATGAGTGCCCCGCCAGACCTGCTGAGGCTGCGGAAACGAGCCTTCAGTAGGCCGAATGCCTGTTCAATGACCACACGGGTACGTGAGTGGGCATGGTTGTAGTCCTCCTCATGCTCGTTCTGTGGGTTCCGGATTGGTGTAAGGAGCCATCTCTTCAGTGGATACCCGGCATCACCTGTATGAGACGAATAAAGGGTGTCAGTGGAATGATAGTGCTAAGTAGCCCCCCCCCCTCCTGCAAGGTCATTGACGCATCAAATGGGCCACGATGTCATGCATGGAATGAGACTCACCGAGTAGCCAGGATCTGTGCCCTGCGTGTCGCTCCATGTAGCGTGGTATTCTTGTGTTCCTCAGGACCATAGAATCATGGGTAGATCCTGGAAATCTGGCACAACAATGCGTAAAGATCTTGTTGGAGTCACACACCATTTGCACATTGATTGAATGAAATTGTTTCCGGTTGCGGTACTGGACCTCCATGGCATGTGGGACAACCAATTCAACATGGGTGCAGTCGATGGCACCAATGCAACCCGGGATGCCGCCAAGTGCATGGAATCCCACTTTTGCGTTGGTAATCTCCTGGTACGTGCGTGGTAGTGTGATGTGGTCGTCGGCGTGCTTCAGGAGGGCATCGTGCACTTGGAAGAGTGTCCGTGAGAACAGTGGCTGAGAAATGCCATGCAACTGTCCCACTGTGTGCTGGTAGGTGCCTGTGGCCAGGAAGTGGAGTACAGACACCACCTTCAGTAGGGGTGGGACGGCGGTTGGGCTATCTATCATGCTCACGAGGTCAGCATGTGTCATGTCCACAATGGCGATTATGGTGTCCCGGTCCAAACGGTAGAGGGTGTGGATCTGCTCAGCAGTGAGGTTGAACGGATCAGCTCGGAGGCGTGGGATTGCGGGCCGCCTGCGTGTTGGTAGTGGCAGTGCTTGTGGGCCTTGCTGACCCTGCCTTGCCCTCCTCCTCCTCCTTCTCCTCCGTCTCCCCTGTGCGCCCGGTTGTTGTACCTGTTGTTGTTCGTCGTCTTCTTGTAGTAGTAGCACTTGCAGTGCTATCTGGTCCCCCAGGCCCAACATCGCTAGTCCTGCCGGTAGCATTTTGGAGTGGGAGTGGTTGTGGGAGGGGTTTGGGTCTGCTATATATGTGCTGTCGGCCTGTATGGCCTCCACCTGTGCTGATTGAATGAATCTGTGGCAGATGCAATCCCTTCTGGCCGAGCACGTCCCGCACGTAAGGCTGCATTTGGCCGCATGGCATCTTGGGATTGGAATCATGTATCAAATCCCGATGGCAGTGTGATGTACTTTGACTGATTTTCATGCTATGCTCCCATTGTTACACATGCTATAATTGCAGCCGCTTACATACCTGTGAAGAGTCAGTGGTATGTAGGGCTCGATCGATGGCCGACCCTCATGCAGCACAGTAACGTACTTCACCGACGGGCGTGGCGTCCCATTTGTGATTGCAGCCAGTTAGCATTATGACACACAGCCGCACTACATTGATGTAATTGTGAATGCAAGCGTTCACAGAAGCCTTTTCGACGTAATGTTGCAAGTGAGGAATTCGAAGGCCAGCATTTTTGGTTTTGAAGTAGCGGCGAGGATACGCCCACAGGTCTGGCTGGAAATGTAACGTTCTATTGTAGAATGTCCTTGGGACATGGCCCATAACGAGCAAGCAATGAATGATATGAATTGAATGGGATGCGCAATAGCGTAGTGGACGATAAGGCAGGACGTTCCCAAATCCATCTTGCTTCACACCACTACAGATCCGGCCAGGAGCACAGTGGTTTTTGCAGACTGCATTACGCACAGACGCGATGGAAGTTTCGCATATTATGTGAGTGTATATTCATGCGTTTTCATTGCGGGATGAGGGAATGATGAATGGATGCATGGACAGATGATTCCATTTAGGGTCTGCCATGTACATGGGTTTTTGGAATCACTCCCCTTCCCCTGCGCTATGTGATGCAAGGCTGCCATAGTGGGACTTACGTCTATCTGCCCTTGTCGGATCCTCCCTGTCTCGACGCGCCTTCATACACTTGTGTCTAGGCACGTTACTAATCCCATGTCATGGGTTCTATCTTGACGGACGCATGCACAGTAACCGACGTTGCCAATGGTGTATTTACCTCGATTGATTTCGTTATGAATCGATACTGATTTAGGGGTGTGTATATTCCTTTGGAGTGGGCTAGCATGCATATGGGTGTGGATTTGGTGTGTTGAATGAAGATTGTAATGCATCATGAGTCCCGTAATGCAATCGGTTAATTTGTGTTTCTTTTGGGTGACAGGTATCTCCTGCCCTATTGCAGATGCCATCTCTACGCCACTCCTCCAGATGGGTTTTACTATCGACACCTGCAGCTTCGGGTGAATCAGTGGAGCACCATTTCGATCTTATGGGACGATCGCCAATGGGCCACATGCCCTTACGCTGTACTGGTGGCTAGGTGCAACATTTCGGCCTTTCAGCTCGACTAGTGCCTGCCTCATGGGACGGACCTGCGGTTCTTGCCGCTTCCATGTTGCCTTTTGGAACGTTGATGTAGGCCCTGTGTGCCATGATGGTACAGGGCGTCACACAAGTGGAAGCTGGTCAATTATTGCAGATGCAGCCCTCGGTGATGATGGATGTTTTGGTGTTATTTTGCAAATTGCTGTGGGGCCTTTGTCATTTGGATGTGCATTTAAATTGTATTCCGATATTTGTCGTGTTGCGTTATTCTTTGCAGGTGATGTGGCGATTTTCGATTTGTGGCGGTATGTATTGCGACATGATCTGCATTGTGTTCCGCCTTCTGAGTTGAGTTGTGTGGTACAGTACTGGCCGCGTTTGCCTACGTAGCACAGTATGGTCACGGATAGGGGCTGCCATTGTGACTGTTTACATGATGTGCTGTTCAGGGGCGGGGGATTGGCTTTTGGCCGACTGGTGCCTGTCAGCCAGGTCGATTGGTGGAATGATGGGATGTTCAGAATGTGGCTGGTCACAGGTGCCTGTGTTTGCGTGCGTTTGTTGGAGGGGGACTGGGGTCATGTCCATTGGAATAGCTTCTGTATTCATGCCATCTGTGCCCTGCAGCTCCCATCGGCCCCTCTTGGGATGAGCCTGGCTGCTCAGTCACTCTGCCAACTTGTGTGGTACATGCTTCTGCTGATGGTTGGTTTGTTTACTGGCAAGAGTACAGGGCTGGTGCAATCCCCCTCAGGATGCTGTTTTGGATGTTGCCTTGCGCTGGTGGCAAGCGATGGGGGACTACTGTTGTTTTGTGTCATGTGTTCTTGATTTTCATTTTGATGTATTGTACCTTCACATGCCTGTGCTGCATCAGTACGGCTATGGTGACATGCCGTACATGGATGCCCACTCACGGGGCGCTTTGAGCCCCTGCATGCATTTCTACGTTGGCATGCATGGGTGATTTGTAGATTTCACTGGTTGCATAGTGTGAGTACATTGCGCCTGCCAGGAGTTGTGCAATGTGGCCAGGGAGTGGAGTACAGGCACTCAGTGGGCCATTTACGGTTGGTTCACGATGCCGTATTTCTCGCCATGGCGGAATGGTACTTTACGACGTGCTTGATGGCGTTCAGTACATGTCCGCTAGGGTCAGAATTCGCGTACCGTTGCGCCATGGCGGTGATTCCGGTTTTGCAAGGCGCGCGTGCGCGTACTTGGTGCAGTTAGCGTTGCCGTTCACTGCGGTGTCGCTAATGGCATCGTACTTTACGGTGACGGGTCATAATCGCAACGAGCGGTGTTCGATGGCGGTATTGCATTTCCGCCATCATTTTTCCATTTCCGCCAGGGTCGTAATGAGGGCCAAGGGGTATAAGGTGGATATGGAAAAACTGAAGTACTGGCAGGAGGAGGTTGTGTACTTGGGGCAAATAATATCCAATTAATGAAGCAAGATAACACAGGAAAGTGTAGAGGCAATTCACCTGAATGCATGTCTGTGCACAGTTAAGGAGATGCAGAAGTACCTGGGGTTATGTAATTACTCTTTTTGATTACTCTACATTTAAGGAGGCGCAAAGGAGAAAAGGGAAATACAGTGGACATCAGAAATGAATGAATGAATGAATGAATGAATGAATGAATGAATGAATGAATGAGAATTTCATGGAACTTCATGGAACTAAAAGAAGCATTGGCCAATGTGCCAGTGTTGGTCACCCATAACTACAAAGAGAAGTGTGACTTGTTCTCCCACTCAGATGGATCACATAAATGAAGCCACAGGGACACATATCATTGGCTTACTATAGTGTGATTCTAGGATATTTTCCCTGCAAACAAGCGCTCGTGGCTGGAGTGTTTATAATAGAAAAGGCAGTGACAATAACCATGGATTGTCCAGTGGCACTGTACGTGGAGCATTCATTATTTGCATTTTGAAAAGCGCCATGATAACACAGAGTGTGTCATGGTATGAAATAATACTGACAAACCCAGCCATTGAGGTAATGAGGTGTTGTTTGGTAAAGCCAGCAACATTCATAGAAGAACCCGCCAGAGATAGAGTTTACATGCATGACTGCATGGCAAATATGGACAGAATGGAAGAGAACATACGGGTCAAAGAAGAAGAAATAGAAGGGCAGCCATGGTCTTGATGACAGATCATCAAGTATATACCCCAATACGGAGGGAGACATACTGGGGCTGTGATAGTGTGCTACAAGAATGGGGAGCATGTAGTAGCATCACAACAGTCGTTACTATTGCATTATTCAGCACAGGCAGCAGAGCTAGTGGCCATGATAAGTGCATTGAACATAATGGAAGGGCATGCTGCTAACATATTTTCATGTTCAGCTTATGTGGCATCCACAATACACTCAGGAATAGCACGATGGGAGCGAAGGGGGCTTAGGAGAAGTGACAGGATGCCAGCACAACACGCCAAGTTGCTCAGGTGACTGATTGAAGCATTCAATCTACCAGTGGATGGGGCCGTAATAAAATGTGCTGCCCACATAGTTGAGCCAGACTTCATATCTTTAGTGAATGAGATGGTCAAAACAGCAGCCAAAGAGGCAGCCTATTTACCTGAAGGTACCACACGACTATACCCAGGTGCAAATGCCAGAATGCAAATAATGGCAGCAGAGAGGAGAGAAGGTCATGAGCAAAAGAGGGGGGAAAGGTATAACACCATACCAACTGCACAGTTAATAGAGTGGCAAGGAGAGGTAGGAGGGCAAAGATTTGTGGATACAAAAAGGTTGTTGCCTCTCACACACTGATTTGATATGGAGGCAAAATAGCACAGGGAAACCAGTAATGCCAAAACAGTTGGTATGTCGGTTTAAAAATATGTATGTTCTATGGTTAAATAATTAATCTTTAACAAACACATGATAGTACAAATATGTTAACATAAATTAAAAAGAGTAACTAACAGAAAAAGGAATAGTAATCTCCCACCATACTAGTCTTTACAATAATCAAATTATATCGTCACTTCATTAATACTCAATAATCATTAAAAAACAGAAACAGCATCAGTAATTACCTTTAACAACCTATTTAAGAATTCATGAAATACCAATGTATTCTAAACATCTGATTGTTTCTGTAATCAATTGGGAAGTCTCACCCCTAAAAATCCTCACCTGTAATTTCTCATCAGGCGAGTATTTTACATTTTCATAATATTTACCAATCAATCCTTGCCTTATTGATGTCAACTTTAAGCAGTCAATGAGCAAAAGTCTTAATGCCACTAAATGTCTGTTACAAAATCTACATAGCCTCAGTTCTTTAACACCATTAGTTCTACTACCCAGCACTTATTTTGTTGGCCATATGTTCAACCTCATTTTTAAGAACTTCTTCCTAATTATTGGTGATGGGAAGCAATTTAGATATGTTGGCAGAACATTCAAGGCTCTAGGTTCTTAGACACTAATATAATTCTGAAAGGCCTTGTATCTATAGCATTCTTGAATAGTCTTGCACCAGTCCACCCTGTGTGATTTCTGTTTGCCATCATGGGTCTTCATATCAGCATTTCCAATGAGATACTTGTATTATTTAACCAATTTAAGCAGTTTTTCTTCCAGACCGTTAGCAGTCCCCCCTCCTGATCCTTTAGGACATGACGTAGAATCGGAAGCATGGAATCACCCTTATCCATAATGATCTTCCTAAAAAATGACAAGAACTTCAATTTAACTGCCATCAGTAAAGAAGCTAATCCCAATTCATGGCATCTAATCTGCATTGGGGACCACTCTGAAATCCCAATATCGTCCTCCAAAATAGCCCCTACAATCTATTCCAAATCCCCGTACACAAAAAACATTTTTCCTTCCACTCCACTCGTCACAATTGGGACCATCTTTTGTTTCTAAAAGGTCATTAGTGGCACGTGAAAGAAGCGACCAAACCTTTTCTGGAATAGAAACCCCTGGGATGCTGTTGTAGTAATTATTTATTTCAAATCATACTTATAAGTGGTCTCTGAACATGATACATTCACCAGACTACTCAAATATGGATACTCCAGGACCCTTTCTAAAACAATATTTCCAACGCTCACCATAATCATTTTTGAACTAGTGGTTTGTCTAGGGTACAGGCACATTGGGCCTAATTATGACCCCCGCTGGTAAAAACGGCACAGCTGCCGCCAGAGTAATTTTCTTTTCTGGCACCCGGCAATGGGGACTTACCGGGGCATTATAGCCCCGGCGGTCCTGGTAATTCCCCATTGCCTGGCGCCAGAAAGAATTACTCTCCATTCCCATTCGAGTCCCATTTGACGCAATGGGACTGGGGAGGACGGTAGCACCGGCACCATTATTAATGGTGCCGGTGCTACCGTAAAGGTCTGCGAGCAGGTACCGTTCCACCGGGCGGGCTGAAAGGCACCCACTCGCAGAACTCGGAGTGTGCGGTCCGGTAACAATAGTGCCGGTGGCTTACCGGAACTGTTGTTACCGGACTGGCATACTCATAATGAGGCCCATTATCTTTGTTTTAGAAGCATTTATTTTAAGTCCATTCTCTTGACCGTATAGTTCCAACTAAAGTAATTGTTTTTGCAGACCCACTGGTGTCTTAACTATCAGGACCAGATCATCCGCATATAGGAGCCATTGGCCCTCATTACGCGGTAGGCGGTAAACCATGGCGCTATTCGTGCCATGGTTCATGCCGGTAATTTACCGGTACCGCCTTGGAGGAAAGGGGAATTACCGCCCTATTCCAAGGTTGGGAAGGTGGTAATTCCTCCTTCCTCCATTGCCCTTCCTCATTCCCATTTTTGCCCCATAGGGCATAATGGGAATGAGGAAGGCGCTAATTACGGTACCGCAAATTGCGGTACCGTAATTAGCTCCCTGGTCCCTTTGCGAGTTGGATTTTTAACACCTGCAAAAAGCAGGCGTTAAATTCCCCAACCCACAAAGGGACCTCGTAGTAACGCGGTAAGGATTTACCGGTACCGGTAAAATACCGGTACCGGTAAACCCTTACCGCCTACCGTGTAATGAGGCCCATTGAATTACTTGGCCTCCTATCTTCGGTGGGAATGATCCGGTTCTTTTCAGATAGGCCCCAATGTCTGTCAAATAGAGCTTATATAGGGCCGGGGCTAACATACACCCCTGTTTCAAGCCTCTTGCCATAGGGATGGGTTTAGACAGAAGCCCTTGACTGATCAATCTCACCTGAATTGAGGTATTATAATGCAAGCCCTTTATTAGATTAAGTAGGTGGAAGGGGCACACCAATTTTTCTAATTTCTTCCAAAGTCTGGCCCTATCGACAGAGTCGAAGGCTGCTGTGAAGTCAACGAATGCCAAGAACATGGGCTAGCTGATGCGTTTTACTTGCTGTTTAAGTAAGTCTAAAGGAGGCCAAATTAATGACAGTCCCTAGTTCCGCCACAAACCCTGACTGGAAGGTATCCATTATGCCCTTGTTCCTCACCCAAACCAATAACTTATTTAAAATCAATATCGCAAATATTTTAGTCGATACATCCATGAGTGCTATAGGGCAATAGTTTTGAGATTCAGCTAGTGGACCTTTTTTGCAAATTGGTACTGTCACTGACTTTCTCCACGAGTGCAGAATTTTTCTCTACCCCAGAACTAGCTGGTACATAGTTGATAGTATATCTGCCCATTGCGCAGTGAGCGCCTTCAACATGCCATTTGACAACCCATCCAGGCCAGGCACGCGGGATGTGCATAGTTGTGCAATGATATTTAGTATGTCATATCTATCAAAGGGAAGGAACCACGGGTCATTTGTTATATTTTGCCTAATTATATCCCTCTGCTTTTTGCCTGTAAGTGTGTATAGTTCTCAGAAATGGTCTATCCGAGAATGGCCTGTAGTTCTTGTTGTTCCATACCCTGTTTCAGGTTTGATATCACCCATATTGCTGCACTGTTCTTAGTTGCTAATGTTTTCATCATGTCTTCTGCATCTCTCTGCAACATTCGCGGTTTATGTGCAAGCAGCCAGTGTTTCAAATTTTGCTTAAGGGATTTACCTTTATTTCGTCTTTCTATCGGGTCACTAACTTGTAAACTCACAATTTCATGTCTAATTTCCTTTTTTTCCTTGCCACCAATGGATCGTAAGCATGGATATATTTCTTTTCATTGGCCTTTCTACCTGGACCTTTAATCATGAATTGGTGCAAGGTTAATGGGTAGCACAAGATCTGTGTACCTAATCCAACCAACTGCCAGTTAAATAATCCATCTAAAATGTTTTTTTCACGAGGATACCTTGAGGCCTGCCCGGTAAATGAGCCTTATGCAGTGATTGCCCCTGGCGGCGCAACTTGTCATAACAAAGTCATGGTCACTGCTATAATAATATTTCTCTTATTACTGAGTCAAAAGCACTACTCATGTCCAAAGCTGCCATATAGACGGCCCCGTACTCTGGAATTTTGGTTTGTGCATAAATGTGTGATATAATGAGAGCATTTAACGAAGTCCCCATATACTTTCGAAACCCCGTTTGAAACTTTGAGAATATACTCTTTGTTTCTATAAAATTTTGTAAACGCTGTAGTAAAATTATAGAAAAAACCTTTTCTGATGCGTCCATCAGTGCAATTGGCCTGAAGTTCTCAGGCAATTTGGGATTCCCCTTTTTGTACAAGGGAATGATTATGGCATTAAGCCATGACTTGGGGATAGAATTAGTCGAAAGAATATAAGCAAACTTTGTATAAAGAATGGCGCCCCAAAAATATGGGTCATCTTTTAAAATACAGGCAGGCAGACCATCCGGCCCAGCCGCTTTAGAATAATTAAGAAGGTTGATTGCATCAACAATTTCATTCAGGGAAAAGAATAGGTGTTCTTTACAATCGAAATCAAGAATTCCTGAGTTATATGTTGAGAATTTCAGAGGCAGACTATATTTACATTCAAAATATTCAATCCAAGTGGACGAGGCAATTGGTGAGGCCATATCATGCAGCGACACCCCCTTTTTGTTATTTAATACTGCCCAGATGTACCTGGTGTCATGTGTGATGAGATATTTCATCATTTGTTGATTCGCGACTAGCTTCATTTGAAATTTTATGGATTTTAGTTTGTGCCTGTAGTGGTTCATAATCTTGTTTTTGGCAACATAATAATCTATGTGTTGCTTGTGACTCTTCTTCAAAGCACGCAGACAGCGATTTTTTCCCTCTTAGCCATTGCTATTCCAGAATTGTAACCACTTTCGACGGATAAGTTTAGGGCTGTCGCTTTTTGGGCAAGATGTTCAATATGATCTTTAATTATAATCGAATTCCATTCTTCTCTTCTGCGTGCATTAATGAAGAGATCTGCGGTACTAGACACACGAATTACATCTCTTTGGACCAGAAACGATAGCTCTCTGCACATTTTCGGATGCCATCCCACAGAGGTCTGTGCTCTTTCAGGGGTCACCAATCCCAGAGCAACATCTTTATTCAAGGATGCCAATTCGCATTTTACACTTATACTTATCGGGTAGTGATCGCTCTGGGTCTGTGTGTGGATTGAGACATTGTTTACCAAGGGCATACAATTGGAGGAGACAAAAAAATAGTCAATGTAGGAGGATTGAGACCCCCTCTTCCAAGTCACCTTATGATCGCCAATCTCATATTCCAACAATTGAATGTTCCATTGTTTGAAATAGGAGACCCAGCCCTTTCCCAGAGTCACTGAGGTATTTGATAAGGACTTACACCTATCAACTGACTTAGATATTGAGGGTACACAAACCGCATTAAAATCGCCCCCAATGACAATCATGTAATTCGAATTTCTGATCGTTGCCTCCTCAAGTAATTCATCCATATTATCAAATGCGGCCTCTATCGAGACATTTGTCGGATTGTAGTACAGGCATACAATTAAAAATGCACAGGTCGATACACCAATGAGGATGCACTCAATTGCCAACATTCCATGTTTAGCAAAAATAACCTTCGAATTGTGGTTTATGGCATTATTTATGAGTATAGCAATACCCCCATACGGCCGACCTGTTGCACCTCTTATAGCCGGTAAACAATAATTGGAAAATCCCTCCATATTCAATCCATTAACACACATAGTTTCCTGTAAAAGTGTTATCATGGGAGATCCCATATTTACAAAGTTGGAGGCCCAATTTTCTAAGTTCCTTTTCCCGCAACAATTCCAAGACAATATTTTAAGACACTGAGCATTTAATGCTGAAATGTTTTTTGCCTATGGTTTGCTTTGCTTATTAGAGAATTCAAGGATAGATGTCATCAGAGGAGCAAGCCAAGGGATGTTAGAAGTGGCACCCACCAGTTCTGATATTTTAGAAAATAATTCAACAGTTTGTGCAGAACCGGCTGATAAGGTGGCGTGGGTGGCCCCATTTCTGCCTCCGGTTTTAAGACTACGTTTAGGAATTCCTCAGCCTCTTCAATAGTCCTAAACAGGTGTAGTGTCAACCCACGGGCGTTAAAGTCATCTCTATGATCCCACAATAGCCTGAGTATCATTGGTGAGTGTGGAGCACAGATCATTCTCAGATTATTGTGGTTTGCCAGTCTCAGCCACTCAATGTCATCCATGTGGAGGGTTCTCAATTGAGGACTATCCTTAAATATGTTAAACAAAAAAGATCTGTTTAGCCTTTGTTTGCCGTTGATTGCCTGATCACTGGACCAACCCAGAAAATACCTTATATCTCTGTTGAAAACATATTTAGTTTCCTCTTTTTCATCACTACCTCGGGAAGGAGATTTACTCTCAACAGATACTCTGACTTCTATAGCTTCCCTTGCCTCAGTAGTGGAATCCCCCTCACAATCAATTGAAGCTGCCAGATTTTCTGGATGTGGAATGTGACTTTCAAAGTCCTCAGTGGATTGAATATTGTCCATATTCCTAGATGAGTTGGTTTTTATCTTTACGTCACAAGCCTTTTTTTGTTTAGGAACTGCATCTGGATTAATTTCTGGATTTTGATCCTTTATCTGTCCTAACACCGTGGTTTTTTTTTCAATGAGAGGATAAAATGTCGATAGGCGTCCTTGAGACAACTGTCCCGAGTCACCCTTCCCCATATTATCCGTCGGTTTCCTCATGAAGGCTCCCTTTTTTTTTGTTTGTGGGAGGGAGCCAACTGATGGAACCACATTTAAGACCACCTTTGATTCTTCATTCAATTGTGTTAGGTCAATTTTTGATTCATTTGCAGAACCTGAAAGAGAGTTGGATGGTTGCGTCTCAACCTCATCATCAGCAATTTTCATTCTTTTCTTATTTTTATTGGTGTTTTTACTGTTATCCTGTTTCATTTTTTTTATGACCACAGATATTTGATCATTCGTTAACTTTTTTTTCTGTTTATTTTCTCTTTTGATTGCCCTAACGTGAGCGCGCTTCATTTTACGTGACATAAACATCTGATTTCCCTCAGATTCGTTGTCCTCACGATCACTGCTCGCAGCACCTCCTTCTTCTCTTAATTTGTCCAGATTCTCAGCGATAATAAAATCGCTTCTAATTTGTTCTGCTTCTGCTTCGTTAATTACATTCACTAAAGGTGAAGGGCTATTAAGTGCAATCTCTTGTGGCAGAGGCATTGAACTAATTACATCGACGAACTCCTCAAGTCTCCCCCCCCCAAATTTTAAATCCAAGTGCTGTCTTGTTAGTAAACGAGATAACTCTTCCAATCTACATGAGTTTTGCTTAACTTCATCCAATATAATAGATGACACAGGACATTCCATAGGAGAGTTTTCCTCCTTGGGGCCATCCACAACAGCTCTCGCATAAGTACGTTGCTCTGATATCACAATGTGGGTAGATGCCGTAGTTTGGGTGGATTGATTTCTACACGTCTGAACATTAGCTGACAGAGCTTTCAATAGGCATGCGTCAACAAGTGCTTGTTTCTCTGAATGAGCAACAGATTGGGAAAGCAACATACCCTCAATTTTAGATACTTTGTTGGTTAAATCCAACACCACTTCTTTTAGTGAATTGATGTGCATGTGCGTTAGATCATGACCTTTATCTAATAAATTTAAAAGGGAAGAAATCACAGGAAAGTTGCTTAGATCATCTTCATTGTTCAGGCCTTGAGATTTAGATTGTGTGTTTTTGTCTGGAATGGGACACGCCCCTACCTCATAACACATTTCTTCATCGAATGTTTCATTCACCATTTGTGTCGGTGCAGGGAGAGACCCTTGGCCATTAGATATTTTGCAGAGTATGGGAGAACTACAGGAGGGTCTCTGCTTTCGTTCATGATGGTAGGGTTCAGTACCAGCAAAGGAGTGCATAGAGTGACCCTCCTGAATGTTATGCAAGCAGATCCGTTCAACTTCCGATGGTAAGAATACTACCGGAGAATTCGGGGTGAATGAAATTCTGCAGCGTTTCTCCCATTCGCCAATCAGTGCAGGAGCTAGGAAGGAAACATCAGAAATGATTTTCGGTACCACACAGGTTTTATCATCTTGATTTGCAAGTGCCGCAATCCCAAGTGACTCTATTTCTTTGTTTTTTTGAATTACTACAGCCGAAGCGTTTACCTTTGTGGAAATTTTAATAGAATCTTCATCAGCAGTTATTACATTAGGTGTGCAAAAGGGAAGATGTTTGTTTGTGTCATCATTAGGTTCTATTGCCATTGATTGCAGGCTATATGGAATGTTGTTATTGTCATTTAAACCAGCATCTAATGCCGGTAAATGAGGAGCAATTGTGTTGGATTCTAGGTCAGAATCATGTAATAGTACCGGATTTGTGGCATTCATCCCTATATGAGAATTCCCTTCAGCTAGGCTCTTGCTGCTACGTAGACTGACCACCATTTTGCTATTTAAGACCTAGCAAATGCCTGCGATGGTATTTATTGAATTAACCACCTCAAATTGGCTACTATGATCTTATGAGTAGTAGACTTGAAAGAATAATATGGTAATATAAGTGTAATAATATCAGATTGAAATACAAGCACAAGGTTGGTTATACAGCAGAACATACAGTTGATTCAGGCGAGAACAGAAAGTTCAATCTGGAATAGAAGATTCACTGAGTTTAATACTCAAGAGGCCCTCAAGATCAATTCGAAGGTACTTCCTTCAAGAATTTACTTCCTTCTAAGCTTCTAGGGTTTTTTCCTGACGCCCTGCCGACCCGCCGAACAGCCAAACAGCCCAGCACACTTAGACACACTTCGGTGCGCGCGCGGTGCGCGTTCCAGTGTGTTTTGAAGCGGGTGTGCTCCAATCGTACGGGGCGTGGGTGGGGCCTTCGGCGGGATCAGACAGAGGCTGTAACAGAAAGAAGGGGAAGTCAGGAACTAAAAGTCAATGCGGAGACAGTCACTGTTGTGCACAAAGTGCACACCACAGTATCTTCTTTCACCAGTATGTTCGCTATAGGCAACGAGTACCTGAAAACAAGTCCGGTTCAAAAGTGGAAGTAGTTCCTCAGAGCCACACAGTCCAAACGTGGTGCGACAAAACGCGATCTTCTCCTTGCCGACTACTTGTCGGAGAGCAGCGAGTACAGCCAAACAGCCCAGCACACTTAGACACACTTCGGTGCGCGCGCGGTGCGCGTTCCAGTGTGTTTTGAAGCGGGTGTGCTCCAATCGTACGGGGCGTGGGTGGGGCCTTCGGCGGGATCAGACAGAGGCTGAAAACAAGTCCGGTTCAAAAGTGGAAGTAATTCCTCAGAGCCACACAGTCCAAACGTGGTGCGACAAAACGCGATCTTCTCCTTGCCGACTACTTGTCGGAGAGCAGCGAGTACAGCCAAACAGCCCAGCACACTTAGACACACGTCATGGTCACTGCTATTTTGAGGGATCACTACCAGATCCCATACTGAATCAAACAGCCGCCTGGAAACAAAAATGTAGTCTAAAATGGCCACTTACTTCCCTCTGGAACAGGTGCCCTGGGGGGCATGTCCCCGGTTTGTGTAGCATTCACCATTACCAATTCTCTAGATTCCATTAAAGCAAGCCATGCCATCAATCTCGCTATCTTTCCACCTTTTCCCTCCATCAAACAGGAGATATTTAGATCTCCCATCATAATGATTCCTTTTATTGATGGATCTAACATAAACAAATCCAGTAATCGATTAACACCCCCATAAATATCTCTGTTTTTATCCCCAGAGGGTTCCAGTATACGTTAAAAATACTCCACAAGGCACCTGTTCTACCATTCAATATATCCCACTCCAGTCTCGTTAACTGGGAGAATCTATTGGGGGAGGTCCAATGCATCAATCTCAATCCTCTGACCTTTCTGCATTCAGTAATTAGCACTACGATTGGTATGCCCATTTCCCCCTAACTGGCCTGTACTATAGCAAGAGTGCACCCATCTGTAATTACCTCTTCTTGCAGCCAGGTCTCGTGCAAGCAGAAGACATCTAAATCACTGAAGACATTATTTTCTTCCCACCATAAGCAAGAGCTACATTGTGTGTTCCAGGATGCCATCTAAAGTTCAGCTCTAATTATTCCCATTTCTTGCTTTTGCCCCCCTGATTTTCTTTCCAAAATCCCTGGGATCCAAGCCCATTCTCTTGACTCCTGGGTCTTGTCTTTTTGTGTTACTTGCATGTGTCCAATAGACTGGGGGTAGACTTGCATACACATTATCTTTAGTGGTAAATGTTGGGATACTTGCATACACTCTTGCTCCTGGAATTTGGGGACAGCAAATCGTTTTACTAACTGTTTCTCCCACTTATTTATCTCAGAAATCCCACAACCAAATGGCCATAATAAGGGGCCCACCTCCATAATTGTAGCCCTGACTATGTTCAATGATATATCCAGAAAAACACTGTGGCAATAAACTCTATGCACAAATTCCACTCCATCGATGCTCCCTATATCACAACCCTCAATCGTGTGCATAAGATTTAACACATTCAGTTAGTTCAGATTCCCAGTGCCATGATTCTCAAGTTCCTTCCTACAGGGTGAAGGCTCTACTTCATACCCAGAAGACCAAACCTGCACCTTATGCAGGGCTAAGCATCTCTGTTCTATTGTTTTGAAATTTCCTGACCCAGATCCAATAGTCCAAGTCCTCCCTTGCACTGATTCAGAAGGGTTGGCTTTCTTGTTTCCAGATCACTTGCAGAGTTCCTCGGGGATGCCCCCTCTGTGTAAGAAATTTGCTTTGATGGAATCTCTACAATGAGTAGCCTTATTATCGCCTACTGAGTAGGTGGACAGATCTAAGAGTTCTCAGTTATATCTGCATCCAAGCTGTCTCTCGTCTGGAGCAAGTCCACTCCCTCTGGGTCTGGTTGTTGTTTACCCTTCTCTGCTTGGCCGGCCTTGGCTTTTTATTTCCTGGCTCCTCTCAATCTATTCTTCTTGGTCAGTTTTTCTTGATTGGTTCTTTTCTTAGCTGTCAAGGTATGTAAAAACCTTCTTGATGCAGTTGTTTGTGCTACATTAGATCTTTTTTTGATTTTTAGTCTTTTTTTAAGTTGAGTGCCCAGCCGACCCAAAACTGTCTTCTTTACAAATATTGGGAAAACTAGCGGAATGGGGATTGATTCCGATCCCTATCTTAAGATCGGTCACATGTACCGTTTGATCTTCCGGTGGCCCAGGTCTTTTTGTTACCTTAAATATTCCTCTCTGTCCAATGTCAGCTTCTGAGTACCAATTGTCAGGATATGTAATCCTGTCTCCCTTCTCCCCAATGGAAGGGTCTCCCCTCCTGTCTCATGGTATCTACTCAGATAACTTGAGTAAGTAATCCCTGGGGAGGGCTATGTCTCTTGGAGGTCCCAATTTTGCACCAGGGCTCTCAATCTTTGCCACCAATGAGAGTAACAGGGTCAAATGTATAGACATTTTTTCATGTAATGCCTCATAGAGTTTTCCCAGGGCAGAGAAGGTCATGTTCATTGCCCCTAGTGTTAGTTCTGTCAATGAGAGTGCTGGATTTGGTAATTCAAACAAGCACCCTTGGCGTTGGTTTCAAAAAGGAGGGTGACAATGATGAGGAAGTTGTAGATGACATTGTTGAGTCACCATAGAGTGCCGGAGAAGCTTATAGGTGCATCTCTTCTAGATCATGCGTAATTGCATCTTTTTCAAGAGTCTTGGGGGTCATTTTGCTAAGGATAGCAGTGTCCAGAATACAGCCAAGTGAGATGAATTTGCAGGAGTGATTGTTATGCCCATCTTGGTAATGACCTCTCTCCTTGCTGTCCCCCTGGTTCAGCTCCAGTTGTAAGTGCAAGCTTCTGTTGCTCACATTTGAGGATAGACAGCTAACGTAATATTTACTTTATGTCTGAAGTCCCTCCGTTGCAAATACACTAGTTAAGAAATCGGACGATCTGTCTGAAGTCCTGTTTTTGTATCCATTAGTGTGTTCTTCCGGCGTGTTTGTCCAGCGTGAGCCCGGATGTCGCTTTGACATTTAAATCCTTCTTGGACAAGTTTCACGCAGCCACTTGCAGCTACCAGATCTGTTTGACTGGACTGCTTCTATATTCACCCGGCGTTTCTCGTGTCCTAGGTAAGTGAACACGTTTACATGAGATCTATTGTTGGTGCGCTTGGGTGGCCTTTTACACTGCTTAAGCACTTTGGAAGAATTACTGCAAGCATGCACCTTTACGTTTATATGGGAAGGAATTTCCGATGTTTCATTATAGTTGAGTCATTTCGACATTCAGCAATCGTCGAAGTTTCTAGATCAGGTCTAAAATTTCCGACCAAAATATTCACAGCTATATCTACATTCAGTGCATTCTTTATTTCGTTTATTATGTTCAAACTAGAAGATTCTCCTATTCAAATACTTCTTTTGACTATATATGTTTGCCAGACATCAGGTACTATTAATCTCCCATTCTGGCAAACATTTACTATGATTGCCTACTCATGCTTCGGGCTGGGACATTTGATCCATACCATTGAGGCCTCATGGCCCATTTCGGTTCTATGTGCCTTTCTAAGTGCTATGGCCCATGTTACACCGGGCAATTATGGTCAGCCCTTTATGGGCCCCGTTGATACTACCACTTATTTCCTTACCCCTTTACATATTTTGTCCTTTTGGCTAGGCCATTCATCATGGTTTCAACACTATCCGATGTCTGAGATGTTCATCGATACACCTCATCATCATCACAACTGAAGGAGGATTCACATTGCAAAAGAATGCATTGTTAAATAGAGTCACAGAGGTATGTAGAGTCTGCCAGGTTTTGCACTTTGTGCCATTGTGCTTTAGGTGTTTAGCCACTTTCGGGGGGGAATTAGAGATGCCATTAATCTGAGTCCCCTTGTTATGTCTTTGCAGATTGATTTTCTCAGTATCGGCTTCGTTGCTGGGGCGGTTGGATAGTGATTAATTTCTCCTAACCTTTACCGGATGCAACTAAGTGATTTGTTCTTGTAGCTGCCACTCTTTATAGGACACTTTCTGTCTATAGGAAAATTAATAATCTTTTGAACTTTACATTATGACATGGGGCTGCTAGGTTCGGTCAGGTTTTTAAACTATTGTTTGTTTTGTGTCTTTTGTATTGTCATAGTGGTCACGTGGTCTGAACTATGCTCTGAGATGAAGATTACCTCATCGTCAACAAGCTATGAGCAAATCTAGATACAAACTAATTTTTGCATACAGTGATGTGCATTAATTGTTTTAAATTGCGATTATGTGGGATTGTCCTGATGAAGACAAATATTAGTTAATTCCTTTCCTGTTGGATCGTTTTGAACTAGATATAAGTATTCGTCGAAACTACCGAACAACCAGATACCTTGAGTTATAAATAAAACAAAATTATACAAGGTACTAGTAGTCAACACTTAGCACTTTGTTGGGATCTGCTTGTTTTGACTGACATAGTACTTTATGATGTTTTGCATATATTTCTTGCTCCTATTTATGTTGTAAGAGGATTCAATCCAGCACTACAGCTAAGTCAATGCCTAGTCTGGGATACTGAATGGAAACCCTTATTGATATATCTTTATGTCCAGTTCATGAGTTCTGGATGACTACCCCTATATAACACCCCTCTCTTGGAACCCCCCTGACCCAACTGAACCAAGAAGTAGTTCTATTTTGCAAGTTTAAACGGTTTATTTGAGAATGTAAACAATATATATATATCACACTTTATAATCAATTAATAATTAATATCACACTTCAGAACATGAGCAGTTAACAACAATGGGTAATGTTCTACTAATAAACTGATTTGATTACCCAGGAGTAGTATAAAGGATGAGGTAGCACGCTTGGGAATAGGAACAGAAGAATAAGGTGGTAGAGAATGCTTAATCTAGTTTCAGATGGATGCAATGTTGAATGAAAATGCAATACAGAAAATACTCAATATGATTTCAACAAAACAATGTAATCACTTTTCTCTGGCAATCCACTCCCCCCCCCTTATGCAATGTAAGGAAATGAAGAGGAGAGCACACAGTTCTTAGAAATGCAATCAAATGTAATTCAGTTCACCCCAGCAAGCTTAGACTACAGAAGTTTGAAACACAGGCAAAATGCTTTGAATATGGTGACAATGCAGTGAGAAATATGCTGAAAATGCTTTTAATTCCCTTCAGGAGGTTCAGGGTGAGTGGTATCTAGTTAATATTAGTCCAGGCTCACTCTAGCAATGATTCAGGTATGGTTCTTAAGAGGCAAACGAAATTTAGCAGTTCAGACAAAAACAGTTGTCTTTTTACAAGTAAAGAAATCGGGCCAAATCGCAAATCGCGGCAAAATTCGCGAATGCCTGAATCATGATTGCGGAGAAAGTATAAGGAAGTCGGTTCTAGGCCTGTTGGAAAGGTAAGATTCTAAGCTGTCAGAGGAACGTTAAACCAAGTTCCTAGCCCAAACGGTTACAGAGTTATGAACGATTAAATAAAGGTAGTTTTTCGGATTTGAAATTTTAAAAGTTCAAAGCGACAGGTTACAGCTTGCAGCTAGAAAATGACAGGTGACAGTTCTACTTAGGTTAAATAGATTGAATTATATTATATTAAACTAAGGGATAGGTTCTGAGTTTTGCTGAGTACTCACAAGAGATTTTGGACAGGAAGGCGACTTTGTCACGGATCCGGTCACTGCGCACAGCACTTCACAGCGATCTGGTCTCCGGTTCCGAGTACAGCTCCGCTTTCTGGGTCACCGGCACTGCTCCTGGATCTTGGGTTCTGCTGGTCTGGTCTAGCACCTGGTCTGGTCTAGCACCTGTCTGCACAGCTCCTAGTCCCGCTTTCTCCGGACACAGCAATGCTCTAGGCAGGGAATTCAAACAGCTCGCCCGGCTGTTGATAGTCTGCAAATGATTTTTGGACCTGCTGGCAAATACTTTTGCTTGCAGTGGCCCTTCTTGGTTCAAAGTTCTGTAGTCTCTGTTTAGCTTGGAAGTCTAAGTGTAGGATCTCTGGATGTGAAGTCGTCGGTCAGCATGCTCCGCAGCAAATGGAATTGAATCTCCTCTCTAGCTTCCAGTGGCTCTTTTTATGTCTTTTGAAAGTGGGTGTGTGTGCAGCATCACTAGCCAGCCCCTCTCTCAACTGCCCATTGGTCAAGCTTTCCGCACTGCTTTGATTGGGGGAAGGAAACGTGTGTCATGGTGATGCTGTTTTATGGTCTGCAGAAAGGATACTCCCCTGTCAAATTGCACACAAATCTTTATTTCACCCAAATACATATTTGCACAGGTACACATTTGTTTAAAATTACATGCACCCATCACATATCACATGAGGTATACTCTGTTCAAACTCTGCTCTTCCTGGGGGCTTGCATTCAGAAATGGCAACATTTTGTGCTTTTTAGTGGGTTTTGCAACATCGGATTTTTCTCCAGATTTATACACATGTACACCCCCCTCCCACACATATCTCAGTAACTTTCCAGGTCGCTAGCTTAAAAACAGAGTATGTGGTGTCAATCAATAGCGGGGTTTTGCCCCAGAACATCACGCAAATTCCCAACGCGTCTTAAAACGTGCACAGAAAAATCACAAGAATTATGGTATCATTTAGCTCATTTTGACAAGTCCGCACTGCGAGTTATACATCTTTCTTAGAATCATATTCTGGCCAACAGGGGTGTGTCTTTTCAGGTCACATGGTGTAGAAACCAGTTTCTGCCAAGCTCAGAGACCCTGCCCCTCCCAGCTTCTGCCAAGAGGAAGCTATTTTACGATTCCCCCAATAAACCATCTGCCTGGGTCCTGGAAGGCCCATTGTTCAAGAGGAAGCCATTTACGACCACCCTAATAAACCATCTGCCTGGGTCCTTTGTTTAGTCTCTAGCAGTCCCTTGGTAATTCAATCAGAGAGGGGTAACCTCCCCTCAGAATGCAGCCAGGCCTGAGAACTGCTGTGGATCCAGTTTCACTCCAATTGGGGGGAAGTTGTCAGGCAGAATCCAGTTCCTTAAGCCAGGCCCCAGCTAATGTCACTTTTAGTTACCTAGTTTTCTGCATTCAAATAAAACTAACAATTTTTACACATGCAGCTAGAATGCTGATTCTAAGTTCAAAACTATGACATTTTAACAGTTACAAACTATGTGACACTCAAAAGTAGGTCACTCAGTTAATTTAAACATTTCGATTTTGGTGGTTTTAATCCAGTTTCAGTTAGGCTGCTGACATGCATAGCTCAGCCAGTTTTGTTATGAACATTGTTTTGGGCTCTTCATCTTCCCAGATTCAGTATGCACACATACTTCATTCTGCCAGATGTCCGCTGGTGTTCAGTGAGATTTTTGGATGTGTTGCAATGTTTGAAAATAGGCATTTTGAGCTGGCATTCAGAGAAACAAAAGGTGATTTTAAAGTATGGTTTTTCCTTTGGCACACATTTCACTCATGGCACCCCGGCCCATCCTGCTCGCACTGGTGGGTGGCAAGTTAGGCAACCATTTTAGTGTGCACAAACTGCGTGGTTCTCCTGGATTTTGGCGCACATGTGGGCTTTTTGGCCATCTTGGATTTTCTAAGCCCACAGCACCAAATGTTGCAGCATGATAGCTCAAACGTGGGTCAGGACACCCAACAATGTCTATTTAGACAGCAATAAGTCTACTAGCTGAGGGAAATATAGCCATTAACCCTGACTACAGCAGGGTCATATGTAATTAGGCTCAGCCAGCAATTCAAATTAATTGGATATTCCCTCTGCATGCAGACTACATTTCTAGATATTATCAAATGTATATGCCTTTCTACTGTGTTACTATTTGTTTTTTTGACTTATTATGACTTTAGCACTTTTATACTATGGTGTGTATTTGATGAATAAAATATGAATATTTAATCTCCTACTGACCCAGCCTATCCCTTCCTGTTCACATATGCAAGTCAAATTTATTTGAAATAACTTTTTCTTATATATCTTTTTATCCGTGTGACCATATTTCTAGTTTCCTCTGTTGCTCGTATCAACATGGGAAAGTCAGTTATAGGTTGCTGCAGTGCATTAATGTCAGCTGATTGAGCTTGTTCCTGTAGATTTTCATTAGCCTACTTTGCTGAAGTTGTTTTTATCTGCTCACTTTCCTCATTAGGAATCACCTTCTGTGGTCCTAGACTCCTCTATCAACGTGCAGTTTGATATTTCTTCAAATAAAACTAATTGCCCCACAGGGAAATTCCTTAATGCCACTTCAAAGTGCTCTAATTCTATCACTGGGACCATGTTGTCCTACCTCTGAGGCTCAGGTTGGTGATTTTTGTGCAGAAAAGGGAAGTATGTCTTGAACGCCTTGGGTGAGGACTACAGTTTTCAGTGCCTGAAATTCGCCTTTCCAGGGCATTCCTGTGTCTAATGTCTCCACTCCCACCATCGGGCAGCTGGTTTCTGATTGTCCTTTGGCATCGAGGTTGTCAGGGTATATGCGTAAGACCTCCCCCTCCATATAGGACGGCTACCACAACTATCCAAGGCTGTCAGCATAATTTCAAACTGATCCCCCATTGTGAAAATTTTCAGTTTACAGTGGGATATTAGGGAACCAACAAACTTCCTTGCTGTATTGGTAGAATCTTACCAGAGTATACTTGGTGTCACACTTGCTATGATGACTCCTTCAGCATGTTGTACGTTTGTCACAATTGCACCAGCAGTTCCTCTTCCGCTTCCAACTCCCGGAAAACACAGAACACACAGCCGCACACTACTGCGCTCTGCCAGGGTCAGGGATTATGAGTCCTTTGCAGCCTCCTCCCAGTAGAAAGTGTAAACAGACTTCTGTCTGCGATGGGTTTGCTTCAATCTGCTACACCACGGAATACACAGCCGCACACCACACACCGTTGGTAAGTGTAGCACTGGAGCAGTTGAACTTTCCTGCTCATGTATAAAAAGAACACATAGCGGTAGAAATAAACAAAGGGTGGTACATTCCAAATGTACACAAGCGAGTGACCGAGTTTACTAGGAATTGTATGGTGTGTCAGCAGTTTTCGTCCGGCCATACTTTAAAAACAATGAGGGGTACATTTCTGCGACCGGAAAGGGCCCTTTTGGCACTTGCATATCGACTATGTTGACATACAAGAAAGATGCACCTCTTATTGGTACATGTTTGTGGTTGTCTGTCAATTTTTATGCTGCATTGAGGCAGGGCCCTGTGCTAAAAACAATGCAAAATCGCCTGTAAATTTCCATGAGCATGAGCTGTTTTCCACGTTGGGGGTATGCAATGAGATAAGGTCTGATAATGGGCAACATTGCCAATTACCTTTTTAAGGAAATAACACACCTCCTGGGAATGAAACACAGGTTATGCACAGTGTACCAGCTGCAAGCAAATGGAATTGTTGAGAGATTGAAATCTTGCTTAACGAACGCTTAGCAAAGCTAACCACAACATTTTGCAAAAACTGGCTATATGGCCTCCCATTAGCGCTTTTTGCCCTTCGCAGCTCACCTGGTGTGGATCATCCTTTGATTCTGCACAAAACTGTAACTGACAGAGGAAGCATGTGCCTGACTGACTGAGGATGCATGTGCCCGTGTCCTCCTGCATGTTCAATTTCGGATGCAAATAACATGGCATAGGTTTTGGGAGAAGAACTGCAAACATATTTAACTGAAATGACAAATGCCCTCAAATACATCTTACGGTAAGCTCAACGTTCAACAAGTCAGCCAACCAACACAGAAAAAAAGGTAAGTGCATACACCAGGGATGAATTCTCACAAATGCAACTTCTCTACCCAGGGGATAAGATATTTGTCTGTAATTTCATATGGAAGCGGTGAGAACCAATATGTATCAGGCCCTAGGAAGTACTGTATGCAACACCCACAGTAGTGGAAATGAAAGAAAAGACTGCATGGATCCACGTTTCCGATGTTTGAAAAAACAATAGCAGCATCACTCCGGAAGAAGAAGAGAGGGCACCAACTTGATGGGAAGTATTTTCCAATTATCATTAAAATTCTTTACAGCTATAAGACTTGACAGAAAGCCCACAAGTGGAGAAGGAGATGGGCAGGACACAAGAATGGTGAAAGGAAGAAAGTATAAACACAAAGTGAAAACTATAGGGATAGGATTGCTTTGTCTCTTTCTTGGTTCTCTTTTGTTCTTCTTCTGGTTTCTATTGTATAAAGAAAGTAGGGGTTTGTCTGCTGAAAATGAAAGTAGGAACATAGTAAGAGAAGTGTATTTAGCATGAGAGTTTATATGACTCCATTGAGGAGCGTAGAGACACACCATATTGAAAGTTATGATATGACGAAATGAAAAGGGTGGGGTGAGAAAGCACTAATGGCAGTTGCTATGTGTGGCACACTAATCCAGCACATTACAGGGACACCACAACAGTTCTGGCCACAAGGAGTAGCAGCAGAGAAGTAAGGATGCCTGATGTACTTATCCTTATGTAGAACTCAGTGCCTCTTTCAGAAGCATACAGTAGAAGTGCAATGGGTAGTTAAAGGGGAGGAGGTACATGCAGATCATTATATAGCAAAGCATGGCCAGGGAAGAGGCAACAATGCATGTAATCTTAATGTGAATAGGAGGTTCAGTGTTTCACGATGGGAAGTGGGAATGGGTGAAGGTGCAGTGCCACACCAAATGGCTTGTGGGATATGAAGAAGGGGTGGTAAAGAAAATAAAAAAAACAAACGCAGGAGAACATGGAATGTCAATATACATGCGTTTACATGGATAGATGAGAAACACCGCCCAGTTTACATAAAGCCACTCACACAGCATTCCTTGTGTTTCAGAGCAACTGGGATGACCATACTGGAGATGAACACTGGCTGCGAGGAGACAATGAGCAACCTGGCATTGCATAAAGGTACAAAAGTGGTGATTTATTACTGGTGGTCATGCAGATCCAAAGCTTATGCCCAGCTGCCATCCAGACTGGAGAGGGGTGTGTGCCCTTGTGATCCTCCACAACCCTGCATTGGTCATGCCCCGGGCAAACCTGCTACCTTTCGATGACCTTCCTACATCATGGCAGAGGATAAAGGAAAAAAATGCAGAAGGAGATGAGAGAAGAACAAAGGCAAGTGTGAAGAAGGAAAAGGAGTAGCAATTATATCACAATTATATCACAGAGTTTGGATGCGATCCAACAATGCTTAAGTCTTTTCAACAAGTAATTGATCTTCTTCACATCCCTACTACTTCCAGGGTACAAGCAGTCACAAATGCCAAATGGCTGCAGATTACCTCTACAAGGTGCTACAGTTGACAAATGCGACTGAAAAAGGACCAAAGAGCTCTGTGCCCTGTGCATCTTTCACAGAGGAGAAATATCCCAAACATATCAGTCTTTTTCTTCTGTGAAAGATAGTGAGCTAAATAATCTGAGTAAGCCTCTCATAACCGGGACTAATGTCCGGCAGAGGGACTCCCAGGACCCCCCTTGTTTTTTTCATAATTTAAGTAACTTTGGGTCTCACCCTAAGCGACTAGGGGAATCCAGACGTTGACCCCTTGCTCACTATTCTTAGAGAGACACGGCTCTGTCTTACTGATGAGGTCCAACCAGACTGAAACATGTGTCTGAGGTTGCTGATGGTGCTCTTGTTCAGAGGAGAATTGCCTAGCATTTCAGTGTGGGACTGCCCCAGGGCAGGACAAAGACTGATATGTTTCGGATATTTCTCCTCTGTGATAAATAGTGAGCTAAAGAATCTGAGCAAGGCTCTCGTAACCGGGACTAATGTCCAGTAGAGGGACTCCCAAGACCCTCCTTGTTTTTTGTACAGCAATAACCCCCAACGATGCTGCCAATAGAACACTCACATAATCTGTTGAGGAGATATGTACACTTCATGAAAAAGCTGTAAAAGAAACACATGATAGCACCTTGAACAGTTGGCTGGACTGACTATTCGAGTTCCATGTCTTAAAATCGTGGCAAAAATGGCTGTGAATACAAAATATCATGCCATAAATGCTGCAGTTTTTTGTGCCACGATCATGTAAAGGATGTGGGGACACCCCCCCAACCCCTGGACTCATTATACCATTTAAGGGTAGCGGGGGACAACGCAATTTTGTTTACCAGTGACATTTTTGCCGTGATTTTATTACCTGATACGACTATTCACCTGGGCACCAGAGTGGCTAGCGGCTATGTTCAAAATAACTGTCCATGTGCTCGTTGTGATGCTCATTGCCTTCTGTGGTAGACAGTGGATCATCAGGAAATGCAATTGCTGCAAGGGAAAATAAGGTATATAATGTTTGCTAATAACATTGGTGATGAAGGTAGTGGAGTGGATTGCAAGCCTCCCAGAGTGAATGAGGGGGAAGGACGGAGTGCATGTGGTTTTTGCAGTACCCTCACCAAATGCAGAAGACTATGATGGGATTGCATATACATTGGGTCCTCATTGGATGGGTAAAAGGAAGAAGGAGGTGACATGGACAGGATAACATGGTTAAGGATGTCCAAGGAACAAAGTAAAGAAATTATTGGGAAGAATGTGTCAACCGATCAAAGGTGCTGATTCAGTGCCAGGCATGGGGGACACACCTACCAATTACAGAAATAAGGGGGGTGGGCCAGGAGAACCCCAATTAGGGAAACATGGGGGACTCTGGAAGATGTAGCCAGCGCCATGGACCAAGCATGGAGGGCAACAAGGGGAACAAGGGGGAGCACTCTGTATATAAAATAATAAGGAAACAAGCGGGTTTGCTGAGCAAATGTGAGGGAGGCAAAAAGGCGCACTCCATGGGGGTGTTGCATGTGGGCCTCACACAGTAGGCCTGCTTTGAACACATTGCCCATACGCAGTGGCTGAAGGAGGGGGAATGAAATCAGGATGCTTGCCTCCAGCTGACCACAGTTGCTGGCAACAACACCGTGCGATACAATCAAGGTCGGCAAGCCAGTTCCACGGTTACTTGCTTTCAGCGAGGTTAGTGGATTTTCTTGAACTATACATTATTTGCTAATAGATTCAAACATAGTAACTGAGAGTCTTTATCAAAATACACTACTTAATTAGGTTTCTGTCTCCATTACCCTATAGGCTTTGTTACATGAACACTACTCTGAATAGGAACAGTGCAGTCCATACCCTGAAGATGGTTCTATGAACCGAAACGCGTCAGTTATCTTTTGATATTCAAAAGGAACTTTTGCCTGGAAATTTATGTTGTTTAGATTAATTGATGCATGAAGTGACAAAACTTGTCGAGATCTGTTCATGATTTGCATAATGCCTATGGTTGTAAGGCATCTCTTGTGTTCAAAATGCCCTGTGCTTTGTATATAACATTGACTAAGCATTCTCTATGTGTGAATAGAGGACACTTTGCAAATCTGATTTCCTCACTTTAAATAACTGTGGGTCTTGAATGATTAAAAAATTCAAGAGTCAGTTCTATGACCTAAGTTTCGGTTTATTTGCCTATTTAATATTGACATGTGATGTTTTGATGTTGAATCTGAGTTTAATTTTGAATTTTGTGTCTTTAACAGTCATTTTAGTTGCAAATACGTTTGAGCTCAAATATCCGCCAATTTGGCGAAAACATTTATGAAAAATACTTACTTGTGAATAAGGACAATTGTCCTTCTGGAGTGCATGTGGGTTTGCTGGGTAGAAATACACAGCTCTGGTTCTGTTTGATTCATAATAACCACTTGGCCAGTGGTTATGGGTACGAGGATGTAGGATGGAGGGTTGCTCCAAGAAGAGTGCATCGGACGGTAGGTTTTGGTGTCCCTGGAAAGTAACAAGCCCAAAGTGTGTCCACAGTAGTGTTTGTGAAGGCTATCATCAGGCATGTGCCGTGTGAATGTCTCCCTTACCACTTGTTCAGGGTGTTTCATGTTCCTTCCTTTCTTGTTCTGGCTAATGACAGAAGAATAAAGATCCTGAGGTCAGAATAACTATGTAATTACTAATTGCAAACTATTTGCTGGGTGGAGTGGGAAGCAACATGGCGCCATACAGGCAGGGGGTGAGCCAGGAGAGGTCAGGTCTTTTTTGCTCCAATGATGTCCAACTAACCTATGTCTAGTTATAGAGGCATGACGTATTCTCACAAGTCAGTGTCATGAGAACCGAGAAGACGTAAAGTTTGAAGTACAACTGTTTATAACTGTATATATATTGTTTTGGCAGTAAGAAGGTACTGTCCACTATGGGCAAGTCTGTCTGCTCTCATCACCCAGTTCTGTTCCACTGTGCTGTATGATTTGTTCTTGCACGGCTGTAATAAACAGCGTTACGTGTTGCCTGCTGCACGCTCCTTTTGGGACTACTACTGGTAACTTATTAATTGCAAGCCCTAGCGGACTCCTAATACACAATCATGAAAAAACCTGATCTAGACCAAACTCACCCTTCCAACAATCATCCAACATCTCTTCTCCTTTTGTTTTCTAAACTCCTAGAACACAATGTTAACCATCAAGTTTCCACTTTTGTAAACCACTCTGCTCTTCTTCCTCTTCATCAGTCATGTTTCCATCTTCTACATTCTATGGAGACTGCTCTTCTTCCTATTTGTGATTCTCTTCTTTCTGCTTGTTATCTGAAACAATATTTTCACCTTATCCTTTTTTGTTTATGCACTGCTTTTGACACTGTGGATCATGCTATATTATTTAACTCTCTGTCCGCTTTTGGTTGTCATGGTTCTCGTCAATATCATGTATTCTGTCTCTTTGACTGGTCACTCTTCTTCTGAGTTCCCTTTTCACTTTGGTGTTCCTCAAGGTTCTGTGCATGATCCTCTTCATTTTGTCTTGCATCTATTGTTTCTTCCTCTGGTCTCTCACATCATTTCTATGCAGACAACTCCTTCTCTACTTACTCCAAAACAATTCAATCAACCTTATCTACATGTCTTCTCTCTATCCAGTCCTGGATGTTTGATCATTATCTTCAACTCAATTGATCCTTCTGGAGTGCATGTGGGTTTGCTGGGTAGAAATACACAGCTCTGGTTCTGTTTGATTCATAATAACCACTTGGCCAGTGGTTATGGGTACGAGGATGTAGGATGGAGGGTTGCTCCAAGAAGAGTGCATCGGACGGTAGGTTTTGGTGTCCCTGGAAAGTAACAAGCCCAAAGTGTGTCCACAGTAGTGTTTGTGAAGGCTATCATCAGGCATGTGCCGTGTGAATGTCTCCCTTACCACTTGTTCAGGGTGTTTCATGTTCCTTCCTTTCTTGTTCTGGCTAATGACAGAAGAATAAAGATCCTGAGGTCAGAATAACTATGTAATTACTAATTGCAAACTATTTGCTGGGTGGAGTGGGAAGCAACATGGCGCCATACAGGCAGGGGGTGAGCCAGGAGAGGTCAGGTCTTTTTTGCTCCAATGATGTCCAACTAACCTATGTCTAGTTATAGAGGCATGACGTATTCTCACAAGTCAGTTTCATGAGAACCGAGAAGACGTAAAGTTTGAAGTACAACTGTTTATAACTGTATATATATTGTTTTGGCAGTAAGAAGGTACTGTCCACTATGAGCAATCTGTCTGCTCTCATCACCCAGTTCTGTTCCACTGTGCTGTATGATTTGTTCTTGCACGGCTGTAATAAACAGCGTTACGTGTTGCCTGCTGCACGCTCCTTTTGGGACTACTACTGGTAACTTATTAATTGCAAGCCCTAGCGGACTCCTAATACACAATCATGAAAAAACCTGATCTAGACCAAACTCACCCTTCCAACAATCATCCAACATCTCTTCTCCTTTTGTTTTCTAAACTCCTAGAACACAATGTTAACCATCAAGTTTCCACTTTTGTAAACCACTCTGCTCTTCTTCCTCTTCATCAGTCATGTTTCCATCTCCTACATTCTATGGAGACTGCTCTTCTTCCTATTTGTGATTCTCTTCTTTCTGCTTGTTATCTGAAACAATATTTTCACCTTATCCTTTTTTGTATATGCATTGCTTTTGACACTGTGGATCATGCTATATTATTTAACACTCTGTCCGCTTTTGGTTGTCATGGTTCTCGTCAATATCATGTATTCTGTCTCTTTGACTGGTCACTCTTCTTCTGAGTTCCCTTTTCACTTTGGTGTTCCTCAAGGTTCTGTGCATGATCCTCTTCATTTTGTCTTGCATCTATTGTTTCTTCCTCTGGTCTCTCACATCATTTCTATGCAGACAACTCCTTCTCTACTTACTCCAAAACAATTCAATCAACCTTATCTACATGTCTTCTCTCTATCCAGTCCTGGATGTTTGATCATTATCTTCAACTCAATTGATCCAAGACTGAGGTCCTCCACTTTCCTGTTAATGCTATTCCTCCTAAATTTTCTTCTCTCTGTATTTCTTTTTCCTCCTTCCTGTGAGACAGGCATGGTATCAAGAGATGACACACGCAACTAACTTGCCCTAGCTCTAAAATGGGAAGGTTCTCTACCGGAAAAGTGCAAGTCTATGTCTAAGGGAAGTCTACGTCGATCAGTCTGTCAGTCCAAAACAAAATATTGTCTTAGTGTCAAAAGCTATGCGTGCCCTTTATTCTATAAAAAACAACGATGTGTATGGGATTTGGTAAACTCAATAGTGTTCAAAGTAAAATTAGGGTGGCAATGGAGCTCTCCTGTAGCTCCCTTCCACAAGTTCAAGGCACTCAGGATTACAAAGTTCACAGGCTTCTGAGAATTCACTTGTCAAAAGTTCACAGTACCACATTTCTCACAAATTCTTTAAGCTTCTCTGGGTCCTCTTTACTCTAACCAAAAGGCCCTCTAGTTCATACTCTTCAATGGGTCTCTCAGGCTTCCCTTGCCCAAGCTTAGGCCCTTTTGATTCCACAGTGGTCACTTTCCAAAACATCAACGTTCAAGTGGTTCAGTTCCATTTTCCTTAACACAAAGGTTCAATTTGATTTTTTTAAAACTTATTTTATTGGCATTTGTATTGGAAGCATACAAATACAAGAAAATAAATAAAACAATAAACATAAACAACAACAGTCTTCATGGGAAACAGTTCCTCTTACTTAGGTGGGCATGGCTGCAAATAGGGGTTCCAATGTCACGGGAAGTGGGAGGGATCTCGGTCAAGAAGATCACCATATCTAGGCGAGTGCGAGGGATCAGTTATGGCAAAGTAATGGGGTGTATCAAGGGGGTTTATGGTCTGCACTGAAGTGTATATCTCTCAGGAGTGCCTTCCAAGAGTCTAGAGTGCCACTCGCAATGTCTCCGCTAGAGATGATTCCATCTTGCCAGGCTCTGGTTTCGGCTGCAGTCCATCTCTCTAGTTCTTTCATCCAGCATTCATGTCTAGGGCCCCCTGGTGTCTTCCATGCCATGGCTATAGTTCTTTTTGCAAGGATACATGAAATGTCCATCAACTTAACATGTTTGCATTTGCTTGGTCTGGGGTAGACCCCTAGTAAGCATTCCCCGGGTGTCCATTCATATCTGCTTATCCCGGCATCAGTGCAGGTCTGTTTGACTTTGGACCACAGCGCCATTGTCCTGGTGCAAGTCCAGTAGCAAAACAAAAGAGTTGATGGCTGGAAGGTTTAGAATAAATCTTGACCGCTGGCATTGCTCTGGGCAACCCTCCAGACCATCGTTCTTCGCCTGCCAAGCCATTACAAAAGGGGAAAAACCATATGCAAATCAGGCTTGGTCCCACCCCCAAAGGGGTAGTCCAGCCCGAACTGCTAGGTCACATCCCTTTTGCACGAGACCACAAGCATCCCCAGACATGTTTCAGCCTTGTTGGGCGTCATCAGTGAGGAGTAGCTTGGGTCTCTAGGCCCAGCAGGCAAGGGACCCACGTCTGGGCATACCCTTCCCACTCGGGGTGACAATAGCAAAACAAAAGAGTTGATGGCTGGAAGGTTTAGAATAAATCTTGACCGCTGGCATTGCTCTGGGCAACCCTCCAGACCATCGTTCTTCGCCTGCCAAGCCATTACAAAAGGGGAAAAACCATATGCAAATCAGGCTTGGTCCCACCCCCAAAGGGGTAGTCCAGCCCGAACTGCTAGGTCACATCCCTTTTGCACGAGACCACAAGCATCCCCAGACATGTTTCAGCCTTGTTGGGCGTCATCAGTGAGGAGTAGCTTGGGTCTCTAGGCCCAGCAGGCAAGGGACCCACGTCTGGGCATACCCTTCCCACTCGGGGTGACAATAGCAAAACAAAAGAGTTGATGGCTGGAAGGTTTAGAATAAATCTTGACCGCTGGCATTGCTCTGGGCAACCCTCCAGACCATCGTTCTTCGCCTGCCAAGCCATTACAAAAGGGGAAAAACCATATGCAAATCAGGCTTGGTCCCACCCCCAAAGGGGTAGTCCAGCCCGAACTGCTAGGTCACATCCCTTTTGCACGAGACCACAAGCATCCCCAGAAATGTTTCAGCCTTGTTGGGCGTCATCAGTGAGGAGTAGCTTGGGTCTCTAGGCCCAGCAGGCAAGGGACCCACGTCTGGGCATACCCTTCCCACTCGGGGTGACAATAGCAAAACAAAAGAGTTGATGGCTGGAAGGTTTAGAATAAATCTTGACCACTGGCATTGCTCTGGGCAACCCTCCAGACCATCGTTCTTCGCCTGCCAAGCCATTACAAAAGGGGAAAAACCATATGCAAATCAGGCTTGGTCCCACCCCCAAAGGGGTAGTCCAGCCCGAACTGCTAGGTCATATCCCTTTTGCACGAGACCACAAGCATCCCCAGACATGTTTCAGCCTTGTTGGGCGTCATCAGTGAGGAGTAGCTTGGGTCTCTAGGCCCAGCAGGCAAGGGACCCACGTCTGGGCATACCCTTCCCACTCGGGGTGACAATAGCAAAACAAAAGAGTTGATGGCTGGAAGGTTTAGAATAAATCTTGACCGCTGGCATTGCTCTGGGCAACCCTCCAGACCATCGTTCTTCGCCTGCCAAGCCATTACAAAAGGGGAAAAACCATATGCAAATCAGGCTTGGTCTCACCCCCAAAGGGGTAGTCCAGCCCGAACTGCTAGGTCACATCCCTTTTGCACGAGACCACAAGCATCCCCAGACATGTTTCAGCCTTGTTGGGCGTCATCAGTGAGGAGTAGCTTGGGTCTCTAGGCCCAGCAGGCAAGGGACCCACGTCTGGGCATACCCTTCCCACTCGGGGTGACAATAGCAAAACAAAAGAGTTGATGGCTGGAAGGTTTAGAATAAATCTTGACCGCTGGCATTGCTCTGGGCAACCCTCCAGACCATCGTTCTTCGCCTGCCAAGCCATTACAAAAGGGGAAAAACCATATGCAAATCAGGCTTGGTCCCACCCCCAAAGGGGTAGTCCAGCCCGAACTGCTAGGTTACATCCCTTTTGCACGAGACCACAAGCATCCCCAGACATGTTTCAGCCTTGTTGGGCGTCATCAGTGAGGAGTAGCTTGGGTCTCTAGGCCCAGCAGGCAAGGGACCCACGTCTGGGCATACCCTTCCCACTCGGGGTGACAATAGCAAAACAAAAGAGTTGATGGCTGGAAGGTTTAGAATAAATCTTGACCGCTGGCATTGCTCTGGGCAACCCTCCAGACCATCGTTCTTCGCCTGCCAAGCCATTACAAAAGGGGAAAAACCATATGCAAATCAGGCTTGGTCCCACCCCCAAAGGGGTAGTCCAGCCCGAACTGCTAGGTCACATCCCTTTTGCACGAGACCACAAGCATCCCCAGACATGTTTCAGCCTTGTTGGGCGTCATCAGTGAGGAGTAGCTTGGGTCTCTAGGCCCAGCAGGCAAGGGACCCACGTCTGGGCATACCCTTCCCACTCGGGGTGACAATAGCAAAACAAAAGAGTTGATGGCTGGAAGGTTTAGAATACATCTTGACCGCTGGCATTGCTCTGGGCAACCCTCCAGACCATCGTTCTTCGCCTGCCAAGCCATTACAAAAGGGGAAAAACCATATGCAAATCAGGCTTGGTCCCACCCCCAAAGGGGTAGTCCAGCCCGAACTGCTAGGTCACATCCCTTTTGCACGAGACCACAAGCATCCCCAGACATGTTTCAGCCTTGTTGGGCGTCATCAGTGAGGAGTAGCTTGGGTCTCTAGGCCCAGCAGGCAAGGGACCCACGTCTGGGCATACCCTTCCCACTCGGGGTGACAATAGCAAAACAAAAGAGTTGATGGCTGGAAGGTTTAGAATAAATCTTGACCGCTGGCATTGCTCTGGGCAACCCTCCAGACCATCGTTCTTCGCCTGCCAAGCCATTACAAAAGGGGAAAAACCATATGCAAATCAGGCTTGGTCCCACCCCCAAAGTCCAGAACATGTGGATCAGATCAGCTTTGTCATTTCCACACCATGGGCAAGCCGGGGAGGACCCTGTGTGGTGTCATATACGTCCGGTATAGGACGTTTATTTGTATCTAACCGAATCTGGAGTTTCTCGACACCTTCTTGGGGTATAGTAACATTCTTTCCCATTCCTTGTCTGTAAGCGTAGTTTCAAGGTCCGTTTCCCATTTCTCCTTCAGTGTCACACTTTTGGGGTTGGGTTTGTTGATGAGCCTCTTATAGAGTCGAGAGACCGGTTTCCAGCCATCCGTAAGGTCGTGCATCTCTTGTAACAGTGGGTCTGGGGTGGGTTCCTCCGGCCAGCTGCACCAGATCTTCTTGGCAGTTTGTTTGAGCCGATGATACCAGAGAAACTGGCCGCTTGATAGCCCTTCATTAGCCTGCAGTGACTCAAAATCCTTGAATTCGCCCTCCTCAAACATATCTCCCCATGTGTAAATTCCGGAATCCTCCCACCTCATAGCTGTGGAGAGATCCGATTCTGTTTTGCACACGTCAACCAGAATGGGGTTGTCTGGAGAGTAAGGGTGTTTCACCTGCCTGATGTATCAGGATCTGGTCCAAATCTGCCTGCCAAGTTCGACGATCAGGGGGGCATCTGGGGATTGTCGTAGAGGGTTCCAAAGAGTTTCCCTGGGGAATATTCTGGAGGGAGATTGTCGCAATAGTCCTAGCTCGGGTGATGGATCGTCCAAGAGCAACTTCGTCACGTGACTAAGCTGTGCCGCAAGATAATACAACTGGAGGTCTGGGAGTTGTATTCCCCCTTCCTTGTATGGGAGGGATAGGGTAGCCAAAGTCAATTTATGCCTGGTAGGTCCCCATAGGAAGTCCTTGATAAGTGCCTCTAATTTCTTAAAGAAGGGCGGTCTGACGTAGTGGCATATGTTGACGAAGAAATACAGAAATCGGGGGAGGACTATCATCTTAACGATTGCTGCTCTGCCTACCATTGCAAGTGGGATTCTAGACCAAAATTTCATGGATCTGCGAAGGCTGGTTATTGCTGCTTCCGTGTTGTGCTCGTGTGTGAGCATCGGGGTGTGACTCACATTAATTCCTAGGTACCGAAACGTGTCGAGTTGCCACTTTATCCCAATGTCCGGGAGATCAGTTTCTTCTAGGCCTCTCAGGCTAGCCAAGGGAAAGGCAGAGGATTTCAGTCTACTGAATTTGATCCTAGAGTATTTTGCATAGTTGTCCAGTACGTCCAATGTGATTGGTGCGTTGACCTGGGGAACTTTCAAGTATAAAAGGACATCGTCCGCGTATAGGGATATTATGTTATGTTCGTTGCCCACTTTGATGCCAGCGTCAAAGAACTCTTTTCCTAAAATATATGGCAATCGGCTCCAGGCCCAATATGTATAGCATGGGCGACAGTGGGCACCCTTGTCTGGTGCCCCTTTGTATTTTCCAGGATTCAGACACTGTTCTACCGGTTTTTACTCTTGCCACAGAAGAATTATAGAGTACTGTGATCCATCTGACAAAGCCCTTGCCAATCCCGAACCCCCTCAGCACCTTGACGAGCCACTCCCAGAAGATAGAATCAAAGGCCTTGATGGCGTCGAGTGATAGTACTGCTAGGTCTTCTTCATTCTCATAGGTTTCGGCCATAATGTGTTGAAGCCTTCTCAGGTTGGCTGTGGTATTACGTCCTGGAACAAAACCATTCTGGTCTTCGTGGATTAGGGACCCTACCCACCTAGCTAGTCTGCTGGCCAGTATAGTGGTGAGAATCTTGCTGTCATAATTTAACATGGCCAGAGGGCGATAAGAGTCACAGTCAGTGGGTGGTTTGTTTGGTTTGAGCATGGGAATAATTATTGTCTCTTTCATAGTGTTAGGTAAGACCCCGTTTTCGTAGGCCTCTAGGTAGACCTCGTGGAGGATTGGGGTGAGGATGGATTCGTATGTTTTGTAAAATTCAGGCGGGAGCCTTACAGGTGGCCAGCGATCTGATTGCCCCTGTCACGTCTTCTGCTATGATTTCCATCTCCAGTGCCTTTCTCTGTTCGCTGGATATTTTGGGGAGGCCTATCTCATCTAGTGTTTCTTTGATTTCATCTCTGTCTATTTGTTCGTCATGGGAGTACAATCTGGAGTAGAATTTGGCAAACGCTTCATTCATTCCTAGTTGTGTCTTGTGAGATGTCCCGTTTTCGTCCAGTATCTCCGTTGGGAGGTGCCTGGGGCATTCACGCTTACACATGTAGGCCAGCAGTCTGCCGGGTTTGTCGGACTCCTTGTGAGACCTGGTAGTGTATTTTGCGAAGTCATTTCTCGCGGACTTCCTTCAACTTCATTTCAACCTCTGGAGTAATGCTTGAGGTGGATTCTAGACAGGAGATCTCTTCTTCTTGTGCTTTGAGTTCAGTCCTCAATTGCCTGCGAGTGCCTCCAGCCTTTGATATTATTTCTCCTCTAGCCTCCACCTTCTTGGCTTCCCACAATGTGCTCCAGGTATATACTGAGCCTTTATTAATGTCAATGTATTCTTCTAGTTTTTCAGCGAGGTCCTCCCTGAACTCAGGGTCGGCGAGGGCCGCAGTGGGCATCCTCCACATGGGGATTGGTGGTCTAGGCCCCGTTAATTGCCATTGCATGATCAATGGGAAGTGGTCTGAGATTGATCTAACTAAATATGCCGTGGTTTCTGCCAATGGTATTTGTTCTCTGTCGATGAACAGATAATCGATTCTCGTGTGGATCTTGTGCGGGGCTGAATAATAGCAATAGATCTTTTCAACAGGATGCTGTTCCCTCCAAATATCCACCAAATCGAGTTGTTGCAGCGTTTCTGTCAGAGCGCATATTGCGGGGTTACTTGGATGGGGGGGTGGTGCTGACCTGTCCATAGAGCCATCAATGACGCAGTTGAAGTCCCCCCCCATATAAAGGTCCTATTTCGGTGGTGTGCCATCCGAGAGCATATTGCTCTAAGGTGTATTGGTATTCCGTGTTGCGGGAAGTACGAATTGACTAGGCAAATTTGAGTCTGCTCGATGGTGCCCCACATTATCACATACCTTCCTTCTTTATTGGACTCGAATCCTTGCAATTGGAAGGGCACATTCGGGTTCACCCATGTGAACACCCACCACGAGTATTTGGAGTAGGGGGATCTTCTCCCGGTCCCAGTCCATCGATCTGTTTATTTGGACATGGTGTCTTCCGTAAGATGCATCTCTTGCAACATCGCAATCGAGACCTTTTTCAAAGGTTCAACTTGATAAACACAAAAGTTCCACTTGCAAAACATGAGATTTCAACTTGCTTCCTTCATGTTTCCCTTCCCAATTCTTAATTGCTCCTTTTAGAATTCAACCTTAGCCTGTCATGCAGTTAATTTGTTCAGTGGTCGTTGTGCGATTGTCAGACCATGCGTCAGACCGTGCGGTACACCCATATCAGGTCGGGCAACCAGGTGCCTTAACCCCTTAAGTGCTAACGACTAGGTATCTCATCATCAGCACTACGTTTGCAGTGCATCCATCACAAAACCCTGAAATCCAAACCCCAGGCTATGCAAGGAGGAGGTTCCTCCTAACGGCCCAGGGGTTGGATTTCCTTAAATTTCACATCAGGACTGAATGGAAATTTCATTGCCACAGCCATTCCCGGCTGTGGCAGTGAAATGGAAGGTGTATAGATCCCTCGATCTTTGGCTTTTCTATGCCATTGAGACTCTCCCCTTTCCAACGCCACCTTCCTTGAAATGTTGCTGGGCGCAGACCGCTCAATCCGAGTCCAAAAACACCCCTTGACCACAAGGGATCCATTTTTGAAGTGGGGGGTGAGGGGTCTGCTTAGTAAATAGGCATCCCTCTCCCCCGTTGGCCCCCAATGCATGGGGCATTACAGTTTGCCCACCCTGGGGGCAGATGGGCACTATAATCTGTTGATCTGCCCCTAGAGAAGGGGCAAACCCCTCCAAAAAAACAAACAACAATGTTGAAGGGTTACTGGGGGTGGGGGCTCACAAGACCACCAGGGATTTTTTTATTTGAAAGGGGATAGCCATCTCCCCCTGCAACCCCAAATGTTGAAGGGTATGTTGTGTGGTTCTCCCTGGGGGGAGATTGGCAGTGCAATCTGCCAATCTCCTCTTAGGAAGGGGATCATATGTTTTTTCTGGGGGTGGGGAGGTCACTAGACCACTAGGGATGGCTTGTATGAAAGAGGGGGTGAATGGGGCATGTCATTTAGCCCTCCCTGGGTGCAGATTGGCAGTGTAATCTGCCAATCTGCCCCTCAGAAGGGGCAAATGTGTTTTTACTAGGGGGTGAGGGTCACTAGACCACCAGGGATGGCCTGAAAGGGCGTTGGGAGTGGTTATATGCACATGGTACTTATGATTTCTTTTTTCTGGGCTGAGCTGACCACAGATAATTAATGCTTTTTGTTTTGTTTGCATTTTTTTTTTTAATGCTAGGAGCATCTGGTTTGTTATGTAAGTCTTTTTTTTATTCTATGGTTAGGGTTCATTGTCAGTGAGGTGGGTGATTGTTTTTGGTGTAGGCAGGAGTGGGCATTCTGGGGAGGTATTTCGGTGGGCTGGGACACAATTAGCAGGGTCATGCCAAAAATGGCCCCTCATGCCAGCAGAACATTGCTGTTTCCCTGTGAAGGCAATGTGGAGGTTAGGGCTACTATTTTGATAACACCGGGAGGCAGCAATGGCCATTAGGCCATCTGGAAAAGTATGAGCTTAACACTGATAATTACACACTGCAAGTGAATCCGAACTCTGTTAAAAAGAAATGGTGGCAGACTCCCCCTCCCGGAACTGAACAGGACTCATGAGATGAGGGGACTTCACAACCACGTACGCACAAGAACAACAAACAATGAAGTGAAAACAGAGGCCTCCCCCCGGGTGGCCCCATAGAAGGGGCAAATCCAAGTTGGTTTACATGTCTCAGTGATGAGAACCCCCCGTTCATGTTCAAATAAGAAAGAGCAACAACATACGGAACTGGCCACACCGAAAAATAAAACAGAACATAAACATCTGTGGCCCAGGATGTCGCTACAGACCCCCTGTAGCAGGTGCACTATAAGTTAATGGGCTGGGGAAAGGGAGGGATTGTGGACATAGTTGAAGTTTGGGGAAATATGAGGGTGGGGGAGGGAAACAGGGCAAGTTTGTTGGGATATAGTTTTAGAGAGAAGGGTAATACAACAAAAAGCAAACAGGTGATGGGCACCATCGAGGACCATACCATAGCAAAAATTGAACAAATTAAACAGAATTATATCCACACCCGAGGCAATGGCCAATGCAGATAAAGAGGGTATTCAAATGTTGAGCTGGAATGTTCCTGGGATGGGATCCCAGATCAAGAAAAGGAAAATATTAGCATACATTAACAGACAAGGCCCCAAGATAGTTTTCCTGCAGGAAACACATATAGGATGCCAACAAGCAGAGCAGCTCGCCCCAAACTGTGGGACACATCAATATTACGCGTCATACTCCAGTCGGGGACGGGTGACAGCGACCCTAGTACATAAAACTTTGCCATTCACTAGTCTCAACTCCGATTGTGACCCGGAGGGAAGATATGTGCTGGTCCATGGCACCCTCCACGACAAGGAGGTGGTACTGCTCAACATTTACGGTCCGAATATAGACGACCCAGGCTTCTATTCCTCCTTGTTTGGAAAACTTGCAAAATTCCCCACGGCCCACTTGATATGTGGCGGTGACTTCAACACCATTTTAGACGTGCACCTAGACTGCACGCTGAATCAACCGAGAGCACTTTCTAAGTCCGCCCAAATAATACTCACCCACATGGCTGACTTAAACTTAAGAGACGCATGGCGCTCATTAAATCCCACGAAAAGAGAATACACATATTACTCCACTGTGCATGATATGCACTCCAGAATATATTTATGGCTAGTCGCCAGTGTTGCATTAAGCTGGGTCACTGATGCACATGTGTACCCCAGGAATAACTCGGATCACTCGCCAATACAGCTGACGATATGAATCCCTGAGTGTAAAATAAACAGACCACCATGGAGATTTAAATCAGCTGCCCTCCAAGACTCAGTTTACAAGACAACATTAGCTCAGCACATTCAAGAATACTTAGACATAAATGAGGGCTCTGTCTCCAGTCAAGCAATAGTATGGCAAGCATTTACAGTCTGCATTAGAGGCAATGCGATGTCCACTGAATTCAGAGTCCTCAAAGACATACGTAGAAATCTAGAGCACCAAGAAACAGAAATTGCTAATAGACAATCTCAGTATGCACGATCCCTTACCCCACAACTACGGCTGGAGATTAAAACTAAACTAGATGAATTTAAAGAAGCAGCGGTTAGGGAGATCCGCTACTTTGATAAACCTGCAGCAGCGCAAACGTTACAGGGAATGGGAGCGCCCGGGGAGACTTGTAGCCAGAGTGGTGCGAGGCGAACGAGGCCCGCCCACCATCCCATGCATAAAATTGATAAACGGCAAAGTGACCGCGGAAAGTACAGAGGTTAGAGGGACATTCTATGAGTTTTATAGGCAGCAATACTCCTCTCAGAGCAACGCCACTGATGAGGAAATAGATTAGTATCTCTCCAGCATACCAAAGACACTACTAGCTGATGCCACTAGAGAGACCCTCGAAAACCCAATCACTGAGGCCGAGATAGCAGAAGCTATAAAAATAATACCCAAACGGAAAGCACCGGGCACAGACGGCCTGGGAGTGGAATTCTATAAAGAGTTCAGTCCACTTCTTGTACCCAAGCTTCACACAGTATGGACAGAGGCCCTAGAAAAAGGGGAACTACCCGAAACCACCAGGGAAGCAGTCATCACGCTATTATTTAAACCCGGGAAACCCCCGGATGAATGCGGCTCCTACAGACCGCTAACACTAATAAATGCTGATGCTAAAATCTTAGCCAAAATATTAGCAACCTGGCTAACCCCGCTGATGCCCTACATGTTCCATGAAGATCAGGCCGGTTTCGTAGCAGGTAGATCCACAGGAACAAATATTAGATGGTGCCACAAGATTTTGGCAACAATACCCGAAGAAACTCAAGGGGAGGCAGTGTCTCTGGACATGCAAAAAGCATTCTATACAGTATACTGGCCCTTTCTATTTACAGTATTACAAAATTACGGGTTTGGTCCAAATTTCATCAAATGGATCAAAATACTATACACACGCCCCTATACCAAGATAAGTATTAATGGCTCCCTATCAGACACATTGGAACGCCTGGGAGGCACCCGACAGGGCTGCCTGTTATACCCGCTCCTATTTGCATTGGTGATAGAGCCCCTGGGGGACATGCTCAGGACCCGCTACAGTAAATATGGACTATGGCTGGAAGGTAAACTGGAATTATCACATTATACGCTGATGACATTTTATTGTACCTAAAGAATCCAGATCGCACGCTTGGCAGAGTTCTGGCGGAAGTTAAGAAGTTTAGCGACTTCTCCGGCCCAAGACTCAATGCTGACAAATCTGAGATTTTCCCACTCACAAAAACAATGGTAGCACCACACAAACTTCACGGACTCATTTGGAGCCTTATACATATTCAATATCTAGGAACATACGTGACTAGTACTGCCCAATTATCCCACACTCTAAATTACAACATCTTGGCCGACACCTTGTGCGCGAAAATGGCACTCTGGAACGCCTTACCTATCTCAATGATGGGGAGAATAGCCCTTACTAAAATGATAATTCTCCCAAAACTCTTCTACCTATTCAATACAGTTCCGGTGTGGCCAGGTCGAGCGCTGTTTGCAAAAATAAAAAGCGCCTGCATCACATTCACATGGGGGGGACATCCCAGATTGAGTTGGAGGACATTAACGGGCCTATACCCGTAAGGAGGCCTAGCAGCACCTGATTTCAAACTCTAATATTTAGCAGCACAAACGCACTACGCTGCCAAGTGGGCTACTAACTTCCTCAACGCTAAGAGTTCACCACATGAACACCACACACCAGAACCTGCCACACTGCTCCATAATATGACAAGGTCGCAAACAGAATTGCAGACATCTACGGCACAGGTAAATTGTATCACCCGAGCTTGCCGATCTGGGGCGACCCCCATATACCACCTGCCCTAGACAAGGATGCTGCTACACATTGAAGCGCCAGGGGTATCGTACAGTGGGGTCAATTGTTCCCAGGCAAACGTTTTGTTACCTGGGAGAACCTTAAAGACACAATAGGAGACGCCTCCAAACACAAACTGCACTATATGCACATAAAAGCATCAATTAGAAGCATATGGCCAGCTATTCCGGAAGAACCAGTGATAAACCTGGGATTGGGGTACATGATCACTGAAGGTGCAGGGAAAATCACGGCATCCACACTGTACAGGACTATTGCTCAGACTCGCCAAACAGAAGAACATAATGCCAGAGTTAAATAGGAACAAGACCTGGGGCATCAAATAGAGGTTGTAAAACGAAGGAGAAGGGCAACACACAACTATCTGTATGTAGTTAAAACTAGGCAGTGGGAAAATCCCATTTAGGCAAAACAAAAGCACTACAGAGCAGTGACCAAGGAGATCCAGGGTCGGTTTGTGTTGCCCTTCTCCTTCATGTTACGATACTAGTCTGTTAGGGCTTCACCCTGCTTACTGCACCCTCAATGCCCTTTGGGTTATGAGCATCAAATAGAGGACCACCAATGGCTGCAGATATGCACATTGACCAAACACATATCATGTAATGCCAGGTACAAACTTATACATTATAAAATAGTCCATAGGACACATTATACCCCTGCTAGGCTCAAGTGCATCCACTCCACAGCAGCAAATACATGCCCTAGATGCCACTCCGAAGACGCAGACATTTTCCACATGTTGTAGACATGCATAAAAGTAAAAGAATACTGGGCAGAGATTTCTGCAGCGCTAGACGAAATGGTTCATCGGCCCATCAAGTTGTCACTGCAGCTATGTCTCCTGCGGGCTGTAGGAAAGATAAAACCAATATGGCGGAAACTCCTGAACTTGAGCTTACTGATAGCTAAGAGTGGAAAAGTAATACACTGCCTAGGAAGGCAGATTGGGAAAGAGACATTATATGGACAAATGACACCAAGGAACTGTATATAGACTCAGTACATCCCGCTTCCAGACGCAGAAATATATGGGCCAGATACAAACAATACCTGTCAGACAAGGATGACCCCGAGGACCCAGATTGACAATTAATGTGATCTTGTACGATGTAATGTTTGAATTCCTTACACTGTGTGCATGCCCTAACTGTGTGCAATTATAAATAAAGGTTTAAAAAAAAGAAAAAAATGGTGGCTTCTAGACTGGATGGACACTGTTGAACAGAGATCACAACACAAATTAATGCAAAATGTTGCGTCGGAGACCAAAGCCTTGAATAAGCTACCAGGCTACCTGGAGAAGTTCCCAACCAAATATAAGAGAGCGATATTTATGAAATTAAGGTTGAATTTATTTGAAACCAAAGAGATGCAATTGCTGCGGGAAAACAACCTGCCATTAGACCTTCAGTGCAGACTGTGTAATAGTGCTAATGAAAGTCTGAAGCATTTAACCTTATTCTGCCCGGCACTTAGAGCTTTGAGAACAAAGCACTAGAGAATCTATATATTAGAACGACGATCTATGTGTGGTGAAGAATGCTGGTCAGTGTTTTCAGATGGAATAAATAAAAACTAACTTATGCACTGACGTTTTATCTGGATCAAGTGATTAAGCTGTTAACAAAGGATAACAAGGAGATAAACAAACAAGAGAAATAAGAATACATGTGCCACTTTATGAGACTGAAACATTGACTTCAAAGGAAGAGTTGAAAAGTCTTGAATGGTAAGTGAAATGTAATGAAATGTCTGTTTTGGGAGAGGTGTGATGTAAGTAGATGTATTTTAAACATTTCTAACAAACTGAATAAAATAAAAAAAATACCTTTAAAAAAAGTATGTTCTGTCTGGTGGGGGTTTCTATATGGCCATTGCCAGCATTCCCATTTCCAATTAGTTTGCAGTTTCCCTTCCTTGGCAGCAGATCAATGGTAGGGAAAGGTTTGCAGATAGCTGGGCTGTATTACAGTGTTTTCCTCTGGGGAGGGATGGGGACCCTGCCAAAGATCCCTGGGACTGCTGCTGCACTTGGGGATGGTCGACCTACATGGGAGACAGCCGCTAGGCTAGGGACATGACCCCAACCATGCTGAATCCCTGGCTGTTCTGTGTTACAGCTTCACCCTACGGGAAAGGATACTGACCCTGCCGGGGCTCCACCGAACAGCTGCTGGACTTGAGGATGGTCAATCCACATGGGAGATAGCAACCCAGGCCAGGGACATCACCCTCAACCATCCTGGAGATCTGGCTTGGCTATGTTACAGAATCTCCCTGCGAGAAGGTTGGGAGACCCTGCCGGGGTGCCATGGCACTGCCATTGCACTTGGGGATGGTTGATCAACATGGGAAACAGCCACTCAAGGTCAGGGACATGGCCTTCGACCATCCTGGAGCCCTGGCTGGCATGCGTTGCAGCTTCTCCTTCCACAAAAGGACAGGGACCATGCTGGGGCTCCCCTGGACTGGCGTTGTACTTTTTGTCCATTAAAAATAAATACTGGACGGATTTACAACAAATCTACAAAAGCACGCTTTCAGGACCAAGCCGTCACACCTGCCGCAAGTTTGGTGAAAATTCGTCCATCGGCTTGGGCTGTAGGCGTGAGCAACATTCTTTTTCTATTGCGTCTATGGGAAAAACCACCCATTTTCGGACCACCCTATAACTTTGCCCCCCCCTAATGAAACCTCACCAGACTTTGCAGAATCAATCTGATGGGGCCATATATTTATTTTGCAAAGTTTCATGAGGATTTGTCCCGGGGGGCACAGTTATAAGCTGTCCACAAAGTGCTCTTCCTATGGTTTGAGCAACTTAACCATAAATACAGGGCCTGTGGTTAAGTTACTAAACCCATAGGGAGAGCACTTTTTAAAATTAAGAATATCTGGGTCCGGTCCACGTACTCACTTCCCTGTTCGGTCCATGGACGGGCCTCCAATTGGCGCTGATTGGACGGTAAAAAGCATGAGGTGCGTCATGTTTTTGGGGAACACCTGTCACGTTAGATTCGCGGAAAGCACCCGTTGTCCATGAACATTGCACTAAACCCATATTAAAAACACACAACAAAGCACTTGCCAAGCTAATGAAACAATCTCTGGGGAGGTGAGTGGTGAAGAGGATAAGATGGTATATGGCCATAAAAAGCCAAAAAACGGGTTTGTTTCTTCTCCGATGTCCGCGAACAGTCCAGGCAGTCCTGTGATGTTAGCAAACATCAGAGATGTTCAGGGACATCTATGCTTATTTGTGCATTAAAGGGTTGATGAAAAACAGTTTTTGAATGGCTTATAACTTTGACACCATTCAAAGAAACTGCATGACATTTTGGAATTCCATTCTAGACCTGACTCTGAATGGTTCTGCAAAGAGAAACAAATAAGAGGGGGGTCTTTAAATATTTTAAAGGCTTGTAAATGTGGTGCCATTTGACACATCTGCACATCAGTTTGCAAAAGTATTGTAGACCTAGATCGGATGATTTACCAAAGTTTGTTGGGATTTTGTAAAGAGGGGGCAACATTAGAGGGGGGTCTAAACATTTGTAGATGACTTATAAACATGTTTGCCGTTTGACGAATGTGGACAAATGTTTTTCAGAAAGATTGTAGACCCAATCTTGAATATTTGGGCAAAGTCTGAAAGGATGTTGTCAAGTGGCGGCTATGTTATATATCTATTGTATGAATGTACATTTTTACACTTTTGAAAAAATAAAACATGAGCAGATCTGTAGCAAACTCATGTAAGGAGCATTAGCAAGGACCTTAAAGCATGGTTTTGCAAAAGTGTCCGTGTTTTATTTTTTTAAAAGTGTCTTGATGTAGGCACAAAAATAGTGATATACCTTTGGTGACTGAGGTATAGCCTGTGGTCATGCGCAATTGGCAGATTGTCTGTGGCAAGACCTAAGGACATGACCCGGACAATCTGGCTACTGGCCATGACCTCAAGGGACCATCAATGTGGTTCAAGTGGGCATGGCCACCTATGTGGTAAAGTATTTCAAAATTGGGATAGGTTTGAAAATCTACTTGTTGGTACAGGTTGAAGTGCTGGATGGGATTGCAGCAATATGGAGGGTCAGCAAGAACTTGAAATCATGGTTTTGCAAATATGTCCTGTTTTTTTATTTTTTTCAAAAGTGTAAAATTTAAGTGCACAACACAGTGATATAACATTGATGTCTGGGCAAAGGGCCTGGTCATCAGCAAGGAGAAATGTGTACTGTAATTTGCAATTTCTGACATGCAGCATGGCCGAAGCGGTAGGTGTGAATCGGAAAAGATATTCTGCTTGCGGTTACAGCCTGAAGTGGTGGGCTAGATTACAACACAATTGCGTGACGAGCATTAGCAAGGAACTGAAAGCATGTTTTCGTAAATATGTCTTGTGTTTTATTTTTCAAAGGGTAAGAATGTAAGTAGAAAAACTAGTGATATACATTTGGTGTGTTGGTAATGGGGCTGGTCCTCGGCAAACGTAAATGTGTACTCTGATTTGCTCATTGGGGAATGCCGAATGGCCGATGCCTATGCCTCATGGATGTTGAGACTGGCCATGGCTGCAAGCCATGATCACTGGCCATTGGTAACATTATTAGGGTATTATGGACACAGAGATAGGATGCAGGTTATGTGCAATGAATAATAGGAGTAGTTTGTTTTGGCTGGGGTCATGGTGGAGCATTATGCCGTAGGCAATTGAACGATGATTTCCACCCCCAGCATACACTGCTGATAACAACAGACATATGTATGTGTTACAAAAAATATGTTTCTTAATGGAGGTTTATCGTTCTTTCATTTGTATGAAAAGAGGAATTATTAATAACTTGTGTACAGTGATGTAACACCATGAAACATTTTGACCTATAACAACCTATTACATTGACAGAAAAGACGTGGCTAAAGGGATGTTACAGTTAAGATGCATTCCACCCTTGGGACTCCTCTGCTCAAGTAGTTAGCCAGTGCCATCCCACCTTGGCATCCCTTGGCATTTCCTTCCGTGGCTCTCATGAGCACTTGCCCATTTGACTGCCGCTTCTATTTATGCAGTTCTCTCACAGCACAATGCATATGCGCATTTATAAGAGAATTGTGTACAATTTTTTGTATACATAATGGAAATGCAAATGCAAAAGATTTGTAGATTATTAATTGGCAGTTGTGTGTTGAAGCTTAGTATGGTCATAGTAGAGTATTTGGAAGTGATTGGTGGATGGATGTCTGACTGTTTCAAAGCAGGCTTTGAGGGAGTGTTACAAATATAAAATTAAAAAGGGTAGAAGAGCTTCCCTGTGTGATGGTGTGTGTGTTCCATCTGCGTATTTTAAGGATCCATGGCCTTGAAATGGGACTGTGGAGACCATGGATAGTTAGAAAGGTTCATTGATTATGTTCCTTATTGTATGCTAGAGAAAAGTATTTGGAACAGAAAATTGTTTTTGTCCTTTTATATTTTTCTCTAGTATACAATTGTCCATTAGCACCCTGGGCAGGTGAGCCAGACAATCAGATGGCTAGGAACACAGGCTTGAACCTCCTGCAGGCCGCCATGGCAAGGGAAGAGGGGCTCCGTTCGGAGCCCCACTGCCCTTTCCATGGTGGCCATCTTGGAAAAGGAGTGTCCTTCCTATAGCGTGATGCCGCACGGTTCCCGCTGTAGGAAGGAAAATCCTTTTTTTAGCACCCCGGGTTGCTGTTTTGGGAGCTCGGGTGCTAATGGCCTTCATCCCGCTTTGCAGGGGCTGGCACAGGGGATAAAAGCCCGGAGCCCTTGTTATCGGTCCTTGCTTTGCTTGGGCCGATAACTTGGGATGCCGGGTCATTATCCCCCGTTGCAGCCCCATAACTCAAAATGCTAAGTGAAATGTTGGAGAATCTTATTGAATCTATCTACTTTATTGAGAAATGTGAAGTAGATATAGTCTATAAGATTATTTCTTTTAGTCCTGTTTTGGTACTGCGAAAGGTGGTTCCTAAAGGAATCTTTTTATTTATTTTTTTGCAGGAGAGGTCAGATAGTAAGCTGGGGAGGGAAATGAGGGAAGAGGCACCAACTACTAATATGGAGCGGCAGGTGGACAGGGGAGGATCTTGCATGTGTGTTACATCCAAGGTAGGGGGCAGTGATTCTCATGCTCCTTGATTACAGCTTCAAAAGTATTTCAAAATTGATCCCCCCTGCAGGGTCGTGCGTTGCAGTATATAGAGAGTACTGTTGTCTTCAAAATATATAGATTAAAAGCCTCTTTTATCTCTTACAGGTTAGATGGTGAGATTTTGCCTCACGCAGAATTAGGCTATGTGGTTGCAGTATTGGTTGAGGAAGATGAGGTGGAGAAATACAGCGTCTACTTGCTAAGAAAAGAAAGACCTTTCTGAGAGCATTTCAGTGGTTGGATTTGGTGTGGTGGCACGTTGAGGTGGTCCCATAGGAATAAATTCCAGGTAGTCTGTGACTGAGTACAACGTTGCACTCAGTGCATTTTACTTTGGTAGCTTTAGACTTTGGTACAGTCCCAACAGTGCTAAAGAAGGGCCACACCAATGATTCTCTCTGGCTGCAAGAGGCAGGCACTCTCTCTACCTCATCTTCTTGGTCCTCTGAATTGTCTTTGGAAGTACTGTGCTTTTTTTGTTGTGTAGGTCTTCCAACTGGTGGTGGTGGTGGGGGTGGTGGTGATGGTTCTTGGGGAGGAGCAAGAGTAATAGCTGAAGCCATTTTCAACATAAGTAGCAGTTTTGCTAATATTCTTCCAAGTGTGTGCTCTGTGCTATATTGTTAATGGATACAGAGTAAGAATAGGTGTAGGAGCTGTTCAAGGGTACATTTTGAGCTTGAAAGTACCTAGATCAGCAGAAAATGCAGTTCCGAACTGTCTGCGAAGCACAGACTAGTTTGCGAAGTGCGGACACATTTGCAAACATGTCATCATGCCTCTGACACACCTGAATTCACCCGACACTCTCCACAAATTCTGTGATGACGTCAGACGTTCGCGAACGTCGGTGAACACAAAACAGTGGAAAAAATGCAAAAAGTGTATAGATGTTTTAAAAATGATGCTAGAAGGTGGGGAATGGCAGAGGTTTAAGGTGAAACTTTGTAAATTGGAGAAAAATGTTGCTATATTTGGGTAAGTATGATATTAATAAGTTGTAGGAAATGACTCCTTAGTGGTAAAAACCCATAAAAAATTCACTGAATAAAAGTTGTTAAAGGGACGTTATGGTAAGTTGCACTAATATAAACCTATGAAATTCAATGAAAAAACTTGGTTAAAGGGATGTTATGGTTACAAGTAAAACCGAAAAACTTCTGAAATTCACCAGTTATGGTAATCTAAGCAACCATAACTCACACCACCACATGCACTGTTAATACTAACACCCAGGGCATGAAAGATGACAACACAAATGTCATTGATGACATCACTCTGGTTCGGGAAGCCACTCAAGACTTTCCTTTTCGCTACCACTTTCTCTCTCCCCTTTCCTTGCTGATGTCCCTTACTGCTCCTCACACTGGTCTCCTGGCCACCCACTGAACTCCAGGGTCTAGGCTACCGCATGCCCAGTTGCCCTTGAACTGCATCCGTGCTTCCCAAGCACTTACGGGTCTGTATCTGCAACCCTACAGGCCCCTGACTCTGCACTTACGGTAGCACTATTGAACTACCTGACTTTCCACTTCTCCCCCTCTGCCCCCCTCCACACTTGCTTTATTTGAATGACACAAGGCCTAGTAAGATCATTGTTTTGTCCTCCCTTCCTTCTCTTGTTGCGCCTAGAAACACTTGTGTACAGGCGTGTTATAAATGATATGATATGATAGTTTATTAATATAGCGCCTATACACAATGTGTTTCAAAGCGCATCAAGGCAAGGGAGGGAATAAGGGGAAATACAATGACATTCTTACAGGCCATGAAGAGTAAGGATGTGAAATTAACTATCGTACTCGGACTGACTACATTTCAGATAGTGCAAGAGCTAAGACATAGATAAGGAAGGGAGGGGAGAGTGGGAAGGAAAATGAGGACAAACAGGCGACTACCGTACTAGGCCTGATGACATTTCTGTTAGAACCGGAGAAAAACAAGAGGTGAGGGAGAGGGGTGCAGAAAGGTAGGGTAGGAACAAAACAAGTGACTATCATACTAGGCCTGACGATATTTCAGATAGTGCTGGAGGGGGTGTGGGGAGGGAAAACCAGTAAGGGGAGGGGGGAGGAGACAGACGAGGTTGGTATCATACTAGGTCCAGGGGCAATTCTGATAGAGTAAGTGCATAGAAGAAAGTAAGGGGAGGAGATAGGAAATGGGAGAAGTGAAAGGAGGAGAGAACAGAGAGTTAGCAGTCAAAAGAGTGGAGAAGAAAGAGGGGAGAATGAATACAATTGAAGAAGTCAGTAGTAACACATAATGTTGCAAGCCAGGATACAAGATGAAGATGGGAACAGCATGATTCAGGGCCACCATGAGTACAAGATGCAAAGGAAGTGCAGCATGAGAGTTGAGATAGGGTGACGCACTGTGAATTAATGAAGTCCATAAAAGTCAAAACCAGCATTGTCCACAAGATGGTGATGGAGAAACCAGAATTTATCAGGACATACTCCTGCAGAAGTAGGCTTGAGAGGGATGAGGGGAGAGCAGGGTAGAGAATCAAACAAAACAGGCAACACATGTGTGCGAGAATGGTGGGGGCACAAGGGAACATCATGGGGGGCAGAAGGGGTGGGGATGGCCTGTGGGGACAGAGGGAGTAAACACATGTTGGTGCATGCTTACCTGATGTCTGAGTAGGGGGTCGGGCCCTGGGTCCTCCTGGTCTGGACAGGTCCAAACAGGAATTGACCTTTTCTTCATCTGCCCTTCACTTCAGACACCCGGGCGAGAGACACCCTTGATCTAAAAGTTAAGGACAGGAAGTAAGAGGCAGGGCTACGAAGGTGGGTGGTGCTTAGGTCAGGTGACCTAGATCCACTTGCACCTGCTCCCCATCTGCAAAGGAAAAGAGGCTGGAGGGCTCTTTAAGTAGGGAAAAAGAGCGGCAAGCAGGAAAGCACCAGGTGGGTGGGGCTTGCTAAGTGGTGTAAAAGAGCGGCAGGCAGGAAGGCACCAGGTGGGCAGGGCTTAGGCCAGGTGACCTAGATCCACTTGCACCTGCTCCCCATCTGCAAAGGAAAAGAGGCTGGAGGGCTCCTTAAGTAGGGAAAAAGAGCAGCAAACAGGAAGGCACCAGGTGGGCGGGGCTTGCTAAGTGGTGAAAAAGAGCGGCAGGCAGCAAGGCACTAGGTGGGTGGGGCTTAGGCCAAGTGAGCTAGATCCACTTGCACCTGCTCCCCATCTGCAAAGGAAAAGAGGCTGGAGGGCTCCTTAAGTAGGGAAAATGAGCAGCAAGTAGGAAGGCACCAGGTGGGCGGGGCTTGCTAAGTGGTGAAAAAGAGCAGCAGGCAGGAAGGCACCAGGTGGGCAGAGCTTAGGCCAGGTGACCTAGATCCACTTGCACCTGCTCCCCATCTGTAAAGGAACAGAGGCTGGATGGCACCTTAAATAGGGAAAAAGAGCGGCAAGCAGGAAGGCACCAGGGGTTTGGGGCTTGCTAAGTGGTGAAAAAGAGCATCAGGCAGGAAGGCACCAGGTGGGCGGGGCTTGCTAAGTGGTGAAAAAAGCAGCAGGCAGGAAGGCACCAGGTGGGCGGGGCTTAGGCCAGTTGACCTAGATCCACTTGCACCTGCTCCCCATCTGCACAGGAAAAGAGGCTGGATGGCACCTTAAATAGGGGAGTCCGGCAGAGTCCAGTTTGCCCAGTTCCGCTTGTGTGTGCCTGAGAGGAGCTGCAGCGACCGGAGTCCTGTTTCTAGCTTCATTGTTTTGTTTAAAAGCACTTTTGCCGCGCGGTGCGCGGCGGGTAGCCGGCAGAGTCCAGTTTGCCCAGTTTGCCCAGTGTGTCCAGGGGTGGAACGCTGGGATGGCTGCTCCACAGAAAGCGCCTCTATCAAGCGGCCCACAGACTCGGCGAAGGACGCTGCAGCAACACCGAATGTTAAATCCTTGGACTGCGCTGCCTGATAAGTCCACTGCTGGCCTTAAGGTAAGCAAGTCAGCATCGCATGCTGTTCTGACTCTTAAGTCTATGTCGGATAATCCGACTTTGAATTTGACTTCATCTACCACGACTAAAGCTCAAGTGCATCAAGATGTCTCCAACGAGTTTGTTGTTTCTACCTCCCATCTCGTAAACCCTGCAAGTCCTGTAAGTTTAACTGCCCCAGAAGCAGTCGAGCCCTTAAACAGTCAATCGAATACTGCTCCATGTGAACAGCCTGTAAGACCGCTGATGCTGCTTTCTTTGGCCGATTTGGTGCCAATTCCGTTCCTGCTAGGTGCACAGGAAGAAAAAGCGGATGTCGTACTCAGGCAAATTGCTCTCCCTGTGAAGTACCTTTCTCCAATCGACCTGAAGGATGCAGAAATCATAAGTGCTGCATCTGAAGCACACGAGAGACTCGATGAAAGCATAGTCCCATCACTTAGTACAACAGACGGACTTGTAAGTGCTGTTATAAGTGAGCAACAAACGCCAACTACACCCAGCATACCAGAAGGTACTAATAAGGATCTGCTTGGAAAATCTTAGGCGAGCTTTAGCTCTAATCAGGCCACTGCTGACTTGACACCTCAAACGGCTATGTGCAGTGGTCTGGCGTCTTCAATCACAGCGTCGCCAGCGGTGTCACACTCGCAGCCTAAGGATCTACGGCCACTTGTTGCTGCTGCCTCACAGTCAAGCTCGGCTCTGGTGGGAGGCCTTGGTACTCCGAATAACCACTTACATCAGGAGGTTGTTTCTGTGCACAGCTCTCAGTCTTCGAATCATCCATCAGAAAAGCCAGTAAACGGTTGTGCACTCAATCTCCTTGAATTACCGCCTCAGTCTCATCCACAGAATGACGCATCTAAAGTAACGTCTAACCAGCAGTCCCGTAAGAGTGAGCAACTGCCTGTGATTCCCCCTCCTCTTAAGTTGCATCAGAAGAACTTGGAGCATTTAGCTACTACAATACCAGCTCAAGCACGAATTAACTTTGTATCAACGCTACGAAATGGCCAACAAGAAAATGACAAATCTCCAAATCTGCTGTCTATGGCCAAACAACCAGAAAGCCGTCAAAGTGCAAAAAATCCAAACGCAGCTGCATTTCCAGCAACTCCATTGAAGCTTCTCACCTCTATCATGGAGCCGTCAATTGCCCCAAGTCCTGGAAAAGACGGTCATAACATGTCACACTCTAAAATTAACCTTTCAGCAGGTGCAGCAATTCAACTGCACAATAATGTGCTGGCAGCTTCCTCCCAAGCGATGATCCCCTTTGTAAAACTTTACGAATCACTGAACGACACGATTCGAGATCAAGGGGCGATTCTAATAAATCTCTCCACAAAATTAGATCAAATAGACAATTTCACCAAGTCTGTACACCAACAGATGCAAAAAGAAAAAGCAAAAAGTTTGCAGTGGCAAACGCGCCTTGGTGAATTAGTTGCAACGCAACAGGAGCGACATGAGCGACAGATAAACTGTCTGCTGGAGGTGCTTAAAGAGCTAGCTCCTCTGTTAACCACAGATCGTTGTACAAACAATCCTACAGGAGCCACACAGACTATTGATTCATCTACTTGTACTTTCGCTAGGGCGCAAGCACATGAGGAGGATGCAGAAAGATTTTTGTCAATGCCGGTCCAAAACAAATGCTTAGTAGCCCAATCGGATGAAGAATTAAGCACTCAAAATATTGTGGCAAGAAACAATTAATATCATCCCTGATAATGTTCCCCTACAAATCCAGCCGGTAATTGATTCGTCTACCGTGGCTGTATGTGCCTCCTCTAATGAAGAAAGGCAACCTTTTCAGGTTGCACCTCAAGTGGCTTCAGAAGGGGGAGTCTTTTCCTCATTTGGCATTTTCACTGGCCCGGCCAAAACAGGTGTAGTGGGCTGCCCTGCTAAAACCTCTGCAGCCACAACCGAAGTTAAGAATTTAGCACAAGCCAAAAAAAAAAATATAACCACCACAATAGTGAAGAAAGCAAAGTGACCTACTCATTCATCCACAAAAATTTTATACGAAACCTTTCCACGCTGCTGCGGCTGGGGCTTTTTAATCGCCACAGTGACAGTGCTAAGGAGCTCACAGTATCCCAAAAGACAACATATTTAAGACCTGGAGCAAAGCGGCGACGTATAAATTCGGATGACTATCAGTCAGTCACTTCAGTAAATTCATTATCAACTGCTCTATGTGATCTATCCACGTACTCAAACTCCGATGACGAGGTGAAGTCTCATATTTCCAGTGATGGAAATGTTCCCAGCTCGCGCCCTTCATCTCGAGCTGCAAATGTTATGCTCCATTTTCAATCCTCTCGTGGAACACCAGAGGATTCCATCACCTCTTACAAGGCTTTGACGTACCTTTAGACGATGTCTTTGCAATCTGTTTACAAGAAACTTGGCTTTCTGAAGCACCTATGAGAGATGGATATTCATTCCTCGTTAATCCTGCCATTAAAAATACACAAGGACGTCCGAGTACAGGCCTAGTAACGATGGTGCGTCTGACTGAAAATTGGACAACTCCAACGTGTTTAAATCCAAATCCCTTTGTTCAAGGCATAATCATGCACTCAATGATCGACACCACAAAGGTAAATTCATCATTGCTGATTATTAACTGTTACTGGAATCCAGCTAAAATAAAAGAAAAAGTCTTCATCACTGCAATCTGTGAGTTAATAGATGAGACAAGTCTTAAATATAAAAATCTGACGATCATCTGCTGTGGTGATTTAAATTGTACATGGTTAAACTACGACTCAAACAACCTATGAAAATCTGGATGCAAAAGAGCAAAATTGGTCAGATGCAATGAAGATGCGGGACTGTGTGTTGCTGAACGGTGCCGTTCAAGGTGACATCCCGGCGCAACCAACTTGGCACCGACTGTCCTCTCACAGTATTATTGACTATTTTTGGGTATCCAGGAACTTTGAGTGTAAGGTAACAACGCTACACGCCTTGAAAATGCCTTATAGCGATCATAGGATATTAAAACTTGGTTGTCTATTGGCTTCTTCTGATTCTGCTTTGCATTATCCTACACCAGTGGAAGCGAATTTTAGTGTTAATCGTCTTCGGCTGAGTGGGACAAAAATTGGTTACTTAACTGAAAGACTAATGAATTCAACAAATGGCGTAGACTACGCTCCGTTCTTGTCAATATACATAATAAATAAAAATGATCCAGCTCAACAACTTATTAGTCACAAACATCGATTTAGTAAAGTGATGGACGACAAAAAGAAAGAGCTGAGAAGAGATGTGCGTCTAATAAAAAAATAAAAAACCTCACCAATTCTCAACAGCTTGAAGAAGTGAAATCAAGAAGAGCGAACTATAGAAATTGGGCAAGATCCCACAAAATTATTATGGAGCAAGACCGCGCGGAACTATTGATGAAGCTTTTGATCACTAAGAACACCCGTGAAATTTGGCAAATCTTAAACATGGGCCATGTACAGAGTGTAAATTCAACCCAGAATACAATCTCTGGTGACGTATGGTGCAATCATTTCTCGGCAGTGTTCAACACTAAGGACACTGGGATTAAATCAGCACAGGTAGCTGAAACAGTGCCTTGGGATGTCCAAATGTCTCAGTCAGAAATTGTTAGAGCTATTGAACTGTTGAAAAACTCACGAGCAGCTGGGCCAGATATGGTGAGCAACGTAATGTTAAAAAAGATCATACTTGAATGGGCACCCTTTATTGAGTGTCTTTTTAAGAAAATCGCCACTGCTAAGAAAATACCCGATTCTTGGGTAACTGCAATAGTGGTTCCGATCTACAAGAAGGGCAGCTGGGAGACTCCAGAAAATTATCGTCCCATCGCCCTTCTGGACTCAATCGGTAAACTTTTTGGCTCGAACCTCAGGGTGAAATTGGTTAACTGGGCGAAACACGCTGGAATGCTTGATGTTCGCCAAACAGGTTTCACGAAGGGAACTGGAGTAGATGTCAATCTTGCATTATTAACAACTCTGAAACTAGATGCCATAAAAACAAAAACTAAGCTTCATCTAGCTTTCATGGATATGAAGCAAGCGTTTGACTGTGTCAATCGTGATTTGCCTTAGTCAAAATTGCGCAAGTGGAACTGCCCGGCTGGGATTCTTAATCCAATTCTTGCACTCCACTCGAAGACCTCGTTCAGAGTTTGTCTTAACAAAAGCGGCGAGTTATCAAATAACATACCCACAACAAGGGGAGTCAAGCAAGGCGGCCCACTTGCAGCAGATTTATTTAAATTATTCCTTGCGGATCTTCTGATTCATCTTGAGAAGGCCCATAGTTTCCCTCCAAAAATAAACAAGATCTTGGTAAGATACATGGCATATGCTGATGATTTGGTCCTGATAGATAGAACGCAGATTGGACTACAACGTCTATTCTATTGTCTGAACAAGTACTTATCCATCACAAAACTCATTATCAACACAGACAAAACAATAATCCTCTCTATCGGTCATGCGACTAGCAGAAAAGATTGTGCATTCAAGTGGATGGTGGATGGCCAGTTCTTAACATCTGTTAACTCACTCCGCTATTTAGGAATCCAGTTTAATACTTCAATCTGCGAAGATCAATGGGTGAAAGTCTTAAAATTGAAATCTGCAAGACTAGCCCTGCAAGCGGTTAAGCTAAATAAAGACTTTGGCAAATTTTCACTTACGCCAGTGCTCATGTTTCACCAACAAAAGGTAGTACCAATTCTAACGTTTGGCGCAGAAGCCGGTTGGAACATCAGCAAGTCAAAATGGAATCAATTTGAGGGCCTTTTTTGGAGACGTGTCCTCAATCTTCCGTCTTGCGTACCAATGGTATTGATACGGCATGAGTTATCATTGAACTCATTGTTTGCCCAGGTGATATGGAAATCTATCTCACTAATGCGTAAGATGAAAGAGTTTGGTGGCACCCCCGCCTACAAGATATTTGCGATTAACGAAGAACTGAAACCTGGCTGTCTGTTGAGCCAATGGTATTCGAGAGTACAAGAATGGATTGATGCGGCAGAAATCAGTAACTATGACCTCTTTTCCCGTCCTCAGCATGCTAAAAGAAAATTTGAAGCTTGGGCATGGATTGTCAACTTAGAGAAACAGAAAAAAATGGTTGCAGCAAATTGGCTTGGTCTCGAACAGAAAAACCTGAATACATAGCCCCACTATCTGACATGATGTTATTCTCGTTACTATCGAGACCAATTTCTCCGCTTTCGTCTAAATACTCTGTACTCGAAAGAAATCCTTTGGCAAAGGTAAAATCCTGCAGTGAATAACAACTGCTGCCGCTTTTGCCTGGAGGCGGTGGAATCTTTGAAACATTTAATATTAGATTGTCAGGCAATCTGTGACCTCCGTTCGAAACATCTGGGTAATTTCGCCCCCTTAGATGGAGATATGGCAGTGTGGTGGAACAGGACTTCATCTGGCAATAACACGAAACATGTGTGCGCAATTGTCAACTATTTGAATGTACTCTTGCAATTCCCTGTTTAGCCCAATGGAGGCATATCAGTTCTGAATAGGTCAGGAGCTTGTTCATGATAAATGACTGCCATAACATCTGATGTGAAGGAATGGAGCTTTGTTTTTCTCCCCTTCTCCTTTTCTTCTTACTCTTGTGTTTTGAAACAAAAGTTTTTTCTTTATTTTAAAACTGTAGCTTTTCAATAAAAAATTAATAAATAAATAAATTTAAAACAATAGGGAAAAAGAGCGGCAAGTAGGAAGGCACCAGGTGGGTGGGGCTTGCTAAGTGGTGAAAAAGTGCGGCAGGCAGTAAGGCACCAGGTTGGCGGGGCTTAGGCTAGGTGACTAAGATCCACTTGCACCTGCTCCCCATCTGCAAAGGAAAAGAGGCTGGAGGGCTCCTTAAGTAGGGAAAAAGAGCGGCAAGCAGGAAGGCACGAGGTGGGCGGGGCTTGCTAAGTGGTGAAAAAGAGCAGCAGGCAGGATTGCAGCAGATGGGCCGGGTTTAGGCCAGGTGACCTAGAGCCACTTGCACCTGCTCCCCATCTGCAAAGGAAAAGAGGCTGGAGGGCTCCTTAAGTAGGGAAAATGAGCAGCAAGCAGGAAGGCACCAGGTGGGCGGGGCTTGCAAAGTGGTGAAAAAGAGCGGCAGGCAGGAATGCACCAGGTGTGCGGGCTTAGGCCAGGTGACCTAAATCCACTTGCAGCTGCTCCCCATCTGCAAAGGAAAAGAGGCTGGAGGGCTCCTTAAGTAGGAAAAAAGAGCGGCAAGCAGGAAGGCACCAAGGGGGTGGGGCTTGCTAAGTGGTGAAAAAGAGCGTCAGGCAGGAAGGCACCAGGTGGGCGGGGCTTGCTAAGTGGTGAAAAAAGCAGCAGGCAGGAAGGCACCAGGTGGCGGGGCTTAGGCCAGTTGACCTAGATCCACTTGCACCTGCTCCCCATCTGCAAAGGAAAAGAGGCTGGATGGCACCTTAAATAGGGAAAAAGAGCGGCAGGCAGGAAGGCACCAGGTGGGCGGGGCTTGCTAAGTGGTGAAAAAGAGCGGCAGGCAGTAAGTCACCAGGTGGGCGGGGCTTAGGCCAGGTGACTAAGATCCACTAGCACCTGCTCCCCATCTGCAAAGGAAAAGAGGCTGGAGGGCTCTTTAAGTAGGGAAAAAGAGCGGCAAGCAGGAAGGCACGAGATTGGCGGGGCTTGCTAAGTGGTGAAAAAGAGCAGCAGGCAGGATTGCAGCAGGTGGGCCGGGTTTAGGCCAGGTGACCTAGAGCCACTTGCACCTGCTCCCCATCTGCAAAGGAAAAGAGGCTGGAGGGCTCCTTAAGTAGGGAAAATGAGCAGCAAGCAGGAAGGCACCAGGTGGGCGGGGCTTGCTAAGTGGTGAAAAAGAGCAGCAGGCAGGAATAAACCAGGTGTGCGGGGCTTAGGCCAGGTGACCTAGATCCACTTGCACCTGCTCCCCATCTGCAAAGGAAAAGAGGCTGCAGGGCACCTTAAGTAGGAAAAAAGAGCGGCAAGCAGGAAGGCACCAGGGGGGTGGGGCTTGCTAAGTGGTGAAAAAGAGCATCAGGCAGGAAGGCACCAGGTGGGCGGGGCTTGCTAGATGGTGAAAAAAGCCTCAGGCAGGAAGGCACCAGGTGGGCGGGGCTTAGGCCAGTTGACCTAGATCCACTTGCACCTGCTCCCCATCTGCAAAGGAAAAGAGGCTGGATGGCACCTTAAATAGGGAAAAAGAGCGGCAAGCAGGAAGGCACCAGTTGGGCGGGGCTTGCTAAGTGGTGAAAAAGAGCAGCAGGCAGGATTGCAGCAGGTGGGCCGGGTTTAGGCCAGGTGACCTAGATCCACTTGCACCTGCTCCCCATCTGCAAAGGAAAAGAAGCTGGAGGGCTCCTTAAGTAGGGAGAAAGAGCAGCAAGCAGGAAGGAACCAGGTGGGTGAGGCTTGCTAAGTAGTGAAAAAGAGCGGCAGGCAGGAAGGCACCAGGTGGGCAGGGCTTAGGCCAGGTGACCTAGATCCACTTGCACCTGCTCCCCATCTGCAAAGGAAAAGAGGCTGGAGGGCTCCTTAAGTAGGGAGAAAGAGCAGCAAGCAGGAAGGCACCAGGTGGGTGGGGCTTGCTAAGTGGTGAAAAAGTGCGGCAGGCAGTAAGGCACCAGGTTGGCGGGGCTTAGGCTAGGTGACTAAGATCCACTTGCACCTGCTCCCCATCTGCAAAGGAAAAGAGGCTGGAGGGCTCCTTAAGTAGGGAAAAAGAGCTGCAAGCAGGAAGGCACGAGGTGGGCGGGGCTTGCTAAGTGGTGAAAAAGAGCAGCAGGCAGGATTGCAGCAGATGGGCCGGGTTTAGGCCAGGTGACCTAGAGCCACTTGCACCTGCTCCCCATCTGCAAAGGAAAAGAGGCTGGAGGGCTCCTTAAGTAGGGAAAATGAGCAGCAAGCAGGAAGGCACCAGTTGGGCGGGGCTTGCTAAGTGGTGAAAAAGAGCAGCAGGCAGGATTGCAGCAGGTGGGCCGGGTTTAGGCCAGGTGACCTAGATCCACTTGCACCTGCTCCCCATCTGCAAAGGAAAAGAAGCTGGAGGGCTCCTTAAGTAGGGAGAAAGAGCATCAAGCAGGAAGGCACCAGGTGGGTGGGGCTTGCTAAGTGGTGAAAAAGTGCGGCAGGCAGTAAGGCACCAGGTTGGCGGGGCTTAGGCTAGGTGACTAAGATCCACTTGCACCTGCTCCCCATCTGCAAAGGAAAAGAGGCTGGAGGGCTCCTTAAGTAGGGAAAAAGAGCGGCAAGCAGGAAGGCACGAGGTGGGCGGGGCTTGCTAAGTGGTGAAAAAGAGCAGCAGGCAGGATTGCAGCAGATGGGCCGGGTTTAGGCCAGGTGACCTAGAGCCACTTGCACCTGCTCCCCATCTGCAAAGGAAAAGAGGCTCGAGGGCTCCTTAAGTAGGGAAAATGAGCAGCAAGCAGGAAGGCACCAGGTGGGCGGGGCTTGCAAAGTGGTGAAAAAGAGCGGCAGGCAGGAATGCACCAGGTGTGCGGGCTTAGGCCAGGTTACCTAAATCCACTTGCAGCTGCTCCCCATCTGCAAAGGAAAAGAGGCTGGAGGGCTCCTTAAGTAGGAAAAAAGAGCGGCAAGCAGGAAGGCACCAAGTGGGTGGGGCTTGCTAAGTGGTGAAAAAGAGCGTCAGGCAGGAAGGCACCAGGTGGGCGGGGCTTGCTAAGTGGTGAAAAAAGCAGCAGGCAGGAAGGCACCAGGTGGGCGGGGCTTAGGCCAGTTGACCTAGATCCACTTGCACCTGCTCCCCATCTGCAAAGGAAAAGAAGCTGGAGGGCTCCTTAAGTAGGGAGAAAGAGCAGCAAGCAGGAAGGCACCAGGTGGGTGGGGCTTGCTAAGTAGTGAAAAAGAGCGGCAGGCAGGAAGGCACCAGGTGGACAGGGCTTAGGCCAGGTGACCTACATCCACTTGCACCTGCTCCCCATCTGCAAAGGAAAAGAGGCTGGAGGGCTCCTTAAGCAGGGACAGAGAACGGCAAGCAGGAAGGCACCAGGTGGGCGGGGCTTGATAAGTGGTAAAAAGAGCGGTAGGCAGTAAGGCACCAGGTAGTCGGGACTTAGGCCAGGTGACCTAGATCCACTTGCACCTGCTCCACATCTGCAAAGGAAAAGAGGCTGGAGGGCTTTTTTAGTAGGGAAAAAGAGCGGCAAGCAAGAAGGCACCAGGTGGGTGGGGTTTGCTAAGTGGTGAAAAAAAGCGGCAGGCAGGAAGGCACCAGGTGGGCGGGGCTTAGGTCAGGTGACCTAGATCCACTTGCACCTGCTCCCCAATTACCTTTTATATCATATTATATCATATCATATCATATCATACCAGTACGTCTCATTGGGGCCCACTAGTCATGACATTTAGCACAAAGACCCATTACCCCCTACCTTAAGTATTTCCTCCTTTATTTAATCATTGTCTTCATTCCACTCCTGGTAGTTCTCCATTCTGGAATAAGAGCACAAAACAGTTTCTGTCACATCACTTGTTAGAATGAACAATGTAAACACATTACCTGATGATAGATGGTGGCATTCTCTGCATTTACTTTGTTTGTGGGAGCTTATTGTTTCTATAGTGGAGAGCCGCCAATAGGACATAAAGTAGCTCAGCTTCTTTTCATGTATTGGACCTATATGACAATGTCGTTTTTTGAGTGACATTTCTATGCACCTATTAAAGTGGATCATTTATTGTCTCATAATCTTAAGTGTTTTTCTACACCAAATTAAACCATATTAGTATTATACAAGGTGGGAGATATTTGTAAGCAATATTAAAAATGCACAGTACTGTTCTGTGGGTATTTATAGATATTGAGTAGCTTTAACACAGTCAGGCATTCTGAACCATGCATCTCAATATATACCCTGCTTTTGAAACCTAACTCCTACCTAAGAAGTTAGCTTCATGAGAAACAGTTATCCTACTAGGCAAACTTGTGTTTGAAATCCTGTATGTCTGCACTTGTAAGTATGTCTAGTATTTTCAGATCTAGATTACTCTAGCCAGCTGCAGCTTCATGATGAAGTAATGTTTCCAGTTTGGGACGTCATTTCACCAAAATGCCAGGGGTAGCGGAAGTGACAGCACATGACCCTTGATCTCTGATGACATCACAGGAAGTGATATAATTTGACCCCCACATCCTCACGAGGATTTCCGTGCCTAAAATAAACTAAAGAAAACACCCTAACAAAGGATTTCTGGCACTTACACATAGAATGCACAAGAAAACATCTGGCAATTCACAACATTGATTATAATTGCATTGTAACCACAGTCTCTGCTTATAACCGGAGTGAATTCCCCTTCCTCAGGTTTTTAAGTGGACTTCAGTTGCAATGTTCAGCAAAAAGAAACAAGGAAATCCTGGTTTACAACAAAGATCCAACATAGTTGTTTGCAACTTCAACTTGTCAACAGCACGTTCCAATACTCCAATGTTCAATACAGAAACAAGTCTTCTTATTCCTTGAACTGATATTCTCAGTTTCTCAATGGCATCAATGATGATTAATTTATTCTGGATGATTTTCCACATCTTTTAAAGTTCAAAGAAATACAGTTTGTGATTATCAACTTGTCTCAGCTCTTCTTTCAACATCAGAAACAACAAATTCATCTTTGCAAGGATTACTTCACAGCACTTCAACTTACACCTGGTTTGTCGTCATACCAGGTCGACTACTGCAAAGATACGCCATACATGATTACTCACCTGCTCAACAACCTTTCCTCATTTAATAGTGCTTTTGAAGTTCTGACCGACTGGCAACCAAAAGTTCACAACAGCTTCAGCAGTTTGCAGCTTTATAACTTTCAACAGTTTTTCAGAAATGACAAGATTCACATTAATGCCCTTTAACACTTTCTTGCAAGCACTGCTTATATCCTTGTGAACATTCCCCTCCAAAAGGGCAGCCTTTACCACTCTTGTCTCTCTGATGCACCAACAACAAAAAATAGATAAAAATAGAACATCAAGTTTTCCTCTCTTTGGTAATGTGAATTTTTTACTTTTTTTCATTTTATATAACAATTGTGAATTACAAGCTTCAGCCATTGGAACTTTTCATTAGCCCTTTTATTTCTGGTGGCAATCTCTTTTGAATTGTATGTGCCTTGATGTTAGTTTCTATTGGCTTAGGCTTTGCTGGAATATCTCTAGGCTTTGGGCAATACTTGTATATCTTACTTTGCAACAATATCGGCCCTTCGGTTAGCTGAGTATTCTTTAAACTCACACAATTACAGTTAATTTGTTTGCTTAAAACGTTTTCTGCTACGTTAGAAAAGGTTTGGTTTTTACTTTTCCCGTTTCACAATTTTCATTCATATCCAAATGTTACTGTTGCTGGTATCATTAGTTCTGCATTCAAAAGCAGATTGTAAATCAATTTTACTCATACACGAGTGACACTTTTTATGTGAGTGATTCTTTCTCGCTACTGTTTGCCTGCCTTCTGTATGTGAATGGCGATAAAGCACTCTAGATTACTCACTGGTGTTAAGCTCTGCCTATGATGCCTTTGCTCTCCACAGGACATCAATGGTTCTGGCTCTTCATGAACACACATATCTCCTCAATGAGATTGTCCTCATTGACGGTACTTCAACATGGAGCGACCCTCGCTCTGGAAACCTACACGTGCACACCAGCCACCCGACACAGTCTCTTGCATGTTTCCTTCTGCACAGCCCCTGCAGATCGGTTCACAATAGGAAAATCCTTTCTTCTTTTCGCTTCCCGCCGCACAACCTCTCCACCACATATTTTTGGAGAAATGGCCCCTCTCAGGACAGGACAAGCCGTTGGAATCTGCCCTTCAGTGGTCCTGGTGACCTCTCTTTCCTCAAACTTCTGCCTGGACTGCCAACTGAAACGACCTGCCTGCTTCTGCCACAACGTTTTCTCCTGCTGCTGCTTTTACTTTGTCCTACCCATGAGCTGCACCTAATGGGGCTTTTTACGCCTCTCTGCTTCCCTCAGGTGTGGGTCATTTGCCTTAACAAGCTTACCCATCCTCCGACCTTGCTCCTGAGCCCACTTCTTCATCCAAGTACTTACAGAATTATGGGACTTGAAGTCCCCAATAGCAAAGTTACGTTTTCTTTTTTCTTCTATTTTGCAATAATCCATTAGAAGTGTGGGATTTCGGGGAACATTAAACAAGGGTGCTTCCCACTCTTTCTGACCTGTTCCCCCCTGTGATCTTCCCACAGAACACCACCCCTAAGATCAGGATCAGGAAGCATCTGCCTTTCCCTGGCCACATGAGAAAGGTGCCAGGTCCGTTTTTCTGCGGGAATCATTGCTGATTCACAACACTTGGCAGAAGAGTATACATGGGGAAGGGATCTAGTAGTAGTAGACCAGGTAAACGAAGTACTGTGTTGTGGTTTTGGTTTCCTTAGAAGATGTATTGAACTCTTTGTTACAAGTCAAGTTGAGAAACCAAAATGTATTTCCTTTTTGAACTAAGTCCTATTGAGAGACTTGTTGGAGCAAGAAAAATCGTATTACCAGAATGTTGCTGTAAAACAGAACTGCGGAGTCCGGCAGTGAGTCCAGTCTGCCCAGGAACTCTGCTTGTGCGGTTGTGCTTGACAGACTCGTCGCTGAGGAGGTGCAGCTACAGTCCTCTTTTGTTTTCTATACAATATACTCTACCGCGCGGAGCGCGGCGCGGAGTCCGGCAGTGAGTCTAGTCTGCCCAGGAACTCTGCTTGTGCGGTTGTGCTTGACAGACTCGTCGCTGAGGAGCTGCAGCTACAGTCCTCTTTTGCTTTCTATATAATATACTCTACCGTGCGGAGCGCGGCTCGGTGTCCGGCAGTGAGTCCAGTCTGCCCAGGAACTCTGCTTGTGCGGTTGTGCTTGACAGACTCGTCACTGAGGAGCTGCAGCTACAGTCCTCTTTTGCTTTCTATATAATATACTCTACCGCACGGAGCGCGGCGTGGAATCCGGCAGTGAGTCCAGTCTGCCCAGTCCGCCTCAGACCGCCTCCAGTCTACAGCCCCAGCTTGCACATGTGTGGTGAGGTCATCGCTGATGGAATCCCTGTGCGACCCTGAAGTAACTAAAACAAGAGAGGGCCCGCACACCCGAAACCGCCTGTTGAAGTTGCGGAAGCAACATTCAAAAACTGCAAAACCAAAGGTGGGCAACGTATGTAGTAATGATGAAGAGCGTCCGCTGAAAAACTGGTTGAAATTGAAAATAACTCCGGACAGCGGAACTGCGCTGACATTGGAAGCCGCTGAGTCCCCATATTCGAGCGCTGCTTACACGCTCAACATACCTGCAATGCCCGACATCCCTGATATGTCTGAAATGCCTGAAATGCCTGATAAGTCTCTGCTGGCCCCCAGATCGTGCACACCTCTGCTTGCTATCGCGGCCACGGTCGCTGACATTTCTCAGCCACTTTCGATTTTTTTGTCCACCCTGATACAACCTCTAATCGAAGTTCATCAGCAGATGATTGGAAAGTCACCCTCTCCCTTGACAGTAGACACTGATCATTTGACAACGAACAATGAGGTGAACCATTGCAATTTTGAAGACCCTCCAGCGGGTTGTGCGTCACTACCACCGCCGACAGTTTATGTAGATGCATCAGATGCCACTTTTTCGTTCAACATCACAGATGCCGACCTGTTGGCGATGCGGTCGCCGTTAATTGAAAAACTGATTTCGCCGGCAGCACAGACGATTACCAAGACTACCTCCCAGCCAAAAACTTTGTTACAAGTGAATAGTATGAAACGCTGTGCTCTACACGAACATGATTGCTCGCACATTGACATTATGCAAGACAAACACGATGCAACCTTACAGTTACAGTCTCTGTAAACCATAGCAGCCCAGAGAGAATCTGACTGCGGAAAGAAACTTGGCATCAATAGAACCTCAAACAATAGACGCAGTAATGTATCCTGTGGAATCTCTTCAATCACCTAATGAAAGCGCCTCAATGTCTGACGATGTAGCCGCGTGAGAAGCACAGCTAACGGAATGCCTAAAAGCTGATTTCATCTTGATGCGAGAGCGCCTAAATGATAGCTTCTTAAATAAACAATACCATGGTCGACCAACACCAAAAAATATGAGTACCATACGAAAAGAAGCTAACATGCTAGCCAGCAATGCTGCTGCAAAGCATGACTCAACAACGACAGCGCGCTCACTTAAATTAGATACAACTGATGACTGTCAGCCTAATGGCATACACACCTTAAGTTCTGACAGTATCCATCCTGGTGGAACTAACCGCAGACAGGTGCAACGCAAGTCGTCAAGAGGCAGTTCATCCCAGACTCACGCTAACAACCAATCTGAAATACTAAAAGAAATATTTCTATTGCAGCTAGCATTCATATCCATAACAATGTGCTAGCAGCAACCTCAATTGCTCTATTACCATTCACGAACCTTTACGAGTCGCTGAATGATGCAGTGCGAGAACAAAATGCCATTTTAGCAACTGTGAATAATAAACTGAGTGCTTTGGAAAAACTTAATGAGCAATTGAGCGACCGTCTAGACTCAGAAGCTGCGGCCACACATCAGTGGCACGCGCGGTTGAATGAAATAACCAAACGAGAAGCCCTTGAAAAGGTCGATTTGGCAGAGGCTTTAGTTGAATGTACCAAGTGGATTACACACAATGGGCCTCATTACGAGTCCGGCGGTAACCGCGGCGGTAAAACCACCTGGTTACCGCCGGACTCGTATTACTATTCCCCCTCGGTGATTCCCGGAATTACCGGGGCATTACACCCCGGTTTTCCGGGAATCACGGAAGCGGAATGGTGTTAATCCCCATTCCCATCGAGTCCTACGGGACTCGATGGGAATGGGGATCATGGAAACACCGGCAGCATCTCGTAATGCTGCCGGTGTTTCCTCGTCCACCTGCAGGCGGGCGGTGTTAAACCCACCAGGTCAGACCTGGCAGGAACATCACCTCCCGCCTGCTGGAGTCGGGATCAGGCGGTCCGGAAACAACGGTGGCGGCGGGTTTACCGCCACCGTTATTTCCGGACCGCCTGAGTTATAATGAGGCCTAATGTGGCGGTGCAGCCTAGAGGGTGGCCATTGAGAGACGGTTGTACCTGTAAGCTCTCTAATGTCGACCTGGACATGAACAACCCTCGTGATGGTCAAGCAGAACTACTGGTTAGGACAGCTACCATCAGAGAACTAAACGCTGCTGAAAAATTGATTGGAGGAAAGAAAAACAATGATGCGACTAGTAAAAATAATGCAAATACAGAGGTTTTGATCTCTTCCACACAGATGGCAGATGTTGTGATAGTGGCAGATAGCTCAACTATCACCACGGCCTCACAAACGAAGGCGACAGCAACTAAAGAGGTATTGCCGGCACAATCGTGCAAGGCAGCTACTGTTAAGGTTCTTCCCTCGAATGCTCAACATAACACTACATCATTAGCAGATCAAATAGCCTCTTTCGGAATTTTCTCAGGCACTGCTAAATCAATAAAATCGACAGCGGTGCCAGCATTATTGAAAGCCAAACAAGCAAAATCCATGAGAACAACGAAGAAAGGTCTGGTTCCAAAACGTCCACGTACAAACGACGCTAAAGCATTCATAAGAAATCTGACAACACCTCCACGACTGGAAATCACAAAAACCTCCCTGGGGACAAAACAGCCAGATAATCAACTTATCAACAAAAATCAGTTAATAGATTCTGCTACTTCCTTAGGGTTGGCCGCAAAACGCAGACAAGAAGACATCAGCCCCTCAGTTGATAGCGTTGGTACCAACTCCATCAATCTATGCGATTTATCAACATACACTGCAAATGAAGATGCAGAATCCGAAACTGAGGAAATTGAAAATCACGGTTGCAAACCGTGGGGAGATGTTAGAGGTAGCCATGTAATTTGCAGCTCGTCCGACCAAAATGATCGATATCCCAAAGGTCTGTCAAATTTGTCATTACATGCACGAGAAAAGAAACTGCAAGTAAATTCAAATGATCGACTGAAGATACAATGCAAATCACTGGATCCCTCAGCAAATTTAATATCAAAACTTAATCTAAAACTCACAATGGCCCAATCGAAACAGCAAAAGCAACAAAGCACCTATGACAGACAGGAGCGACAAATGTTCCGAAAGGAAAGCTGCTGCAAGCTCGAACTTGAAAACATTCTAGAAGATAAAAATGAGGTGAACCTTAATAGAGCCAACGTAATGAGGCTGCTTCATAATGTACCTTCCCTACGATACATACGATTTGACGATATTGCCATAGTTGAATACAAAACTGAATCCCGATCGGACTGGGTTATTTTACATATGAGGTCTCGAACTGTTGCAAGACCTTTACTTGAGGCAAAAGATGATCTATTGTCCTTTGGCTTTGACTTAACGGAGTTTGAGGAGCAGCAGCCCCATTCTAATTCTACAAAGGAAAAAAAACAACAAGCCTTGTCCAATTAGCCAAAAAGAGAAGCCCTGTGGAAACAACTTAAACAACAACCGACATATCCTGGCGCTATAAATAAGACAAGATGTAATGAGTAGGCCCACGCAGGGTCAAACAATTTGACCCACTTTTTAACATCATGGAACACACGTGGTTTCTCCCATTTATTCCAAGAAGGGGGTCCTTCTGATATAAAAAGCACCTTTATTTGCCTCCAAGAAACATGGCTTCGAAAAACCTCTTCATGTGATGGATACACGCTGTTTTTAAACGAGGCTGGGAAAAATCAATTTCGTCGTCCTTTCTCTGGTCTTTTGGCCATGATAAAGAATTCCTCGGGGCTGGGAAGTGATTGACATTCAATATCCAAATTTATTTGTTCAAGCCCTGACTCCTCAAACTCTTAGATGTGATCAGTCAGGAAACCTGCAAAAACAAGAACTACTGTTATTAAACACCTATTGGAACCCGGCTATGATCTCAGTATCAGCCTACTTAGCATCAGTTACAATGCAAATAGACAACTGCAATGCATCGTTCAACGATCCATTTATTTTACTATGTGGCGACTTAAATTTTGCATGGTTTAATGAAACAAAAGATTGCGAATCGAATACAAGGTTAAAATGTCCTACTGAATGCTCTGATCGTGGTTCCAAATGTAATTACGTACTCACGATACATAGTTGTGTTATGCTGAATGGTTGCACAAGAGGTGACATTCCTGCATCCGCAACGTGGCATAGAGGGGCCGTTAAGAAAACTTTGGATTATATTGGGGTTTCTGAAAATCTACAAGTGCACATCTCAGATCTAACAATAAAGAAATCCACTGTGAGCGATCACGATGCGCTGGTGCTATCTTGGGTAAATCCATACAAACAAAATTACCCAAAATGTAAAACGTACTTGGACATCAATAGTGCTCAAAATTGTTTGAGAATAAATGGCAGGCAAATCGACAAACTGACTACGGATTATAATCACTCCTGTATCAAGAGCTCACATGTTGAATATGCATCTTTATTAAAAACAGTTCACTTGCACGTATAAGACTACACCAAGAAATTATAAACACCTTTTTAGCCCTGAATTATGGGAAGCCAAGAAAACCTTAAGAAAGGATGTAAAATCGATAAGAAAGGCTGGTGGACAAAACCAAATTTTGCAGATAGCCCAGAGACGCCAACATTATCGTAATTGGCTTAAGTCCTTCAATATTATACGAGGACAAGAACAAGCTGAATTGATGTTGCGCCTTCTGATCCAAAAAGACAGCCGTAATATATGGAAAATCATTAATTCCGGTCACTTAAATCAAATGAGCACTCTAGCAAATGGCGTAAATGCTGCGACTTGAGAGAAGCATTACACAGCTGTCTTTAAGAATGATAATGTAACTTGCTGTGCAACTCCAACCTTGGAAACTGGTAATTGGGATGTGATTGAAGAGGTTGATGACATCGCAAAGGCAATTCAAAAACTTACATCCTCGCGGGCTGCTGGCCCTGACGGGAACTCAAATCTGATGTTAAAATGGAACAAAGAAAAATGGGGGCGAAATTTATCAAGGTGCTATTCGACCACATTGCAAAAACTTTAACGATTCCTGATACTTGGACCAGTGCAATTATAGTTCCCGTGTTTAAAAAGGGCAGCCGCGACGATCCGGCAAATTATCGCCCTATAGCGTTGCTAGACACAATGGTGAAACTATTTGCCACTTTTCTACAAAGGAAACTAGCCTTGTGGGTGGAAGATGCCGGGTTTTATGACATGAGACAAACTGGATTCACAAAAGGAGTAGAAGTAGAACTTAATTTGATGCTATTAAATTTGGCCAAAATCGATGCAATAAAACATAAAAAAAAGACTGTTTTTGGCATTCATTGCCCTAAAACAAGCTTTTGATAGCATCAATCGCCAACTACTCTGGAAGAAACTGAAGAGTTGGGGATGCCCAAATCAGCTACTTGCCCCTTTGATAGCGTTACACACAAATACCAGCATGCGTGTTCGTCTTAACGCTGATGGCGATCTCTCAGATCAAATTCAAACAACAAAAGGAGTAAAACATGGTTGCTCTCTTGCAGCCCTGTTGTTTAAACTCTTCATAGCAGATATCCCTGTTGCTCTTGCACAATCCCGGTCGTTCCCTCCGAAAATAAATGGAACCCATGTAAGCCATCTAATTTAAGCCGACGACATAGTTCTGCTCGATAGCACAGAAATAGGTCTGCAAAGACTGTTGCGAGCCTTGCAGGACTGTCTAACGGCCAATTTTCTTTACCATAAATGCAAAAAAATCTTAAATTGTTGCAATAGGTCTCAAAACCAAATCGAAGATCGACATTTTTAAGTGGAAAGTGTATAATGAAACATTATTGAGAACTGATGCAATTCGATATCTGGGAGTTTCCTTCAATATCTCAATTAGAGAATGGAGTTGGACTAATGAGATCTTATCTCGTATGAAAATGTTTGCATTGCAAGGATCAAAATTGCATGGCAAATATGGAAAATTCTCGTTGCAACCACCAGTCACCTTCTATCAGCAAAAAGTGACACCAGAAGTATGCTTTGGCTGCGAAACAGGGTGGAATATTGATGCAAGTGTTTGGACATGGCTAGAAGGCTTGTTCTGGCGTAAAGCCCTTAAACTCCCTAGAGACGTCTCAATGGTGGCAATAAGGCACGAGTTGGGTCTTGAATCTTTACACTCTCTGATACAGTGAGAATCAATTCTATGACTGCGGAAAATGAGAATATCTCCTGTAACAAAAGCATATTGTATTTTAAATAATAAAAGCCAGGATCCTTCAGCCTGCCTATTAAATAGTTGGGAAGCAGAACTAATGGCTATTTTGGATAAGGCAGAATTGAATATATCTCTAGTCGTCACCATCCCACAAGTGACAAAAGAAAAATGTAGGCAATGGAAGTGGATTGTTAATACAGAAAAACGATCTGCAATGGCCACTGCAATAGATCTAGGCCGAACGTCACAAAAAGTAGGTGAATTGCCTAAATATCTCACCAAATTTCCATCAGACTATCACCGAAATCAGTTTTTGAGATTATGGGGCCGATTCATGGAACAAACGTGCGCCGAAAATCCATGAGCAAGCAGGCGCAAGGGAGCGCAAGCGTGAGAAACGCAGCGCACGCGCACACGTGCGATTCAAGGAAGACGCTGCGCGTGCTTCCCGCTGTCCGTGCGCTCAATCCAGCCATGGCGCACGCAGGCATACACGGCGTGCGCTACGCGCACAGCAAAAACGCACATAGCGCGGCGCACACAACCAAAGTGGGCAGAACAGTGGGCGGAACATGCGGAATGGGGAACAACGTGTGAAAAAGAAGGCTAACTGGGGAAGTACTGCAGGGAACTACACGGAACGCCCACAGGCACGCGAACAACCCGTATTCATGGATCCGAATACGGGAAACCAGCGCACGGCAAAAGACGCACACAAGCGTCAATGCGTCCGCCACACGAAGGCAGGCGGAAGCGTCCCCGCGCACAGTACAAAAGTGCGCGCAAACAACAAACACGTATATACAGCTACGATGAATGCCCCATTTGTCGCAGCACTGATCGTGGGACACCGCAGGAGGAGGAGAATAGCCAGGGCATGCATTTTCGCACCACAGACAAGCCTTTTTGGGATGCCTGACGACCAGGTCTATGGCAGGTATAGGTTTCCACCCCACATCATCCTAGACCTGGTCAGGGAGTGGGAAGATGACCTTACATCCCCCACCCTTTGCTCCCAAGCATTGAGCCCCTTGGAGAAGCTGCTCAATGTCCTGCATTTTTTTGGCCACTGGGTCATTTCAGCAGACTACTGCCATAGTGGGGGGGGTCTCACAGGCCACGCAGTCACGCTGCCTACACCAGGTACTGGCAATCATGACAGCGCGCCCCTCAGTCCGCAGGCACATATACATGCCCAGAACACCCGCAGAAAGGCAGGCCGTTGTCCTGGATTTTTTCAGGGTGGCACACTTCCCCAAAGTGCTCGGAGCCATAGATTGCACCCATGTGGCCCTACGTCCACCTAGGGCCACTGAGCACATCTACCGAAACCGCAAGCACTGGCATTCCATCAATGTACAGGTGGTATGCGATGCAAAGGGAATCATCACCTCTGTCTATGCAAACTACCCTGGCTCCACCCTTGACAGTTTCATATACAGAATGTCCGCCCTGAGCCGGGCCCTGGAAGCTGGGCATCATAGCGACACATGGCTCCTAGGTGAGTACAAATGCCCTTGCACATGCATGCAAGTCACACACAGACAAATACCCAAACCCTAATAATCTCAACTATTATCACCTCCCCAGGGGACAGTGCCTACCCTCTGAGCAACCACATGATGACACCAATCCGCAACCCCACCACACCACCCCAGGTAAGATACAACGCCGCCCATATTGCAACCAGGGCCATAGTGGAGCGCACATTCAGAGTGCTCAAGTCACGTTTCCGCTCCATTGACCGCTCTGGCGGGCAACTACTCTATGCACCACCAGTAGTGTGCAGGATCATTGTGGCAGCATGTGTCCTGCACAATGTTGCAATACGGCAGGGCGTCCCGGTGGACATGGTGGTGCCCCCACATCCCCAACCACAGGCACAGGCGCTGCCCATGGGAGGGGACAGGGCACGTGGCGAGGAAGCCCGGACCTACCTTGTGGCCACATTTTTCACCTAAACTCCCACCCCTGCGGAGTGCACACAGGCCTGGCACATACCAGGTGACAATCGATGATGACAAAGAGACAGTCAACTGTCACAACCCTACCACCCTGAGATAGTTGCCATGGAAGTGCCACATCGTCTGCATCCCTAGCTACTTAAACACAAGCTATCCTGTGTGACCAAAAGGCACACATATGACATATGACATGATATGGCCTATACACAAGTATTTCAAGGTGCGATGAGGCAGGGAGGGGGGAACAAGGGAAGACAGACAACGGTACTACTAGGCCAGGTGTCATTTAGATTGTGCAAGTGCAGGGGTAGGGGGAAGGGAAAAGTGCAAGGGGAAGGGGAGGTGGGGAGTGCAGTACAGGGGAAGTAGACCAAAAAACAAATATATAGGTCAGCTGGTGGCAACTGCAAAGGTAAGTGCAGACAAGTGCTGGGAAGGGGGGGCTGTAGGGATAGAGAGACAGTACCGCAGTTCAGGGGTTGCCAGGGAGGCAGTGCAAGTGGAGAGTGGCTGGACCAGGGACCGAGGTCGGTGAGAGTGGCCCAGTTGCAGATCCAGCGCAGTTCCAGTGAAGAATTCCGCAAGGGAGAGGCAGAGAGAAAGCAGAAGCAAAGAGGAAGGTCCTGAGGTGCTTCCCGAACCGGAGATGGTTCCCCTCAAGTTCAAGTGAGGCAGGAAGGCTGTTCCAAAGGGAGGGCCCTGCCGCGGAGAGAGATCTACCCCCAGCTAGTTGCTCTGAGAAGCAGATGACCCTGACATGCAAGGTGTGCATCACACACACCTGCAAAACAGGCCATGGCCATCACTGTTATGTCACTCAAACCCTCCCAAACCACAACATGACATGGCAAGCAATACCCATACACCAACACAGTAACAATAAGGTGCACTTTGCCATGTCCAAAATGTACAGTGGCATCAGACAATGATGCCTGACCTGGAATCAGATGAAATGACTGACCAACAACCTCCCACCCAAAATAAGTCATTTCCAAATGCATTACAAGAGTTGTAGACGTAACATAACAATGAATGCCTGTCTGCATGCACATTGTGCATTGCAAAATCAACACTGCAGCTTCTGTGTGCTGTGTCCTACTCCTGCAACACACTGCTCAGCGCACATCACAGTGAACAGCCATTGTGTGTGATGCACACCCTGAGCATCACATCTAAGTGACAGACCACATCAAAAAGCAAATTAGGCATGTACAGGATCCATAATTGGTCACAGAACATGTGCTGCAGGGACACAGTGGCCACCAGAAGGCAAACAGTGTACACGTGGATATGCAAGGGTGGGAGTACATGTAGTGCATCAGAGTGCAAGTGTGTGGGTCTGCAAGGACATGCACTCAACATATGGATGTGCACTCAAGTGACCATCAGTGTTCTCTACACATCACATGTGAACATTCACCATGTGTACACCCCAGCATGTCAAACCACAACTATCCCCTTGCACCTGAAAGGTAAACACAACACATGAACAGGCATTGATCAGCACAACACATGTACATAGGATACCACCATTACAATGTCAGAGTTCCCATCACACTGCAGGGCAAGGCAACTATCAACAACAACCCCCCCTCCCCCCTCACAAATGACCATGACCCACTGAACAACTGCACCTGGGTCATGGAGCCTTCAACCCTCAATTCCACCTGGCCACAGGATCACCTTTACCCTTCGTCACCATCTCCCACCTTGTGTGTAAAAAGGTGCCTGCACCCTCAGAATCCACACTCATTTCCAAAATCACAAAATCCAAGGCATAAAAACGAACCCGAACACCCTCCAGTAGATGACTTGACGTAGCAGTACCTCACAAAGGCCAAGTACTACCACAATGATGCAACAACCAAGGTAGCACAGTAAAACAATGTCACAACAGGATGTGAACCATGTGTGGTACATAACATAGGATGATGCACCATGAACGGATGTGTACTGTCACAGGTCCCGTGTACAGGCGCGGGAGTGTCACGAAACAACCACCCCCACCGTGTCCCGGGTGCCTGCAAGGTCAAACTCACACAGGCCCCTGAGACCCTGGTGGGGAAGGAGGTTCAGGGATATGCAGTCGGGACAGGTGTTGGCACACTGGATAACTGGAATGAGTGGCAGGAGAGGGGAGGAGGAATGACACATGAAAGTAGGGAATGCATGAAAATGTACTACCTGCATGAACACATACACAATCCGAACAAACTTGGACATCATTGTCATGGCCTTCTGTAGTCCGGGCTTAGGAGTGGTACGAACCAACCACCCCCTCTAGGGTTTTGGCGCCTGCAAGTTCGGGGCTTACACAGGCATCCGCAACCCCAGCGGGGAAAGAGGGTTAGGGAACGTTGCTTGGATAGGTACGGGAAGCAGGAACACCGGGTAGAGGGTACAGGGTTCAAAATTGCATAGGATTCTGGGTGATTAGGGGGAAAAAATTGAATCACACATACATCCATGCATTAGTGCACCCCCCAGCAAGCCTATGCAGAGCAGTAAGAAAAACAACAAGACACTTAGCTCTGGTTTTGAGTGCTGGCCTCCTGCCTGCGCACTCTCAGGTCCGGTTACAGGACCACTGCAATGCTGCAAAGAGAGCCACAGTCAACAACCTGTAGATGCCAATTACACAAAAACACACCACCAAACATGCCCCATAGCAACAAACTACTCTACACACAGACAATCTGGTGTAGATGCTTCGTACCCATATATAACATTACCCCTGTGACGGGTCATACACAGTCAATGCAGTTAGTTGGCCGCCGGTGGGTGCGTGGCAAATGGAACACCAATGTGTCTCAATTCACACAACATGCAATGTTCCCTGGGTAAGCAGACAGACCCATATAGCAAGCCATGACTTCAGAGCAAGTTGCGTACTACCATGACCGAAACAAAGTTGGCAGTGCATTTATCATAAAGTACATGGAAATGAAATGCACTGCACCCGAGACACACAGGGGCATGCGTGCAATGCACCTGGAGATTGAATGGGGACTCATGTACCTGCGGGAGATCTGACCTATGCACAGTACAAGTGAGATACCCTGCATCAAGTACTAAGGCTGTACCCCACGGCATATGTTTGGCAGATTCTACGCTGGAAGTCAGCATCTACACAGGACGCATAAACAAGAAAGTACACATTGGCAAGATTGAAGAACACCAGTGCAAAGGTGGAACTGTGGTGCAGAGTGGCAGAGGAGGGGCAAGGGAGCATGCCTACATGGAGTCCCCGCATGCAGGCAGAGGAGACATGCATGATGGAAGCATTGCATTACTTACACATCAGAACCATGTACACGTCACATGTAGTGGCAATCATGCACAACACATCCCACAAGTGAAACACACACGTCCTCAACAAACACGCATCAACACTCACTGGACTGGGCATCAAAGTACAGCATCTCTCCCACTCCTTCGACCAATTCAGGTGGTATGAACTCCGCAACGAGTGCCTCATGCGGAGTGAGCTCTTCCTCCTCTGGTGCAGGCCCACCGCCAGTCACCAGAGTCAAGTTGTAATTAGAGGCACGCTTAGCCTTAGTGCTGCGTTTGATGTCATTCCAACGCTTTTTGCTCTCTTGTGCCGTGCGCACCTCATGGCCGAATGAACTGACATGTTCCGCAACATGCTTCCAGTGGGTGTCACGTTGGGCAGCCGTAGTCTGACTATTGGCACCCACTAGCATGTCACGGCTGTGGCCCCGCACGTAGTCCACGAGGAAGTCCAGTTCCTGCTTACAGAAAGGCTTCTTCCTCGACGTGCAGGAGGTCGTGGCTGTGTGTGGGGTCCCAGCCTGTGCTGCAGGTGCAACCTTCCTCCTCTTGGACTGTGGCGCAGACCCTGGCTGGCTAATGCCGCCCTGACCAGTATGGCCAGTGGGTTCGGTGGATTGAGCCAAGGGAGTGGCAGGTGGAGGGATGACCAAAGGCCTGACTGTGTCAGTGGCAGCTGGGTGCCCACTAATGGACCCTGCGCAGCAACACCAGCTGTGGCAGGGTGATTGACTGCAACGGTCCTGGTTGGCAGACTCACAACCGGGGTGCTGTTGGGTGCATCTGCCCCTGCACTTGCCAACACCCGGCTGTTCGGGGCAGCAGATGACATGACTGACCCAGGGACACGTGTCTTGGTCTGAGCAGCACGGCCTGCCCCTATGGTTTCCCCCCTGGCCTGTTGGAGATCTACCAAGGGCTCTTCAAGTGCCAATGCAGCCGGCGCTGGCAGACCCCGAGCCTGGGTGGCGGTGTCCACAGCTGCACCTGCAGCTACCACTACCCTTCGGCCCATGGCAGTTGATGGAACGGACTGCCGGGTCACACGGGCGCCAGTGCCAGATGCAGAAGCTGCATCCCCCGGAACCACAGGGGGTGGTGGCATGACTGCACCGACACATGGCACAACATTGTGCTCAAGTGGCGCACCCCTGCCTCTTCCCCCTCTGTGGCCGCCCTGGACACCCTGGAATCCCCCTACTCCCTGGTCACCACGGCCACGTCCCCGACCACGCCCGACACGAGGAGGACGCCCAGCTGAGGCGCACCTCACCTTTGGTGGCCTCCCAACCATGGCACAGATGTAGTAGTGCCGGCACAGATGGAGTGGTGCCAATGGGAGGTGTACACCACAATTGACCTGGGCAATTGGGGTTAAGGGGGTGGGAAGCAAGATGTTAACAGCCCCCCTGCACCTGCAAGGCTGTATTTGACCCCAGTGATGTAGTGACATGTCACGCAACGCTCAGGCACCCCAAAACTGCAATAAAACCGTGCACGCAACCCTGCAGCCTACGTGCGTGGATTCAACCTATCGCAGTACGCGGTGGCACCCAGTAACACGAATAACGCGTACATGTGGGACACACAGGCTACTATGACATCAAAAATGGGTGCGATACACAGGGGCACCTGCAGTGGGAAAAAGAGCATGTGCGACTCACCGTCTGACTAGCGCGATGCAGAAAAACACGCGTAGCCAATACCCCCGCCAAAAGAAGAGATACGTCCTTGATAGCTGTGAAGTTGTGATGGCGCACGAAACAACAGGAAGCAGCAACACACGTCGGTCTCCACGAAAGGCACATACATCGAACTGCTGGGCCCGCACACCTTTAACCCGTGCTGAGGGAAACGCACGCGCGCGTCACGTCACTTACGCGCATGGGCCCTTTCCCCGTATTACACGCGGACGTGCAGTTTTTCAAACGCGCTGAAATGGCCATGCACGCCTGTGCGCGTCACGTCACAGGTGCGCTTGCGCTTGAGGGGCCTTCTGTCCAATGAAATTGCGTATGCGTGCAGACGCACTTACGCGCTAAGGGCCTTTCCTCGAATTACACGCTGACGTGCCAAATTTTCAAGTGCCAAATCACTCCGTATCAAGCTGGCCACGCGTAAGCACACGGAAGACCATGCTCCTGCCCAGAAGGCCGAACTACTGCCCCCCAGAGCCCCGAGCACGCTCCCACCTGCCATCTGCTGTTGCCTGACTGCCTGCGGCCCACGTGCCCTGCCATTTGCTGCCTGCACATCAGCCAGGGGTGCTGTTGCTGTGACCACCCCTGCTGGAACCGAAGACTCCCGACTGGGATTCCATCGCTCCACAGCCCAGCCCCAGGACCCACTCCTGCCTCTGGGTTTGTCATGTCGGGCACTGCAACATCTGGCACCACTGACAACCCCAGGCCGGAGAGGCAGAGGAGCACCAGCTTCAGTGCCAGGGAAGTTGGTGTCCTGGTGGAACAAGTCCTGGGGCAATATGATGCCCTCTTCGGAAGTTCCCGCGCCGACAAGGAAGGACGGACTCGGATCTGGACTGACATTGTGACTGCCATCAACGCGGAGGGGGTGGCAGTCCGCGACTTCCAACATGTCAAGAAGCGCTTGGAGGACTTCAGGTCCAGGACCCTGAACAAGGCCGGCGCCTCTTGAAGGCAGCGGATGCCAAGGGGCGCTGGGGCCACTTGTCGGATGATCAAATGAGGGTCCTGGAACGCATATCCCCAGCGCTCCACGTCCAGGTCCTTGAGAGGCAGACCCGTCTGGAGTCGAGCTGTAAGTGTACATGCATCCTGATTGTGAGCTGTGCGTGTGGTGATGTTTCAGTAGTGTGCAGGTTGCACATCTGTTTGTATGGGGTCGAATATGGGTGGGGGTGTACAGGGCTGTGGGGCTAACACATGCGAGGGCTGTAATGTGTGAGACATGGATGGTGCTTGTGTGTGTAGGCTTGCATGCCAAATGCAGTTGTGTGGGCACACATGTTTGGATGAATGTGTATGTAAGTAGACATGTCCGTGATGTCACGCATGTATGTTGTTTTCAGCTGCATGCATCAGCACTGTGTACATGTGCATTTGTGTGTATTTGACAAGGGTGCAACAGTGATGCAACATGGATGCATGTGACAGCGGGATGTGGAAGCCTGATTGGCAGATGTGACATGGATGCCCATCTGAACACTGCAACACTTGGCAGAGGTGTACACATGCATGCAAGTGTGGTGGTGTGTGTACATGTGTGGTGCACTTCCTGTGTTGCATGTGATGTCTGGCTCAGCTTTGCCTGCTCATGCTGTTGTATGTGTATGGATGGTGCTGGCAGTTGCGATATGGCTGTGGTATGGCTCATGTGTGCGAGTTGAAATGACATGTGTGTTGGGGATTGTGATGGCATGTCTGAGGTTTGCCAATGCCACTCATGTACAACTGTCATGTGTGTATGTGTCCATTGTACAGTGCCCTGATGCCTGTGTTTTATTTCTCCCTCTCTGCAGCGTCAACTGATGAAGAGGGCGGAGAAGGTGCTGTGGAGCACAGTGGCGGGGATCCCACCGCCAGCCGGAGACGCAAGGCCCGGCTCCCCTCCCAGGTTGTCATCTCGTCGGGGAGTGAGGAGTCCGGTGCCGCGTCCCAGGCCGCAGCTGCCGGGGGGAGGTCCAAGAGGCGGAGGTTGGAGTTGGACTTCTCGGCAGCAGAAGGGGCAGCTGGGACCCCACAGGGCCCAACGGGGGAAGATGGCACGGAGTCATCCAGGTTGGTGGGGGGTTTGGTGGAGGAGGAGGCCGTGCAAGCAACAGAGACGGGGTCTGGAGGTGGGGATCCCACTGGTGCTAGTGGTGCAGTGCAGGACCAGGGACAGGAGGCAGCACAGGCCGCCGCGGAGGTGCCTGTGTGCAATCCTTTCCCTGATCTTGTCCCTGCATCATCTTGCACCAGCAGGGATGCCTACGTCCAGACCCGTTTTCAGGCAGGGGATGAGCAAACGACAACTGGCCTTCCTCTGCCTGTGGACGTGGCTATCCGGGTCCGGGTTGATCCTGTCCTGACTGGTGTGGCGTTGCGTCAACGGGCCATGCGAGGTGACCTGCAGTCTTTTCATGAGGAGACTGCACGTCATCTCGAATGGCTCGTTGACAATCACACTGGGACAGGTCACCCAGGCCGGATTCCTCCGTTTGCTGGGGCTTGCTACGACCCCCTCCTCAACTGAACCCCCTACGCGCCAGTCATCCTCCGTGCCATCTTCCCACCCATCAGTCACCTGGGTGCCCTGTGGAGCTGCCTCTGACGGTGCGGCCAGGCTGGTGGAGGAGGCATCCCTGCCACAGTCGGGAGTCGGACGTCCAGCTGGGGTGGCCACATCAATGACTGCACCCCAGACGGCGGAGGATGTGCAGGCAGCAGGAGGCAGTGCACGGGCAGAGGACCAGCAGCAGCAGCAACGTGGTGAGAGCCATGAAGGCTCGGGGCCTTCAACATTGGAGGGGCAGGCATCGTCCGGAGGGCAGGAGGACCCAGGACAGAGAATGCCTTCCGTGTGGCAGCGGTTGGGCCACGCCATAGATGCGGAGCGGCAGCGGGCGGAAGAGGCACGGCTCACAATGGTCAGGGCGGAGAACTCCAAGCGGAGGGCCCTGAGGCGGGCCGAGTGCCTCGAGGCAATCCGCAGGGGGTTGGAGGTGGACACGTCGACGGCCCTGCGGACCCTCGGGCCATGGAGGAGGACCGCATCCGGGACATTGAGCAGGAGTTCGATGATGCCCTGGCCCGGGACATCCAAAAGTGAGCCGTCAGACTAGCCCGCTGCCCTTGTACATAGTTATGTAGTTAGTGTTAGGTTTCCTTTGTTTTTTTATTTATTTTGGACCTTTTGGACATTGGCCACATTTTTGTATATAGTTTATTTTATTAGTTAGTGTTGTTAGATAGGTTTCATTTCTTTTGTTGGGATAATGGACCCTGGTTGTTCGTCTGTACATAGTTCACTGTTGGATTTTATTTTTCTTTCCCAATTTACCCATGGAGCAATGGCTTTCAATTATTATTTCCTGGATTTTCTTTTGTGGACAGTGACTTTGGACACCATTACTTTGGATTATGATTTTTGGTTTTGCTTTTTTTCACGGACATGCTTCTTTTCTTTCTTGTACATTCCCATTTCTGTTTCTTTATTTTTGAATCTATTTATGTTTCCTTTAATACATATTTTTTTACTCAATTCAATGTGTAGTATCATCTCATTGGTTTCATGCATATCATGATATGGGTTTTGAGATTCACTGACACCCATTGGGTGTATGTGAGGGACATGTGTTTCTTTCGAAACTTGCAATTGGTGTTCTGTCATGTAATTGCCATTTCTGAGTGGGTGGATGCAATACTCGGGTGGGTGTTTTGCATTTGGAGGTTGACCATAGGGACCAGGGATCTAGATTGTGATGACATGTTGGCTGGGGAACATGAGTTGGGGCCTGCTGGCAGGTGCCCCACAGTGCTGGGGGGTGGGGGTGGAGGGGACATGAGTTGGACATGGGTGGGGGCCTGCTGGCAGGTGCCCCATAGTGCTGGGGGGTGGGGGTGGTGGGGACATGAGTTGGACATGGGTGGGGGCCTGGTGGAGGGTGCCCCTGCACTGCTGGGGGGTGGGGGTGGTGGGAGACATGGGTGGGGGCGTGGTGGAGGGTGCCCCTGCACTGCTGGGGGTGGGGGTGGTGGGAGACATGGGTGGGGGCCTGGTGGAGGCTGCCCCTGCACTGCTGGGGGGTGGGGGTGGTGGGGACATGAGTTGGACATGGGTGGGGGCCTGGTGGAGGGTGCCCCTGCACTGCTGGGGGGTGGGGGTGGTGGGAGACATGGGTGGGGGCCTGGTGGAGGGTGCCCCACAGTGCTGGGGGGTGGGGGTGGTGGGGACATGAGTTGGACATGGGTGGGGGCCTGCTGGCAGGTGCCCCACAGTGCTGGGGGGTGGGGGTGGTGGGGACATGAGTTGGACATGGGTGGGGGCCTGGTGGAGGGTGCCCCTGCACTGCTGGGGGGTGGGGGTGGTGGGAGACATGGGTGGGGGCCTGGTGGAGGCTGCCCCTGCACTGCTGGGGGTTGGGGGTGGTGGGGACATGAGTTGGACATGGGTGGGGGCCTGGTGGAGGGTGCCCCTGCACTGCTGGGGGGTGGGGGTGGTGGGAGACATGGGTGGGGGCCTGCTGGCAGGTGCCCCACAGTGCTGGGGGGTGGGGGTGATGGGACATGAGTTGAACATGGGTGGGGGCCTGGTGGAGGCTGCCCCTGCACTGCTGGGGGGTGGGGGTGGTGGGGACATGAGTTGGACATGGGTGGGGGCCTGGTGGAGGGTGCCCCTGCACTGCTGGGGGGTGGGGGTGGTGGGGACATGAGTTGGACATGGGTGGGGGCCTGGTGGAGGCTGCCCCTGCACTGCTGGGGGGTGGGGGTGGTGGGGACATGAGTTGGACATGGGTGGGGGCCTGGTGGAGGGTGTCCCTGCACTGCTGGGGGGTGGGCGTGGTGGGAGACATAGGTGGGGGCCTGGTGGAGGGTGCCCCACAGTGCTGGGGGGTGGAGGTGGTGGGGACATGAGTTGGACATGGGTGGGGACCTGCTGGCAGGTGCCCCACAGTGCTGGGGGTTGGGGGTGGTGGGGACATGAGTTGGACATGGGTGGGGGCCTGGTGGAGGGTGCCCCTGCACTGCTGGGGGTTGGGGGTGGTGGGAGACATTGGTGGGGGCCTGGTGGAGGCTGCCCCTGCACTGCTGGGGGGTCGGGGTGGTGGGGACATGAGTTGGACATGGGTGGGGGCCTGGTGGAGGGTGCCCCTGCACTGCTGGGGGATGGGGTGGTGGGAGACATGGGTGGGGGCCTGCTGGCAGGTGCCCCACAGTGCTGGGGGCTGGGGGTGATGGGGACATGAGTTGGACATGGGTGGGGGCCTGGTGGAGGCTGCCCCTGCACTGCTGGGGGGAGGGGGTGGTGGGGACATGAGTTGGACATGGGTGGGGGCCTGGTGGAGGGTGCCCCTGCACTGCTGGGGGGTGGGGGTGGTGGGGACATGAGTTGGACATGGGTGGGGGCCTGGTGGAGGGTGCCCCTGCACTGCTGGGGGCTGGGGGTGGTGGGGACATGAGTTGGACATGGGTGGGGGCCTGGTGGAGGGTGCCCCTGCACTGCTGGGGGGTGGGGTTGGTGGGAGACATGGGTGGGGGCCTGGTGGATGGTGCCCCTGCACTGCTGGGGGGTGGGGGTGGTGGGGACATGAGTTGGACATGGGTGGGGGCCTGGTGGAGGGTGCCCCTGCACTGCTGGGGGTGGGGGTGGTGGGGGCATGAGTTGGACATGGGTGGGGGCCTGGTGGAGGCTGCCCCTGCACTGCTGGGGAGTGAGGGTGGTGGGGACATGAGTTGGACATGGGTGGGGGCCTGGTGGAGGGTGCCCCTGCACTGCTGGGGGGTGGGGGTGGTGGGAGAAATGGGTGGGGGCCTGCTGGCAGGTGCCCCACAGTGCTGGGGGTTGGGGGTGGTGGGGAACATGAGTTGGACATGGGTGGGGGCCTGGTGGAGGGTGCCCCTGCACTTCTGGGGGGTGGGGGTGGTGGGAGACATGGGTGGGGGCCTGGTGGAGGGTGCTCCTGCACTGCTGGGGGGTGGTGGGGACATGAGTTGGACATGGGTGGGGGCCTGGTGGAGGGTGCCCCTGCACTGCTGGGGGGTGGGGGTGATGGGGACATGAGTTGGACATGGGTGGGGGCCTGGTGGAGGCTGCCCCTGCACTTCTGGGGGGTGGGGGTGGTGGGGACATGAGTTGGACATGGGTGGGGGCCTGGTGGAGGGGGCCCCTGCACTGCTGGGGGGTGGGGCTGGTGGGAGACATGGGTGGGGGCCTGCTGGCAGGTGCCCCACAGTGCTGGGGGGTGGGGGTGGTGGGGAACATGAGTTGGACATGGGTGGGGCCCTGCTGGCAGGTGCCCCACAGTGCTGGGGGGTGGGGTGTTAGGCGGAAACCTGTGCAGTTCCCTCTGGGACCACTGCAAAAGATTTAGGACTACAGGTGTTTGGCGGTGAACCCACTTGATAGCAGTCTGTACCACACAGATTCACTTGGTAGCTGTGGCTGAGCAGTCAGACTTCTCTCAAGAAGAGTTGAGCAGTATGTGGAGTATACAAAATAGGACAATTCTTCACAGTAAGACAAGCAAACACGCAACAAGGCTTCAGTGTAAAGATATTAAGGTATTTATTTATAACGGAACATCTATAGAAAACACTATGGCACTATAACGGCAAACACTTCAATTACAATTACTCTACGCAGAAGAAAATGATCAATCCCCCTGACAATATTTCGACAAGTCTAGGTTCTACCGGTATCACTTATTTTCAGACAGAGGTGTATACCTCAACCTAGATGGCACTCTAATATTAGTTAAGACGGGAGAGAAAAATAGGCAGGTTACGAAATCAACACAGTTCAATACTTCACGGATAAAATGCAAGGCACGAAGGCAAGAACAAAATAGATCATAAAGTTCAGAGGCCAGGCCCACTCGGAGAGAGGCAAGGCGATATGTTCCAAAAAGTCTCTAGTGGAAATGCGTCCGAGTCTTTGTAGCAAATTGTTATCGGCAGATTGAACCAGTTCAGAACAATACGTGAGAAAAAGCTTGGAGGCGACCCAACGGAAAGGCGAGAATTAAGACACCTCACTCGAACCGATCGAAAGGGAAGCCAGGCGGACACGGTACCTTGTTGTGGAGAGACAGCTCCGGCGGGGGCAGTTGTTCCTGGTGGTGGATGCACGACGGGTCTTTGCCAAGAGTAGAGATGATCTCGTCGTCGAAGAAAAATGAAGTCCGGTGCACCACCAGGGAAGAGACCAGCCGCGGAATGCTCCGTCACAAGGCACCACCTTTTGGTCACGGTACAGGGGAAGTGGCTATCCGGTTGCCAGGGTGCTCTGCACGGGCAATTCGACCACCGCGTCCTGAGGCGAAGAAAAAGCAAAGGGGACTGGTTGTTCCCACCAGTCAGAGGAAGAGACTCTCCGGCAGGGAGATCTCCTCTGTCGTCGGGAAGTGGTGAGTCGGTTCCGCAGGGCTCCACCGGAGGTGTTGTCGTGCAGGTCGGCTCAGCGTTACCCTCGTCGGATTCTTAGGTCCTGTGGCGACTTCTGAAGATCCAGTCCCAAAAGCCCTGCTTTTATGCAGAAAACCCCCATTCATTCAGCCTAGCTGTCAATCAACACTCGCTAAGTGGTGAGCGGGGAGGCTCACCACTTGGGCCAATCACTCCAGAATGCGACCGGAGTTGGCAAGGCAACTCGGTCCAGGGTGCCTAAACCCCCTCCCACACCCCTGTGGTAACCCAGACAGAATGGCACCACTTTGGAGGGTCTCTGTACAGAGGCCCGCCAAAAGTGGAACAAAGGGCTCAACCTTTGGTTTAGGAGTCACAGAGACGAACACAGACGCCATTTTAAAAACCAAGTTCTGGCAGAAAATACCATCCGATAAACTTATTTAAGATAAGTAGACCGGTGGTACGTTAGAGATTAACGAGGAAAAGTATCAATCTCCAACAATGGGACGAATCCCATAGGGTTATGTCCGGGGTCGAACATAACAAGTAGTTTCCACTGCCACCAGCCAAAACTCGACGAGGGGGGACGGGACAGTGCCCCCCTCGAGTAACAGACCTAGGAGTAATCAAATTACCCCTACTAGCACGTCCACAATAAGATGGTTGGTACTAGTTCTGTTAGTAAATTTAGGTCTAGTAAAGCCAATGGTGACTTTACATGCCCGGGGAGACAGTAGTCAGTCCCCGGGTATGGAGTCTATGGTGGAGGTCCGCTAGGACGCCCCAGTGTTACGGCATGTAGGGTGCGGTGTAACACACATAGAAAAACATATGAGACCCTATGGAGTAAAAGACCCCATAGCCCATAGAACACATTGACATTGAAAGGAATTACACACATTCATGTCCAAGAGTGGGAGGAAAAGAGTCTCACTCTTGGCAGGATGGAAAAAACAAACTCCAGAAATCCAGCAAAGCTGCTGGGGGACTCACTAGGTTAGGAAATTCAGCCTAAACAGAGAATTCTCCCTAACATGGGGGTGGTGGGGACATGAGTTGGACATGGGTGGGGGCCTGCTGGCAGGTGCCCCACAGTGCTGGGGTGTGGGGGTGGTTGGAGACATGGGTGGGGGCCTGGTGGAGGGTGCCCCACAGTGCTAGGGGGTGGGGGTGATGGGGACATGAGTTGGACATGGGTGGGGTCTGGTGGAGGGTGCCCCTGCACTGCTGGGGGGTGGGGGTGGTGGGGACATGAGTTGGACATGGGTGGGCTCTGGTGGAGGCTGCCCCTGCACTGCTGGGGGGTGGGGGTGGTGGGAGACATGGGTGGGGGCCTGGTGGAGGGTGCCCCTGGTGGCTGGTGGTGCAGGGGGACATGCGTTGGCAGCCAGTAGTGCAAGTTGACATGTGGGTTGGCTGGGGGGCATGGCCATGGTGGATGGGGTGCCTGCAGGACATGTGCAGGGTAGGCCCCTGTGGTGTGAGCCACCTGCAGGGGCCGTGGAGGGTGTAGAGGGAACATCTGGGAGGACCCACACGTGCAATTCACGTGTGGTGCTCCCCGCGCACTCCTGTTATACACGTACCCTGATGGAATTGCGTGTGATACTTTCCGCGCACCCCTGATATGCACGTACCCTGCTGATATCGCGTGTGAAACTTCCCGCGCACCCCGAAATACACGTAGCCAGGACATTCGCGTGTGTAACTTCCCGCGCACCCTTGATATACATGTAACCTGCTGACTTCGCGTGTGAAACTTCCCACGCACCCCAAGATACACGTAGCCAGGAGATTCACGTGTGTAACTTCCCGCGCACCCCTGATATACATGTACCCTGCTGACTTCGTGTTTGAAACTTCCCACGCACACCAAGATACACGTAGCCAGGAGATTCGCGTGTGTAACTTCCCGCGCACCCCGAAATACACGTAGCCAGGAGATTCGCGTGTGGAACTTCCCGCGCACCCCGAAATACATGTAGCCAGGACATTCGCGTGTGGAACTTCCCGCGCACCCCTGGAATACACGTACCCTGCTGATATCGCGTGTGAAACTTCCCGCGCACCCCGAAATACATGTAGCCTGGACATTTGCATGTGGAACTTCCCGCGCACCCCTGGAATACACGTACCCTGCTGATATCGCGTGTGAAAATTCCCGCGCACCCCTGAAATACACGTACCCTGATGGAATCGCGTGTGGAACTTCCTGCGCACCCCTGAAATACACGTACCCTGCTGAAATCACGTGTTGATTTCCCGCGCACCCCTGAAATACACATACCCTGATGGAATCGCGTGTGAAACTTCCCGCGCACCCCTGAAATGCACGTACCCAGCTGAAATGACGTGAGGTACTTCCGGCGCACCCCAGTGATACACGTAGCCCGCTTGCCGTGCTGGTACAGGGTTAGCGCAGCCCTTTGCGCTGGATTGGGGATTTTGATGGCTTTTCCCTGCGCGAGAGGCGTTCTTGGGGTTGTAACTGGCGCTGCTGCAGGGTCGCTGCGCCACTGTGCGCCAAGGCTGGTTTTGGTAGCTGGAATCCATGAATACGCTGTGCGCGGAAATGGGTTTTGGCGCACGCGGCTGGCGCAGGGATTTGCACGCGCACACTGTGCGCCAGCCACGTGCGCCACTTGTGCGCTGAATTCTATGAATTACCCCCTATGTCTCAATCTCTATCATACGCGCGAATGGCTGATGAAAATAAAAGATCCAACAATTATAAACAACACCTGTCGATTCTGCCAGAAAGAAGTAGAATCTATCAAACATCTGCTAATCGAATGCGTGGAGATTGCTGACCAACGTTCACTGCATCTAGAACGTTATGCTCCAAAAAATTTAAACATGCATGAATGGTGGAGCTACATCATAACAGGAACAAATGTGCAACTAACGTGTGATGTGATCAACTTCTTGGACATGATATTATTATGAAGAACTAGGAATGTTGTTGGAAAAGCTGCAAGAGGTGAAATTGTAGTTCTGAATATAAGGACTCTGGTATAAATTGGCATAAATATGACAAAAAGTTTGTTTTCTTTTACAAAACTGTGTCAATCAAAAAAATAAAAAATAAAAAATAAAAAAAACAGAACTTTCCTATTTTGAACAGTACACATTCCTACAATGAATCTGGGGAGGGAAAATTACCCAATTCACAAGGAGAAACAACTATTAAGTAGAAGTTTGAAGTAACTATCATTTTGTTCTATTTAAAATTGCCATATATTTCCTTCATATGTTTATTGTATGTATACATGTGAGGGACAGATTGCTTTCGTTAGAGTGTTTCTTTAGTTTACTTTGATAGGCAGGGACATTCTCTTTAGGGTAGGGCTAGTGAGAAGTTTATCAAACCTTTTTAATTTAATAAAACAGCATCTTCCCGTCACAAATAGTGTGATTGAACATTACATTATTCATCCTCTACACTCACATGACATAATGGTTGACAGTCTAGAGTTTTACCAGATGAAAACAACAAAAAGTGCACCAATCAGCATACAGGAAAATAACCTTGGGATTTGGTTGTTTTGCTATGCTTTTTGCCAATAGAAAAGGAGGGATATTGGATGATCGGAAAGTTCTGATTTCTTCTTCAGAATACCGTTGTACACAAATGTATTCTGAAGATTCCAGATTCCGCACCAATAGTCAAAGTGAATTTTCAACACTTTTCTATTCTTTTTCTCATACACTTCAGACAGGAACCAGATTTAACCCCTTCAGTGCCAAGGATGAGCTATCTCATCCTTGACATTACCTCCGTAGCGCACAAAACTGTAATCCAACCCCCGGGCTACGTGAGGTGGAAGTCCCACTTCACTGCGAGGGGGCTGGATTACCTTCAGTTTCACGGCGGTAAAGCACGCCGACGTGAAAGTGAAAGTAATTTTCACCACAGCAGCCATTTTGGGCTGCTGTGGTGAAAACACAAGGTGAGTCTCCACCTTTCTCCCCCTCGATCTCCGGCTGTATTTCAAGTATTTGGAAAGAGGAGATTCCCCCTTCCAACGACACCCTTTGTGACAGCATTGCTGCTCATGGATCGGGCGCAGGGCGCTCGATCCGCCGGCAGCAATGAACACTAGACACCAGGGATGTCTTTACAGTGCGGGGGGAGGGAGGGCTGCGGAAGAGATCCGCTCCCAGGGAAACACCAATGTACTGCTGGCATGGGGGGCAATGTGTGGCCTGCCCCTTCAATTGTGTCCCAGCCCACCAACATATCTGCCCAGACGGCCCATTCCCACCCACACCACCAAAAATCCAGCCCCAGTCTCACCCACCCCACTGACAGTGGGCCCTAACCATAGAATAATAAAAAACAGTACTCACATAGCGTTGCAGCTGTTTGTGGAGAAAAAGCTGTAAACAAAACAAAAAACATGTGTTACGGTCACACCAGCAAAACAAATAATTTTCAAGCATGCCCCACCCCTTGCAAGCCATCCATGGCAGTCTACTGAACCTCACTCCCCCACTGAAAACCCATTTGCCCCTTAATAAAGCCAGATATCTGCCTCCAGGGAGGCCTGCATGAGGTACCCCTGCCACCTATTTTGGGTGAGGGGGGAGAGGGCCCCCAAAAAATTGTGGGATAGCCCCCCCCAGTGGGTGGCACAGTAAGGTTTGGGCACCCCGGGCCAGATTGGCACGCCAATGTGCCCCTTTGCACCAAGGCAAGTTTGGTAAACAAAGAAAAAAATGGAAAATGGCAGGCTGCTCTTTAGGGGGGGCTGAGGGGCACCCTACACCGCCAGGGACTTTTCTAATGTGAAGGGGGGTGCACCTCTCCACCCACACCCCAATTGGAGGGGCGGCGCATCTCATGTAGCCCTCCCTGGGGACAGATAAGGGGGGGCTGTCCTGCACTCCTCCCTGGGCACAGGCGTCCCTTCCTAGGAGCAGATATCTGGTCCCAGGGAGGGCTGCATGACATGGCACCCACTCCATTGTGGGTGGGGGGTCAACACCCCATCCCATTAGAAAATTCCCTGTCCCTTTGGGGTGCCCCACAGCCACCCTAAAATCTGTTCCACCATTTTCACTTTTTTAGTTTGGTAAATCAACTCCCCTTGGAGCAGAGGGGCAAATTGGTGTGCCAATCTGGCCCGGCGTGCCCAAACCTTACTGCCTCACCCACTGGGGGGGCCTGTCCCACAATTTCTGGGGGCGAGGGGGGAGAGGGAATCCAAATATTGTGGGACAGGCCCCCCAGTGGGTGGGGCAGTAATGTTTAGGCACCCCAGGGCCAGATTCGCACACCAATGTGCCCATCTGTGCCACGGGGAGTTGGGTTATCAAAGGAAAAAAGTGAAAATGGTGGAACACAATTTAGGGGGCTGTGGGGCACCCCAAAGGGACAGGGAATTGTCTAATGGGATGGGGCGTTGACCCCTCACCCCCACCCGTAATGGAGTGGGTGCCATGTCATGCAGCCATTCCCTGGGACCAGATATCTGCTCCTAGGAAGGGACGCCTGAGCCCAGGGAGGAGTGCAGGACAGCCCTCCCCTTATCTGCCCCCAGGGTGGGCTACATGAGATGCGCTGCTCCTCCAATTGGGGTGGGGGTGGAGAGGTGCACCCCCGTTCACATTAGAAAATTCCCCAGCAGTGTAGGGTGCCCCTCAGCCTCTGCTAAAGGGCAGCCTGCCATTTTGAATTATTTTCTTTGTTTACTAAACTCGCCTTGGCGCAGAGGCGCACATTGGTGTGCCAATGTGGCCCGGGGTGCCAAAACCTTACTACCCCACCCACTGGGGGCCCTGTCCTACAATTTCTTGGGGCCCTCTCCCCCCACCACAAATGGAGGGTGGTGTACCTCATGCAGCCATTTGTAAGCAGCCCAGGGAGGCCTGCATGAGGTGCCCCCGCCACCCATTCGGGGAGAGGGGGGAGGGGGCCCCAAATATTGTGGGACAGGTCCCCCAGTGGGTGGGGCCGTAAGGTTCGGGCACCCCATGGCCAGATTGGCACGCCAATGTGCCCCTCTGCGCCATAGGGAGTTGGGTTACCAAAGGAAAAAAGTGAAAATGGTGGAACGCATTTTAGGGGGGGCTGTGGGGCACGCCAAAGGGACAGGGAATTTTCTAATGTGATAGGGCGTTGACCCCCCACCCGCAATGGAGTGGGTGCCATGTCATGCAGCCCTCCCTGGGACCAGATATCTGCTCCTAGGAAGGGACGCCACAGCCCAGGGAGGAGTGCAGGACAGCCCTCCCCTTATCTGCCCCCAGGGTGGGCAACATGAGATGCGCCACCCCTCCAATTCAGGTGGGGGTGGAGAGGTGCACCCCCCCTTCACATCAGAAATGTCCCCGGTGGTGTAGGGTGCCCCTCAGCCCCCCCCCCCCCAAAGGGCAGCATGCCATTTTTAATTTTTTTTCTTTGTTTACCGAACTTTCCTTGGCGCAAAGGGGCACATTGGTGTGGCAATCTGGCCCCCAGGTGTCCAAACTTTACTGCCCCACCCACTGGGGGGCCTGTTCCACAATTTATGGGGGCCCTCAACCAAAATAGGTGGCAGGGGTACCTCATGCAGGCCTCCCTGGAGGCAGATATCTGCCTTTATTAAGGGGCACATGGGCTTTCAATGGGGGGGTGTGGTTCAGTAGACCACCAGGGATGGCTTGCTAAGGGTGGGGCATGCTTGAAAATGATTTGTTTTTGCTGGTGTTACCGTAGGTAACACATGTATTTTGTTTTGTTTACAGCTTTTTCTACACAAGCAGCTGCAACGTTATGTGAGTACTGTTTTTTATTATTCTATGGTTAGGGCCCACTGTCAATGGGGTGGGTGAGACTTGGGTTTGATTCTTGGTGGTGTGGGTGGGAATGGGCCGTCTGGGCAGATATGTTTGTGGGCTGGGACAAAATTGCAGGGGCAGGCCACAAATTGCCCCCCATGCCAGCAGAACATTGGTGTTTCCCTGGGAGCGTATCCCTCCCATATGGGTTGTCCATCTGCAAGCCCAGGCTCCACCTCTGGCTGTGCTAAGTTACAGATGTCACCTCCGGGGAGCAATGGGGATCCTGCCGGGGCTCCCTGGAGCTGCTGCTGTGCTTAGGGAAGGGTACACCCACATCGTACATGGATGTCCAAGGCTAGGGATATCACCTCCAACCGTCCTGGAGTTGCGGCTGGGCTGCATTACAGCTTTTCCCTTCGGGGAGGTTTTGGCACACTGCCGGGACTCCTTGGTGGGGAGAAGCTGTAACGCAGGTCAGCCAGGGCTCCAGCAAATTCAGCGGTAATATCCCTGGGCTTGGGCACCCTTCTCCCATGTGGGTCTTTGCTGGGGGTTCTGGGTAATACATTCTGGGCCGATTTGCCAAATATCGGTACCTCACATGTGTGGGTGCACCTACCGGGGCCCAAAAGGAAAAGGGTAACCCACAGGTAACCCCAAGCCTTTCGCCACAGCACATTTTGTTCATGTTGGCAACCTTCAGATTTGGGCCTAGGGTGTCGAAGCCAGCAAGGAAAATAGGGAACCCCATGCATTTCCGAAAAGAGGACGCCCGTGGGAATGCACTGAGGTCTGACTTGCGCAAATTGCCCCAGTTTTTATTAGCCACAATCCCCAAAAAACTGTGATATTTGGTGGGGAAAAAACACAATGTTCACTTTGTCAGAGGTTCTGGATAATAAATTCTGGGCCGCTTCGCGCAAGTCAGACCTCTGTGCATTCCCATGGGTGTCCTCTTTTGGGAAATGCATGGGCTTCCCCTGTTTTCCTTGCTGGATTTGACACCTTAGGCCCAAATCTGTAGGCTGCCTACACAAACAAAATGTGCTGTGCCGAAAGGCTAGGGGTTAGCAGTGGGTTCCCTTTTGCTTTTGCCACTGGTAGGTGCACCCATTCATGTGAGGTACCATTTTCGTCAGACACCTGTGGGAATGCAGGAAGGTATGACATCTGTTGTTGGCGACATGTTTTGGTCAGTGAACAGAGGAAAATGTCTCTGAAATTGGCTGGAAATAAAAGACAATTCTCAGACATTTGGCTCTGGCCATCCACTGAAACACCCCGCCAATAACACATGGCCTACCTTCCCGCGTCCCCACACATGTCCCGATGAAAACAGTACTGCACATGTGTGGGTGCACCTACCTGGGGCGTAAAAGGAAAACGGTAACCCACTGGTAACCCCAAGCCTTTCGGCACAGCATATTTTGTTCATGTGGGCAACTTACAGATCTGGGCCTAGGGTGTCGAAGCCAGCAAGGAAAACATTTGCACAAGTCAGACCTCTGCGGATTCCGACGGGTGTCCTCTTTTCTGAAATGCATGGGGTTCCCTGTTTTCCTTGGTGACTTGGACACCCTAGGCCCAAATCTGTAAGGTGTGTACATTCGCTGTGCGAAAAGAGTTGGGGTTACCATTGTTTTAGGCTTTTCCTCTTGGCGCCCAGGTAGGTGCACCCACACATGTGAGGTACCGTTTTCATCGGGACACCTGTGGGAATGCGGAACGGTAGACCATGTGGTGTTGGCGGTGTGTTTCGGTGGGTGAGCCGAATGAAATGTGCGGAAAATGCGTTTTTTTGCCACATTTCAGACTTTGCTGGGGTTTCTGGGTAATACATTCTAGGCTGATTAGCGCAAGTCAGACCTCTGCAGATTCCGACGGGTGTCCTCTTTTCGCAAATGCATGAGGTTCCCTGTTTTCCTTGGTGACTTGGACACCCTAGGCTCAAATCTGTAGGGCGTGCGCATGAGCAGAATTCCTGAAATGATGCTGAGCCGAAAGACTTGGGGATACCTGTGTTTTAGGCTTCCCCTTTGGCGCCTAGGTAGGTGCACCCACACATATGAGGTACCATTTTCATCGGGACACCTGTGGGAACACGGGACGGTAGGCCATGTATTGTTGGTGGCGTGTTTCGGTGGGTGAGCCGAGTGAAATGTGCGGAAAATGCAGCTTGTGGTATTGCTTGTTGTGAGAAACACTACAAAAAATGTGTCCTTTCCGAACTGCAAGAGTCGGGGGAATGTAGCTGAGCATTGTTTTTCTCAAAATTCATAAAAGCCATTGCCGTAACAAGCCAACCATGTCCACCGCATACTTTTTTTTCAGTCATTTTCCCGCTTTTTCCCCAATCTATGGCATTTTTCCCGACCTAGTTGTTGCCCGACCTGCGCAAATCATCCCTTCCTAAACTTGGAATTTTGTCTACTTTTCAGAAATGTATGCCTTTCTGTCCTCCAATTCGGCTCCCTTTTTCTTCCATTCCGTCCATGCATGTTCAATTGGCAAAAATGGCCAAAATCGCCTATCTCTCACAAAATGGTTGATAACCACATCAACATATTTTTATTTTCATTTCCACTCAACCTGTTCTTGAAAGCCAGGAAATTGGGGAATTCAGCACAGCAAACCATTTGTTCCTAGCTCTTACAAGCGAAAAACCACAGGCTTCTTTGTATATCATTTTATTGGCATTTTTTGAATAAACAAAACATTTTCGCCCTTTTTGGTTATTTTCTCCCACCCCCCTACACCAACCTAGGATTCCTGGGTGGCGTTACAACCGCCTCTATGTGTTGGAAAAAAAGCAGTCAAATTTGGCCAAGTTATCTCATGTAACATAAAAGTTACAAGGCTTTGAATGGCCACACACCGAAATCACCAGAAAAGGCCTTGGCACTGGGGGGAAATACCCATGGCACTTAAAGGGTTAAATATGTTTCTACATGTGAGATGCTGCAACAAGTGAAACAACAAAAACAGTGATATTTTAGAAGGAAACATTACCAACATCCTTGCCACAATGAGAGGAACAAAGGTAAGGAATATTGGTATAGAAGACATCCAGAGGTTATTTATTTTAATTATTTATTGTTCACTTGTTAGGCGCCTATAGAGTAAGTAAATTCTGTTTCAAAGCGCTTACAGGGCGACCGGGAGGAAACATGGGAATGGAACACATTAAATTACACAAACATTAAATACACTGGAGGGAAAAAGGATAAACCTACTATTTCTTGTGAGTATTTTGAATGTGCAAGTGCAGCAAGGAAGAGGGGAGTGAGGGTAGGTGCTGGGGTGTCTGTGCTTGTGGGTGAGCCACAGCTGAGTGCATAGTAAGGTAAGTGCTATACAGCCTGGTGCCGCGTTGGGTGGAAAGTGCAAGCCTCCAGGGCAGAGAACGGAGGGTGCCGTGGCAAGTGCTCAGGTAGCTAGAAGCTGGGCAATTGGGTGTGGGAGGGCAAGGGCCCAAGGGTACATAAGGGCCTTGGACTCCAATCACTACAACTGTGAGATTAGCAGAGGAAGGAAAAGGGAGATGGGAGGTAAAGAGGAAAGTCTTGAGGAGCTTCCAAAATTTAAGAAAATCATGCTCAAGATGCTGAGGAAGGGAGAGAAGAGAGCCAGCTGAGGGAGAGTGTTTAGTAAGAGGGAGTTGCAGATAGCGTGGTGCCCAGCCCAGACAGCCTTGTAGATCAAGCAGAGGCAGTTGAATTTAATCCATGCAGCAAAAGGGAGCCAGTGAAGAGTATTTTGGGCAGGAGAGATGTGGTCCCTAGGATTAAAGCCAAGATTAAGTCTTGCTGCCCAATTCTGGATTAGCTAGAGGGGTCGCAGAGTGGGAGCAGGTAGATTAAGGAGGAGGCTATTGTAATAGTCAAGCCTAGAGAAAATCAGGGCTCGGGTAACATTGAGTTACTGGGGAAAGGTGAGAAAGGGAGAATTCCTTTGAGAAGGAAGTGTTGAAAGTGGGACTTCTAGGCAATGTCCTGAGTGTGAGGGAGGAAGGAGAGAGAGGAGTCAACGATGACTCCAAGATTTCAGGCTTCAGAAGAAGGAGCAGGGAGAGAGCCCATGGTGGAAGGCCAGAGTGAAGGGAAGAATGAGGGATCAGGCATCCCAATGGGAAGGATCACAGTTTTGCTGGCATCGAGAGAGAGATCGTTGGTGGTACACCAGGACTTAATGTCAGCTAGGCAGTCAGGGATGATAGAAGGTGCAAGAGCGTCCAATAGGGTGCAAGAGGGTCAGCAGGAAGTTGGAAAAATAGTTGTTTGTCATCTGCATAACAATGGAAGTTAGGTGAGAAGGAGTAGATGAGGATTGCCAGCTGAGCAAGGTAAATGTTAAAGAGCCAAAGGGAGAGTATAGAACCCTGGGTGACACAGCAGGAGGAGTAGTAATAAGGAGTAGAAAAACGTGCCCTGGAAGACTTGGAAAGAGCGGTCAGGTTGGAAGGAGGTCAGCCAGTTAAGTGCTCGTTCCAAGATACCAAGGGTATCATGGAGTCTTTGAATGAGGATGGAATAGTTGAACGTGTCAAAGGCAGAGAAGAGATTGAGAAGGATGAGGACAGTTGGGGAGTTAGATTCCAGAGATTCAAGCAGTTCTTCACAGGTGTTCAGAAGAGCAGTTTTCATGCCTCTGGATTCTTGGAATCCAGATTGATGGTGATGGAGACCACCAACAAGTTCAGTGTGTGAGCTGAGCTGTGGCAAGACAAGTTCTCCAGCAGTTTTCCCAGTCAGGGCGTGATCAAAATAGGGCAGTAGTTGGCTGGACAACTGAAGGATTTTTCAGGAGTGAGCACACAAGGGAGTGCTTGAGGGAGGAGGGGAAAGATGCAGTGGCAAAAGAATGGTTGAAGAAATCAGCAAGTCCAGGGGCAAGAGAGCCAATATTGTCTTTGAAGGTTCTGGATGAGCAAGGGGAAACCTGTTTTGAAGAGACCTTCCTGGAGCAGGTAACTCTGGTAACCTCTTCAGGTGGTACTGGGGAAAGGGGGAGAGGGAGGAAGGAGGGGGGGTCGGGGTGAGGGGCAAGGCAAGGAAGTGTGGGATGAGTTGTATGGGTGAGTACCAAGGGTGTTTAGGATATGTTGAGTTTTGGTGGTGAAGTAAATGGCCAGTGTGTTGCCCAGGGCCTGGGAAAGAAGAGGGGAGGAGGAGACTGTGGATGGGTTGGTTAGTTCCCTGCATATTTTGAAAGGTTCTGCCTTGTTGTTGGACACACCAGTGACCCGTGCATGAGTGTATGCCCTTTTCTTGGCACGTTTGGATAGTCTGTACTGCCTTTGGAGCATGCAGCAATCCAGTTTGTCAGAGGGTGAGCCTGAGTTTTGCCACTTCCGTTCTGCCGCTCTGTACTTTCGTTTCAGGGCTGGAAGTTCAGATTCGTACCAGGTGTTATGCTTAGAAGCCAGTTTCAGGCATTACATTTTGGAGCCCAGGACTGGGATATTAGGAATTCGTATGATAATGAGAGGATATTAAATTATCTCAAGGAGCCGAAGGACGATGACATTTTGGCCTGTATGGAAGAATTCCTCCATTTGAAAGGATCTCTATTGCCTTTTAGTAATCAGCAGATAGCCGGTGGCTGTGTTGAAATTACAACATCTTCTTTGACTTCTGTTCTTTGCCAGCAGGATTCTGTAGATTCTGGTAATATTACATCTTCACAGATCTTTGATCCATAAAGTGGGAATGTAATATTTGAGAACATTTGAGAATGAAGTAACTTCGTTGTCTTTGTCTTTTCATAATTTAGGGAGAGAGGTTGAAGTTTTGATGTCTCCACAGATTCTCGCTTCACATAGCGATAATGGTCTTCCTGGAAATTTTAATTAGCAAGCATCATAGGAACACGCAACAATAAAGAAGCTCCCCTGTTGGAAATTGAGTGGATCCCCTGCTCCATATATTTCTCTGATAAAGAAATCTGGAGATTCTTTTAGTCCTTCATCATCATCCTTCACATCTCATTCATCTGTTTCTACAAATTCGACTTGAATTCCTTCTTACCCTCTTGTGGGCCCCACTACTTCCCCAGCATTGAATTTCATGCTGACATATCTTTCTCAATCATATGAGAATGTAAATATTAATATAAAAGATCAAAGTATTCTTTTGACTAATCAGATCTCCAAGATTTCATTTATTGAAGGATTTATTGTGGCATTAGATCCTAGAAACAACCATTCATAGCCTTTAAACTTACTGAATACTACTCAGATGGAATATTCACATGACCTTCTATCTCCTGATCTTCCACAGTTAATGCTTTGTTTTAAGCACTCGACCCTTGAAAGCAACTGCTACACATTTAGATAACCATCCTTCGAAAATTATGCTTGGGGAATGTAGACCTTGAGGATGTGTGACCTGATTCATCGGAGGTTGTAGTAATACCTGCAAATGATACATCCTATGAGTCAGTGGGTGAAGGAGAGGTTCTGATTGTGGAGTGTCCTAGCAAGGAAGTTGTAGAAGATCATCTCGAGGCTAATCCACATGTGGAAGAACCTGTTGAAGATGCAGTTAATTCTTCAACAAAAGGTGAAAGAAGAAACAAGGTGGAAAGAATGGATTAAATAAGGACAAGGAATAAAAACAATATGAAGCCATCAGCTCCCACAAATAACACTGGTTCACGTACATTTCTTTGTTCCTTGAAGATGTCATATCAGAATGACAAAATGATGGTGGTAACTGATCAATTAATTAAAAGGTTTGGGAAAAACTGTCCTCTCAAAGGCAATCTGAGAGGAGAAGAAATGTCTCATGAGCTAGCTGGAGGATCTGAGATGTGGATATCTGAGGATGTGTCCTCAGCTGAAATAAATAAGGTTCCATTGAACATTTCCATGTATTCTATGGATGATACATCTGTGGAGAGACCATTCTGGGAACATCCCTCCATGAGGTCTTTCTTGCCCATTAATGTACATTTACTACTGACATCTGCCCAACAACTATTACCTCGCTCTTCAAAATCTCCTCCTGGAATTGTTGTGTCTCCCTCGATTGCTCAGTTGCTCCTTACGCTTGACCTATCCTGACAATCCCTTACTCCTACAGCCCCTTTTTTATGGGGTTGTGATATTCCAAGTAAGGGTGACCCTTCAAATTTAATACTAGAGCAGAGGAGAGCTTTGATAACATCGAGAGAGGGTCCACAGAGTGTAACTTTAAATGTAGGGATAACCTAATTGTATACAATCATGTACAGAAGCATAAAGCCACCAGGAAGTGTTGGGTTACAGGAAGGAACTGACAATTGAGATCCTAAGCATAGTGATTTTACATGCTTGTTCTTAGAACAAGTCTTGAGATCTCAAGATAAAATTGTCTTGAATAGACATAATGTACTTAAATTGTTGCACACTATACCTAACCTGAAAGTAATTACATCAAAAGATGTTTATCAAGTTGAATTTTATGATGATTGCATTTTAGATAGCGTGTCTATTCATGTCAATATGACAATTCAGGAATTGTTGCCCAGTTTCTACTAGATGTGGTGCCACAAATATTGGTTTGTGGGATTGATTTAACCGAGGCAGATTATTATGTTTTTGTTTTTTTTAATCATCAATCCAGAAGAGGATTTAATAATGAATACACTGTTCAGCTATCTGGTTTACCTTTGCTTTCCATCACATGCTCTTCAAAGGATAGAAATTCAAGGAGGGCGTGCATGAATGAAGTCAAGAATACACAGTTAGATTTCCGAAATACATTGTCCTTGGCTTATGGCTGCCTTACATTCTAGGAAACGTTATGATAATGAGATTGAAGAAAATGGGAGCCGTGTAATAGGTTCTTGGAATATACAAGGGTTTTCTCTTTTGTTTAATGCATGTAGTTCACATTTTCAACATGCCCTTTACAATAAATTATATAATGTGCTTGATGCCTTATCCCTTGTTAGGTGGTTTCCAACTCATTCTTAAACCGGTTATTAAGGGACAAAGGGGAAGACCTGAAGCCGGGCTGCTGATCGGAATACAAAATAACATGAGTATAAGTGTTACAAATAGGCCCCCAAAGCTGTTTATCCAATCAGTTAATATAATTTGGAATCATACCATGTAACTGGAGCTGGGCTCCAATTATTTAATTTATATTTGAATGGAACCAGACTTCCAGTGACAGTGTTTCTTGATTCTGGAGAAGAGATTATGAATGATTGATTATCTGGTCAGGAATCCAATGCAATTGCTCTGTGTGGTGATTTAAATGTGCCTTTTTTTCATGAGAACAAGACTTTTGTTAATAACATAACTCAGAAAGCCCATTCTAAAAAGCGTGGGTATAAGTGTTTATATTTGATGGATGGCTGGGGTCTCTCAATATTAAATGGTATAGTCAAAGGTGATGTACCTGCTCAGGACACTTGGAGACATGTCTCTCAGAGAGCCTTGATTGACTATATGTATGTCTAGAATGGTATTTTTTAAAGATCTACATCCCTACAAATAATTGAGAATGCCCGAAGTGACTACAATATCTTGAAAGAAAATGAGATAGCGACTTGGGGTAATTATGCTCATTCTGCCCTAATCATCGAAATGTTGCACATTGTGGACTCTCGCTACCCCAGGTACCATAAGGTATACCCAAACCTTTTTCTGATTTACAAGCGTTGTTTTGGGTACCTGAGTGTGGCGCTAGTCCCTATTGATCAATGTATAATTGGTCTTAGAATACAAAACAGTGACGCATGAAGTAGGTGTATGAAAAGAAATGCCTTTATTCTACAGTGTGCTCTTGAGTTGACACGTGTTTCAACGAACACTGGTCTTTTTCAAAACTGGGCAATTCTCTTGCTAAATCACCAGAATCAAAGGTGCAACGTAATAAACAATCAAAAAGCAGATGTGCCAAAATGTACATGTTGGTGTGATATGTCATACAACAATATGTCAAAAATAACAATAACAGTGCATGCAATTGTTAAGTATGAGCAAGACCATCCATGGATTACAAAAAATATATATAATGAAATAAAATGAATGGATTGTTATATATCTTGAAAATGGAATGGACATTTTTTGATCATGGGAAAAACTGGAACAAGGCTTGTATGAAGGATTTGGCTGTTCATTGTGGTGGTAATCATATTTATTGGAACTGTTTGAATATTTTCAAGTGTATCTGTTGTATGCAAAAAGCGTTACGATGTTATAATGATCTAAATAATGATATGCACAATTTGGAGTCACTGACGCTATACGTGCCTTCTCTAAACAAGCATACTAGAAAATGTTAGTCACAGGGAAAGTTAAACATAAACCTATTTTTAATGTAGAAATCCTTAGCCAGAAGCTGCATTTGAGGACTGCTCCATGTAATATGAACAGATAGAACATTATACGTTACATGTTGGAGGTTAAGACACTAAGGGCCTCATTACGACCCTGGCGGTACGGGGTAAACAGCACCGTAAAAGGTGCCGGCGCCGTTTACCCCATACCGCATCATTACGAGGTCACCTCGCGGGACCCAGGAAGCAATGCCTGGTCAAACCAGGCGTGCTTACCGGGTCCCGCGAGGGGAAGCGGGACCCGGTAAGCCAACTCGTAATGTCCAGTTGTTTGCTCCATCTCCCATTCCCATTCAGCCCTATGGGGGCTGAAATGGGAATGGGGAAGGACCAGTCCGGGTCTTTGGAGGGAGGAATTACCGGGCCTTCCAAACTCGGAATGGCCCGGTAATTCCTCATTCTGAGGACCCGGACCCAGACGCGATTTCGGCGGCAGCTCAGAGCTAGGCCCACACCAAGATGGACGTCGCCCTGACGCTGGCGCGCGCACACGCGGGATTGCCAGGGTGACGCTTTATGCCTGAGCTCAGTCGCGCCGCGCTCTCTGTTGCGGTGAGACTGTGTTCCTGCTTACGCGCCCTCAGGTAAACGCTATCCCCGGCTGGGCTGGGCTTCGTTCCAGCCGCTTCTATCCTCTGTCTCGCACGGACATGAGCTTTGGTGTGCTCTTTCCTTTTGGATCTTTGATCATGATTACCATTCGATTTGGTTCAATTACACTTATGTGTAATTGACTATCCCATTTGTGTTAGCAGTCGGACTCTGGGCGAAGTGAATTCACCACGGGAAGGGTTGGTGGACGACGCGGTTTGACTTTGTCAGCCGCGTTTTACATAAATACTTCACTCGCTCCTTCTCTTTTGCTTTTTCTTTCTATTAACTTATTTACTGTCTGGCATCTATAGTTAGATTACCAACTGACATGGGTTTATTTTTACTCCACCTCCTTAGATCCTGAAGCAACTGCACATATATCTTGGGCCCTGTATCTACTTCGGAGACTGGGCTTTTGTTTGAAATATTCCTCCATGTGCCTGCAAGGTTAGTGACCTACACACTCCCTACTAAGTTAATGGACCCCTTTAAAAACCCAAGAGTTTTACTGATATACTTTCTTTCTCCACTACCCTACAGGGTCTTTATTATGAACACCCTGAAGATGGTTCTATGAACAGAAACGCGTTGGTCATTGTGTGACACCTAACAAGGGACTTCATTTGGAAGTGGATGATTGACGGAACCTATGTATTTGAGTATTTTGAAGTGAATGTATCTAGATTTGCTATTGTGTAGCTCATAACGAGCGGTTTCCTACCACCATTGATGTTCCCAATGGGTTGGGCACTGTTTTGAATTGTGATAAATGTGTACTCTATGTGTTTAATAGATGACACTGACTGAATCTAATTTGTTTACTCCATATAACTTGTTGGATTTAGGAGATTAAAATCCATAAATTATCTCTATAGTCTGGGCTCTGATCTTTCTATACAGTTGACATTTTTCTATGAAATGTGTTTTGTTACCTTCTATTTTGAATGTTGTGATGATTCTTTGAGTTATTCACCATAACCCAGGTGGTGTAATTGCACCGAAAATTCACGCCATAGAGGCGTTTAATGTTTAATCTTTAATGAAATGTTCAATTGAAATATAGGGATTTCTTCAATTCAGGCGTGCATTTGGGCTTGCTGGGTAGTAATACACAGCTCTAGCTATAATAACCCATAGCAAGCAATCATGGGCACTGGGCCTGGATGGTCGATCTGTCACCCTGCAAGCCACTCCTGATATGTAGTCTAATATTCTTACATTTCTATTTAAGAGAATATTGCTTGATAAGCTGATTCAACCATCCTGGAAAACTTATATAATAGTCCCTATTTTTCAAAAAGGCAAAAGGCCAAAATATTAGCCTTTTGCTTTGTTGAATATTCCCAGCAAGATTTTTGCAACTTTAGTAATATCTCACCTTAATGATTGGGCTATGACTAGTAAGGGCCTTGAATTCTTTTTAAACAGGATTGATAAAAGGATCAAATACTTCCCTGAATGGGTTTATTATAAACTGTATTAAACCGGTTGCTATTTCTAAAGGGGTTCTCATGTATTTGGCTTTTATTAATTGTACTTCTACTTTTGATATTATTGATACGCCTCGGATATGGAACAAGTTGCAGGAGTGGGGATGTCCTCTGTATTTACTGGAAATTATAAGAGAGCTTTATGCAGACACTTCCATCCAAATCCGTCTAGACCTGTGACCACTTTTTCAAGGCCTTAAGCATGGCTGCATGTTATCACCTTCTTTGTTTAATTTGTATATTTCTGATATTGGTGATCATTTACATATTGTGAGTTGTTTCCCTCTTGACTTGGTACTACGCCTATTGAATGGTTAATCTATGCGGACAATTTGGTCCTTATAAATCAAACTTTGATTGCTCTACAGTGCCAACTGGATATGACATGATGTGATATGATATGACATGATATGATAAGTCATTTATAACGTGCCTGTACACAAGTGTTTCTAGGCGTGGCAAGACAAGGAGGGGGAAAAAGAAGGAGGACAAACAATAACGATATCACTAGGCCTTGTGTCATTGAGATCGCGCAGGTGCAGGGAAAATGATGGCCTTTTGAAATATTCCACATTTATTTATTCAGAGATGAATGTATCTGAAACTAAGAATCTGATTTTAAATCCCAGTAGAGAAAGGACGAAAATATGGTATCTTATTATTGTTGCATTGGAAAGTATAGAATCTTTTAACTATTGGGGTTCGATAAGCCAATGCAATATGAACTGTGGTGTGTTATGAAAAAAGGGACATTAAAAGCTGCAATTTTTACTGAAACCAACTTTAAATGGAGCCAGTACTGAATTCTGACATGATGAAATTGTGTCAGCTCACACAGACTCCAACCTCAAGCAGACAGGGTGGACAGATCATTTCCCTTCCTAAGCTAATAATCTCAATGAAGCCTGGCCACTTCACATAAGGATCAAGCTGTAAACAGGCAAAGCAAACCGCCCGCGCTATAAAGTTTAAGTGTCAAGTTGTATTACTTGTCCTGTGAGGATATTGTGGCTGAACAGTTTTAAAAAATATATTTAAATTCAGATGAATATGTGACCTGCTCAGTATCTATTAACACTATCTCACAGGTTTTCCTGAATAAAAGAATGTTACACTTGACAGAACTACAGGTCTGGAAACTTCTCTCGAGGAGACAGAATTAACGCCATCAATTCACAGATATTCAAATTAAATAGGCTCTTATCATCAGCCAGGCCCTGAGCCATAAATACCATATGAGCCAGGCCTGAGTCAAGAAGAACAGACTTCCAGTGCTGAACCAACAGAAAATAAATACCATGTTCCTGGTCTGTGTATCTAAGCAGAGGAACTACAATTGTTATGCAATATTTAGGTATGAAAGAAAATGCCTTTTAAATGTACATTGGATTATTATATCACCCCTATCTCTGGAACCAAACGTCTTGGAAAACTCATTTAGTTATTGAAACGTTCAGCTGAAAAACATCTATTAGAGGGACACATGTTTTTTATTAAGGTCATTTCGGTTGTCACAGCATACTGGTGCATGCTAATGTGTCTTATGTCAAAGTGTCCCCAGGGATGAACCTGTCGGTTTGAGATGGTAAATAATTTGAATATGAATGTAGAAGTGAGTTAAATGGGAAAATCTATAACTCAGTCATTATGTTTGTTATTATGATGAGAATTGCATCAATTGATTTGTGCCAGAGGGAGAAATCTGGTAAGCAAATTAGTAAAGTTTTAATATGTGTGGAATTAATTATATAAGAAGGTGGTCATATTTAATGCCAGAAAAAACAAAGCCTCATGACTTATTCAGTGGAAGAAATAGCAGACAAGCGGTAGAGGAAAGCTGATCCCATCGTGATTGTCATGATGCCTACCCCCGGAGCACTGGGCCAGGCCCAGCACCCCCGGGAGCATGCATCATGCCCCCGGGTAAAAGCCCAGCGGCCCCTTATAGGGGCTCTTTGGACTCTGTCCTGGCGCCTTTGGTGCCAGGCTCATGTTGGACATCAGTCCTGGCGCCATAGGCGCCAGGCTCATAAAGGAAGGTGTTTTGTGCACTTACCTAATGCAGACCATGCTGCAAGATTCAGGCCTCCCTGAGACCTGAAAGGGACTATTTTTTCATTGGGACTATTTTGCCACTCGGGCGTGGCTGGGGAAGGATACTTACCTGGAACTACTTTGGGGGCTATTTAAGCCACGCCCAGACAGTAGCTCACGCTTCGCGTTGTTCTGCATCCAAGCAGCTGAACGCTCACCGTGTCTGCTCCTGCATCTGGTCTCCAGCCACGCCCGCCTCGATCCTGGAACACCTGTAAGGAAAGAAGAGAAGAGAAAGGTGAAAACCAAGAATTTTATCCAACTTCGTACCTGCATCCGGAACCTTCACGCCAGCGTACCTGAGAAAAGACTTTCATTTAAAAGCACAGTGTGGCTCGCTGCAGCGCCGCGCTTCACTCACCTGTCCTCGGGAGTTCTTCTGGCTCCAGCGCGACTGTCTGCACCGGTCGCCACATTTCTGCGCCTAGGGGAGAGAAGAAGAGACAAAAGGTGAGCAGAAGGAACATATGAGGAAAGCCTAATTTTCCACCATAACACTTACTGGTCTTCTGTTGGTGGACCATTCCTCATTTCGGGTCGGCGCCGCTTCGTTGGAAGGTACCGCACCCCGGCCCCTATGGGGAAAGGACAAAAGACATTACTGGAGGAAAATAAAGACATTAAGAGGGATCGCCCCATAGCTAACTCACCTGAGTTTACCATCGGCAATTCAATCCCTCAACTCATCGCCTTCATTCTACACCTGAAATAAAGGGCAGATCACAGGTTAGGAAGGCAACAGAAAAGGAGGCTCAACACTTGAACTTTTGTAATCTTCATACTTACGGCGTTCCGCTTGGAAGAGTCAAGTGGATTTTGCCAGTGCCATTCTGAAAACCAGTGAAGTAACTGGACAAACACGCGCCCCTGCACCAGAAGCAGGATGGAGAGTTCATCCTTTCAAACCATAAGGTGAGCTTCAACCGGGGATTTCGGAGGAAGTTAGAGAAGAACGAAGGGGGGAAGGGGGGAGCAAGCACACTAGTCTGCAGACTGTTAATCCCCTTTCTCATCTGCAGAAGGATATTCCTACGGGCCAGACAAGCAAGATTTGAGGGTCCTGTTCAGTCGGTGTTCCGAGTTCTGCGCATCACGCTCGAAGAGGCCAAGCAACCCAGACTAGACCAGCGCCTCCGTGGGAGTCAGGTGAGTGTTACAGTGATGACTAATGCGTACCTGTTGCTAGAGGGGAAAAATTGGTCCAGTCCTTAAGAGGGTGCCCACCTGTCTGTGATAAAGACAAAAGTAATGCATATGTGAGTATGATCTAAACCCAAAATCATCCTGATGGGAGTGACACCAGAAAAATCAAATTAGATTGAATTCTGGACCTGTTCGTACTGAGGGGGTGGGAATATACTTATTGTGCATCTCAAGATATTAGGAAACATTTCAAAAGCGTACGCACTTCTGGAAACCGATATATTTTATATAATAGGTCCCACAGTGTGTCTACAGTGAGATCCACTCACTCTTTCTCTGTGTAATGACGTATAGTATAGAAGAATTATAGGGGAGTTTAATGGACATCTCACTGTGTGTATACCTAGAAACAGAAGATAATTTAAGTAATTCATGGGTATACTAATGGCCAGATACTGTTATTACTGAAGGGTTTATTCAAGATAATTGGGAGAGGGTGATTAGTCGCGGTCGATTTCTTTCCTCTGTTTAAAGTTTGCCATTGAAAGTGAGACAGCTATGATTTTACATGATAATTAAATAGAAATATTACGGAAGGAATCTAGCCTCCATACATGTTGCACATATGATTTATTTTACAAGCCATTTACATACATGAAGGTCTTGTAGTGTGTTGCAATTGTGTTCAAATGCTGTTAACATTTTGACATGTCTATTGAGTGATGGGGTTAGTGTTTTGAATAAAGGGGAAGTAGCAAGAATTAGATAGGCTGGGATATTTTAACTATTGTGTTGTTTTCATAAATTAAAGATTCCTCCTGATCTCTCATTCATTCAATCCATGGTGCTTGCATTCTCACAATAAATTAAATGCATAGGTACCTATGGGGATCTTTGTGTTACTAAGTTTCTATTCCCATAACTGTAGCATTGAAAACTGAAGTGACTAGTATGTAGATTACTTCTTATCAAAGGCCTTTTATGTTTATCTGTAAATGTATTCAATTATTTCTTTTTTGTTAATGAATAGACCTTATGTGTGTGGTTCTTGTCCTAAAGGGGGAGGGAAACTGTGAGGAATCAATGTTATTAAATGGGGGTCCCAGAGTAATAAAATGAACAAGTAAATAAAAGAAAATGTGTGTGCCTGGTTTGGGGAGGGTGGAAAGCTCCTTGGAGTTAAATATTACCCGATTAAAATATCCTACATACCTGACCACATAAAAGATCAATGAGAGGCAGCCCCCATGGTATTAGCCCTACTGGGTGCCACAGAGACATCAAGTATTGGGGGAATATACACAGCCTGTCCACAGCTGGCCTAGGCTCACAGTGTTGACACATGTACGATACAAGTTCAGGCGGGGCTTTAATATTTACATGAAATACCATGCACCATACCCCAAACTATGGTATGGCTTATTTTTAAACATTATAACTGCCACCGGGATCTTGATTTCTTACAATTGTATAGTTAGTGAACAGGGGTGAATATTTCTAAATCAGCACTGGTGCTGAAGTGTATTGATTGTCATTGCAGTTGTCAAAAAGCAACTGTGAACTATACGCATGTTCTATGCCACTGGAGTGCAGGTGATACAGACCAGGATACTGATGCAGCCAGGCACAGGTGTATATTATGCTTTTGGTATGGAGATTGCTGAAAGCGGGTCTGGTTATCAGGCCACCCTTTCTGTGAAAGAATTACCCATGTGATTTACTTACTGGTACAAATTCAAAACTACCCATTGCTTCTACACTCTTTGCGGATGGCAGTCCTTCTCACACAAGATATATACAAATATTGTGTCCAAGATCACAAGCCTGTACAGTAAAGAATGTTGATGTTGCTGATTGATTTCTTCCGCCTGACCAGATTTTAAGAGATTGGACCAGAATATAAATATATGAATCCCTCAACCTCTCACTGAATATAGCCTGTCGCTCTTCCTCATGGATTTGGAAGCCCTGAATCTAAGCTGTTTGGCCAAGATAAAAATTATACACTGAAATATATCACACAGCATCCATGTGTTTAGTGCCTTTCTTTCCTCCCCATTGATACAAGAGCTACACATGCACTGTTTGCTCGGGACCTCAGATGTGTGATCTGATGTATTTAAGCATAAACGACTGTCTTCAACACCACCATCTCTTTGTAAGAGCTGATATGTTATACTTCAAATTAAATGGGTGATGGCATGATTGTCAATCTGGAAAAATGAATACCCTTCATTTGAATGATAGACGTAACTTGATGGCCGTGGGCCAACCGTCTTATGCACCGAATTGGAGAAATATGAACTGCTATGCTTGACCGACGAGCGGCCATTTTAAATGTAGTAAGAATCGCCATTGTGCTTGTTAACCATTGCTCATTGCTTTTTGTCTAAAAACTGCTTTGCAGCTTGCAATTCTTGCGGATTCTGCTTACTCTGCTCAACTGTTAACATTGTTGTCTGAATATAAATGGACAAGGTCGCGGGACTGAAGAGTTTGCTGAAACTCCTCATGAGTAGCCCAGAGAGGAATGCCCACGCTCCCTCTCTGTAGCCTTGGGAGGAAGCTGCAGGGCATTTAATCACTTCACAGCTGCCAGCCAGTCTCGTACGATGGTAGAATATGTTAGAATAATACAGTTAAAGGCTTGAATTATGCTTCTCTTACGGCCCCCCTTCGCAAAACCCTTTAGAACGTGTCGGCTCCCAGGACACAAATAGTACCTCATAGATAATAATAATAATAATAATAATAATTAGGCTTTTATATAGCGCTACAAACCCTCAGGTATCCGAGCGCTGCTTATTATTACCCACGGTGTGTGGTGTTCATTTATCGACCTCGGAAGGATGAAAGGCTGAGTTTGGCCCCGCCGGGATTCGAACCTGCGTTAACAGGCTCTGCACGGGTGTCAAAGCGAGCGCTCTACTCGCTATGCCACTTGACCGGCATAGCAAAGCTTGGAATGTGGCTGTTCCCCCGTGTACAGATTGCTTCCAAGAACAGAGCCACTGTGTTCTAAAAGATGCCTCCGCACTTTCTAAATTGCACATTGTTACTAGAATAGACATCAAAAGCATTATAATCGTCAAACTCGTCGGATATGTCCATCATCATCCCGAGTTCAAAGGAACTTAATACAGAGGGGTGTTGAACATGACTTTGCTGATTGTATGATATGCATTTTGTATATATGTAACTGATGTACGTAATTCGCTCTCTTGCGTCCCTCGAGGTCTAGGAAACTCATGTCGCGGGGCGTGAGATCAGAATTGGCCAATTGATACTATCTTTTGCTTGCAATAAACCCTAGCATTGGGAATTTGAAACCTTGTGTCTGGCGCATCTTTTCGTGCATGGTCATTGCCTTGTTTCCAAAGCACGAGGGACCCCTAGGGGCCCCTTTTCTTTTAAATACGTTGTGTCATCTGAGAATTTGTATTGTGGGGTTCAATGACCACCCGAGATGACAGGAACTGCAAGGCCAAGTCAAACCAATGTGGAAAAATGGCCTACCAGCCTTCAAAAGCATACACGCTGCAAATGGGCATAGTAATGAAGACTTTGTGTATTGTTTATTTCTGCAAGTAACACAAGGAAGAGTTGTAGAACAATGGAAATGTCACGTGAATGACCAAGAACTGGAAATCAGAATACCTAACTTTCATTATAAAGTGAAAGGTTAAATGGAAAATACAGCCTTTAAGTCACATTTGTAAGAGAAAATCAAATGCCGCTTCTACATGAAAAGCTGGGTTTTCAAATACAGAAACTAAAAAAGTCTTTCATGTGTGTTTTGAAGTTCTTAAACCTGACATAAAGACAAATATGTCTTGCTCAAATGAATATATCAGGGGAAAGACTTGCTGTATTTCGGGGAGATGTAACGTATTAAAATTAATAATATGCTTCACATGCAAAACACCTGCACCAGATTGAAAAGTCTATTTTTCTTTCAGGAGTAATATCAAAGGATTTATTCTCTGGAAAGTCAAGAGTACAGTTTCTATTCAGAATTACCTCCCCCATTACAGAGTTGCTTCATTGTTATCTGAAAGTCAATCTCTCTGAGGCTTCTGCATCCCAGGAAAGGAATGGCTTTGAGTTTCAATTCCTGAGCCAGTTGCTATGCAGGATGGGTTAATGACTTAATTACAGGCCAGAGCAAAATGCCATTGAAAATGAAACTGCAGTCACAACTGTTGCCATGTTGTGACTTTTTCAGTAGAACAACTGACATATCAAAAAATGTGTATTTGACAGTAGGGGTACCACTTCACATCACTCCCATCAGGGAACTCCCTGGACCTATCACACACAGGGGTTGGACCTTGGGGAGGAGTGTACCGAAAGGTGTCCAATGAAAAGTCAAGCCTCTTTAGTTAGCACCTCCTGTTTTCCACATTTTGAGGGTGGGACTAATGGTGTAAAAAGTGCTTGCACCATTGGAAAGGGATAGCTGTCTAAAAATCAACAAAGCAGATCTGCTGAACAACCTTCTGGGTTGAACTATTGGAAGAGGGCTGGAGATTTCCATTTCTGGGAGACCACAAAACAGAGGCTGTGATACTTACCTAGAGTGAGCGAGAGATGATTGCTGTGGGATCGCATTGACTGAAGTACTTGTCAGAATCCCGTTTTTTCCACAAAACTGAAGCCCTGCTCAGTCTCCATGAGTGCAAAGCCCAGACAGTTCCAAATATAAGTAGATTGTCCAACAAAATGCCAGAGTGGGGATATATGTAATTAACCAATTCCCATTCATTAGTGGGTACCCTTCAGTTAGTTGGGGGGTGGAAGGGATTGTGTTGACCCTTAGCAAATTTGACTGTACATTAATTTAACTAACTCCCAAATAAATTGACGCAGGGGGAAGAAACGTTCACCCTCTCTCATAGCGGGTATAATGCTACAGCCATCTAAAGTAATTGGGGTGTCCTTGCCACAAAAACAATAAAGGTGTTATTGTCACCATTCCCAAACCTTGCCTTTAACACAAAATGTCCTGACGACAAAATTAAATTTCTAAACTATCCCACTCCCCAGACCTGCCCTTTAATCAGAGGGGTGCTGTACGTAATTTAAGCCTGGATTTTCGGTGATGGTCCAAGAAGTGCTTTGCAAAGTGAAACTACTCAGAGTGGGTAAGTGACCCTGAGAGCAGGATGAGTCTGTACTGCTTTTGGTTGACAAGGAAACAGGGTGCTATTTGCTGAATGTTTTATTAAAAATCAGTATGTTCAAAACTGCAAGAATGTGTAAGTGTGCAGAGAAACCACATGTATCACACATTGTGCATGTAAGGTTTGATTTATTTTCAAAATAAAATTGTGCCTGTTTTCCATGTAACTCAAACAAAAAGTAGAAAGTAGTTTATGTGTTGAAGTGTTGTTTGGTGCCACAAAGAAGGTGGGGGCAGGTAACCATATAGTGCAATATTTATTGAACCTATATTTTAAATAAATATACGGTCAATATGTACACTGGCCTGGTTCTTTGATCATTGTTGGCACAGGGGGAGGGACAGCATGTCTCTATTTGAGTCTTAAGAGGGGTGTATTTGAATCCAAGTAAATGGTGAATTGTGTTCCCGTTTAACGGGGGGAACTCCCTATGTTAGTGTGGACTCCCAATATTCTGTTACATTATATTCCTGCTTACATTAACTTTGTCCGTTACTTATAGGATGGTGAAAAATGAAATGCAGCATCTGAAGAAAGTAAACTTGTGTAAACATTGGTAATGGTTTATTGAGAGGCCACCCTCAACACAGCGAGTTCCTATCTTCCCCAATCTTAGATAAAATTGGGATGATTTAGGAATTTTGGATTTCAGACTCACCGCCACTTAAAGGCCTGTGTTAGAAAAGCTGAACAGAAAAATTGGGATGATTTAGGTTTTTTGGATGTCAGACCCCCTCCACTTAAAGGCCTTTGTTGGCAAAGCAGGACAGAAACATTAGGATGATTTAGGAATTTTGCATTTCAGACCCCACTCCACTTAAAGGTCTTTGTTGGGGAAGCTGGACAAACAAGTTGAGATGATTTAGGAATTTTGGAATTCAGACCCCCCCACCGCTCCATTTGAAGGCCTGCATTGGGGATGCTGGACAGAAAATTAGGATGAAGGGCCTGTAGACCTCTGCTGTCCACCAAAATCTGTCTGTTTCTAGCCAGAGCACTCATACAGTCCAAACTAGACTATTGTAATGGCCTCTACTTAGGTGCTAACAAGAAAATAACCAACAAGCGCCAGATAATGCAGAACAATGCTCTTAGAGCCGCCTTAAATATACCAAGAAGAGAGCATATCTCAGCCATCAGAAAACAATGTAAATGGCTGTCCATACAAGGAAAGATCGAACTTAAAACTATGTCTTACTCACAAGGCGCTAAACCACACAGCCCCTTTCTATCTCACCGAAAAATTCACTCTGAGATCCTCCACACGTATCACCAGATCCTCCAACACCCTTGCCTGGTGGTCCCCAGATACAACTTGAAGAGAGCAGGCGGGTCTAGCTTCCCAGTCATGGCCGCCCAATTGTGGAACACCCTCCCATCCAACATTAAATCCATACAGGTGTTCGCTAACTTCAGGAGAAGTGTCATTTCATGGCTACTCATTAAGATCTAAGCCGGATCACTTTTCATGTTTCCTACCACTGAAATGTATCTGTACCATTCTATCAATGCATGTATGTACTCTCCATTCTATTCACTGCATTCTGTAACCGTCTTCCTATTTCATGTGCGCCCAGATACCCCTGGGTCAGGTGCGCTATATAACTAAAATAAACAAACACATCTGTCCACACTGAGACCCCTGACATACCTCAACACTGCTGCCACTACTATACAGCGATGACCAATGAAAAACACTTTGGTCTAGCTGGGCAGATGTTGAATCTCCAGCACCAGAACTCTATCCTAAACCACCAATAGCACCCACCCAGGTGCCTGAATTCGAGGCTTCTTACTGGAGCTTAGCCAGTCCACCTAGGTCCTAACAAGGCAAATATTCACCCAAGAATCTTTAATTTAAACTCTTAGAACCTCCTACACATGGGGGGTCATTCCGAGTGAGGCGGTAAGGGGTTAACGGCGCGGGTAAAGGTGCCGGAGTCGTCAACCACTTACGCCTCATTACGAGTCTGCTCGCAGGAACCCACTAAGGATGCCTGGTTTTACCAGGTGCCCTTAGCGGGTCCCGCAAGCAGACCATGGTGCTAACAACGGGCCCGTTATTAACGGGCCCGTTGTTAGCAACCTCCCCATTCCCATTGAGCCTTATGGGGGCTCGAATGGGAATGGGGATGTACTGGGGTTGGCTTCCCTGAATGAGGAAATACCGGGCCCTCCAAGGTCAGAATGGCCCGAAAATTCCCCATTCAGGGAACCCGGACCCGGTACTCTGTAAGGGGGTAGCCATGTCACTAATAGCGGCATGGTTACCCCCTACCTCGTAATGACCCCCATGGACTGTGGTCATAGAGGGTGTTCCAAACAAAAAGTGCATTGAGGCCATACAAACGGTGAAAGGGTGCTACATAAATGATGAATACAATACATTACAATGTTGGATTTCAGTCCCCCGGACCCCTCCACTTGAAAGCGTGTTGGGGAAGCTGGACAAACAAATTGGGATGATTTAGGAATTTTGGATTTCAGACCCCCCTCAACTTAAAGGCCCATTTTGGGGAAATTGTCAGTTAGGGATTGTTATTTCAAATGTTAACAAAAAATCAACCCAGAGCGTTTCGCTAAATGGGAATTCATTACATTGTATTCAGTCAAATAGGCTAAGGATTATAACCAGTAAATAGTTTTTTAAGTACATTTCTTTTCCCGTTAACCTCTGCTATAACTGCAGTAATCTCTTGCATTGAGAGAAAAACAAGATGGCAGTTCTATCATTTCTAAAAAAACAAAAGAAAAACCAGTTTTGTGTAAATCCACGAGATATGCCTATCTATTTATGTGAAGGGACACCCTCTTCTCCATCAAATATTTAAATAACTACTGTATGTAATAACCCCAAACCAGGCATGAATGGCAAGTCAACTGTTCGTGTCAAAGTTGTCTTGGACCTTGTCCAAATACGTCCAGTGGTTTGGGCTGAGCACTTTGGCAAAAACTGACCTTGTTTGTCTAAGGGAAGATGAATGGGAAGCAGGCCGCACTTTTGGAGAAAAAAACATTTTTTGTCTTTTTAATTTATTTTTATTTTTAACACATCTTGACAAAACTTCAATCAGGGAGGATGCTAGTACTTAATAAATTCACCTGTTATGGATGGATTTCTATGATGTCATCTCTGATGTCCTGGGTGTTAGTCTTAGCAGTCACAACGGTGGTGGTACGAGTTACGGTTGCTTAGTTTACCATAATTGGCAAATTTCTGGGGGTTTTTGATTTTACTTGTAACCATAACGTTCATAACGTTTTAACTGAATTTCATAACATAACCCCCTTTATTTTGCTAAAAGATCCTATATCATACTCACCCCCAATATTTCATTATTTTCAATCAATCTATAAAGTTTCAAGAATAAACTATTCCATTCTCCACCTCCTAGTAACATTATGCACACTTTTATCAACTTTCTACAACTTTTTACACCGTTTTTGTTTGCTGACGTTCACGAATGTCAGACATCACGGCAGACTCCACTAATAGCATCACGTGACCACACACATGCGCGCGGCATGATGACGTGTTTTCAAACAGGCCTGTGCTTCACGAACGGGTCCGGGCTGTGTGAACATTTCAAAACTGCATTTTCAGCCAATTTAGGATTTTTCAAGCTAAAAGCTTTCCCTTCCTCAGCTCCTAGACCCATCCTTACTCATTTTCTATCTGCAATCCAGGAGAAAGCACCTGCTTGGAAGAGTATTGGCACACCTGCTATTTAAATTCCACATTTTCATCAGACATGGCTATCCCTCCTCCCCAAGAGCCACCACCACCACCAGCTGGATGGCCTGGACCAGGGAAAAGGCACAATGATGTAGAGGAGGATCAAGAGACTCATGGGTGTGGCAGTCCTTTAGACCATACAAGGGGTACCAAAGGCTATGGCTACCCATGTTGAATTATTTGAGGGTGGAATCAAATGCAGTCACGGACAACACGGGCAGTACTCTTTTGGTAACACCTCCATGTGCCGCTCACACCATCCAGGTACTCTGAGAAAGGCTGTTCCTTTCTCAGAAAGTAGTAGGATGTCTTCCGCTACCTCATCTTCCTCAACCGTTACTGCCACCACAGAGGCTACTCCTGTGAGCCAGAAAATACTTGCAAACCATAAAGGATGCTGTTGATCCATATATTTCCAAGACATCAGTACTCTTTATATTCTGCAATACACCAATCTGCAAGGTGGAGCAGTTTCAAAGTGCTTTCAAGGATGTAATTAAAGAGCATGAGAAACACTGCCCCCCTACCTTAGATTTAACAAAGGCCTGATCTTCCTCTGTCCTCCAGACACTCCATATATGTGGTTAATGCCCCTTCCCTCATTTAGCTCCCGCACCTCACTTCCTGGCCTCTTCTGCAAAAAAATGCAGAAAAAAAAAACAAACACTAAACACCCACAAAAAGCATTCCTTTAGGAACCATCTTTCACAGTTAAAAATATAGTAAAAATTAAAAAAAAATGACTCTATCTACTTTACATGTTTCTGTAAAGTAGTTAGACTCAATAATATTCTCCAACATTTCCATTAGCATTTTGTACTATGCTAATGGATATAGCCAAGTGGCCAAGTTTATAATGTAAAAAGAGAGAAAACACAGAAACAATGTTCTGTTCCAAATACTTTTCTATAGCAGACAATAAGGACCATAATCCACGGTCCTTCATGACTATCCATGATCTCTGCAGTCTCCTTTTTAGGCCATGCATCATTAAAAAATCCAGATTGCACGTGCACATCATCGAACAGGACAGTCCTTCTACCCTTTTTACTGTTATGTTTGTAAAACTCCCTCATTGCCTGCTTTCGAGCAGTCACACATCTATCCACCAATCACTTCCAAAAACTCTACATATAACCCTATCAACATATTAAACTTCCACACACCAACTGCCACATAACAATTGAACCGGGACAGACAACCCAGCCCTTTAAGACCAGGTAGCAATACTTTGAGATGAATGGGGATGCAGCAGATACTCAAACATCAATAATCAAAATGGCTCAGGAAGTTGGCAAAGCTGACTGTTTTAATATCAATTATCTAAAACAGGGAGTACAACTGACATCAACAAACGTCTCACAGCATGATCTCAATGAAGTACATAAAAGCGTTACTTTTATAGTAAAAACTTGTCATTGCTGACGTCAACCTATTTGTTTACTAACATCATCCTACGTGGCAAACTACAAAAACCTAGTGGTAAATGTGATTGGCTTAGAGGGAACATCTAGCTATACGTTCCATACTAGTCTAAGAAAGTGATAGGGTCTCTAGCATCAGGTGGGGCAACCAAGCTCTCCCCTCAAAGAAGTCACTATGAACATCACTAAACACATGCCATCCCATTCGTAAACAAACTATAGGGCCCTTAACTACGTGCCCCCCTATAATTGGTTGGCACCCTAACATCATCAGTACTTTTCCACCTATGCTAGCAGCACGCAGTCTGGTTTCCAGGTGCAGGTGGGTTGGTCTTCACCATAGCTTCCCACCAATTAGCATATCATCTATCATCACCTCAGTGGTCTGCACGTCAATTAAGCCTTTGAAATTGGCCTTGAAAATGTTATTTGCTCTGCAGAAAATGAGGGAGTGGAGGCACGCTCTTTCTCCTTGCATTGGTGTGGTTTGTCATGATTGTCCATTTTCACCCCTCAATGTGACTGAAGACCACAATTTTGAGCTCTGGTACATTTAAAATACTACTATTTAATGACCCTCTGACGTCTTCCTTGTTTTCATGCATGTCTTCTGAACAGGAGTTTTGATCTTTCTGACACGGCCTTGGCTTCCTAGGGCTGGTCCAGCCTCGCCCTTCTGAGATTCACTCCTGTAATTCAATTGGAAAAGACCTTACTTTTTCTAAGTCCAGCTCTGCTATAATGCGCAGTGGAATCATCCATTATTCCCTCACTCCTATATACATATACACATTGGCACTTGCCACAATCAATTCACTACATAGCTAGCCTCAAGAATACTTCGTCTGTTTGTGTTTCCATGCATCTGTACACGTGTAAAATAACTTGATATCTTCATCATTTCTGCAGCATTAGCCTCTATATCGCAAACCCAAGATTTTACTTATCTTTGATAGTTTCTTGATGCCTATAGAATGTATATGTTCTCTTGTCTCTGCATCTCTTCTGGGTACGTCAGTCTTATTTCGTGTAAGGTCAACAATCTGCTCTTTTTCTCATTTCGGACTCTTCTTCTGGGATTTCATTCAAATGGCGATCATACTGGCTTGTATGCAGGTATGGCTTTCTCAGTGGGAACCTTGCTTCCAGTATTCTCCTTGGTATTGGTATTTTCACTGGTACTGAACATACTTCACACTGTGGTTCCGAACATATAGGCAATATGGGTGATATGCTTGAGGTGGGGATACTTGGCTCCTTCTCTACACAATGTTCTAGAAATCTTTTGCATTTCAGTTACTTATACTAAACAAATGTGCACACTGCTGCTATAAATGCTGAGTGGAAGGAGGGGAAACTTGAGACCCCCCTCCCTTATTCCTATGCTTCCCTGGTGGTCCCAGCCATGGCTGCTTCAGGTCCAGGGCCCCGGCCCTGGGGCACTCGTGTGGAAACACCTTCAGGAACCATGAACCCTTTTGTACAGGAACATCTCTGGGTGCTGCAATACCCCCGCGCACACCCTTGTATAGCAAAACCAGGGGTACGAAAGACTCCATTTTGTAACTCACAGACTCCATTTGCAATAGCAAATAGCTATTAAGGTTTTACTCCAGCCTGCAGCCATCCCCGTCAAGTGCGTACAGCAAGTGTGACTCCCCCTCCACCTCCTCCCCCCTGCCGTCCACATAACCACATACGTTCCCATGAGAAGGCTGGTTGCAAAAATGCAACAAAATCCACACTGTCTCACTTGCTGTCTTACTCCCTTCACTAACTCAGAAGCAACTCAGAACGAGGGCCAGAGCAAGGGCTATCTGTCTCTATAAACCTGCCCCGCACCCCACAGACCCTAGCCATAAAAACATAATCCCTGTGCACTCCATGGCAGAGTCAGCAATTAAACAGATCCTTAAATCAGTGAACCTATTTTTTCTTTGACATGGATAAAAGTAAGCATGCTTCCTCATCGTGTGTGAGATTATATAAACCTGCTGAAGGAGTATGAGCAAACAATGTAAATACATATACGTGTGTAACTGGAAGTGCCTATGCTCACCTATTATAGTGAAAGCACAATATCTGTCGACTTATAATGCTGAAACGTTCACAACACTAACTGAAATATTACAATGGTGAATGAGGTACAGATCTGGACATGCTCGCACAATGCTACCTCACTCCTGACAAAGCTGAATGCAACTACATGTATGATGTCAGAAAAGTATAATATAGAAGTTAGTCTCTCCTGGCTGGTATTCTCATAGACCTTTAACCACAACCTGTACATCCATAAATAAGTGAATCTTGAGCTAATGAAATGTTTTATTACATGGTTATTCATTGACTCTCTCTCTCTCTCTCTTGCTCTCTTTCTTTTGTGGTAAAATTGCCTAGTTGTATAGAGATATAGAGATACAAATATGTCCCAAGCCCATATGATTCATATGTAAACCCTAATATCTACAAAAAGAAGTTTAAGGTTATTTCTTAAAAAAGGGGAAGAAAGTGCCACCACTTACATGGGTATCCTGTCTCACAGATAAATTTTTAGGCAAAAATAGATATAAATTTTATTAGTCGTACAAAATTCATTTTAAAAATAGAAAATTCATCATAAAAAATGATCATATCACATGGAACAAACAATCAATTCTAAAACCACACAAATAATTCAGCTTCAATCGGTTCTAGTCTCAAATTTGATCTTTTGGTCAACCCGTATGACCCAATCACACTGAGTCCCCTCGCCTCGAAATCAACTTTTGGCTAATTCAGTTCTTAGTTTCCCAAAAACCCAACTTGTACAAGTTTCTGTCCCATTATCACAACAATGTAGGACATTCTTAAGGGGTGTGTAGTGTCTTGTGTAGATCTTATTCAAGATGAAACCACATTTCCAAAATTCTATCTTCTTTTAGAAGTCGGTATACCCTGTTAATATAAAGGAGGCACTCTATTACTCTCTCTTATCACAATGTTAGTCCATTGATTATGCTAACTTTTTAACCCTTATCCCCATAAGGGTGAAGAGAATGTTATTAATAACATACCTTCCTGATTCATATGTAAACCCGCCAGCCACGTGTTACAAAGTCACATGATAAGTGTATTCAAAAAGGTCATGAGCCATTATGTAGTGTGGGAATGGATTGTAAAGGGGCCTCAGCTCGCCCCTGATCACCTTGGCGTCAACAGAGAGTTATGATATCTGGACATTCAGCCCCTGAGCCTCCTTCTAGGAAGTGCATGTTTATCATGAAATGTACCTTTTTTAACCCGGTCATCTGAGCCATATACTCTAACATTCCTCTTGTCACTACTGAATGAACATCCCCGGCCATACATTGACCCTATAACCCCTACCCCTGACCTAGTATTTGAATATGTTGGAACAGGAGAGTGATACCTTTGATAGGGGCATATAACTCATGATCAGTAATGAATAAGCTCGCTTTGGAGCCTTATTTTTACAAGTGCAAGATACTGGCCTTGCTGCCGGATGAACAGGTCAAAATTCTGAATGGATGAGAATGTGTGGCCACAAGGGCAAAATGTTGCAAAAGATAGGATGTCAAAGAACCAACAAAGGATGCAAGGCTGAAGAGCCCAGCTGAACGTTTAACCCCCAGCATCATGTCATCTCGTCACGTGCCCGTGGATCAATCAACCATCACCGACTGTATAGCACCTATAGGTGCCTACTCTTAGTGTCCAATCCCAATTGACTCTGTGCCCCTTAGGGCCCTTGAACCCCTCTCTTGGACGAAAAACTCTGTATAAAAATTACTTGTAACATGTTTTCGGCAGAGCGCTCTCAGCGTGAGCAGAGTAGATTCTGTTTTCCCTAACTTTAGATAAAAAGCCTTTAATCGTACTCTCACTTGGTGTTGGTCTTATTCCCACCTGGGATGTACATTTATTGACTCTGTTGGGTGATTTGCCAGCAGTGCTAGGGGCCTCTCACTTTCAATGCACACATGCATTGTGCACTAACAGAAGTGCATGAATGGAATGGGGAGTAGGAATGGCCAAGTGCTGCTAGGAGCACAGAAGGAAAGTGCCAAGGGATGCCAAGGTGGCAGTCAACTGGATAACTTCTGAGGCAGGGGAGTCCCAGGGGTGGGTACACAGCCACCAGATGGTAGACCCACAAGGGCAATGCTGAAGGGGTGGGGATTATACTGGTGTCAACTAGATATAGGTCCTGGAACCTGTGGGGGTCCTGAGGGACGAGGCCACCAGTCTCAGTGGCAGTGGTATGAGTTAGCAAGGAAAGGATTCAGTGAAACAGGAAGAGAAAAGCAGAGTTTTGAGAAGTTTCTGGAACTTAAAAAAGTCCAGCTCAAGTCTAAGAGGAGCAGGTAGGCTGTTCCAAAGAGATGCAACGGCCAAAATGAGAGACATATGCCTCCTGCTCTTTCTTAAGAAGATGGTTTTGAAAAGCAGAGAATTGGAGTTAGAGGAGCAGAGGGTGCTATCAGGGTATTATATAGGGAGACACATTTGGAGATGGTGTGGTCCCAAGACCCTGAAAGCCTGTCAATGAAGGGGGAGGTGCTGACAAGAAAGTGGGAGGTTGAAGAAGATGCTGTTGCAGTAGTACAGCCTGCAGAGGACCAGGGCCTTAGAAACATTGAGATGCTGTTGGAAGGTAAGGGATGTAGAATACCTGCAATGAGGTTAACCTCAGAGTGTGCTTTCTTTACAAGCTCCAAAATGTAATGAGTAAAGGAGAGAGAGGATGCAAAGATGACTCCAAGGTTTTTGGCCTCACAGGATGCTGACAGTAGTGGGCCCAAAGAGGGCGGCCAGAGTGTAGAAGCAATATAGGGCACTGGTGTCCCAATAATAAGGATCTCTCTCTTACTGGCATTGAGACAGAGATTTCTAGTTGCACACAATGCCTGGATGATGGCCAGACCATCAGGGATAAAAAACAGGGAGAAGAAATTAGTAGAGGGGAGTTTGAAGGAAAGCACCGTGTCATCAACATAACACTGAAATGACAAAAGAAGAAGGACATCAGAGCAGCCAGAGGACGAGAAAGATATTAAAGAGCCACAATGATAGGATATAACACTGGGGTACGCTGTAGGTAGAGAGTGATGTGGTGGAGTAGAAACAGCCCAGTTGCAGCTGGGAAGGAAGGCTAGTGAGGAAAGCAGTTCAGCCAGTCCAGTGTCCGGTATTATCTAACCGTTAATTTAGGAAACAATGGTTGACCATGTCAAAGGCAGAGGAGACATCAAGCATCACTATCCTCAAAAGTCCTACTAGCATAAATACCATATACAATTCAATTATATCATTCCACATATTACAAATACAGTGTACTACCCATTTGGTACCTATAATAACTATACACATATTAATATACTGTATGTGATCAGTGGCTAGATTCTTGGCCACACCCACAACAATATAAATAAACCCGGTAACAAGTATGTACAATACACCTTCAAATAACAAAACTCACCCTTATCCCCCCCTCAATCCCAATACCATCTGCAGACAAAAGAATTATTGGCGACAAGGCAGCACTGCACATCTTTTTTTGCACCTATAAAAAGAGCTCTATATCAACTTGTTTCCACTCCCCCACCCTTTGAAGGCCCTCCTTTCTCCACAAAATGACCCCAAATATATTTTACAGCCTTCTTTTACTCACTGGACTGTCCACGGACAAAGGCCATGATCCAACAATCCAATATGGTGACCATTTCTAAAATGATGATACACCTCATATTTTCAAACATACAATCGGGATGCATCTCTCTGCAAACTTTGGTGACCATTTGTCAAGAAACGCCAAAGTTATAAGCTTCTAAAAAAGTACTCTTTCTATAAGTTGAGCAACTTAATCAAAGATATTACCATTCATTATATACACATTTCTAATAAACACATATCACCATTTCTTATTGTGACAGAAATGGCAACCACACTTCAGTGGCTCGAAGAAAACTTTCCCAAAGAAGAAATGAGTGAAGATAAAATGTCTAATGATAAACAATACTTCTTTCAAAATAAACAAATATTATAATTTATGGAGAGCTAATTGAAATAATAACGTCTTTTTTTCTTATAGTACATAGTTTACATGAAGAAGCTATACCACAGATTATCTATACAGAATCACAACAATCAGAAATACAATCCAAAACCCCAACTGCACATTACATTATTACAAAATGTTGATTATCACTCTCCTACTTGTACCTGTCCTCCTTACCCCCATCAGTCACCCCAATCAAATTCACACAACCTGAATCAAACAAGGTTTAATGAACTTCTCTCCCTCCCTCCCCAGATGATAACTTTGTTGAAATTCCAAACCCTCCCATTTATGTCTCCCATTCTGAAACCCCTTACCTTTCATAAATACATTTATTTTTTAAACTTCACAGCATATTTCACAAATTCACAAAAAGAATTCTGTGCATTTTGGATATTCAAAAGAAAAATCTAATTTCCGACATCAGTCAAATGCATCATGTCTCATCGAAAAGTATTTACACCATTCAACTTGATATTTGCGTTGTCAAAAGATGTAATTCCTAAACCAAATAAAAAAAACACATACACCTTTATTTGACATACTGTCTAGCTTCTTGCATTTCAGAAAAAAACAAGTTTGGACGTCTCCATATTTGACTTTCATGGATTTCACAAAGAAATATTTTTTGCAGCTGGAAGCTGTAAGGGATTTCAATCAGACACACACCCAAGTCTCGCCCAGCATGTAGTACGCCAAGGAAACGCTTATTTTTTTGTCTATTAGTTCAATATTCTGAATGATATACCACTCATATCACATCCTTCTCAAAATACCCCCCCCATCCCGGTCACACTGAAGCAGGAATCAGGCTAGTTTGTAACAGTAAATATTTATTTATGGATTGAGAATTTAAAACACAATATATTTTTAATAGGTAACAACAATCACCAAGGGGTGACAAGGACAACAAATAGTATCTTTAATGCACTGGGAATTAGGTAATGAACACAAAAAGAATGCAGAAAAGAACATAATACTTTTGGATACAGATAGCACTCTGGTTAGAGGTTCCCCCTGCGAAACCCCTCGACCCACCAATAGGCAATTAAAAATAATGCGAGGAGAGAGCAGGTACTCAGGAATAATACAGACCAAACAGATAATCACCCCCACCGTCCCCCCTTAAACACAAGAGAAAAATGGTTTTGACTGTTCAACTGTCAGATGGCTTTGAAACTGGCTGAGTAAAAACACTAAATGTGGTCAGAAATGCTTACATTTTTATACATTTCTACAAGAGCCGCTTTGAACAGATGCAAGCAATCAAAAGCAATGATTTAATCAAAGGAAAACAATTGGAATCTCAAAGACAAGGTTGGAAAAATGTAAAGACAATTCACATGTGTAAAACTTTTGCAAAATGTAAATTCGCGGCAAACTTTTACTATGTGTTTTTTATAAAAAAGGGTCAACTACACTGTTTTGCGGTTTTGGTGTAGCTAAGGATGTTAGGTATCAGTGGGAGTTGAAATTTCATTTCTATCTTTAAAACTGAGGGCGTTATGGAGGTTTTAGTGGGAGGTGTTTTTCAAAAATAAAGACACACATTTGGACCAGAACTTCAGTTTAAAACTAGAAATTATGGATTATGTTTTTACTCAAGACTAGAGCATGCAGGCTAGAAAACCAGGTTGGGATGAAGTAAGCTCTGAGACTGATTCATGACTTCAGTAACAGATCCCCAGTGCCTTCCCCGGCGGAACCAGTCCAAACACTCGAAGTGGGATTTTTGGATTAGTTACACAAATAAAAATGACTATGAAAATGACGCTTTAGCAAATAGACAGAATAAGATAGCACTAAAGATTTTGACACTGTCACTGGTTATGAAAGTAAGGATAGTTCTGATATTATGGTGGAACAAGATACAGCAAGGTATACAATAGTTCTCTAGCGTCCTGTTAATACTCACAATCCACTGGGATTTAAGATTTTTGGCCTGTCAAGATTCTGGTCAATGGATCGGGTCTATCAGGGAAGGACAGCACTACAGCCAGGATCAGCTAGGCCAGTCACCGGAACTGCACAGGATCTGCCCTTCTTGTTTCTGGAGATTTCAGATCAGCGGGATGGTGAGTTCATTGGCAAGCATTATGGTAGCAAGCCAGATAGTTTCAGGATGCTTCCCCACACCACAGCGCTTCACTGGGTTGTAAAGATTAGTTGAGGATTGATTGAGGGTTGAGGCCTAGCTGAAAATGGTTCAGCTACTGCTTGGCCTGGTGATTGGCATCTGGATCTGGATGGATTTTAAAGGCTAGATGTTGAATGCTGGATCACAGTGCTTCGCTGGCATCAGAAGAGAGAGTATGTATGTCTTGTCAGATGTCTCTATTCATCCTTTCAAATGACATCACAAAAATGGGTGTATGGGCCGGCTTAACTAAACTAGCCCCTGTGAACTGGGATTGGATCAGAGCCTCATCTCCGCCTTGCATCCCAGTGATTGGATCAAAGACAGATGATGTCAAGTTCATGGTTTTTACAATCCTTAGAAACCTCCCCTAGCCACTAGTATCAAAATCGAATTTTGTCCTAAATACATATTTATACATTTGTAACCTCTATGAAAATCACATACAAGGATTACATATTTTATGGAGTATCTGTTCATCAAAATCCCACAGCTGTGAGACCTTGTTTTGCCTTTTTGCAGCATTTTGTCCATTTCGCCATGAACACATTTTCCAAACTTTCTCCAAATTTCCACAAATATGCGTGTTTACCATAGGAATGTGTGTGCAAATTTTAACAATTCTAGCATAAATACAGTTCCCATAAAACCACATATATTGCCATTCCTGTTCAGAATATGCTACACAGTTCCACCATGTTTTGAAATATAGGGCCAAAAATTAGATTAACAAATCTGCCCTTTTTATATTTTTCACCACTTCTGATAGCAAGTTTATATGTCTCTAAAAATGTTCATTACATATTCTTAGCAGCAAATGGTCAGCCTTTTGTCTGTCTCTGGAGGCAAGGAGCAGCCCCCACCTTTGGGATTTCCCTCTGCAAGCATAATTTATGACCTCGTCACCCGTCCATTTCCTGGCCTGGAGAATCTGCCATTGTTCAGTCCTTGCTAGCAGACAAATGTCTGGCCTACCTCACAATTATCATATGTCAGTGAGCATTTGCTGAGATCAATACCCTCCCCTTGGGTGGAAACCTGTTTTTCAACCTTTTGCATGCCCAGCCAGCCTAAGTAAATTTTTAATTTCTTGACGTGAAATCCAGCATAAAACAAACTTGTTGCTCAGATGACAGAGACAAATTACATTCTTAGGTTTAAACCTGTGGGATCAAAACAACTGAGATCTGTGTTCCTTTCAGCAACAGTCCTTTTATATTTGCTAATCCGGCAGATCTTTAGTTTTAGACAACTTTAAAGTTTAATCAGGAGAGCCCATTTTACAGAGGCTGACACTCACAGGTAGCCCAGTGTGGCTGCACACAGATTTTTGACAGGAATTGTCATTCACAGGCAATCCAGTTTTGCTGAGAAAATGTTTTGCTCTTAACATTTCAGGACTTTTTAAATTCATAGTGTTTCATTAGATTAACTGCATTTTAGTGCCAAACAAGATTTTGAGTGTTGGAAAGTGTTATGTACAGGCATTTTGAAGTTTCAGCAGCAAAGTAAATGTCATTTACAGGCAAATTTGGGAATTTCACTTGCAAAGCGCTGCTTCTCCCTCTGTACTTCATGTTTACTTCTCACTGAGCCCACTGGCACTTTTTCTGCAGTGTGTTCTCTGTTTCACTACACATGCACCATGGGTGGCGGGTTGTGCAGCCATCTTTTTGTGTGTTTAAAAAACACGGTTTTGGAGGTTTTGGCACGCACAATGTTTTTGCCGCCATTTTGATGTTTCTCGCACCACAGATATCAGAGTGAGGCTGCATAGTATAGCAGAGTGGGTCAATACATCCCACAGAACAGTTCCATTAGGTTTTTCAACATGACCTTCATAGAAAACTGCACAGATCCTGCAGTCAAATAGCCCAAACTGTTGCCTTCACAATGAACAATAATGATATATGGACATTTAAAGTGTGCCAAACTCTTACAGAATGGTAATAAAGTCACCCACTTTAATTGACAATCGGCATGCCACAAAACTTCCACTTCTTCCAATCCAATAGTAGCAGAGATACCAAGAGATTCAGTTTAAACCTTCATTGAATGGATCCAAGAATCTCCCACCATCCACACAACATACTTCTTCTTAGCCATAGCCACAGCCATCTTCACTACACGCAACACAGAATAGACTTGCTATCCTGTACTCCTGTACACTTCAACTGCCCCTCCACAACCACAAACACGGATTGGCATGTCCCCATATGTCCTATCTCCATGCCAGGCATCCTTAAAAGACCTGGATGTCACGTGCAGGTCCACAGACTACCGTGGGGTCCGCAGACACATAGCCCCTTCACACCTTTTTTTACCTATAAAAACAGCTACATATCAACTTCATTCCACCCCCCTTCCGCCAAACTCTTTCAAAGTCCTCTTTCGGCAAGCAAATAACCCAAAATCTGTTTTGCAGACTTTTCTCTCACCGCGCTGTGCGCAGCCAGTGGTGATGTCTGTGGACTCAATGGCACCTACCAACCTTATTTCACCTATAAACACAGCTCCATATCAATTTTATTCCACTCACCCACCCATTCCAGGCCCTCTTTCAGCCATCAAATAACCCCAAATGTGTTTTTCACACTTTTTTCTCATTGCACTATCTGCGGACACCGGTGGCTGCCGCTGAATCCAACATGGTGACCGTTTCAAAAATCGGACACACCTCACATTTTTAAATGAGCAATCAGCAAGCATGGATGATGTCCGAGAACATCACTATGCTCACTGATTAGTCTAGAGGCGTCTGCAGACTCTGGATCAGGAAATAGGTCCATGGACCGGACCCAGATATCACTAAATTGGCTTAACTAATTTTTGGCTTTTTTTCAAAAACATACTGGACGTACACCAAATTTACAAAAGCAGGCTTTCAGGACCAAACCGCCGCTCCTAGCGCAAATTGGTAAAAATCCACCCAGTGGTTTGGACATTTTTTTCCATTGTGTCTATGAGGATTTACACACATTTTGGGACCCACCCTATAACCTTACCCACCTGGAAAATACTGCATCATATTTTGCTAAATCATTCTAAGGGGCCCATATACTTTTTAAAAAAAGATTTGTCTGGGATGGGCAAAGTTATAAGCTACCCAAAAAGTGTTCTTTCTATGAGTTAAGCAACTTAACCATAAATACAGCGCTGCTACTGCAGGTCCTGTAATATACACAGTGAGTTATTTACTTAGTGCTCATTGTAAAGAGAAAAATAAAAAAATAAAAAGATTTGTGAAATGGTGAAAATGTTGTGTGTTAGAATTGTATGCCGTTGTTGTTTCTGTCAATTCTGTGTAAATCCTCCAAGGAAATATGTGTCTAAAAAGTACTGAACCTCTTTTTCTTTCTATTTGTTAGACACAAACTCCATACACTTCCAGCCTGGAGGAGAGTGGGCAGTCCGGTAAGACCCCAGGGACCCTGGAAGGAAATAGTAAAGGGGGTGCTGTGCTCCACCCTCAGCCCAAAGATGGAAGAGAGGCTGGAGTGCCCACTCCCTAATGAAGGAGGAAATGGGGTGCCATGCTACACTCCCCAACCCAGAGATGCAAGGGGAAACTGCGGTGCCCACTCTCTAAATGAAGAAGTTTAGTCGGACGGGCACCAACCAAAAGAAAATTATGGGAGAAAAAGAAACGGGGTCGGATGGAAACCCCACTTTGCCCTCCTCTTCCCCATGCAAAAATCATGGAAGAACAGGGGTGGGGGCATTTCGGGCATAACCAAAGGCCCCAGAAAAATCAAACTGATGGGCCATGTGAAAAAGTCCTACCTGTCATTACCAATGGATAGGCAGCATTTTGATTCACAAAGGCAGAAGAAATGTTAAGATCCCTTTCACATGAAAAACATGATTTTTAAACACTAACACCAAAACAGCTTTGCATATGTATTTGTAAGTTAAAGATAAACATGAAAAAAGGTTCCCCTGCTAACATAACGATATCAGGGAAAAGACATGGTATGTGTGTGTTGACAAAAAGTAATATGTGCTATGCTTCACATGCAAAATGCCAGAACACATTTGAAAAGAAAAGCCCACTTGTTTGCCTTGAAAAGTTCATTTAGGCCCAAGGCAGACCCTGTTGGCTTTTTGGTGGGTGGAATTCGCAAAGAACTCCCCCAATGTAAGCCTGGATTTTACATCGCCCCAGCTATTTACAACTGCAATACAGTGTGGCTACTAAGGGTTGTAGAAAAATAGACTTTCCCCAGATTTGGTGGCTTTGAACGGGCAGTTCTGAGCAGGCCAAATGCTATGGCTGGTGCATGATCAACGTAGGGGAGAGATGTGAACACAGGGGCTATAATTAAGGTTGAACTCTGGAGAAATAAATACAGGAAAATAGAAGCTTTTCAGATCAAAAGGTGGTCCCATTCAGATAAGAAGACAGCATGCCAGATGTTTACAGTAGGGGATCTCTTTGTAGCAAATTAATCTCTCATTTATGATCATCTGCACCCTACACCTCAAACAACAAAGAGAGTAATACAAACACTGGCCCAGAGAAGCAAATGGAGCTGGAGACAGGAGGCCTCCAATTTCCATATCCCATAGAGTTGCTATTAATTTACAAGGACAATTATCATGTAGGCCTTTTTCTTAGCAATCATAAGTAGTACTTTCTTGATATATGTTTCATTTTTTAGGTAATTGCAAGCGATTTTGGTGATATTAAATTCATCTGCCCTTGACTAGTGGCACTGTAATGGACATTTAAAATGGATTTCTTGCTGATATGAACATTTTCCACATTTGTAGAATTAGCGAATGGGGGAGGCTAAAATTAGGAATATGTGTAATAAATGACATGCTCCTAACTATTTTGCTTTCTGTAAAAATGGCAGAAGAGTGCCAAACGGCTGTGCAACTTGGTGCAGACTTGGCTGATGGTTTATTAAATTCACCTTAATAAGCTGCATCATAAATTATACATATTATGGCAGTTACTAGTAAATCGCAAAGTTTTTGAAACATAACTAATCTTTACCAAACATTTGACATTAGAACAAATGGGGATTACCAATATGAATTTCCATATGTCTGCTCCATACTCCTAAACCAATCCTTTGAGGGGGTGTATTAGGGAGGAGAGAGAAGGGTAACTGTACAGTCCTATTTGCAAGAACTCTTACAGGGTACTCCCCACGATTATAAACTTGATGGTGGATATATGAAGTGGATGCACTATGAGGAAGGGGCAGAGCTGCTTAAATGTACCATCTGACATCCGCAAGGAAACACCAAAAGGAGATTGTGCAGAGATTCCCTCTGGGTGAAGCTGTCGATTTCATTGAAGGCCTAAAATCTGACTGGGTCCTATGGTGGAGAACTGGAGGCCATCCTTGAGAGTGGAGTGACCAGACCCCTGCACTGTACTTCTAGAGGGTCCTGACATGCAGCAAGCTTTCCTGAACTTCAAACAAAGGTTTTCTATGGAAGTAGAATGTTACCCTTTGCAACCATAACATTGGGGATATGCTGGCCTTAAATCCTTTCCCTCTACAGCGGGCAAGTGTGGAGAGGTGCAGGGGGCAAACCATGTAGATCCTTAGCCTATTTAACTGGAACATATTAATTTATTATATCCCCTTGTCAGAAGAACACAGAGTGATTCTTGTTAAAATTTAAAATTCACAAAGCTCATTCCCGGTATGCACTGACAACTATAGAATGTAATTTAATTGGCTAATCCTTTTTCGCCTGTTAACCCAACTTCATTTGGGAAGAGGAGAGCCGTTGTTCATAACCACTACTAACAAAAACTCACCATTTTAGCATCCAGCTTCCCAAACACAGGCCTTTTAGTGGAGGGGGGACTGAAATCCAAAATTCTCTATTTATCCTAATGTTTTGTTGTTCAACTTCCCCAACACAGGTCTTTAGTGGAGGTGGGTCTGAAATAGAACATGCTTAAATCATCCCAATTTGTTTTGTCAAGCAACCCCAACACAGGCCTTTAAGTGGAGGGTGTCTGAAATCCAAAATAACCAAATCATTACAATTTTTCTGTCCAACTACCCCAACATCGACCAATGTATGTTGGGGTTGAAAAACAAACTGCTAAATCACCCTGTGTTTATTTCAAAGCACAAGTGTGGGTGAAATAGAAAATGCCATGTGCATTTGCACAGATTTGAAAAACAAAACTGCTAGCCTTTTAAGCGTGCAGGAACATCGAAATTGCACAGCATTGCATATGTAAATGGAATCAGTCATTGACTAGTGCTGATTACTTCTTGAAGTGAACTCTGTGGAAAGTATAGTATTATGACTTGTGTTTCTCAACCCATTTTATTGATTGATTGATTTATTTATATAGCGCTTTATACCAAGGCGCTGTACAGTGGAACAACATAATACAAAATAACAACAACGCATTGTGTGCTTATTTATGTTAAAAGAAGTGTATTGTGTTGTGCCATGGATAAATGTTTGACATTTTACTCGGATTTTCTTAACATCTAATTCAACAAAATATAAATACATTTCCTGTACACCGACCTGGTTCTTGGCTCATTGGTAGCTCAGGGGGAGGGATAGAATGGGTATTAAATGTATTTGAGATAGGGCTGAAAAAAGAACTGGCATTAAAGCGTTTATTTTGTGACACCTAGATTGGGGAGGGAAGGAACTCCCTTGGTTGAGGGTGGCCTGTCAAACCATTACAACACAAAAGCCTAAACTGTTGGCATCAAAACTGCTTGTTTTTTTGTCTCAAATTCGAGGCCTTACCATTGTCCTTAAAAATGATCCTTCAGCTCAATATACTTCAGCAGAGTTGTAATACTTGACAAGTAACATAATAGGGTGTGAGTGGGAGGATCTTAACATGATGTCATACATAATTCAGGGAGAAAATACACACCCTTAAATAATAAGGGGCTAACAAAAAGATACATGCATAGAAAAAACAACGTGTTTTGTTGTTATGTTCCATGCACAACCGTACAAACTCCAGACTGTGGCTTCTCTGGAATGTGTAATCCACTGGCTTGGATTACAGCATAGACGCACCAAGCGTCAAGTATTACGGACAAGATTTAAAAGTGAAGCTCGCTTTCTAATTTAATTCCATGGTAATTCCTGCATTGAGTCTCTGGGTTTGGATGCCCTTTCACAGAAAGCTGCTCTTGATTGGTGCCATCTTAATTCTAGCACATGGGAATATGCCGGGGTGGACTGACAACCAAAAGAGGCCCTGGAAATAATGTTCAAAGAGGCCCCATATTACACATTTTCAGCAAGCCCAACCCTTTTCCTATGAGAACATTTGGACATTAAATAGGTTATCAGAAAAAGAGTCCTTCGGTGCAAAGGCGTACTGGGAAATCTCCAGAGTTCCCTATAGGCCAGTCCACCCCTGGGAATTGGCAATATAAGCACTTGACACAGAAGACCGATTGAACAACGCACGGTTCCATGTCTTAAAATTGCGGCAAAAATGGCTTTGTATACAAAATATCGAACCAAAAAAGTCATGGTTTTGCTGCCACAATCATGTGAAGGGTGCAGGGGACACCCCCGCAACTCCCAGACCCATTATACTATTTAAAGGGAACGGGGGCACCCCCGCAACTTCTGCTTCCCTTAAATGGTATAATGGGTATACATTTACTGGGTCAAACCACAGCATTTTTGCAGCGATTTTTTTTACCGGTGACATTTTTGCCACAATTTTATTACCTGCTACCCAATGCACAGAGTAAGACGACGTGATATTTTAAAGGCACAGGCTACTTTCCTCGGAAAAGACTACATGCGGGTGCCACTGCAAGGCTCTGGAGTCTGGCAACTTGTTTCGGGAAACTCGGAGGGGGGGGGTCATAATATTGAATGGACTGGGGCACGAACCACATATGCTGATGCCTCAAGACATCTCTGCATGAAACAAAATAATAAAATATAAACATGCATTCAGACTAGGGGATCAAGTAAATGGATGCATTAAATAAATACATACTATGGGAAGCGAATATGTAGGAGTAAACACAGGGGTAAAAATAGGCAAAGGACCACGAAAGTGGAAGGAACATAGAAAAAGAAACAAAGAAACATTGCCCATGCAATGACAACGGGGGAAGAAGAAAAAGAACTGTGGGAAAGCAAACAAAAGAGGAAAAGAGAGTCAAAAGGTTAAATGAAAGGCAGCATATTCTTATGCAATATCGGACTACGAGCACCACGTGTTGGAAATCTTTGTTATGCAACTTGGGTTTGCTTATCGGTCGTGAATCATCCTATAAAAGGATTAAGTTACGTTTGCCTAAATTGAGTTTTGCTTTTTCTCCAAGCAGCGTTGTCCTCCCCCTTTCCCATTCTCCTACGATAAGCAAGTCGTCCTCCAAGCTCGGGAAGCTGCCGCTGGCCTCTTAGTTGCGCGGGGCTCAGTGTTTAGGAAGTAAACAGTGGGCAGCGGCAGCAGCAGCAGGCAGTGACTGGTGGGAAGGCAACTCGCAGGCAGGCAGGAAGGCAGCAGCTCCCACGCGACAGCACTGGCTGCCCTGACTGGATGCAGTCTCGGAAAGCGGGTCTCGGCGAGAGGTCCAGCCAGCCGTCTGCCGCAACAGCAGCAGTGACCCGGCCTCCCTCTCCCTGCTCTGGAGACTGGAAAGGCTAGCCTTGCTGCAACCCATCCCTCTCCTATCGCCGCCGCCGCGAGGAATCTGCTGCTTGGCACTGCCCGTCGCGCGCTCATATTGAGTCAATTGCATTGAGTGGAGTTTTTCTCATTGGAACACTGGACTTGGCAGGGCAGGTGGGAGTAGCGCTGGGGCGGAATTGTAATACGGGCTTCCAGCCGGCTTAAGCCACAGCAAAGGAAAGCTGCTTGCAACCTTGTGGATTTGTTGTCAATCTTTTCTTGGGTTTTTTTTGCTGTCTTGTTGCTTTTGGATTTGGCTGGCAAGGATGGCGACAGTGAAGCATGGCAACTTTGTCATGGGAGTTCTCTTTCTGTGGCAACGCTTAGCAGACCCGTGCCATGCAGGAGCGACCTCCGGGCTAACCAACGGTAAACAAAACAAACTCCTTTCCTCCTCCTATGTTTAGCGAGAAAGATAAGTATGAGCACGTATGTAGGTAGTAGGAGTAAATGTTGATCTTTGGAAAAATGTGAGAACATTCCACGTGTATATGGTATCCATAGATAGAATAAGTGACTCAGGGAACATGCCAGTATGTGCTGTAAACTCGTGCAGCAACACTGATCGCAATGCCGTGAACTTGGTATATTTCGAGTGTGCTCGTTGTGTTCTTGGTCTATGTGAAATACGCACGCTTTTAACTTACAGCCATAGGGTTCCCACGCTAGGAGCGCGCATGATTCCGGAAAGAACATTCGGTCCCTTTGCTACGGTTCGGGGGGCCTGGGGGTGTCATGCATGTGTTAACACATGTAACGCAGCCCCGCCGTTGTGTGGCCTGCGCGGGAGCAGTCCAGTGTGCAGTGAACTGCGGGCAGCCACTGAGCCTTTCAGGTCCTCCTTAGGGGTTCACACGGGGGTGGTTACTCGTGACGTCTTCTCACGCTGGTCTAGAAGAGATATTCCGTTTGGTGGAAGTGCATTGTCTGTGTCTCTCCAAAGAAATGTGTGAGTGACCATAAATAGGGAATGTCACCCACCCTCGTGTTTGCACCAATCGAGAATAGGTTGAGCCACTTTTCCTGCAACTTCAGTGCGCTCCAAACTTTGAAGACCACTCCCTCCCTTGGGAATCCGGGCTACACTGTGTGTCCTGGTCCAGTTTTTAGAAATAACATGCTCGCTGTATCGAGGTTCACAATAGTGGAGAATGCGAGTGGCAAACGCGGCTAGTAATTTATCATGCGCCCTCACGAGTGGGCACCATCTCATAGGGCACGAGATAGGACCTATGCTTTCTCTTTCTCGGAGCGTTCCTAATGTGGTAAATGCTCAAACGTCTGTGCATTCCCCGTGAGTTGGAAGGGCAATTCTGACTGGGGCCCCTTATCAGGTGACCACACAGGTTCAGGCATCACTCAATGGTGGCACCCAGAATGGCAGAAGCACCCCTTGTTCAGAGCAGAATTGTCTGAATTTAACCATACTATAAAGTGGACGACGTTGACCCACCCTGTGGGTGGAGCCAGGAGGATATGCAAATGAGGAGCATTCCCCTCTGGCAATGCTCCTGAGTGGGGAACATCTCACCTAACAGGTTATGTGGCCATGTTCATGCTCCGCAAGGAGGTGCTTGACCTTTGCAAATGTAACTGTGATACCGCAAGAAGTCTTAAAGAGTCGTATGAAATGCCTTTTCTGTCTGTGTACTTCTTAAAAGCCACATCACCCCTATTTACTTGTATTTCATTGGAGACCACGACCTATCTATTTGTTCCAGATGATATCAATTTCAAATTCCCTCATTATGTGAGTTCTAAGTGGTGTTCGAGGTGGATTGACTCATCCCGCACATACGCTCTATGATCACCCTCCATCGCCCCTTCTTCCCCGAGGAACTGCGCCCAGAAGCCCCTGGGTCCCCCACAGCGACTTCCTCTGTTCCTCAGATGCTCTGAAAGTCTTGACACCTAAAGGAGCGCAGCCCGCCGCAGAACTGAGTGCAGGCGAGTGTCTGCGAAGGGACACACAGCACTCGTAAGAAAGCGCGTGGCTGTCTCATTGTCAAAATCATGTCAAACGCACTTTGTTGTAAAGCGCTATAACAATCTCAAGAAATACAAATACAAAATGCATGTGTTGCCTTGAGCGATTGGTGAAGCCTCCGCCTGGCAGTCTACGTGCCCCGCCGAATCATGTCCAACTGGCGCATCTGTGGGCAACTGTGAATGGGAATTCACAAAGTAGCGGCATAGCTCAGTATATTTTGGAGCAGTTGTAAATCATCTTTATAATCAAAGTGAAACATGAGTTCCTTTGTTTGGGCGCCTCTTTAGTGCCAAGGACGAGGTATCTCGTCCTTGGGGTTACCTCCCCAGTGCCAAGGACGAGATAGCTCGTCCTTGGCACTTAAGGGGTTAATGAAGGAGGGAATGTTAGAAGGCTTTGCATGGTGAAATACTGAAATCACCAAAAAGGCCTTGGCATTGGGGGGAAAACCCATGGCAGTTAAAAGGTTAAATATTAGAATGCAGAGACCAACTCAGATACACATCAGACTGCCAAGTGCGCCGACATCCTGCATCGGATCACCAAACTTGGAGGGCAAAGTTATCAGAAACCCCAGCAAGACGATTGGCTGTAGTGGGGGGGGGGGCGGGTTAAAAGTGGCCTGTCACCTGTGATCTCCTGCAGATCCCGTTCGAGAACATGAAGCAAGAGAATGTAGCTGTCAGCTACTTCTTAATCAGGCAAACACATCCAATTGCTTCACGTGGTAAAGGTTGCCCCAGTGCTCAGTGAATGCACGGTGGCATGCAACATTGATGGCTCGAGTGCTGCCCAACTACCAGCAGGACGCCTAAGTGAAGAGAAGGGGACAGGGCAATCGGGCACACTTACTACCACGTCTTTGTGTGTTTGTCAGGGAAGAATGTATTTTTGTTGTTTTTTTGTTTTTTGTTTTTTGCTTTTGCTTCTCAAACACAAAAGATGCATGCACTTGTGAGATATTAACCAATGTGTTGCTTTCAGCATTTTTATGGCGATTCTGTTTATTCGTGCATTAGTGCAGAACACGAAAGAGCTGTCTAGCCATCCAGGTGCACAGAATGAGATAGGGCCGAAGAGCCGGATGTGTTTTCCTCCCGCGAATGCGTTGCTTTATGTCTCTTTACGACACACGCGCCAGAAGACAGCCAGAGGTTATCCTTTTGTTGTGAAAACCTTTTGGCCACGTGATATTTGTCAGAATGTGAGGGTATTTTATTGATCATAACTGCATGTTTCCTGATGTAGTGCATGCAAATGAAAGAAAAGTTGCATCCCATTGGAAAACCGAAGCCAAGCTCATTCTAAAATGAAATCAGCTGTTAAACATGAATGCAAGTGTTCTATGCCTTACTATCTACTGTGCACTGTGTTTCATGTATTGCTCTTGTGTCTTCCAGTAGCCTTCGCTTTCTTTCATGTGTGCTTTTAGTTCACCCATGTTGTCCAAATCTGTATTTTTCTGTACAATCATCAGTGCTGCACATTTTAGTCACTGCTGTAAATCATCTTTTGTTAAAGAAAGTGAACTCTGTGTAAGTACTACTTCTCCAACATCTATTGGGGTTTTGTGAAGGAAATTGGACGTTTGCAATAAAAACACCTCTTTTAGCCAAACGTACATAAACCACACTTTTAAGGCAACCTCAGCATTGACGTTAGTTTGCTTTTGCAACGCTTGGTTCACCATGCGTCCACTAGAGGGCAGGCATAGCACCCTCCACGCTCTGTGGCTCGTAACTTGTTTTTCTATTCCAGAGAAACTGCCCTATGGAAACTCACAGAGGCTATTCATTTCAAAGTAGAGTCGCTCTTAAAAGAAAAGAGACATGCAAGATCCAAAACAGGAATAATAGTTTAAATAGTATCGTGTGTATGTCCAACACGTATCTATATTGTGTTACATTCCTGACTAACTTACGTTAAAGGCTATGTTGCACTTTTGGAAGAAGTCTTACGGGGGACCCTGCGCACAATCACTCTGAGTTTTGTTTCTATGGAAGAAGTCTTATTTATTTATGGATGCATTTTATTTATTTCATTTTACATTTATATAGCACACTAAGCCCTGAGGCATCAAGGCGCTTATTTCTTTCCTTTTAGTATCAGAGAGGAGTTTTCTATAGGCCTGTAAGACTTTGACTGTTGTTCCGCCTCTTCTGTAACAGGAGGTGTTCTTCACCTGATGTTGAGGCTTTCCTAATGAGCATGGTTGCTGTCCATATGGTTGTGCCAAAAATCGTGAAAGAGCGGAACACCTTTTTATGCCTATTGCCTATTGTGGTGTTTTTGCATTTGATCCACATTTCTTTTTGTTCCTGTGCATGAACTCAACCTCATTTTAGAGTAGGCTGGTGTGGTGCAGCCTGGGGAGTTGCTAGGTCTGGAAAAGACCCGGGGCTAAGCTGATGTCGGAACTGTTGGGACTGGGGGCTAGCTAGTCTTTTGGCTGTAGCTCCTGAGATTCTATCTGGGGCTACAACCAAAAGATCAGGGGCTATAGCCCCCTTAGCCCCCCCTAGCAACTCCCCTGGGTGCAGCCAGAGGCTGCCACGTGAGTGTGACGCGTTCTTTGTGATTTTAAAAGTGTTCACGTTTTGCCAGCACGTTGAACGCTTCCCTCTTGCACTGTGTAACCCAGGCCCTACTGGTTTTCCCCAGATGCATTTCATTTATTTGGGAAATACTCGCCCACCGTCTCAGTGCACAAGAACATTGTATTGACGAAAAAGAACAGCCTAAAGGAACAAGGCGCCAGTATCCATTATCGAATGTAGACTATTGTTAATGTGCGCAAACACCAACATGCACGCGCCATCCTTACGCTGCAATGTAAACACCCATTATTTGCCACATTCATTCACCATGTACAATGCCACGCGGATTTGTTGATGACGTTCATATTAAGAATGTTGATATTAAGAGTGTGTAAATGAAACAGTATAATACGGGCTACGTAGATGATGTCACTCAGATAGAAGGCAGTAGGAATGACCAGTGTTGCTCTACCTTAGTGGGCGTAGAATCCATTGCTATATGCTCTGCCACTTTGGCAAAGTGGAAAGAAGCCCAAAAGAAGTTCTTTTATTATAAAGGCTCTTCTTTGTTATAGATTTGTATTGGATATTAGTCACTTTTTTTTTTATAATGAAAGGTACAGGTTTACCTTTTGATCATGTTTAATGTATATGTGGTTTTAATTGTGGTGTATTTTGTATTTTGATGTGCAGAAACTTTGTAATGAACTATGGAAAGTCAACAATTAATATGAGCGTACAATGCAGCAGACTATGGAAGAGGCACGTCCTTAAAGTGAACCATATTCAAAACACACTATACTCCATGGATCAGTGGAAAACACGCAATTCATAGGATGCGCAGTAACAGTGAGAAAAGGAAATCTCGTATCTTTTCATTCCTGGTAGAGCTGCATTGTGCATGGCTAGATGACACACACGAGATTGCAGCAGTGCAAAAGGTGCAGGTGCACCTTTTCAGAGCAGGTCCTTGTTGCGTATGGCCACGTTTCCTACACCGTGTTCTGCCCTTTTCAATGCGACATCGAAGAAGATATGGGGAAGGAGAAACGACCATGTGGGACAAGGGCCTGAGGAACCGGGCACAGTAAAGGTTGAACAGGGCAAAGACTAGAGGGGCGAGCAGGCGAGGAAGCAAAGTGAGGTTTCAAGGGTATCCTCCACATGGGGATGAGGGGCTGGTGAAAGGTGTGGTGGCGGTCACCCCACAAAAGGGAAGCGCGCTGATGCATAGTGCTGGTAATGGAAATTATCTGTAGTATCCCACCTGTACAGGGTGTGAGAGCTGGCGGTAGCGTGGGGCGCTGTGGCGGGGTGTGAGGCAGGAGACTTTTCTCAGCCTCCATAAATAAACATTTCTGTTTCAGGAGATTAATTATTAACACCTTCAAAATATCCCAAGAGAAGAGCAGCATTTCCTATAATGTTGCAAGCAAAATATACGAGGTGCACACCTTTCAGTAGAGTATATCCCTAACAGGCATATAGCCAGATGTCCTGACCTGGTGTTCAAGTGGTCTTGTGTGCAAGTCTCCCGACATTTGTCCTGATGACATGAGTTCAAATCCTGGGCCCGGTGACAAAAATGCTGAAACCATTAAATGGCGTCTGGATGATGCATTCAAGCAAAGTGGAACTCATAGGGCCCGATTCATGGAATTATTGGTGCAGAAAATAGGGCACTTACATGCAAAACTGCACACAAATCCGCCTTTGGCGATTCATGAAATCGAATGCGCTGGACTTGCGTGGATTTTGCGCTTGCTTGGCGCGTCTGTGCGAGTCGTCAAGGGCCTTGCGTGAGACTCCAAGCAGACCCTGGGCGTGGCTTGCGCAGAGGGCTGGGAAGAGGGCATAGCACCAAAAATGGGGATGAACTTTCAAAAAAGTGGGCTTTCCGAGGGACGGCCTACAGGCAGTCACTCACACACCCACAATTGCGCGGCACAAGACGTATTCATGGATTTGATCATGCAACCTCTGGGCCGGGAAATGGCCACACAAGTCCTTCATATGATCCACCACCTGAAGGCAGGCGTAAGTACACTTGCCCGTATGATTTGCAGTGCGCAGGGTGAGATTTCATGTCAGATTTCGGGGGGCGTGTACTTAATCGGGTTTCCGATGGAACTTTGGGATGCGTGTAAGCAGTGTAGCGGATGCAGGAACGTTTTACGGGGGTTTGCACACAGATTTCCTGAGTTATTGCTGAGTTACGATTTTTCATACGCATATGCTTGGTATGCCGGATACAGTTACGGGGGACCCTGCGCACAATCACTCTGAGTTTTGTTTCTATGGACTACTAAAGGATTTCCTACTCTCCCAAATGGATTGAAAGAATTATTAAGATTACATTTCATATTTATATTTTTGTATGGTCAGAATATGCATGGTTGAATATTAACCTTGATGATGCACACACAGAACCTTTGCTAAACAGCACAGGTCTTCTTCAAATTTTTTCCCAATGTGTCAGTTACACACGGGATGGTATCTCCCATCTCTTTCACTGAAACTGTACTATCTCCTCCCACAAAAACTCATGTGAGCATGAGTCTCACACAGTCTGAAATCCGGGATTCCCTACTCCTCCTGCACCTTCTCACAAGTGTACCCTGATAGCTTGTGTCTTGCCCACTGACCTCAAGTGGTAGACAATGACTTGACATGGGAATCTACCGCCACTCTGAATTACTGCTAATTCCTCCCACAAAAGTGACACAATGGTGAGTGTCCCACAAGCTGTCTTCAGTGACACTGACTAGCGACTGATATCGAGAACAAAGAGGCATCCAGGTTTTAGTGGTGAAGGTCTTACAAACTTAATCTAAGCTCTCATTCTGGCAAGTTTATTATCTTGAGAGACAAATCTACTTTTTTAGAAACGTGTCATTCTCACAAAACCCCATGCATGCTGTGATTATGACCCTTAACGTTATTAGCTTAGCATAAATTACGTCATGGTTGAAGTATCTAAAATCAAAACAGGAATACTTCGCACGTTGCTAAATCGTTGTCATAGGTCTTATGGAAACATTGGTTACAATCCTTGGATATAATTTTCTGGAGAAGGAGTGTTCTACTGTTAGAGCCATAAAGCTTTGTATCTAGTGACCCTGAGTATGCTTGACAGTGTAATTTAATAAAGTTACCAAACATTTTTGTTAAATGACATAGTGGCCACAAATGTGCAATAGAGAAATCATTGCAGATCCTGCAACCACTAGTATATGAACAATCTTCTGTATTATGTGAAAGTGAATGAGCTACTAAAATGTGCAATCTGTACTCTTCGTTTTTTAATTGTCGTTTTATTATTTTCATTTTGTAAATTTAGAAACATACCCAAAAGCCATACATATTTTACAGGAATTCAGCATTTTAACTGTGTACATCTCTTTATTATATATATCTTTAGTATACCTACAGGTTATGCTCACTGAAATGATGTGGGTAACAGCATAGCATGACGCTGTTAGCACAGCAGAAGATATTGAAACACCTTGCCCGTTTTCAGCATGCAAAAACCCTTACATCGATTCATGGAGACGTCTTTGCAAGCTGTTCTGGGACCTTGGGGGACCTTTGCAGAGGTCCGTCATGTCCGTCACGTCTTTGCCTGCAGTTGGGCGCTCTGCAAATTGAGGGACAGGCCTAGGCAAGGCAATAAATAGAGGTAGAACATGCATAGTCCCCATTCCCAATGTAGAATGAGGAAGTACAAGGACTTGCAAGGGTGTGTCGAGGAACATGCTACGCAAAGACAGTCTGCATGCCCATCAATGTGCAAACACAAGCGTATTCATGGATCTGAACGCGCAACTTCACTTCGATTGAAGAAGCACCCAGAGCTTGCGATCTTACTGCCACATGAAAGGGCCCACAAAGTACCAATTGCATTGGAACCAATGCGCAAAGGTAAGGTGGGATCAGGAATTTAGTGGTGCATGCACGCAGTTGTGCTCCTGATTGCAGTTAGGGTTGTTCGTATGCAGGTTAGCGGGAGGCAGACTTGATTTACGGGGGTTCACATGCAATTTACCCGGATCTGGCTTCACTTGCGAGAAATGGTAAGCATATTGTCGGGGTGCAGTTAGGAGTTACGGGGGACCGTATGCAGTGTCGCTGGGATGCTGCCTTTGTTGTCGGTGGATGGGACCCAGGATTACCGGGATGCAAGATGTTGCGGATAAGTACTGCGCAAAGGTAGGAATATGAGGCTGGATTTGCTTTGCTTCAGGGCGTGTTATGGGCATTCCATGGGCAAATCGAATTTCCTTGCGCATCAGGTTGTTTTGCCCTTCAGATTCCATTAATATGTGAAATATGCAAGGAATACATTTTGTGCAGGGATGCCCAAATTCGATTTCGGTCTGGAGGGATTCGCTTGGTTTTTGTGCGCTTCCTATAAATCAGGCACTATGTAGGGTTATAAGACAAATGTTCCTCATCCTCGCGGATACAGTGGGCAAACGGTACTTTCACAGGCAGGGAGTGCAATCTTTCTACATAATGTGGGGTGCACTGAATACAAGTCTCGTAGAACTCGGCAAAAGCACTCCTTTAAAGGCCAGCACAGATAGAGAGCATCTACCAGGATAGATCTGAGAGCCACGTAGATTGTAATGTCAAAGCTGGTGCAGCTGATGGCAAATGCGGTGTTCATGTTTAGTCTTTTCTTTCCAATATATTTTCAGACATTATACTCCAATATTACAACATTAGATATTGGGCCTCATTACACGGATGGTGGTAAGGATTTACCGGTACCGGTAAAATACGGGTACCGGTAAATCCTTACCGCCTTACTACGAGGTCCCTTTGTGGGTTGGGGGATTTAACGCCTGCTTTTTGCAGGCGTTAAAAACCAACCCGCAAAGGGACCCAGGGAGCTAATTACGGTACCACAATTTGCGGTACCGTAATTAGCGCCTTCCCCATTCCCATAGAGCCCTATGGGCCAAAAATGGGAATGGGGAAGGGCAATGGTGGAAGGGGGAATTACCGCCCTGCCAACCTTGGAATGGGGCGGTAATTCCCCTTTCCGCCAAGGCGGTGCCGGTATTTTACCGACATGAACCATGGCGCTAATAGCGCCATGGTTCTCCGCCATCCGTGTAATGAGGCCCATTGACTTGTTTTTCCTCTTTAAAATCACAACTCACAATGTTCAGTCTTCACATTTGTATTTTAATAACCATTGTGCAACTCTTCAAAATGTTATATTTCTGTGTTCACCTCGTTTCTGGGTCAAAAAATAGTATTAAATCAAACATCTATTTCCTATGCCAGTATGTTTAGTGTAGCCTTGTTTTACTCATGTCAACATTTGTCTTGTGAACTGCACGTTCTGTGTAAAACTTCAAGAATGCTCTCATAAACATGTTCCCTTTCTGGAATACAAGCTCTTATCACTTTTATCATTTATAGGGAGTGCCTGACAAACTGAAAACGTGAGGCCCTGCATGGAATTTTATGAAGGCAAGTCTGTAGGTTGACATGCAGTGGGAAGCAGGGACATGGGCAAGAGCTTTGTGTATTTAATTCCCTTCCCCAAGGAGTGCATATTTCTCTGGAAGGAGAGACAGTCTTTCAAGTTTGCTGGTAGGGTGGATACAATTTGGTCAGGTAGACGGTTAACCATCCATGCAGGGCTCTATAGGTTAGACATAAGCACGGTTTAAACAAACACTTTTCAATGGAATTGCACCATTGTAAAAAGCTATTTAAATCAGGCCCTTGGGGTTTTCAATTCGACCACCTGTATCACTGGCATCATCTTTAATCATTTAGGAGCTAAATCTGGGGCCAATGTTGATGTGATAACACTATTTGATGTATACATTAACTTTCTGAAGCTGATGAATATCTGTTTGGGGGGACCATCACGAGTGATGTAACATAAGAAGGAGGTGCACGTGAAAGACAGCATTCTGAACAACATTCTCGACTCAGCCAAACATTATTTTGTTTTAGTATTATTTTATCTGCACAGTAAAATATTCACAACATCACACCTGTCTGCTACACTCGCTGATCTGCAAGCATTCATTGAAAAATCCAGGAATTAATTAGCAGCACAGATGACGAATAGTTAATTGGTTTCCGGACAGGGACATTGAGTTCATTTAACACATTAATTGCATCTGTGAATTAATTACATTAATTATGTTACCCACATAAACCCATTATTTCCATAAACTACATTACGTTAAAAGAGACTCAGAAGTAATGCCATATTAACCAACATGGCCAAGACGTTAGACAGTTTAAGTTATGCAAATCTATACTAGCCATAGTATATGGGCGGTAAGCTAATTAACAATTATTATTTTAGATTAGTTGGCCATCTGGTCATTATTGATATTATCATAACGAAGAGGCAATGACACGTTCACACTTTAGGGAAAGGTGTGTGTGCGTGTTGTTTTTGTGTGTATGTACATCTGTGTTCCTGATAGGCAACCACATCCTCTACCATTACATATTGTAACAACACAAGGATCTGGAATGTGGCTCCACAAATGTCCACGTGGTAGCTTTGGGCTGTCCCGATTTATTTCATAAAATGCTGTAGATTTCCTTTCCAAAACGTTCAAAGAATAGACACTTTGTATTATGGCCTTCTAAATCGACATTGACTAGATAATGCATGTATGAAAATGGACAACCTGGCATGAGGGGTTCAATACATGTTATCTGGCCCCATTATTGAAAGAAGATCTGCAAGCCTCCTATCAAACTATGAATCCCCTGGGAACAACCTCATTCTCCGAAATTTCAAGAGCCCTCAGTGGTGGAGACAGCTTTTGGCACCAGGCAGGGGGGGGGGGATAATAGTGCTCCAGCAGGAGGCTGGGGGGTGTACTGGGAACCAGAGGCCCCCTCTCCCGGCTCCTCCACTGAAAGCCCTCCTAGGAAGGTTCGGTCAAAAACAAAGGTTTCTATCGACTCAAATTTGGGGCGATCCATCTTCTAAATAATGAAAGCCCAGTAGACTTAGATGCACATGTCCAAAATAACCTTTCCCAATAGTTGGGAAGAAAAACCTTGCCAGAAGTACTGGAAGCTTTGGCCTTAGAGCAATTCATTAATGGCTTTCCCCTAACTTTGCAACAAGGAATTGTACAACATAAACCCTCATATGAGACAGCTATTCTGGTTGCACAAGCCCACTTCGAGGCTGCCAAATATCTCAGGTCTATAACAGAACCATGAGAAAATAAAACCCCCAACTAAGTATATACCTCTGAAAAAATGGACCAGCACAGATACGTTCTCTCATAAAAGAGCCATTTCATAAATAGTAACAAAAGTTATCGATTATAGAGAAATGGGAAAAACAAAAGTACCTTTTCCTACAACCCCTATTTGCTTCCCATGTGGAGAAAAAGGTCCTATTGCTCGAGTTTTTACCAAAAATAAGCCAGGCGAACACATGGAGGTACGGTGCTTGTCAGCTGAACCATGGGAAGAAGAAAATGAAGAACTAGGGATCGAAACAGAAACTGTGGAAATGTATTATTGTGGATCCCAACCCTTTAAAAATTAACAAATACATTCTCCTGAATGGCGTATGGGTCACTGCTTTCATTGATATGGGGAGCAAACAAACCGCAGTCCATTCAGCCCTAATATATACTGAGGATCTAAAAGGGGGCCAACCAGTAAAAATACCCCTAACCCTAGAGGTAAAAACACAACCCATTGTCATAAAATTCACCATAGTGCCAGGGCTACCTGAAGAGGTCATAATATGTACTGATTTTTCAACCTTTAGGGAGTTACTAAAACCTCACGAGACTCCAAAGACTTCCTATTCACTGCTGTCTTCTTGGGAACCGTACATTAAAGCTTCTGACGGATAAGTATTGAACCGGGATATAACTCGATCTACAAAATGAGAAAAGATAAATGCATCTGTTCAGAACAAAGAGTGACTGGTGAAATAGAGAAGGGGAAGTCACCAAATTATGGGGAAAGGTATTTGATGAATCTTGGAACTTCGTCCCTTCTCCCCAAGGGGGAGGCTCCTCCTCCTGTGAGGATAGGGAGGAGAGCCAGCTCTGCAACACCTTCCCTAGGGGTCGAGGCAAGTGGGACCTCACTGGGTGGGACTCCCCCTCTGGGGACAAGGACTCCCATTCCTGTGAGGAACTCCATAGAGAACCTTCTAACAGTACATCTTCAAACCCATCCTGTAGAGAAAACTGTGAAGGAAATAGCAGTATGTGCTATTGCCAATCGGAAACTGTGATTAGTCCTTTAAAGGAAGAAAACCACCTTTAACTGGGACAAGGAAGATGACCTGTGGAAGATAAGTCCTTTGGCTACCTAATATATACAAGGGGAGGAGACTGGAGACAGAGAGAGGAAGCCCACAAGTTACGAATAAGCTCGCTCGCTTACATGGAGGAGCAGCTTGATACACGATGCCCAGTGGATGCGAGAAGGCAAACTGCAAAAGTATGCTCACTGCGTCTGGAAACCAAAGAGGAGAAAGAAACCAAGTTGGACGTGCAACGTCCCACCCCAGAGAGAGAGAGAGAGAGATGGCATGACCACAACAGACTCATGGTGGACCAGGGGTCCGATGAACACTGCTGATACCACTCTGCTAGAACTAATGGAGAACATATTAGTAGATGAAGTACCGAGGAGCCCTCTTATTCAGCAGCATGAAGAAAAAGCATCAGAAGGATCACGGGAGGCCAACTTGACAAACCAGAGAGAAGATCTCAGACAAATAATAAATCCAGAGGCATTATCTGTAACAACTGCAGGTAACAGGGAAGACAGGGGATCTGGGAGACGGACAGAGAATCATTATTGGAATGCTCATACCCATCCCAGTCAAGACAAAATATTGACTCATAGAGTAGTGAATGAGAATCATTATTGGAGTGCACATACTCGTCCCAGTCAGGGAGAAGACATTAGCACACTGCAAAATAAAAGAGGGAATGAGCCTCAATGCCTGAATGCTCATATTGGTATCAGACCAGATAACGCAATTCTAATTAAAGAAGAGAGACATAGTAGACAAGAAAAGCCTTAAGATAAGGTTGAACCAGAGAATCAGAGTATAGATGTTTCAGAGAGGAACCAAAGACTGTGAACTATATACCAAAGACCAGAGAGTCTGAGGGGAGAGTTCTAAGTAGAGAGGAGAATTACTATAAGTAAATTAGTTCCAGATAAGAACAAAAATGAAACTGAAAATTGTTATCAAAGAGAGAAGACTAGTTAAATAACCTTTTAAATGAACTTTATGAGTTGATAAAAAAAACAGTCACCGGGAACTAGTTGGATAGAGCTTACTGAACTGAACTTTGTGAGAAACAGGTTTTCAGGAGAAGGGAGACATTCTCCTGTCTATAGTTATTATAATAGTGGTAGGGTCAGAAAGGGTTCAGTTCGGACAGTGGACAGATTCTGTTTAGACTGTCACTGACAACTGACATGCACCTTTGCTAGTTTATTTAGGTAGGTAAACCCAAAGTATAGGGAAAGATAGGCATTTATCAGTTTGTTTAATACATCTTTCAGTGATATGGATAATCATAGTCTGAGTATTTCTAACTCTCTACAATAGAACATTTTTTCAAAGACAGAGACTACCTATTAGTGCACAAATCTAGTCATAAGGTCCTTCAGTTGCTCACAGGCATTCTTGCATCCTGAGGTCAAGCATCTGAATGTTCAATAAGGACATACACATAGCCATTTAGCCATCTTTCTGGTTTTATTGGTGGCATAGAGGTATTATATGGGTCGACCAGATGGACTACAATAGCTCTTTAGTAAATGTCCAGGCATTCATGAATAGGATTAAGATTTGATTATAATTAGTTAAAAGAAGTTTTGAGGAGCTGAGAGACAAACATATTTCCAATAATAATACTCTCTTGCTTCCAGATATGGGTGAGAAACTGGTTCATAAGGATACATTGCTGGCAGATTTCTATATGTTAAAATAGAATGCCATTTATAATTCTGGTGTGCTTTCAACTCAGAAGGCTTTGAGGCAGTTACCTGGGTCTAAACCACGAGGAGGTCATTTTAAAACAACCTTGGCCAAATATTCTTATTCTTGATAAGCCTCAGTTTCCCAATCCTAAACCTCAGGGATTTCCATACCCTTTAGCGCTGGCCTACAAGATAATGAGACACGCTGCACTTGCTCCACCACTCCTTGATCACTCACTCACTTATTGATGACTATAGAATGCTACATTGCGTCAGTCATTGCAGTCATCGGTCTGTAAAATACCCTTAGTTTCACCCCCAGTTATCATCAGCTAACTTAGTTCTTGGAGGCCTGTTGGGTTTCCCATTTTATGGAAGCAGCTTTGACAAATAGTTTCACATATTTGTCCATACTGCTTTTTGCTGTATCACTTCCAGAAGTATTCTTTACTGTCATGTAATGCAAATAGAAAATACAAGTGAATATTTGGAATGCAATTTATTTATGGGTGTCAAATGCCAATGTGACTGACCTGTAGGAAGTCACAGGCCATGTCCACTGTCTTGCACATGCCAGCGAATGCCAGGACCACGCTCATCATTGTGAAACTGTATTTGACAGTGACTAGCAAAGTGCCACAGTGGCAGTCCTGTTAGCAGTGAGACATGACATCATCCTGGAAATGTAATCAACACATCACTATCTGTATATTACTTTAGTCAGTGAAGGGGGCCTTTGCACATAGAACCTCGATCTCAGGATGTGAGGTTCAACTGCTTCCAGATAAATGGCTGCAGTTTCATGTGTCAGTGGTTATAACTGCCTGAGCATCATCTCCAACTTACTCTTCTTTTGCTGTAAACATATAGAAGTGCAATACAATCTGAGATATCACCTTTTCAGGTCTGTGGGCCATGATCATGATTTCTTTGAAATGTGAGATGATCAAAGGGTAGGGATAAATACAGGAATGCTGTGAATGTGATGGAATATTATTCTAACCCCTATGTTTATGGGTTCTACGTTATTTCGCCGAACAAAATTTCATCGTGGGACATTTCATCGCCGAAATCTCATCGCCAGAAACCCTGTATTTTTTTAAAAATTATTTCTAGGGGGGTTTTCCCAACCCCAGACCCCCCCTACTTTAATAATCATACCCCAACCCGCACAAAACACCCCCCAAAAATATTTTGTTAAAAAAAAGGGTTTCTGGCGATGAGAATTCCAGCGATGAAATGTCCCACGATGAAATTCCGTTCGGCAAAATGCATGTATACCATGTTTATGTGCACATACTCTGTGTAAAGATGTTCCTCATATTGTTTCATGGTTTTAGTGTCTGATCACCATTGAGGGAGCATCGCACATGACTGACATCATGTACCTTAAACAGATCACACACACCCATTAATGTCAAACGCCACACCTTCCACCAAAAGTTTCACCTTCCCCCAATCATTTCATACTTGAAATCCCTCCCCTTTGACTGCATTGACCACAATAACCCTTTGTAAAGACTGGAGGGGATGGGGGGTCTGTACTTCTGCTCTCTATATGGTAGAGGAGAGGCACAGAGGACCCCAGCCAAGATTCTCTATAAGGTAGCAATGGGTGAGCAATCAGGCCTAGCTTCTCAGGAGGTGATGCAGGCTGGTTCTTAAGTACAGTGTAGTCCCCAAGCCCCCACAAAGGAATGTCCACACACTGTATTACTGGAAACACAGTCCTTGGGCCTCATTCCGACTCAGGCGTTAAGGGGTTTACGGCGCCCTAATATTCAAGGTTATGTACACTATCACAATAACTCACTTTGTGCTCAGAAAATCTACAATGGCAAATATATACAGTTCTAAAGTGGTACCACAATTATTATCAGATCTCATTGAAGTGCATCAACTATATGCTGGTTAAATGTCACACAGATCAAGGAATACAAGTAACCAACAATAGATATAGGAGGAAAGCAGTTGGTTAGAACAATTGGCAGAATATTGACCCCTACCAACTAGGCACAATTCTGTGCGGAGATCCCCCCACCTGGGCAACCTGTTAATAAATATATAACACAAGCCCAGTCCATATATTGTTTTATAAGTCTTACTTCCTTCTATAAGGTTTCTATCCCCCCCGAATGTACCTGGTGGAGCAGAGTTCTTCGAAGAGGCTTCAAGAGATCCTTCTTGAGTGACTCCCTTTAAAGCAGGAGCCATGGATCGTCGAGAGACGTCGAAGAAGGTGAACTCGGCTTCGACGGTGTGGATTAAAAGTTCTAGGGTGCCAAGAGCACAGCGTCGATCCAGGTGGTGCTCGTCGGTGACGTCCTGCGAGGATGAGGTGTGCGGGGCACCTCGGCGTTGGATAGTTCAGGACCACAAAGAGTTTCTGAAGAACTGTGGCCCAACAAGGGTGTCGAGTCTCGAAGTCTTTGTGGTCCTTGGTGGCGGGAAACCCACCGGCGGATTCTCTTTCGGCACGTGAGCGTCCTCGACTTTCTCCGGCGGGATAAAGCGGTGGCGATGCGGACAAGGGAGTCCTTCGATTCAACAGTCTTAGGCAAAGGTGCGGGCGGTTCCGGTCATCGGTGGCTCTGCGTCAAGTGGTCCCCTCCTCTGGTTACAGCGATACTCTGAACCCTGGCGAAGGCAATGGACTTTGATGGCGTCGATGTCCGGGTGCTTCACTTCATTCTCCTGGGCAGTCCCCGTCTGCAGTCAGCAGCCTTTCGAGGGTCTGACTTCCAGGGAGCTTCGGTGAAGGTTAGCGGTGCTCGATGGTCCCTCGGAGCACGGGAAGAGGGCGCTTAGCCAGGTCCTCTCTCAGATCAGTCTTCGACAAACTCGGCAGCTTTCAGATCAGGTCAAAGCAAATGCAGCAGCAGTTCTTCTTCTTGCAAGTGGGCGTCGAGGATCAGGAGTTCCAATTACTCTTCAAGTGTCTCATCCACACTGCTGGGTCACACTCAGCAGCCAATCATACAGAAGGGCATTCATGCAGTCAGTCAGCCAATCAGGCATACAGTGCATTCAGGCCATACTCCTCCCTCTCAAACACTCACAACAAGGAATGTGTATGGGGACAAGTACCCAGCCATTCAACACTACACACTTCATTCATACCAGTTTCGGCAGGGCTGTCTTAGTCTTTGTCTCTCATACCAGAAACCAGACAGCCACAACAAGAAGTAGAAGTGCATATTGGTCACACACTCCATTCACCCAGGTCCCACCCACAGGGTGTACCCACAACATACAGTCACTGGGAAGGCTCCAGCCAGTCTGGCCTGGACTTCAAAACAACACCATATATGGAACTTCCACCCAACAGCCAGTCAGGGGAAAGGGACAGAGTGAGGGCTTCCCAGGACTTTGGGAAAACAAGGTAACAGGTAATAGAAAGAAAGAGGCCACAGGGACCATCTTGTTTCCTATCAGGAATCAACTGATTCTAATGGCAGGGCCTGGGTATCCCAAAATGGAGGATACTCAGAGCACCTGTCAAATTCAGCATGGAGCTGCCACCAGCCCATACCCTGCTTTGTGGGCCAAACACAGGTGCCCAAAAACATACACTAGGGGCACAGGGTTGCACCCCCACCCATGGTTGCCATAAGGGTGTCCCATGGGTCTGTACACCAAACCAAAAACAGGAAAAGCTGCCCGCCAGGAGTCTCACATGGACTCCTGGTCAGAAAACAATACAGAACATAAGTGAAAAAGGACTACAGGACAATGACAGGGAGGCCGTGTCCCTCCAATGCATTTCCAGCATCACAGTCACCCCCTAGACTTAGGTTAGGGTGCCTAATCTCCCACGGGATAGACACCCTCATCCAGACGGTCAACATACCTTCTGGAAAGGCCATCTGCATTATTGTGACACTTCCCTGGTCTATGCTCTATGGTGAAGTCTGCCTTTGCAGGCTAATGGACCACCTGAGCAGTTTCGGGTTTTCACCCTTCATCTGCATAAGCTATTTCAGGGGCTTATGATCTGTTTGGACCTTGAAGGTAGACCCCGTACGGTAGGGCCTAAAACGCCTAAGGCTCCAAACTATACTGAAACACTCCTTTTCAACAGTAGCCCACCTAAGTTCCCTACCCTTGAGTTGTCTACTGATGAATATGATCGGGTGTTCCCTCCCTTTGTCATCTAACTGGGACAAGACAGCTCCAATTCCGGTGTCGCAGGCATACGTCTGGACATTAAAGGGTTTGCTGTGGTCAGGCGCACACAACACAGGTGCCCTACACAGACTTTCTTTCAAGCCATCAAAGGCCCTCTGACAGTCTTCAGTCCAATTAATCTTCCTAGGGTGTTTGGGTGAAGTCAGAATTGTCAGTGGTGCAGCTATGGTTAATTAGTCCACCATGAAATTGCGATAATACAGTGTGAGGCCCAAAAAGGCTCTCACCTGGGTTTGAGTAGTGGGAGTCTCCCAGTCACGTACATCCTGTACTTTTCTGGGGAGAGGTTGGATTTGACTCCCTCCTACCTCATGACCAAGATACTTGACTCTCCCGTGAGCTATCTGGCACTTGGTGGCCTTGATAGTGAGGTTAGCCCTTTTCAAGGCCTGCAACACCTTATCCAGATTTGTCAAATGCTCTTCCCAGGTGGAAATGTAGACGGCAATGTCATCTAAGTAGGCCACACAAAAGACCTCCAGCCCACTGAGCGCATGATTGCCCGACCAATCTCTGGAAGGTGGCAGGGGCATTCTTCAACCCAAAAGGCATGACCCTAAACTGGTAGAGTCCCTCAGGTATGGAGAATGCTGTCTTTTCCTTGGCATGGTCCGTCAGAGCTATTTGCCAATAGCCTGAGGTAAGGTCAAAGGTGCTTACAAATTTGGCAGCACCTATTGTGTCCACAAGCTCATCCGCCCTGGGCAATGGGTGCGTGTCAGTTTTGGAGACGGCATTGACTCCTCAGTAGTCCACACAGAACCTCCAATCCTTGGTACCTGCCTGGGAACTTGCCTTGGGGACAAGGACTACGGGACTGGACCAGGGGATCGTTGAGGGTTCAATAACACCCAGGTCCAATATCTTGGTGACCTCAGCCTGGATGTGGTTCTTAACTGTATCTGGCATACGGTAGCACCTGCTTTTGACAGGCACACTGTCATCAGTGTCAATGTTGTGCCTACACCAAGGTGTAAGGCCTGGTGTCAGTGAGAACAGAGAGGCATACTGCCGGAGCAAAGCCCTGTAGGCCTTCTGTTGCTATGCTGTCAGATCCGGAGAGAGATGTACTCCCTCCACTGAGCCATCCTGACGGTTGCTATGCAGCAAATCAGGAAGGTGCTCACTCTCACCCTCTTCTTGCCCTGAAGCTAGCAAGAGACATGAGACTTCTGCTCGCCTGTGGAAAGGCTTGAGCCTGTTAATATGGAATAGCTGAGGGGCTACCCCAGGGACTCCCATGTCAACCAGATAATTGACTTCGCCCATCTTGGAGATGATCCTGAAGGGTCCAGTCCACTTGTCTGCCAAAGCTCTAGGCTTGGTAGGCTCCATCACAAGGATGTCCTGTCCCGGAGTCCAATCCACTTGCAAGGCTTTAAGGTCATGCCAGTATTTATTCAATTCCTGGCTGGCCTTGAGATTCGCTGTTGCTTGACCCATCATCAGTGTCATCCTCCGTCTGAGGCCTAACACATAATCCCCCACTTGCTTAGTGGGACCTGGAGGGGTGGCTTCCAAACCTTCTCTGATCAAGGCAAGGGACTCCCTCACAGGATGTCCAAAGAGTAACTCAAAGGGGCTGAAACCAACACCCTCTTTAGGTACCTCTCTGTAAGCAAACAGCAGGCATGGCAGGAGGAGATCCCATTTCCTTCTTAGGGGATATTCCAAGGTGCCTAGCATGCCCTTGAGAGTTTTATTGAACCTCTTAACCAGACCATTGGTCTGGGGATGGTAAGAGGTGGAGAATTTGTAGGTTACCTGTGCTCTTTACACATGGTTTTCATGTAACTAGACATGAAGTTGGATCCTCTGTCAGAGACAACTTCCTTAGGGAATCCAACACGGGTAAAAATGTGTAGGAGAGCCCTGGCAACCACCTTGGCAGTAACAGTCCAAAGGGGTATAGCCTCAGGGTACCTGGTGGCATGATCAACCAAGACCAGGATGAACCGATGTCCACCTGAAGTGGGAGGGTCAAGGGGACCGACAATGTCGAGGCTCACCCTCTCAAACAGTGTGCCAACAACTGGCAATGGCTTCAGTGGGGCAATGGCACTGCCTCCAGTCTTGCCAGACAACTGACAAGTTGGGCAGGTCCTGCAGTGGCACTCCACTTCTACTCCCATTCCTGGCCAGTAGAAATGGCCTCTGCTTAGTCTTCTTGGTCCCAAGAGACCAGCTAAGGGCACCTTATGTGCCAACTGTAGCAGGAAGGGCCTGTAAACCTGGGGTACCACCAACCTCTTGAGGGCACCAGGTTCAGGGTTAGTGGGCTCACTAACAAGTAGCTCACCCTCCCAATAAATCTGGAATGTCCTAGGCACTTCTCATTGTGCCTGGGACATGGCCTGTTTCCTCAGACCCTCGAGAGAGTGGCACTCTCTCTGTCACTTACAGAAGTCTGCCCGGGAGGGTCCCCCTTCAGCCAACAAGCATTGAAGGTCGGGATGGTCCTCTGGGTTGAGAACCTCTCCCACAGGAGAGTCTTCTGTCTCTTCTCCCTCAGGGGTTGAGTTTGGGTTTTCCACTGGACCCAGCCCGCCCGGAGCATGGATCCCAATGGATGCCGTAGAAACCGCAGGAAGAGAAGGAACCCCCTGCGCAGAGGTGGCCTTCTTGTTCTTCCTTCTTCTTGCCTTAGGCCTCACCTTTGGCTCGGGTACCTGACTCACAGCCAGACCCTGTATCACCTGTGACCTAGTGACTGCAGCAGCAGTCATGGGGAGACCATCCGAGATCAACCCCAACTCTACTAGATCATTACCTAACAGAATGTTAGCAGGGACATTTTCCTGAACCAGGCCAGGAAGCTTTGCAGTCTTGTCTCCAATCATGAGTGTGACTAAGGCTACAGGCAATAATTTGGGAGGCCCACCAGCTAACCTGGTGGTTCTCAGAGGAGCACCTACATAGTCCTCTGGCCTGAGCAAGGTCCTGTCCACCACTGTCATGCTTGCCCCAGTGTCTCTCAAACCAGTAGAAGGCTGGCCATTCAAGAAGACACTTCTCAAAAACCTACAGGTGTTCTGTGGGATAGTCACCAGCACTTCTGCATACTGGTCCCAGGCCCCAAGGGACACTATGGAAATCTCTACTGGAGCACCAAATGTGATCCCAGTAGAGGAGGGGAGGATGGTGGCCTCCACATCAGACATGGGGTAAGGGTAGGTCAGGCGGACAGCCTGGACTCCAAGTGCCTTACCTTTACACTTGGAGTCACCCTTCTTGTGATCCAGAGCCCCACATTCCCAACAGGTGCCATGAATGCGGGGTACGGTACTGGAACCATTGGGAGCCTGCGTTGCAGCAGGTGGACCACTACTCATATTCCCACCCACAGATGTCTTATCCCCACTAGATTGTTGGGTCTTAGGAGAGGAAGGTTTTGGTTTACCCGACTGTGACTGCTTTTGGGACTCCTCAGCTTTCTGAGAGGTCCCCTTTTCTTTGTCCTTGTCCTTCCCACTGGAGTTCCTAGGGGACTCCCAGTGGGAGACCCACTTGTCAGCCAACCTAGCCAGCTTAAAGGGATCCAAAATGTTCTGGTCAGCAAAATACTGATGCAGCTCTGGTGAACAGGCTTCAGAAAAATGATCAAAAAACAAAAGGTGAGACAGTTCAACAAACGTTTTCATTTTGTAACCATCAATCCACCCCATCATGTGCGCAACACTCACCCAGTCAACCCAAGACATATTCTCTCTTTTCTTAAATTCCCTGAACCCTTTAAGGTATTGGGTAGATGTCTTGTCAACCTTGGCAATCAAAGCAGACTTCATGCCTTCGACTGACCCCTTTCTTCCACACTCAGTTTCAGAATACAGTCATATCCAGTCTGAGGCACTCTGCTTAACAAGCACTTAGCCCAATCTCTCTTATCAACATCATGAATTGCACAAGCCATTTCAAATGCTTCAATCCATTGGAGGATATCTGAACCCTCCACAAACACACCAACCAAATATTTCATAAACTTGGTGGCTGGGGACCTGACACTCTCACTCTAGCTTTCTCTAGCTGGATTCTCTGACATTCAGGGCCTCATTACACGGATGGCGGTAAGGATTTACCGGTACAGGTAAAATACTGGTACCGGTAAATCCTTACCGCCTTACTACGAGGTCCCTTTGCGGGTTGGGGGATTTAACGCCTGCTTTTTGCAGGCGTTAAAATCCAACCCACAAAGGGACCTCGGAGGTAATTACGGCACCGCAAAATTGCGGTGCCATAATTAGCGCTTTCCCCATTCCCATAGAGCCCTATGGGGCAGAAATGGGAATGGGGAAGGGCAATGGTGGAAGGGGGATTTACCGCCCCTCCAACCTTGGAATGGGGCGGTAAATCCCCTTTCCACCAAGGCAGTGCCAGTGTTTTACCGGCATGAGCCATGGCGCTAACAGCGCCATGGCTCACTGCCTACCATGTAATGAGGCCCTGTGTCCTTGTTCTTGAGTTCAAGGTTCTTATTTTTGAGTTCAAGATCCCTATTCCTGAACTCCACTTGTTGAGCCAACTCCTCCTTCTTAAGCTCAGCATCTATTTCCAACTAGCGGTTTTCAAAGGCCAATTTCATTCTTAATAACTCAAGCTCCAAGGAATTGTTGGATGTCGGAACAGAGGCAGCAGGAATGGAGGCATTGCCAGAAACAGATTCAGCAAGAACCCCAGGGGCAGAGTCCTCATTGGTTGCATCCCCCCCCTTCAAGAATGTCACCATCAGTCTTGTTGTCCACCAGGGCAGCTATCAGCTCAGCCCTAGACTTATCCACAAAGTCTAACTCCCTGGCTTCACAAGCACTATGGAGAGCCTCTAAGCTCATCCTAGTCAATTTACCATTTTTTTTAATTTTTATTGTGAATTTTTAGTTTATACAAACTTTTATCACAACATTTATCACAAAATCTATATAACCACTTTGGACTTTCAAATGCACAGACAATCTAACTTGAGTTGTTTGATAGACTCTTTTAGACTGGTCCATCTAAATTTCTTTTTAGAATTACATCCAAAAAATCAATAATTACACAAGTTATTTTCATATTATGTCCTGAAGTCACACGCGACCACCATTCTTTTTCATGTCTGTTTAAAGGAAAACAAAATCCTAGATAAAGCTTCCTCTGATTTGAGATTGCTTCACATTCTGTGATCAGATGGTAGAGTGATTCAACAGTTTTTTCACAGTGTCTACACAGATTGTTTTTTAAATCGGGATCTTTTCTTAACCATCTCATCTCCTTTGTCTGTAGGGCATTTACCCGCAGCCACAAAAATTGACATTTTAGTAGATATTTGGGTTGTAAATTTAATTTGTTCGTTGTGAGTTGTATCGGAAGAGCATTTTTCTGAGACGCTCTTCTTTCACTATTCTGGATCCAACACCATAGTTGGGGGCGTTTTTTAACCAATTGCATATGCCACTGAAGAGACTCTCATTGTCGGCTGCTATCAAAATATGATCCACTTTGTGAGCCCAGTCCTTTAAAATGTTTGATGTTTGATCTGCTGGATTCACTTTAAGTATTTTATATGCTGGTTCGCCAGGATGATCTCTTATTTTGCGTAACAATGTACATGCTTTCCAGACAGTTGTATTATACAAAGAGGTGATCGCCAGTTCGTGGCGCAATGTTGTCATTGAGACGTATCGAGGTAATCTTAAAACTTTGCGCCAGAACAACTCTTCAAAAACGTCCCATACTTTGAAGTCAAGATTCCAGGCACATTTGGCTCCGAAAGTGATGGCCGGTATAACTTTATTCAAATAGAATGTCAATACTGGTTGGATGGAGAATTTACCATAGTCGTCGTGTATTTTTAGCGCTTGTAGCGCATAAGTTGTCATTCTATTTTTCAAGTCTTGGTACCAAGGCCATTCTCGGATTGATGTATTATAAATGATTCCAAGATTACGTATTGTCGTCGTTGTTTCAATCTCTTTATTTGCAACAAACCATTTATAGTTTCTATTTTTCTGCCCCTTCATGTTCGTCATTTTTATGATTTGGTTTTTTTCTGTGTTGATTTCGAGCATGTTCTTTATTAAGTATATATTTAGTTTTGTTAGCAGTCGCTGAAGGCCTGTTGGTGTTTGGTCTGCCAGAACTATATCATCTGCATATATAATGCAGTTTAGTGCTTGACCATTTATTTTCGGCAGAAAACATTGCACCTCTTTTAGTTCGTCCGGTAAATCAGAGATGAATAACTTAAATAACAGAGCTGCCAATGGGCAGCCTTGTTTTACTCCTTTTGATGTCGGAATTATGTTTGTCAGACACCACTCTGGTTTATCCAAATGCATATCGATGTAGCTTCATGGAGGTCTATAATCGGCTCCAGTATATTCGCTGGACATTGCCATTTCCTTAGTTTTTGCCAAAGGAGATTTCGATTTATTTTATCGAAGGCTTGCTTCATATCTAAAACGCCAGGAATAAAGGTTTACGTTCTTTTAGTGAGGCTAGTTTTAGTAAATTCAGTAGCAATAGGTTTACTTCCGTGCCTACACCTTTTGTAAATCCTGTTTGTCGACAATCGGCGATCTCTACTTGTGCGACCCAAGTTGTCAGTTTTTTTTGAAGGAATGAACCAAATAGTTTGCCAATTGTATCTGATAAAGCAATAGGGCGGTAGTTACTTGGGTCAGCCCTTAACCCCTTTTTGTGTATTGGTACTACCTCCGCTGTGCGCCAGGATGACGGGACTACTAGTGTGATTGCTATTTTTTTAAATAACACTGCAATGAACTGTGCCCACCATTCTGCTTCTTGTTTGAACATCACGTTTGAGATGTTATCTGGTCCGACGGCTCTCAAACTTTTCAACTGCTTAATTTCTGCCAGAATTTCGGAGCTAGATTCTGCTACATTCCATCGTTCAGTTGAAGTCTTTTGGGTTATATTCTTATTTTTCTCTCCATCATTAAATAATTTAAAGAAATAAGATTCCCAAGTGTAGGGCGCTACTTCATTGATCGGTAGTTGGTTACATTTTGTATGACCAGTGTTCAAAATAGCCCAAATTTCTCGCGAATTATGTTTTTGAAATAATTGAAGCATTCATTCAGCCCGTTCTTAGTCTCTTTGAGTAGCAAATGCTTTAACCCAGTTTCTGTATCGTTGTTGACGATGTTGTAAATGATCGTCTTGCATAATTGCTTGTAATGCTATTATCTTGTACACAACTAAACCTTAATTTAACAAAGTGTAGATATTTTGTAAGTGGCACGGTTATACACTGATTCTTAAAGCCATAAGCATCCCACCGCTGCCACCAGTGTAAAGACTGGAGGGGCGGTCTATACTTCTGCTCTCTATATGGTAGAGGAGCGGCACAGAGGACCCCAGCCAAGAATCTCTATAACGCAGCAATGGGCGAGCATTCAAGGTCTAGCTTCTCAGGAGGTGATGCAGGCTGGTTCTTAAGTACAGTGTAGTCCCCAAGCCCCCACAAAGGAATGTCCACACAGTGTATTACTAAAAACACAGTCTTTACATAATTAATATTCAAGGTTGCGGTTGGTCCCATCAGGGCATTGTTGTAGAAGCTGGCTGAATCCTTGTTCTAGTGAGTTTGCAAGTTTGTGTGGCCTTTCTGATATTTCCCATGAACCTTTGCATGAGTAGTAATGCCTGAGATGTAAGATTGTCTGATGATGACATCTTAGATAGATATCAAATGATTTGACATTGGAATTATTGAACAGAGAACCATTGTCAGACTCTATGACTCATTGGACTCCACAGGCATAGAAGGTTTTTTCTAGAGCAGAAATAACTACAGCACATTCTGTAGATGATACATTCAGTGGCAGCTTTTTCTGAAATGCGGAAGCGATGACATTTGTAGAGGTTCAGAGATTTACCCATATTGCACATTGCAGGAAACCAGACCTTTTGCACATGAGATGTTTTGTGGCTATGATGCCCTTGGTGACCCTTGTCTGCCACGCCAACTCTGTCTGACGCTGGAGGGAATGGCAGTGCAAGTTTTCATGAGAAGAACTTAATGTGTCGTTGCCAATTCTGCTGCAAAGTGATGAACATAAGCAAGCCTCCCATAAGAATGCCATCTAATGTGACAACCAGCTGCATTGCATATTTTCAACTATCAGAATTGAATTTCTGCATTGCCAATATGGAGAGAGGCTAAGCATTATGAACAGCATGGTTGACATATTTGTCACCAAAGGAAGGTCTGGTTTATGGACGTGTGTGAGTGGATGCCTGGAGAAGAAAGATCATATCCTCTTTTTTGATGAATCTTGAAATAGTACTTTTCAAGGTTCAAAACCCATCCTTCAACGGCAGTGGTATCTTGATCCAAGGATTTTCTAATTAAGCAAGCTATACCTGATGCGCAGTTATAATCGTAAAATAAAATAGAAATATCATAGAGGAAGAGTTAATAGTTATCAAACACAAACATTGGCTAACTTTTCTTGTTTAGCCTCTGGGAGGGCTTTTTCCATGCCAGCGAGACTCTGGCTCACATATGAAATGATCAAGCATCAATGCAGGGTTCATGTTGAGTTAAGTCTCTGTGAATAAACAATGGACTGGCATAGAAACTAACTTCAGTTCACAGAACAACATTAAAGTACATCATGCACTGACCTTCATCAATGACAGACTGGTTCTGTACATTACTTGGTATTTTGAGGTGCACAGCAATGCTTGCCTTGCACGTATGGGGAAGAGGCAAGCTGAAACATGTGAAGTCCTGCATTCTTCTAGCATAGTAGCTTGCCAGTTCCAAGCAATCAAAATGAGAGGTGCATGGAGGAAGCCAGGGCAGACATGGAGGCAACTAGAGGCTGTTGGTGGATCAGGATGCATCTCTTCCTTCGAACAAACATGCCCATAGAATATAGAGGTTGGTCCCTGAATTATTGCCCATGTTTGTTGTATTTTAAGTGCTTTACAAATCTACTCACACTCCCTGGGGGCGGGGGGCATTGTTTCTTCAGTGTTGAATACCAGGATGTTTTTTATGTAAGTTATGCAGTCTGGAATGGAATGTATTTGGAAAGAGGGAATACATCCACCTACTGGAAAATTGTGATGAGATCAGGTCTCGAGAGCACATTGGGCATGTTGAGCGGAATTCAAGTAAATTATTATTCGGCTGAGGAGTGCATTGCCTTTATGAACGTGAAATCAAACAAAAGCACTCAGGCATCATATTGGTAATGGACAAAGCAAGACATAATGGCCCTCATTACAAGTCAGGCGTTAAGGGTTTAAAGGCGCCGTCGGCGCCATTAACCCTTAACGCCAGATTAAGAGGTCCCGGGTTTTAACGCCTGCTTTTTGCAGGCGTTAAAACCCATGCCGCAAAGTGACCTCGGTGCTAAGTACGGTGCCGCAATTTGGGGCAAAAATGGGAATGGGGAAGGGCAAATGGTGAATGGGGAATTACCGCCCCACTCACCTTGGAATGGGGCGGTTATTCCGCCATCCACCATGCCGGAGTCCGGCATGGACCATGGTGCTAATAGCACCATGGTCCACCGCCTGACTCGTAATGAGGGCCAATGTATTGTTGGTTTGCAAATCATATAAACAAATTACAACCTATCAGCCCACCGTATAGTCCCTCATGGTCTGGCCCCTCACATTATTCAGCATATCCGTCTGACCACCCCCACCCACGACAAAACAATAATGTTCGTTCCGTACATCCACAGCCGTCTTCTGCTTCTTTCCCGTCTCCTGTTATCGCGTGATCCTCCACTTCCAAGTATGTCGCTCCAGTCTGCCGATATCCTCCTCAGATATGGTATGAGGGACCACAGCCCCCTAACGCACTTCCGGCCGGGAAGAAAGTCCTAATGTCTTGCCCGGATTAGGCCAGCACAATCCAAGATAGAGGCTCATGTGGCCTTCACACAGTGCACTTGAAGCCTTTCAATGTGCCTCAGAAGTCCTACATCGCATGTCCGTTTTAAGGAGGTCTTGGGGCAAGCATTGCCTAAAGCCATTCAATGGTAATTTCCCTATCAATTGTATACTACGATAAAAGAAAAAAAACAATAAACTCTGTATATGTAATAAGAAATTACACTAAACGTATCCAACACTATTCCCAGACTCATCCCATATCGTGGCTTATTATCCTTCATGTTTTAGATTGGGATTGTGTTCACGGTCGACATCAGGATTAAATGTATTGATGTCTGTACGTCTTGTGGTGTCTTGGTAACACAGTGAGGCTTGACATTTTCCTATGCAAAGGATTGTTCTATCTGATTCACATGTGAAAATGTTGGAAATGGCATGTTTGAGCTATGGCATTCTTTTGCACGTGGAGGTTTAGTCTCTCACCCGCCAAATCCACAGTGGTGCTAATATCAATGAGAAATGCCATTGGCTGACCATTCACGGGAAGAAGCATCAGGGAAGCATGAAGATGTAGCCACTCATGTGGAAATCGTGTGATGGAGAACAAGATGCAGTTTGAGGCCTTTAAGTGGTATGACGTTGCCATGTAATCTTTGATGAGTGTCATACGTGACAGGTGGTGTAAAGTGAGGGCGCGTTTGGGTGGACGATCGTAGAGTCGCGTTTTGCAGATCAACTTTCTCATGATGAGGGCAGGCTTACATTTTGAAAATGGTTTTCTTTGCCAGAGGCATGGCACGTCTTTGCCAATGCAGTCATGAACCATCATGTGGCTATCAGTATCCACGCTAGAGGAAACCTCTTATCATTATCTCATCCAAAGCTCCTGGTGCCCATGCACATGGCAGCGGTGCACAAGAGAAATCCCATTAACATAACATACTCTGACCCTTCCATTTCCATCTAAGCAAACTGCATAGTTAGATCCTGGCTATTTCACCTCCACACTGTAAAGAGATGTCTAACTTTCCTCATGTTTACCAAAAGTGATTCATTTGTTTTCAATTGCCAGACCTTAATACAAGGTCTTGGAAGTAGAGGCAAAAGGCCACCACGGTGATGGGTTTTGAACGTTACAATGGTCATAATAAATACATATTTTTTGGTAAATGTTCATGATATATGTTATTATGTTTGACACGTTTTTGTGTATTGAATATGTGTTTTGCATACGTCATTTTAGTCAAATAATAGATGCAGTCGAGTTGGACGGCTTTCTCTTGTTTGAATCATTAACACTCTAATCAATTGTAGTATCTATTTTTTTTAGTTTGGTGATAACGGAGAATTTTCAGCAGACCTATCAGAATCCCTGCTTGCTATAAGGGTTCTCTGTAGTTCTGCCTGTTATTCTTTGCATTTGATGGTAAATCATTACAATGAGAAAGAAAAGCAATCGATTCACCACAGTCTTAATTAGAAAACCTGTCACCAAGTCTCTTTAATCAGCATATTTATTCGCAGCATTAATCCTTGGAGTAGGTCCAACACTTCAAGGCATTTCTATGCATTTTCTGCAGGGGACTTTCTGCTCTCTCTTTTCACTATCAAATGGTTTCAGACATTCAAGGCTCAATCAAGCAAAGTGCCGTTGCAAGACTCAAAATCACTATTCCTTAAAAATATCGTGTACCCACTTGGTCTATATTGCCCATAGCGGTGTCATTATCTATAGCATATTGTACTCTCGGTCTTAATTTTTCAACATTTCATTTTGTAAACAAAGTTCAGAAACACAATGAGTATCCAATGTTTTAGATACTGAAAACAGTATTCCCCAATCCATAAGCCTTCACTTAACTCAAACAATGGCGGAAACAATATCTAAGCGCGCATTAAAATAGATACCTTCCAAGAAATAAACCTTCGTTCTTCGACCCTTCTTTTATTGGCACAATTCCCTCTTCATGAATTTCAAGTTATGTACCACTACTAGCCTAGTTTATTTTAAACAATTAATTATACATACAAATTTAAATCTCATGTTCTTTCTTTTGAGGAACACTGCTAAAATTGTGTCATTGTACTTTCTAGAATTCGTTCACATCTAAACATGATAGAGTACCTCTTAGTGGCAATTGGTGAATATCTTATCTAGAGGTGTTTGAAGTATTTTCTGCGAATGGGAAGTAGCAAGAAAGAGTGCACCCGCAATCCATGTATGGGTATATGGGTTTGGGGTGGTGGGGGCATTGTATTTTTTTAATGAGTTTAAATGGTGCTTTGTACAGCATACATTAAATAAATTACAGAAAAATAAGTAAAACAAACCCATAGAGTGTACATTTGGTTTTGAAGGAAACGCATAAAAAGCACCAGTGGATTTCGGGTCACCAACAATTCGCAGAAGCATTTCAAAATACATTTTCATGCTGAAAGAGGTAAAATGAAAACAAATAAAACATGGGGCTGTCTCATGAGCCAACATTTGTAGCAATGTTTTTAATTGAGCAGCCCCAAATAATGGCAAATTAACAACCCACCTAAAACACGACTCACACAATTATTTATTGTAGATTATTTTTCTGATAGTGGGAACCCCACTTGGAAGGCACCAAAATACAATAATCCCACCCGGGGCAAGAAACAAACTGCTTTGTGAAGCACATATATGTGTACATAAGTGTTTGTATTTATATTATGGGTCCACTACGGTCTTGTGATCAATGAGGGACCAGTAGAAGTCCAAGAAGGAGTGTACACCAGGCAAGAAGTAACGCTGTTTATTACAGCTGGGCAAGCACAAATCAAACAGCACAGTGGAACAGAAATTATTTATGCAAGCTCACAAACGGGCTCTCAGTGGATAGTACTTTTATATAGCTAGGACAATGGGCCTCATTACGACCCTGGCGGAGTGGGTTTACGCCAGCGTTATTCGCGGCGGACCCGTCCGCCCTACTACGAGTTCCCGTAGCGCCACAGAACGTTTTCCGCCTGGTTTTTCCGGGCGGAGAAATCCATGGCGCTACGGGACCTTGTTGTTAATTACGCCACCGTATTTTACGGTGGCGCAATTAACGCCTTCCCCACTCCCATTATACCCTATGGGGCAAAAATGGGAATGGGGAAGGGTAAAATGGGGAATGGGGATTTACCGCCCCGCCAAGGTCGGCATGGGGCGGAAAATCCGCCAACCTCCATGGCGCTATCGGCAGCTTTCCGCCGTGCTCCGCGGTGCATTTAGCACCGCGATTTCCGCCAGGGTCGTAATGAGGGCCAATGTGTATAGAGTAAGAAACAGTTGCACTTCAACTTTTCACGTCTTCGCTGTTCTCATGAAGCTGATTGGTTAGAATATGTCATGCCCCTATAGCTAGACATATGTAAGTTGGACATGATTGGAGCAAAGCAAACCTGCCTTCTCCCGGTTCATTCTCTCCCAGTGTGGTGCCAACTTGCCTCCCGCTCCACCCAGCAAACTATTTGCAATTAGTAATAACACAATTGTGCTGACCTCCAGATCTTTATTCATCTGCAATTTGTCAGCACCAAAAAGGAAGTAACACAAGACACCCTGAATGTGTGGGAAGTGAGACAGTCACACAGCACCTGCCCGATGATAACCTTTGTAAAAACTATTGTGGACACACTGTGGGCTTGATACTTTTCAGGGACATCAAAACTCACCGTCTGATTGGCTCTTCTTAGTGCACCCCACCACCCACATCCTTGCTCCCATACCCACTGGGCTAGGGGCGATCTGAAACCACCTATGTGGTCATGCAAGTGCCTCCCTGGATTAGGTCGATTTCCCCAAAATCCACGAGTATCTGTGGGACTGGCTCACCAACGTTGATTGTAACACACAGTGCTGTTCCCAGCGACTGTGGTCTGCAGAAAACGAGCAGCCGAATTCAGCTTCCTCCATCCATCAGCCGCTGCGTACTGGCTGTGTGTTCAAACTGGCCAGCTGTGAGAGGCCCACCTGCGCGCCCCCATGGAGTGCACTTACCTTTGCTTTTGCCTTCCTTGCATTTATGCAGAATGTTCCCATGTGTTCATATTGTTTTATATACAGAGTTTTGCAGATTGTGCTCCTCCATGCCTGGCCCCTGGGGCTGGCTAAAGCTTCCGGTGACCCCTTGTTCCCCCTCATTTGGAGGTGTCCCAGCTCACCCTCAATATTTCGGCAATTGGTAGATGCGCCCCTCTGTCTGGTGCTGAAATCAGCCTCATCATTCCATTCCCCCTTTGACTGATCTGTCGATCAACACCTTCATCCCCGTGATTTACCCTATCCATGTCCCCTCCTTCTTCCTCGTATCCATCTAGTGTGGACCCAATTGTCATGCAATCCCGTCTATCTAGAGAACATTCTACCCAAAACACATCATAGTCTTCTGCATTTGTTGAGGGCACTGATAAAACACATGCACTCCATCATCCCCCTCATTCACCCTGGGAGGCTGCTTCTCAGATCAGCTTCCCTCGACACCAATTTTATTAGCGGGCATTATATACCATATTTTTCCCTTGCAAGAGGTACACTGATTTATGATCCACTCTCTGACACAGAAGGCAACAAGCATCACAATGAGCACGGGAACTGTTATTTTGAACATAGCCACTAGCCACTTGAGTACCCAGACAAAGAGTTAGTCAAGCCAATCGTCTGCGGCAGTGTCATGTGTCTCTTTTACAATTTCTTCATTTATTGTCCAAATCTGTTCTATAGCTTCTGTTAGTGTCCCATTGGCAGCATCATTGGCAGGTACTGCGGTACAGCAACTACTCCATTCAGGAGGGCAAACAGGTGAATAGTGCAGAGCTCCTCCCATACTGCACTCAGTCCTTTTTCAGTCTCATTCTCTGAATGCAGCACCTCATAGCGGGTAATCTGCAGCATTTGCGGCTGTTTGTACCCCTGTTTGTACCCTGGGAAGTAGTAAGGATGTAAAGAAGGCCAATGCCTTGTGGAAAATTCTTAGATGCTGTGGGATCCCTTTTTCTTCTGGCCACTCATCTCTGTTCGCATTTCACCTCTTATGGCTCTCTTTCCCCTTTCTCCTACTGCAGTGTTGGAAGACCGTTAAAAGGCAGTAAGTCTGCATGGGGTGCGACCAATGCAGGTTTGTGGAGGGTCACATGTGCGCACACCCCTCCCCAATATGGAGGAAGATGGGTGTAGGCTGTAGATACACAGGCCTAGTAGTAGTCTATTACCGCTGCCATCCCTTTCTGCAATGCCGGGATGCTCATTGTCTTTCCGCAGACAGTGTTCAACTCCATTACAATCATCCCCATTACTCTGAAACACAAGGAAAGCTGTGTAAGTGGCTTTATGTGTACTGTTCAATGTCTCTTGTCTATTCACATCAAGGCATGTACATTAGCATCCCACATTCCTCTGCAGTCATTATTTATTTTCTTCATCACCCCTTCTTCATATCCCACCAGCCCTTCTGTGCTGCAATACACCAACCCCCATTCCCACTTCACATTGTGAAACACCAAAACCCTGATCTGTATCAGGGGTCTGTTGTGGCACCACAGAATATCATGACCGGTTGAGTTCTTGCAATATATCCTCCTGCGGGTATGGAGGAGGATATATTGTATTCTATGTTCCCCCTTTGTGCCCCTTCTATACTATATTCTAATATCACATGCTTTGTTGCTTCTTAACTGGCCATGCTTTCAAGCTGTATATAATTGTGCACATATACCTCCTCCCCTTCGTCTATCCATTGCACTTCTACTGCATCCCTTGAAACAGGGCTGAGTACTACATAATGACAGGTGAATCAGGCATCCCCCTTTCTCTGTGGCAACCTCTTGTGGCAAGAATTGTTTCAGTGTGCATGTAACATGTGGGAATAGTGAGCACACATAGCAACTGCCATTAGTGCTCTCCCACCATACCTTTGTTATCTCGTTGCAACATACATTTGCAGATGCCGTGTCTCCTCCCTCCCCAATGGAGTCATAAAACATCTCACTGCTAAATATATCTCTCTTAGTCTGTGTTCCCATCCCATTGTTGACTGACAACCCCTCACTTTCTTTAGGGCTGAAAACCAGAAAGAGAAGAGAAGACAGAAGAGAAAGAAACACAATCCTACTGCTAGCATTTTCATATCATGCTTGTATTTTCTCCCATTCCCCCCATTATTTACTTGCCCATTTTCTTCTCTACTTGTGGGCTTTCTGAAAATCCCTATAGCTGAAGAAAATGTCAATGACAGTTGGCTAATACTTCCCATCTAGTAGCGCCTTTCCCTTCTCCCTCTGTGCAGGCGCTGCTGTTGACTTTGCAGAGGTTGGAAACGTGATTCCATGCCCTTTTTCCTTTATCTTGACTGCTGTTTGTGTCGAATACACAACATTCGGTTCCTGCCACGACCGTACGAAATTATGGATGAGTACTTTCTCACTTCTGTATGAAATTACGAATGAGTACTTTGTCCCCGGACAGAGGAACTGCACTTGTGGAAATTCTTCCTCGATATGTGCACTTGTCTGTTCTTTGTTGTTGGGCGGCCGAATTGTTGAACGTTTAACCTAACGGGAAAATATCTGAGGCCATTTGTCATTTGAGTTAGATACGTTTGCAGCTCTTCTCCCAAAACCTGTGCCATGGTATTATCATCTTAAATTGAACGTTCAAGAGGACCAGGCACATGCATACTTCTGCCAGTTACAATTTCATGCAGAGTCAAATAATCATCGCACGGGTGATTTGCGAAGAGAGAAAAGTGCTTATGGGAGTCAATACAGCCAATTTTTGCACAAACATGCGGTTAGCTTTGTTAAGCGTCCTCTAACCAAGATGTTTAGTCTTTCAACAATCCTGTTTGCTTGCAGCCAGTACACTGTGCATAGCCTGTATTTCATAACCAGGAGGAGTGTTATTTCCTTTAAAAGGTAATTGTTGAAATGCTGCCCATTATTAGACCTTGGCCCTCATTACGACCCTGGCGGAGATCATGGTGCAATATGCACCATGGAGCATGGCGGAAAGCTGCCAATACCGCCATGGGGGTTGGCGGATTTACCGCCCCATTCCGACCTTGGCGGGGCGGTAAATCCCCAATCCCCATTTTACCCTTCCCCATTCCCATTTTTGCCCCATAGGGTATAATGGGAGTGGGGAAGGTGTTAATTAGGCCACCGTAAATTACGGTGGCGTAATTAACATCAAGGTCCCGTAGCGCCATGGATTTCTCCGCCCGGAAAAAGCAGACGGGAAAGGCTCCATGGCGCTACGGGAACTCGTAGTAGGGCGGAAGGGTCCGCCACGAATACCGCTGGCGTAAACCCACTCCGCCAGGGTCGTAATGAGGGCCCTTATCTTGTCACAAACCCTCATCTCGAGGACACTGCTCACACCAGGAACTTTGCAGGTGGACTTTGCAACATTCTTAGCACAGGGTCCTACCTCAACCCAACCAGAAAAAGGACACATTACTACAAGCATAGACCTATAAGAGTTACATCTGTCTTGCATGACAACATAGATGAAATGCAAGTGCCAGAAGGGCCTATTCCATTCACGGAAAAGTTCCTTGTAGCATCTTCAATGTATGACTGCATAGAAACTACTGACACAGCACACAATTCCACTAAAACTCTGCTGCCACTAACTTGAATACAATATGGAATGCACCACCATTCGTTTATCTCTTCTGCTATGTGTTCTTTGGACACATGGTCGTGAAAGTGCAACTGCTCTAAAGCTACAAATGTCAATGTCTTTGGCCTAACTGGTTTCTCTGTGCTGTTTTGCCTCCAGATAAAATTGGTGGGTGAGAGGAAACAACCTGTTTTTATTTGCACATCTTTTTCCACCTGCAGGGCTTCCCCTCGCAACTATATTATCTGTACTATCGGTATTGTGCTAACACTGTCCCCTTTCGCTTCACCCTGTCCTGCCTCTGACACCTTCATTTGCTTCCTTTCTTTTGCACCTGAGTATAGCCCTGTGCTCCCTTCAAGTAAGTTGGCCGCTTCTTTGGCTGTCTGATATTAAGTCCTGTTCCCCTCTGTGGGCAGCACATTTTATTATGGGCACCTCCACTGGTAGCTTCAATGTGTCAATCAGTCACCCAAGCAACTCGGCATGTTGTATTGGGGACCCATCACTCCTCTTAAACCCCCTTCTTTCCCATTGTGCTAATCCTGTGTATTGTGGACATCACATAAGCAGAATCTGAGAAAATCTTAGATGCAAGCCCTTCCAGAATGTGCAATGCACGGAACATTGCCACTAGCTATGGTGCCTGAGCTGAATATTGTGATGGTAATCTCTGCTGTGATGCTACTACATACTCCCCTTTCTTGTAGCAAACTATCACAGCCCAGTGTGTCTCCCTCCCGTATCAGGATCTGTACTCGAAGACCCATCAATGAAGACCACCTCTGCCCCCTCAATTTCTTCTTATTTTCAATTTGTTCCCTTCCATTCTATCGATATGGGTGGTGGTGCTGTCATGCGTGTAATCCCCTTCCTCTGCGGGTTCTGCTAGGAATGTTGCTGGGTTTACCACATGACACCTCACTACCTTGATGGCTGGGTTTGTCAGTATTATTTCATATCCTGACACCCTTTGTTTTGTCAGTATACTCTTGATTTTTCCCAAAATACGAATAATGAATGCTCCACATGCCGTACCACTAGACAACACATGGTAATTGTTGCTGCCTTTTCTATTGCAAATGTTGCCGCAGCAAGCGCTTGTTTGCGGGGGAAATGTCCCTGTATTACTGGGTCTAGAATACCACTATAGTAAGCTAATGGTTTGTGCCCAAGTGGCTTTTTTTGTGTGAGGATGTCCATCATCATTGAGCCATTTGAGTGGGAGAACAAGTACAATTTCTCTTTGTAATTAGGGGTGGCCAACACTGGCGCATGGGCCAATGCTTCTTCTCATTCAGTGAAGTTCTCTTTCATTTCTGATGTCCACTTTATTTTCCGTTTCCTTTTGAGCTTCCTTAAGGGCCTCCAGTAAGGGTTTTATAAATGTAAAATAACCGAAAACCCATGACCTGCAGAAATTACATTACCCCAGGAATGTATGTAGCTGAGAGGATAACTCAAGGGAAACACGGTTGTCTTGGAAGCAAAACAACACATAGCAACACAGGTACAAATCCCGGTTTTGTGCTTAGGAACTGGTCTCCGGTATTAAGCACTTTATAAAAGAACATTTATAATCGTGTTCACTGTATGTAGACTTGCAGTCTGCTACTTGCTTCAACCCTCTCCTGTGTTAACTTGTACCCTTCAATGGATATTACTTGCCCCAAGTATGCAACCTTCTCCTGGCAGTATTGTAGCTTATCCTTATCCACCTTATACCCTTTGTCTGCTAGTAGTGTCAAGAAATCCACCAAGTCAGCCCTACACTATTCCTCAGTCTTGCTGTACACCGACAAATCGTCAACATATTGTATCGCTGTGCTCAACACTTGTAAGTTTATTAGGTCCATTTGTATCACTCTTTTGAAGATTCTTGGTGATTCACATTACTATTGGGGCAACCTAGTGTGCTTATTTTGGATTCCCGGATACATACATGCTGTCAACTATGGATAGTCTGGATGTAGTGGGATGGAGAAGAAGGCATTCTTTAGGTCGATGACCAAGAAGTATTTGGTCTTCATTGGAATATTGCACAGTATTGTAGCAGGGTTCGGTACCAGGGGACATTCTACTTCAACTACATTGTTAATGGGCTTAAATCTTGTATAAATCTCCACAGCCTGCCCTTTGTTATATTTATCGGGTATATAGCAGTGTTGCACAGTGATGCAGATGTTTGTATTATGCCCTGCTGTCACAATGCATGTAAGGTTGAATATATCCCCCTCATCTGCTTCTCTGGACCATGGATATTGTTTTACTTGGGGCAGCAAAGCCCCTTCTTTTAACTTTATCTTTATCACCCCCTATCCCTTTTAATACCCCTACATCATGTGGCTCGCTTGTCCCTAGACTTTCTCAAACCCTTTTGATATCTTCATCTGTGTGTCTGCTTCTCTTTACCAGGTGTGTGAGTATCGACACCAGCTTTTCTACCACTTTTATTGGGCAAGGTATTTTTAGCTGGAATACCATCTCACCCTCTTCCTCCCCATCGGAGAACAGTTGTTCATCCGCTACTCCTGTTACTGTCAGTGTTGGGTCGATTCATATCACTGTATGCCATTCAATGTTGTCATTTTCCATCCCACATAGGATCACCATGTCTTTGCTTATCACTACTTTCTTCAATATGTAGCACTACCGTGGTGCCTTTTGTGTCTTCTTTCTGACACTGTAGTTGGAATAGGAATTATGTCGCAAATCGGAAGACCTTTCCTTGTATCCCAGGGACCCATACCAGCAATATCTCAACCCTGCACAGAGAAATGCTATGGTACATGGTTGGACTCATAGTGTGCTTTGGGCTTTTACTGCTATAAGGAGCTCAGCCACTCAGGTGTTATAAATAGATGACTTTGTTCAATAGCAGGAATCCCCCCTATCTTACACAAGATTTGGTGGCTCCTGTTTTTATGAGGAATGAGAACTATCTTGGTCCTATTTTCACTGCTACCTCAGGTACCTCTTCTGGGCCATCAGTTACTGCGAGGACTGGACACACTCAAGCTTTCTACAGGCCCACCTATTGTTGCAGGTTAGCCTGTGGAAGAGAGAAAGTATTTCCTCTGACAATGCTGACCGCAATGTAGTGGGGTACCATGTTCTGGTCTAGCAACACTATACTTCCTGCAGCTGGTGCTGGTATTTGTGTTGCACTCCGAAGTGCTATCCCTGTCATCCGTCGGGCCCCCTTTGGACAGCTGTGGCCCCTGAGACAGGGGCTGGTACCCATGCTGCAATAGTGTTTGGTGGGACTGCAACTGCTGTTACTGCTGCTGTGCTTTGACAAACCCTTGCTGCTGTGCCATTTGTATTGCCTGTGCCTGAGCTTGTTGCCCAAACGGGCATGTGCGCGAAATGTCCATGTTCCCACATATACAGCTGGGCCCAAACACCCTATATCCTATTCCCCTGTATCATCTTCCTCTTCCTCTGCTGTGGATCTGTCCATTGTGGCATATAGGGTGGTGGCACACTCCCCCTTGCTCCCTCCCTATTCCTATAATCTTGTCTAGAGACACCTGGACATCTGCTGGCAATCCCTTGACCAAGATATGGTAGAACAAGGGTATGCATTCATCTCAGGGTATGCATTCATCTAAGGGCTTCTGTGTTTCCAACATCCAGAGGACCTGGACTTGATTAATATACTCTTCATCAGCCTTCATCTGGTGTGTCATGACTGCCCCAAAGTCGCAACTATCTGGGTAAATGCTTCTCAGGACCTTCCACATGTGTGCTTGGCAGTTGTCGATCGGAGCCTCATTGTGTGTGTTAATACTCAATTTCACATCATTGTACCTCACCTGCTCCCATATTTTGTCCACTAGCTCCCCTATAATGGCTACAAATACACTTTTCGCATCCCATATTGCCAAAATCACCCTGGCTGTCTCTTTCCTCAAGCGCATATATCCATTTGCGGGCAAGCTGCATATTTGGTTGTCTCTGTCATTGTCTGGCATGGTACGTGATGTGCATCCCATTTCCCCTTCTGCAACAGCGAAATCTTATTCACCCAGGGTCCTGTATCCCCTCCCCTTTTGTCACCTGAGCCAGTCCTTTTTTTACCTTCTCCTTCCTGCTACAAAGGGACATTGACCAGTCACTTCTGGGTTCCTTGCATTCCTTTCGTCACCTTTGTTTCCTCCCTTCACCTCTCCTTGTAGGGGGGTTCCCTCTTCACCCGCTCCATCACTAAAATCTTCCCCTACTTCTTCCTCACCTGATGCTATACTATCCTCATCTCTTCCTTCGGGCTCTTCCTCTCACTTTCCTTGTTCTTCATCGTCCAGTCTGAATTATATATTTGCAGACAACCATTCCTTTCTGCCCCCTTGTCCCCTCTCTCTCTATTCTTCCTCCATTCTTCCTGTTTAATCACTCTCTCAGCTTCATTAAATAATTCATCCAACGATTTTCGGGTGCTCACGTCAATGTTCACTAAGTATTTCCTCTCTCCTCTTTTGTGTGCTTCATTCCGTCGGGTGTCTTTGTCATTCTTTTTCCCTGTAATTCCACCTTACCCGTCTGGGCATTCTCATTGCTGGTTGGTATACCCCACTGCAGGCTGCAATGCTGGATAGGTACCAAAGGGCGGGGGAGGAGCCCTTGGCCATTCCCCTTCCTCCATCCCTTCTCCCGCCTTCTTTGTTGACTCGCCCTTCTTTTCCTCATACAATCTCTAGAACACCCGTACATTCTGCCTGCTCTTTAACTTGGAGCCTTTATACGTTGTTAATAAATATGAAACCACGTTTTCGATTATTTTACTATCGAACGTTCCCTCTCTGGGCCACGCATGAAAACACTGACGTGCAGTCTCCTGAACCCACTGGAAAATATACTTTATTAGTGACTCTGCTAACTAGGAAGCAGTTTGCATCGTGTGGAATTTAATATGTGTTAATGGATCGTTATAGAAGTACTCTGCCACTGTTAATAAAAGTTTTGTTCTGGTGAAAAGGGTATAAATATCAATGTTTGTAAATGTTTGGTTAAGTTGCTTAACGTTATCTTATAAAACCCTTTAAATCAATCAATGCTTATTTGAAGCTTATCAATACACGGGCCCTCATTACGACCCTGGCGGAAATCGCGGTGCAAAATGCACCATGGAGCACGGCGGAAAGCTGCCGATAGCGCCATGGGTGTTGGCGGATTTTCCGCCCCATTCCGACCTTGGCGGGGCGGTAAATCCCCAATCCCCATTTTACCCTTCCCCATTCCCATTTTTGCCCCATAGGGTATAATGGGAGTGGGGAAGGCGTTAATTACGCCACCGTAAAATACGGTGGCGTAATTAACAACAGGGTCCCGTAGCGCCATGGATTTCTCCGCCCGGAAAAACCAGGCGGAGAAAGGCTCCATGGCGCTACGGGAACTCGTAGTAGGGCGGACGGGTCCGCCGCGAATAACGCTGGCGTAAACCCACTCCGCCAGGGTCGTAATGAGGGCCACAGTCCTACCATGAATGTGAAGCAGATCATTATGCTTGTGCTAAGTGAAATCAAAATGACTGGTGCTAGAAATCTGGCTAAAATTTGAGAAATCAGAAACAAAATAATAATAATACAATCACTGACAAACAATGGTCCCCATAACAACATTAATAGATTTCCTTATATCTATTTGAATCTCAAAGAATCACAGTAAGGCTTGGGCAATATTCAAAACACTTGTGATTTATATCCATAGGAAAAAAAAGGAAATGCTCTTATGAAACAATACTAACATTTACAAGCAAAGATAAATGTGAATGCCAGATTAAGTTTATACAATAGCTAATATGTTACAATATTTAACTCTTTTTTTCTCCAATCGATACAACCAATACTCTGGACTGTTTGGAATTGTACTTATGTTATGCCACCATTCAGTAACCTGGCTAACCTGATCTATCCTTCATCTATTTCTAAAGCTACATCTCTCCAACTTGGTCTATGGAATGCCAGATCATTATGCAATAGATCATCATCAGTTCTTGACATGTTTTCACAATTACATAAACCATAAGTGTACCCTACCCTCTTGATTCAGTCTAATTTAAAGTAAATTTTGGGGGAGCAAGCAAACGACAATTTCTTTTCGAGAGTGCCATAAATTGTCTCAATTCACTAAAGCTAACATTTTTCCTCGTCTTAGTGAAATTGAGCTGGTTGGAGGGAGAAAACAACAGTCCTGTGTTGACCTATAGTCATTGAAATATTCAAAATCATAGATAAAGTACTCATTTGGAAAAGTAATTTAGTCCAAAACATTTGTACATTTTCTAAAAACTCTGTATTGATTTCTTCAAGATATAATACATAGATACACATAACAAAGATCATTCAATTTCATGATTCATTGTGTGAAGTGGTAGAAAAAACATACATGAATTGTTTCAAAACATTAGAGCAACTTGACAAACAAGGGTTAAAATTACAACAAATGTGCTTCTAAATACAATCAAACGACAAATACGGAGAGAAAAAAAAAAAACACACACACAACAAAACTAGGGGGAAACTCAAGCTGTAGCTGACCCCAAGTGTGTGGGAAGTTCCTTTCTAGTTAGATTCCCTTGGCTCCCTGTATGGATAGGTATGTCTAAACTGATCCTTTGTCCATAGGGTTGGCTAAATTTATTTTCTTTGGGCTTCAGTTTTGCCCAACCTGTGGGTCTTTAAACGGTAAAAGAATTATTTGGCAATAGATACGACCAATACTCTAGACTGTTTGGAATTGTACTTATGTTATGCCACCATTCAGTAACCTGGCTAACCTGATCTATCCTTCTTCTATTTCTAAAGCTACATCTCTCCAACTTGGTCTATGGAATGCCAGATCATTATGCAATAGATCATCATCAGTTCTTGACATATTTTCACAATTACAACTACACTTTCTCTGTATTACAGAAACTTGGATCTCGGCCACTAATTCTGCTATACCTGCTTTACTGTCTACTTCTGCAACATCTTTTTGTCATATCCCTCACCCGCCTTTCTTCTCAAGGTGGTGGCACTAGTATCTTGTATCATTCTTCTTTTTCCATTGTTTCTCATAATTTAACTAATCCTCAATTTTCTACATTTGAATTTTCCTACTCTATCTTCTCAGCTATTTCGTCTATACCTTCTATTTAATTTCTATTAATTTACCATCCTCGAAGTCCTGTTACCTCATTCTGTGAGGACATTGACACATTGCCCTCTTTCCTGCTTCCTACTACTGCCCTTTTTATTGTTCTATCTGACTTTAATCTCCATCTCTCATCCACTCACTCAACTCTTCAATTTCTTTCTATTCTAGATTCTTATTTCCTTTCTCCTCTATCTACACCTCCTTCCCATATATCAGGCTCCTGTTTACATCTGATATTTACTTCTTCTATAGTTGCATCTCCCGTGTCTTCTCTTCTGGTCTATTCATCCGACCATCATCTCCTCTTGTTCTCATTTTCTTCAGCTGTCTCTTCTTGCATTACTTTTTCTTCTTCCTCTCTTACTTTTTTAATTTGTGACTTATTTAAATTTAATACAACCCTTTTCACGTATACAAGCACTTCTAAACTGGGATCTCAAGCTTAATTCTCTAACCTATTAGCAGATGAACTTGCCTCCACTCTTTCTTCTTCACTTGCCCTGTCTCTTTACTCACTATATCACTATTCTCCTTTTCACCCGTCACATAAACCTCCTCAACCCTGGTTGTCTTCCCATCTTCGTGCTATACGTCGCGTTCTTCAGCGCTTAGAAAGATGTTGGTTAAAACTGAAGGCACCAAAAAATATACTTCTTATGTTTCTTATCACACTTTATATGATAACTGCCTTCTATCTGCAAAACTATCTTATTTCTCTGATCTACTTCACTTAAAATCTTCTCACCCTAGACGTCTTTGCCAAACTCTTTCTCAACTGCTCTCATCCCCTATTCAAGACACATCTATTAATTTTACTCTTATTGCTACATAATTTGCACTCTACATTACTACTAAAGTCTCCTCATTTCAATCAGCTATTGAGTCTTCTTGTGCTCAGGACAATACTACATCCTCTGAACCTTTTCTTGAATCTCCAAAAGCAACTTTCTCTGGCTTCACCCATATAACCAATGAAGACACCATATGCCTTCTTGCTTGTGCTCTCCCTACTTCATCTCCTCTGGATCCTATGCCATCTGTACTTATACCTAAACTCTATCCTTATCTTGTATCCTACAATACAATTCTATTTAATTCTTACCTTCTCTCATCTACTTTCCCTGTGTTATTTAAGCATGCCATGATTATTCCTCTCTATCTTGGTACGAATCGTATCTTTCCCAGTGAACGTTTTCAGTTTCTTGGGCTGGCGTTTCCTCTGAAACATATTCACTCACTCATGTCATTCCTCAAGGCTCAGTCATTGCTCCTTTTATTTTTTTCCCTCTGCACTTCTTCACTAGCTGGGGTTATCTCCTCTTTTGGGTTCTTGCATTATTTCTACACTGATGATACACAATTCTTTCTTTCATTTCCACATTTCTCTGATGAGATCCATCACAAACTTAGCGCTTGCTTACTGGCTATCCCTTCATGGATGTCTGATCACTTTCTTGTTATTAATGCTTCAAAAACTGAGGTCATTTTCTTTCCTTCTAACTCGACTTCTCTGGCTTCTTCACCTTCTGCTATTTCATTTCCGCCGGCTCTGTTACCTATCTCATCAGTTGTCCATAATCTTGGTGTTCTTCTTGATTCTGATCTTTCTTTCTCTCACCATGTCTCACTTACTGCTTGCTCCTGTCGTTTTCATCTCCATAACATCCGGAAAGCCAGATTGTTTATGACTTTTAAAGCAACAAAATTATTGGTGTCTAAAGTTTAATTTCTTTTGGTTGTTGTTTAAAGCACTTTATGGTCTTGCCCCTCCCTATCTTTCTTCACTTGTCTATCTCTTTCTTCCAACAAGGCTTCTTCGGTCTGGCACCCATTTCCGCCTTGCTGTCTCCTCTACTCCTTGTGCCCAATGGTGTTTCTGATCTTTCTCTCTCCTTGCACCTTTGAATTGGAATACTTTCCCTATCTCTCTCTGATCTATTACTGTTTATTCCTCCTTTCGAGCTTCTTTACTCTCTCATTTACTTTCATCTGGTAAGCCACGTCCTATGGCAATTTTTAAATACTTTGTGTTTTAAATATTGATCCTGCTGTCTTTTACTGTTTTTATTGCTATGTAAACCGCTTGGGTGTAAGGCGCTATATAAAATAAAATAAAATACAAAATACTTTCAAAATTATATGACTGAAGAATTGGAAATAATTATGTATTTTAGCATAGACCAACTTTCTATTCCCATTTAAAGATATTAACTTACTTATGTATTAGAAATATCTACTTCTTCACAATTTAAAACAAAACAAATAAAACACTGGTGCGGAAACAGAACAATATTGAAGATGCAGCAATAGCACAAATGAACTTTGACCTAAGACGGCAACAATAGAAAACTCAGATAGTACTCACACAGTTGATTTTGTGGGCCCGAATTTGGAGCTCTGATTTCGGGATAAGATACAGAACAGTGCTTAAAGACCTTGTTAAAATATTATAATGTACCCTGCATACCATGTTTTAAACATATCAAAAACCATCTGGCATTATTAAAATTAGAAGATGTATGGCTCAATCTCGATGGCACTAAATACATTTTAGGATTAAAAGGTGCCATTTAACTGGAACAAAGAACCACCATGTGAACACACAATAAAGCCCAGGTATATCAACCTTACCTCTGCTGTTATGAGCTAACAATTTAGTTTTTCTTGCCCTCCAACTTTCAGTAACAATCCCTCCTGTGATGTCTTGCCTTAGCGTTTGCTGGTGCACCGCTTATCGGGGGTCAGGGTATAGAACATCAGACAAATCCTGAGATTTTAATAAGCCATTTTCTGTAACATTTTCATTGGCCATACTAATAATTATTACCACACTATTGTAAAATCCAGAATGCACAGGAATTGGAGCACAAAAGTAAGTTAAACCAGTGTTTTTAATTTCTCTCTACTCATCTGCTCACTAAAGGGTTATGCCAAAAATGTCACCAAGGTGTCTAATCACTAATTAGACATCCCACATCTCTGTGGTCAACCAGTTTCAGTGTGTTTTCTAATGTCTTTTCTCCTTTCAGCCCTCATGAGAATGAGGAGACCATGATTGTGGTGAGTGTTCACAGTATCATGGATCCAAAAAAAAGATTATAAAACATGTGTTGCTCATTGATTGATTGATTGATTGATTGTTTATTTATATAGCGCCTATACACAATGTGTTTCAAAGCGCTTCAAGGAGGGAGGGAACATAGGAAAATACAGTTACATTCAGTTAAAGTCCTAGAAACAATACAGAATGTGAAAAATAACTATCGTAATAGGCCTGATGACATTTCAGATGGTGCAAGTGCATAGATCAAGTAAGGCAAGAGGGAAGGGAAAAGAAGGAGAACAAAGCAAGCAGTAACATTACTATGTCTGATGACAATTGATGTAGTGCAGGAGATATACAAGAGGAGGGGTCGGAGGGGGGGACGGGGGGATATGAGTGGGGAGAAGGAGATGATCAAGACACGCTACTGTGCACATTTGTCAGTGACAAATTTAAAAAGCACGGGTGGGGGGAGGAGGGAGAAGAACAAGGAGGGGAGGAGGGGAGACAGACAAGCTGCTATCAAAAGTCAAGGGAACAGATGATAAGAGTAAGTGCTAAGAGGGGGAGAATTGACTGAGATGGAGAATTTAATTGTACATCTAACTCACATTTTAATTATTCTTTTTAGGTAAATTAAGTAAGCACACATGAGATGATTATTAGTCCCATTTAAAGGAGACATCCCTAGTGATTTTTTGTGTGTTAAACAATCCATAATGTTTGATTTGGAGCAGTTTTTATGGAAAATGCAGATTGGAAATGGAGAGCGTACAACACTTTTATCTGTTTTTTCTCTCTCTGCTTCTCTCCCTGTTGTATTACAGGTACACCAGGAGAGGAGGGCGAACGTGTGGTATTTTAGCTACATGAAGCCTGCAAGTGACTCTTGGCATAAGAAATAAAATTGCATTTTGGGTGCTGAAGAAAGTGGGAGAAAAGACATTAGAAATTGTGGGATGTCTAAATAGTGATTAGACCCCTTGGAAACATTTTTGGTTTTAGATTTTAGTGAGCAGATGATTAGGGAGAAATAACATTAGTTTGACTTCCTTATGTGCTCCTATTCCGGTGCATTCTGGATTTTATAATAGTTTGGTACTAATTATCAGTATGATAAATGAACAGAAATTGGTTTCTTAAAAGTTTAGGGTTAGTCTCTTTTTCTGTCCCTTACCGTATAGATTAGGCACACCACTGCACGCTATGTTAAGACATCACAGGAAGGATAGTTAGTGGAGGTTGGAGGGCAAGAATAGCTACTCTTTCAGCTTATAACAGCGGAATTAAGGTTGATAAAACCTGATGGCATCACAAAACTAGACAGTTAGTTATTGATGCACATGCAGATTATATTATCAGCCAATATGTAACCAAATTATTGTGTTGGTCTACCAGGTACAAATATCTATTAAGCAGGGAAATGTGATGGAGAATTATTTCTGTTAAATTGGAAATCCAACCCAGAGAGCTTTATACATAAAAATCTGATTGGTTTATACCCTGCCTATAGCCTCAGTTAATGCTTGGTGGAAACGCAACAACATTGATTATTGACCATGTGGACTGGGAAAGTTGATGCACTACGCCATTTCCTCTTGCAATGCCCAATGTATGACGATATCAGTACTACAATCCTCAAGCTATGCCTCTTGAACACTAATTACATGATCCATAACATGACATCACAGATCACATCACTGATGCCATCACTGATGACAACACTAATTACATCCTGTATGACAGCTTCCATCAGTAATGGCATCAGAAATAACATCATTTAGAAGTTTGCTCATAAAAACTTTGATTGTCATGATACAAATGTAGGCTGTGGACCTGACCATGATGAAGGCTGTGGCCACTAGCCATCACCAAATGCCATAGCTAGTGTTGTAAAATATACAGTGGCATGGATGAAGGCCATGCCTGGTGCTCCATTAGTGTTTTAAATATGCAGTGGGCAAGGACGAAGGCCGTGGCCACTCACCATGGCTAAAATACATGGCAAGTGGCCCATTCTTATTTTAGAATATATATTTTAGAATATATAGTGGGCAGGGCTTAAGGCTGAGCCCACTATCCATGTCCAAATGTCATGGCGAGTGGCCCATTAGGATTTTAAAATATACAGTCGGCACACCTTTGGCTATGGCCAGTGGCTGATTAGTGTTGTCAGTGGTGGTTAGTGTTTTACAATATGCAGTGGGCAGAGCCAAAGTCTCTGATCACTGACCATGGTCAAAGGCCATGGCTAGTGGCCTATTAATATTATAGAATATACAGTGGGAATGGCCAGAGGCTGGTTAGAGTTGTATAACTGGCCATGACCGAAGGTTATGGTTGGTGGCCTTTTAGTATTTTAAAATATACAGTTGACATGGACTTTGGCCATGGTCACTGGCCATTACCATAGGCCATGGCAAGTGACTGGTTAGTGTTGTATAATGTACAGTGGGCATGGCTGAAGGCTATGGTTGGTGGGCTGTTAGTGTTTTAAAGACTAGTGGCCCATAATTGTCTTAAAATATATTTGGCCGTACCCACTGACCATGGATGAGAGCCATGATTAGTTCTGGATACTGTTGTAATGTAATTAATGATGTCACGAGTGAAGACATCAATGACGTTATCAGTGATGTCATCGCTGTGGTCATAGGCTGCGCAACAGGGGACAAAAAGATACGGTGGCTTTAGCTGAATTTGAGTGGTTTTGTTGTGTTAAGTTCTCACCTTAACGTCCCTGCAAGTAAAGTTTGTTTCCCTTGATTTTTAAGGGCATTGTTGTAATGTATTACTCACCTTAACATCCCTTCAGCTAAGGTTTTATTCCTTCAATTTCAAGTTTTTATATGTCATAGCAAATATATTTTTTATATGGCATATATTATATAAAAATACATTGAAAAAACATATATTCACCATATTTCTTACCCAACATTTTCATTTTGTTCTCCATTTCAACAGCTTACTCACCAAGACATCTGTCAATGAAAATGAAATATATGCTATAAACGACATATTTAAAAAAAAAAACAGTAGTTTGTTCGTAATACTACTGTAAGAATACTGTATATAGTCTTAGTACTCAAGCAATTAAGGCTGTGACTATTAATCATATGATTGTAGAGAAAAAAAACTCTTGTAGGAGAGAAACACAACTACTCACTGAACTACAATGTGTGGTAAAAGCTTATTTTACTTCTAGACTGTTTTCTATTTGTACGATATTAACAATTTAAGCCAATATTATGAAACACAGCGCTTCCTTGTACAGCATTTCCTAAAAAACATCACTACTTCATACAGTAAGTACTGCTAATACATTCATTTTCCATAGAAATATTTACACCCAAATTAAATGATATCTGAGATTGTAGAAACCTCTCTGGATGGCAGACTCGCCGAGCATGTTAGTTTTGCAATAAATACACATACTATGGCAATATTGGCCATTAACAACATGGGTCACAATTTACAAGCCCAAGAAAATGGAGCACCCTAACTTCACCTCTTCCTGCTATTTCTGGATCAGTGTAGCATATACAATGTATACATATTTGTATTAGAATCCTAACACAAACTGTAAAATTGCTAAAACACCTGCTCAATGCTCCTATGTTTACAACTCCAACTTCCGAGAGTCAGGGTACCTTTGGAAATAGAAACCAGGCATTTCATTATACCCCCACTTCCATTTTTTGTTTTAGTAATGAACTAGGAAACTATGCTCTCTACATTTAGCAATAATGTAGGTTAGGAGTATTACATTTGATATGGGGAGGGGTATGGAGAGCCAGCTTTATTGATGGCAGTCACTAATAGATGCAAATACTAGCTTGCGTCATATCTAGACAGAATTGTGAAGATTAGCTCACGTCACATATAGATAGAATTGTGAAAGTCAGCTTGCATTACATCTAGACAAAATTGTGAAGATTAGCTTTGCGTCACATCTAGACAGAACTGTAATACTACCTTGTGTCACATCCAGATAGAATTGTAAAGATTAGCTTGCGTCACATCTAGACAGAATTGTTGAAGGTCAGCTTGAATCACATCTCGATAGAATTGTAAAGAATAGCATTGCGCCACATCCAGACAGGATTGTGAAGATTAGAATGTGTCACTTCTAAATAGCGATGCCACTAACCAGCCCCACTAAACAATCTCACCCCTCTGTATACACTTCTCACACTCTACACAAACACAAGCACAACTCCAAAGCACTACAAACTGCACACATTACACTACATCGCATCTACAAAACATAACACACATAGGGCCTCATTACGACCCAGGCGGTAAGTTACCGCCTGGGTCGTACCTTTACCACCATGGCGTAAACTACGTTTACGCCATGGTGGTTGGCGGACTTACCGCCCCATTCCGAGGTGAGTGGGGCGGTAAGTCCCCATTAACCCATTTACCCTTACCCATTCCCATTTTTGCCCCATAGGGCATAATGGGAGTGGGGAAGGCGTTAATTACGCCACAGTAAATTACGGTGGCGTAATTAACAACAAGGTCCCTTAGCGCCATGGATTTTAACACCTGCTAAAAGCAGGTGTTAAAACCTCCATGGCGCTAAGGGTCCTCGGAATCAGGCGGTAAGGGTCAGCGCTGTTTACGCCGCCGTAAACCCCTTACCGCCTGGGTCCTAATGAGGCCCATAGCCTCGTACAACAACACATAATGGCTACCAACTGAAAAGCACACCTAAACTCAGCGAACAGTGTTAAGCAAACAGAGGCTGTCAACGGCACATCACAGATCTCTTGCTCTTTTTCCAGCTCAACGTTACTAACCCATCCCATCCTCTTTCCTTTTCGATCCATCAGAGTGCCACGGAACCACTCCAGTGGGGATAGTGTGAGGTATAAATATCCTTTAGCATTAATATTAACATTAACAAAATCAACACTGCATTGGTAGGGTGGATAACTTCACAATAGATTTGCAGCAATGTTATTGTGTGCAACTGTCAAACGTACTACTATATATAAAACTTTCATCAAATGTACCCCTACAAAATGACCCTCTATTGTACAACAACTTTCTATTAAGAGAAAATATGTAGTTCATGCAACCTTAACTAGGAAACCAAGACATATAACCTAATTCTGTCATCAGTTTTACACATAAAATACAGACATGCCAACATTGTACAATTATTTTGAGTATCAGACTTGCTAATGTACAGTTGTACCATTTTTTGAAATAGTGGGTAGACAGTAAAAAGTTCCTTGTATTAAAATACATAAATATTTACTACAAGCTATACTATCTTAGAAATGCCATTTCAATAAGTCTTGTACAATCTGTGTGCGTCCTATTATTGGCAAACTTCTATAGACCATGTCTATTAAATGTGGAGGTGTTGATATAAACATATTTAAAATGTTTAAAGATCACAACATCTCATGAAAACTATTCTGATTTCCTATTAATTGTCATCTCAATACTTCTTGTGAAATTGGCGTGTGTCCCTATTTTGGTCACCTACATGCATAAGAAATAAATGACAACATACCTAAATCTTTCCATAAAGTTTCAATTTGTGGTCAGGACTGTTCTTTTTAAATACTCCACTTTTCCTTTTTTTGCTCTATTTCCTACTGTTTACTTGTTTTGGATGTAAACAGTTCTCAGTATCTACACTTCGTAGAACTCAAAATAATATACATGGAGCCACCTGAATAACCCTGTACCTATATGGAACACTTGTACATGTTTCAATATGCAGTTGTTTGAATAATAAAACAGAAGTAGAAGGTTGTAGAATGCTTGTTTAGCGATAAATGTTCTCTTGCACTCACAACAACTACTACATTTCAGATTGACATTGCCAAATGTACGTTGTGTGGCATTTTATCTATAGATACTTTAAGAATTGAAAGTTCAACGCATAGCTGTTGAAGCTATTTCATGCACAGTGGTGTCCTTTGAAACAATAAAAACAAAGCTACATTTGAATACAATACAACTCCTGTTTGAATACTAAGTCTACAGTAAGAGTACGTCATATTTGTTTGACTTTCCAACACTGCTAGATTTTCTTCTTTTGCCAAGTTTATTTGAATATAGATTCACCTGCAGCTTATTTTTTTCTTGCTAGAAGCTTAATTCAAGGTGACGAACATCCATTACACGTAATCTATTCTATTCTTCAATGCATGAAATATGAGTTGTCACTTTTGATTAATTAAAATTGATTAAAAATAAACCTTTGATATTTATTACGCATGACAGGGCTACATATGACATTTCCTCTTTGATCACTGAATAACCAATGTCAATAAGTGCTGCTTCTACAGTCAACCCTTGTGATTTATTTATAATAATTGCATATAGAGCTCAAAAAGCATGAAGCATGCACAGGTCTGAGAAATCAAATGAGCTTCCTCCATACGATCAAACTTTACGAGAATATGTTCAATATTTGCAATGTGAGGAAAGTGTGAAATGCAACCACTCTAACCATTGATCAATTGACTCGAGCAAATTTTACGTTCAAGTTCCTTTTTAATTTTACTTGTACATTGATGCAGTTTAAAAAACAATTCTAGGGTTGCTTTTTAAAAATTAAATTGTCTAGTTTAATTAATCAAGATGTTGCTCTTTTATCTAACTCTAATGGCATACAATGCCCACCTAAATCATTGCACAATTCTATCTCTGCGATGTCTTGCTTCTCAGAGAGCAGCATTCTAGAGTTGAACTTGTCAAACTCTCAGAGTTTACACATCAAATCAAAACAAGTCATTGGGCCTCATTACGACTTCGGCGGTAGCTATGCCGCTATTGAAAGCATGGCTGCCGCCGAAATCGGGTCCGGGTTCCCAGAATGGGGAATTACCGGGCCATTCTGAGATCGAGGGGTCCGGTAATTCCTCCCTCAGGGAACCCGGGCCCGGACCTTCCCCATTCCCATTTGAGCCCCTATAGGGCTCAATCGGAATGGGACAGGGTGCAAACAACGGGACGATTACGAGCGGCCCGTTGTTTGCTCCCTCTTCCCCTCGCGGGACCCGATAAGGACACCTGGCTGGAAGCTTGTAATGAGGCAGAACGGGTTTAACGGGTCCGCCTCCTTTAGCAGAGCCCGTTAACCCGTTCCGTCTCAGTCGTAATGAGGCCCATTGGGTCTCATTATGAGTTTGCCAGTCTGGATACAGCGGTACTGGTAAGCTTACCGGTACCGTAGTATCCAAGCAGGTGCCTTTCATTCTGCCAGATCTGACCTGGCGGAATGAAAGGCCCCCACGAGCACAGCACGCCTCATTCCCATTGAGCCAGGCAGGGCCGGAATACCCCAGTAATTGGCCATTCGCAGGTGCCAGATTTTCTTGCCGGTTTGGAGGTAGCCTTGCCGGTTTTACAGGCAAGGCTACCTCCAACCTTGTAATGAGGCCCATTTTATGTTCTTGAAGACTCAACATGACTTCAGATGCAGTGCAAGCTGCATAAAATATATCAGAAGTCAGTCTCTTTTAAGACTGTTTCATATTCTCCTCTAGGATACATATTTGAATCTTGTTAAGTGTTTCTGAATACTCTTAAGTCTGCAGATTGTCTCATTTTAATGATAAGTTATTGGAATTCCAAATAATTCCAAATGTTGACATTACCAATGCTACTTATAGTTTTTGACTATCCTTAGATAGCAGAATCCTGAAGACTGGTTGATCTTTCGCAAATCTCCAAAAACAATGGCAAGTTTACTTCCAAACAAAACATCATAGTCAGTCTTAAAGCCTTGTTGCATTGGCAAGTCAATGAAAGCTAGCATCAAGTTAGACACCATGCTTACTTCATCTGCAATCAAGGCATTTGAATTAGTAACACCGCCTGTGTTGAATGCTGTTATACATGACAGAGAGCAATCGGTTACATTTTGTATCATTGCTCTTAATGCAGGAATTAAAAAAAGACGTCCATGTTCCCGGTTGCCCACTTACATACAACAATAGAGATCTGTATTGGACACAAGAACATTGATGTTTGTCATGATGTAAACTGTGTAAAAACCTACCTTTGATTTTACAATACACTTTTCTCTGCTCTACATTAAATTTAATTGATAGCCGCGGGTATGAGTAGTTCAGTACCCATCAGATACCTTTTTTTAAAAAGATATTTGTACAGTTATAGTGATGTCAGGGGTGGAAAATCACTGGCCATGGCAATCGTGGCCATGACCAGTGATAGGAGTGCCATGCAGGTCTCCCATCAATGCAGTAACCAGGAGAAACCCTGTTTAACTTCAAAGCGAGAAAGGGGCCTGCCTCCTCAGGGCATGTTGCCCAATAAATGATACAATATTACAAGACCACTGAGAGAAATGGGCCTTGCTTTGAAATTAAGCAGGGTCAGTCCCGATTACTGAATGGATGGGCAACCGAATGGGCATCCAAATTATTATTATTTTTCAAGACATGCTACTGTCAGTCCTTGAAAGTTTGCACTTAGAGACAATTTTTTTGCCTCTTGCTGAATTTAATTCTAGTTTTTGTAGTCTCCCAATAAATAATAAAAAAAGCAACTATGTTTGCAGCAACAGTGGGATTGTCAACCCAGCAGTAACTGAGACAACCTCTGCTTAGCTTCAAAACGAGGAAGGAGTCAGCCCCTTGCAAAACCTCTTAGAGAAACATGTCCTAAGGAGGCTGGATCCTTTCTCACTTTGGAAGTAAGCAGGGTCAATCACGGCTAATGCATGGAATGGAGGCAGTCCACAATACTGAATTCAATGTGTTTTTTTTGTTTTAAATATCTCATAACACACAGCATCCAAATGATTATTTTTAAACCATGCTACTGTCATATCCTGAAGGTTTTGCACTCAGAGACTTTTTCTGAATTGCATTCTGATTGTTGTAGTCTCACAGTCACGATAGGGGCAATAATGACACAATTGTTCACTTTTTGCCTAGTTCTATAAGCATTTATATATCTGAGTGACACTATGGTATGTGTACTTTCCAGGGTAGCTTTATAAAACAGAATATGGTTGAAAGCCAGACATGGGGGTGAGGAGGGGAAATGATGAGAGGGCAAGTAAGTCATGAGTATTGGCCCACGATGTGGCAAGAGAGTTTGCAATCCTGGGCACTGGTGCAGTTATTTTCCCCTGATTGGGTCTGCCTTTCAGGGCACCAGGAGAGGAGACATGTTGGTGGACAGAGTAACTTTTCTTTAGAGGGCAGACACAACCCCTTGGGGTTTTTTGAGGTATGCAAGCTTGCTCAAGTATTTGGCTACCAGGATTTTACTCAGGTTGTCATGTTCCCAGTGCAGACACTTACTCACAAGACCACAAGCACTTGTTTCATATTGGGATTTCATTTTCCGGGGAATATTTAATGACAGATTGCTGGGTTTAAACAGTGAGCACCTTTTATACTTTGCCAGCATATTTATTGGAACATTTCCTCACTCAGGTTATTTTCCTGGTGTTCATTACTTTTTTTTTAAAGTCCAATGCTGTTTTGTCTTGCACACTTTCGTTTTAGGTGTAGGTCTATTGAACTAAATGTGTATATTTCCCTTTAAGATATATGTTCACTTACTGTGCATATATTCATAGGTGCCAGCTTTTGATTTTCCCTATGAGGGCAAAAGTACCTGGAAATATGTGATTTTTGCAACTGGCCATTTTTTTCCCCTTTTACGTACTGCTTAGTTGGGGTTGTGTGATGTATGACAACAGTCACAGAGATACTGGCCTTAAAACAAGGGGCATCTAGCACACGGCTTAACCAAAGTGTGTGATCCTCTGCAAATAATGTAATCACACAGGGCATTAACTGAAAACATTGGGAGTTCTCAATGCCTGCAATCTGTTATACATTATTAAAAAAAGTTATATTTTTACAGCTACAGTGACATCGTGGGTGGAAAATCACTGGTGACCTGGGCCTTTCATCCACGCAGCAAGAAGAACTGATCCTGCTTAGCTTAAAAGTTTCAAAAGTCAGTTTATGTCTATGTGAGCGGCTTGAGGCCTATGGGCGAATCGCGCAATACCAAAAACAATATAGATAGATAGATAGATAGATAGATAGATAGATAGATAGATAGATAGATAGATAGATAGATAGATAGATAGATAGATAGAAAAGGTCATTCCCCGCAGCCATGGGGTGTAATAAGTGAAGCAAAGGTACAAGAACATTTAGAGCAACATGGCCTGAGGGGGCTAGTCCCTTCCTCACTTTGAAGCTAAGCAGTACTGTGCGTATATTCATGGGTGCCAGCTTTTGATTTTTGCTATGGGTTCAGAAAGTACATGGGCATATGTTATTCCTGCAGTCAGTCATTTTTTGACCATTTCCGTGTTGCTTAGAAGTGGTTAGTTGGGGCTGTGCAATATATCAAAACATTCACAAAGAGACCAGCCATAAAACAAGGAGCCTGGAGCACGGGAAAGGACATTTCGGCGTGGCCAGCTAGGCGCATGCAGTTATGGTGCGACTATTTTACTGCAGGTACTGTTTGGGCGCACCCAGTTAGACTCAGCCAGTTGGGCGTAAGGACCTCCCGGTGCAAGGATGTTTTGGCTCGAGAGGTTGCAATTGGCACGGCATGAACCAACAAGCTCTTTGCATTTTGTACCTCCCTGTGCAAGGATGTTTTGGTGGATTTTGTAATATGGATTTAATGTGAAAAACATGTATTTACTGCAACATTATAAAACAGAATGGAAAATGCATTACACCATCTCTGGGCAACATTATAAACTGAAACATTGAAATAAAAACACATTTAGGCTGAACACTCTGTTCAAGAACCCTGGCCTGCAGGAGCATGAAACGGAGCACTTAACCATTATGCTTCAATTATATTACTATTGATACTTCCACAAGTTTCATACTTAGCCTTTTTCAATAGGACATATTAAATGATAGGCTAATTATGAAATGGCTGCAGCATGAATCATTTAGCCATTGTGGCGTAGTGGTTGAATGTAGTTCCTTGAACTGTGGCAGACCAGGGTTTTAGACTTTAAATAAAATTAAAGTATATTTGTGTTTTGTATTCTGGACTATGTAGTCTTAACAGGTGTACCTTTGATCAATCTGGCCTTCTTCATGGAAACGTTAACCTAATCGCTCCATGATTTTAATAAGGTATTTTGAGCTGCACTACTAATGGCTTAATAATAGTTGTGCCTGTTTCATTGCACATGAGCCAGTGCAACCAAAACTTTCTTTGCAGCTCAAGCGAGGGTCTTGCCACACAATCCCATTATTTCATTAATATATTGCGCTACTTTTAGACTTTGAAAATGGTAGGGTCAAGTAGACACCACTCCTCTCCAGCCCCTTATTCTCACTTTTCCAGCTGAAAAAACATATTTTACTCCCCACTCCACTGATTCTACACTACGTACCTCCTCCTTCAACAACTTACAGATCCTCTACTGCCATTCAACCCAAACAAAGAGGTGCAAGAGAAATCATGAATATGGCCAGTTACATGTCTTGCATATATTGTTCAATGCCACACCTCTCTTGTTATTTGGAAGATGATCATTCAGATTTCCTCTTTACTTTGCATGTTGGGACGTGTAGTACAAGTCACTTGGTGGACAAAACTAAACTACAAGTCACAAAATGCAGAAAAATAAACAAAAACTGAATGGGCATCTTCTGAATAACATGGAGACATACACACACATACACACTGAAAACTCATACTTGATGTGCCACAATGCTCACATGCACACACAGGTGCACGCACGTGTGCACACACTAATACTTGCCTTTACAGAGCGAATGCACACTGCACGCACAATCCCTCACACGCACCTTCCCACGGTTCTACGTTATTTTGCCGCGGGATTTTTCGTCGCAGGACTTTTCATCTCCGTTTTTTTATCAAAAAAGACTCATCGTTTTTTTTTTTTTGGGGGAAGGTGTGAAGGTGAAGGCAATCATTATAACACTGGTAATATGGGGAAGATTTTAGACAGTGCATTTGCCAATTTTCATGTAGATAAAACAGAAAGAACAAGGTAGCTAAAAATCAGACTTGGCAGTGAAATAGCCGTGTGCATGGTTCCACTCAGTGTATATGTGTGTGTGACCTTTGAGTGGGACATAACAACATAGTCTGCTGGAGGTAAATGAGTCAGCAAAAAGAGAGACTTCTGGATATAGTTCACTAATATAAATAAATTAATGATATACCACATGTTTAACTCGCTGGTGTAGATGAATTAGTGAGAACAGCCCAAGGTGGCCGTCCATATGAAAATGTGGTGTTTCTGAAATGTAGGCCTCAGGTCTCTCTAGTGATCACACGAACAATCTAAACAAAAATAAGGGGTTCTGTATATTGGGGCCACATATAAAACAAAGGAATTATGCTCACCACTATACTACCATAATACCAACCCAATCTAAATGTAAGGAGTGATTATTGCGAAAAAAAAACTTTTATTTTTGGCGGTAAGAAAATACCGTTAGGCCCCAAATCTACACAAAATACCCAACAGTACACACACACGCTCATATAAAACACACACACATTGCATGCACACACTCACACCACACATTCCCCCTTAGTCTGCACATATATTCAAAAAGAGGACTACACTGTCTCTGGGCAACATTATAAAACAGAAAAAAAAATCACATTTATACTGAACGCTGCCATCAGAGAACCCTGGCCTGCAGGAGTTTGAAATGCAGTACTTAACCACTACGCTACAATGATCTTATTGTGCGGTTTCTCACAAGTTTCATACCTAGCCTTTTATCATAGAACATTTTAAATTATAGGGTAAGTTTGAAATGTATGCCTTGTGAAAACCTGCGCCATTGTGACCAAGTGGTTAAATGCTGCGCCTTGATCTCTCCCAGACCACGGTTCAAGGCTTTATGTTTTTTTTAATTTAACTAATATCATTTAATTAAAAGAAAAGCAACACAACTGTGAGGTGGGAAGATATGTTGCAGTGCAGTCCTGTGATTTTATTTGGCATGAGGGAGTTTAGACATGGCTGCAATGTCAGCCACATCCAAAGATCTCTCGATATCAGTGATGTGGTCATAGGATGCACAACAGGTGGCGCAAAGTTAAGCTGGTGTTAGCTGAATTTCAGGGGGTTTGTTGCATTAAGTTCTTACCTTAACGTCCCTGCAACCAAAGTTGTTTCCTTGAATATATTTATGGTTACCTTGTACCTTTTCCTGTATCTCACTACTACTTAAGTTATGAGAAGCGGTGGGTGTAAGAAATTCCAAACAAATATTTTAAACATATATTGATGAAAATAAACCATCTTGCAAGCTATATAAGATATATATATATATATATATATATATATATATATATATATATATATATGGGATATATTCAACATTATGAGGGACAGGAAATGGTCTGAAGAAAGTGAAACATGTGGCAGAAGATTGATATATGTTTCACCTTCTACACCTCAAAGCAATTTTGGATTGGGCTTCTTCATCAGGACAGGACATTTGCTCTGTGTGTTTCCTTATAATGTGCCAGGAACACACAGCATCTGCTCCCATATAATTTGGGTATACTTGTGCAGAAGATGGGATCCCCATGTTCATTTCATGTATTTCTGCAACCCATATAGCACTGGGTAATGGCAGCCAATGTGCTTTTGCACTGTGTCCATCTTTATTGATTACCGCTGTATGTGTATTTTCATGCTCATCATTGATCCAAAGGATTTTTCAACTCCAATAATAGAAGTAGAACCTGCTATTCAGCCAGATTCAAATGTAATTTTCATTGGTAGTGTGAAAAGGATGAAAATCCATTATATTGGACTAAGGTTGGAGATTTATTCCATGTCCACTGCCCTGGATGAACCATCATCATCAAAATAATACTATACAAGTTTGGGAGCATTGTTATACATTTCCTTTCTATTCACCAAGCAGCCACATTGGCGTATTATTATTATTATTATTATTATTATTATTATTATTATTATTATTATTATTATTATTATTATTATTATTATTATTATTATTATTTTTATTATTAATAAACTTGATAATGCACACATTGGACAGAATTAACTGGATGTGGCTGCAGGGGTAAAGGTAAAAACCCACGCAAGAGGCAATGTCAGATTAAGCAATCCGAAACAAACAATCAGCAGAAAGGGACGATTTTGAAAGCTTTATGGAAGGAAATGAAGGAGCTCAATCGGAACAGATCGATTGGAGGAGAAATCCACAAACGGGGACTGGGCACTAAAAATCTCCCATCTCCTTGAGTTTTACATCTGAATTTTGTTATAGTCTAGGTCCATGACTGAAGCACCCACTTGGGTTTATAAAGAGAGCTTTTCTTGGAGCTAGTTTATTAATACTCTTAAAAGCTAAACTAACGATCTTAAATTAGCTAACGTTGTTGGACTGAAAGCCAGTGAAGAGTCTGATGGTAATTACAAAATCAGAAAAAGGTTTGAATAGCATAAATGAATTACAATGTTGCATACAGTGCCACCTGAAGAGGAGCTAGTTGGCTATAAACTTGGCCAATCAGAAAACAAGGCAATTTTCACCTGCTCACTGACTTGCTTGTTCATCCTTAGGTCCATCGTCCAATATACCCCTAAGATTTTACACATTTTACAAATACAGTCTCGCCACTCCAGATCTTGAGAGGAAGGGGGGGCTTCAGAGTGTCAGCTTAAGCATGTGTTTATGATCAAATCACTTTTTGTACCGTTGTCAAAAAAGCATTACAATACATAACATCAAATCCATAAGTACATTGCACAGCAAAGGAAAGGAAAGTGAGGAGAAGACAAGAACAAGGAGCAAATACATATACTTCAATTGATAATTTGATAATTTAAAAACAACCACATGCATATTTAACCCCTTAAGTGCTAAGGGGTTTAATCATCCTGAATTCCCATGAGGAATCATTGTAGGCTCTGCCCACTCACAAAGTTAAAACTAACTTTGCAACAAATACAAGCCTGAGAAAACCCAAGCACATCTTTAGCGTATCACCTCATAATGGCTAAAATAAGAAGAGAGAATAGGTTTGGATTGTCAATAATTATTTGCCTCTCAAAAGTGAGGCCTGCCTCAGGTGCGCCATTAGCACCCACCCTACACATGGAGACATGTTTTCCTCCAAGAGGTGTACAACCAGTTTTGAATGGGCTTTGCAGCAATGTATCTCATAGCATCCAAGAGGTGACTTCACCAAGCCCAGAAACCAGATGAGAAAAATTAGATGAGATGCAGATCATAAAATAATCTTATTGTCATTCATGGAGGAAATACAACTCAAACCAAAGAAAGAAGAAGAAAGGACAAATATGAATATTAACTAATAAATGGGAAAAAGGTGACTTCTGGGGCACGATTTATTCAACTAATGCCTTGTTAACAGGAAATAATCTCAACATACCCACTGATGTTTTTGGGACCAGAAGGAAAAAACAACTCAAGGGTTGATTCAGGCACCCCTGCAACTCAAGGGTGTATGCAGGCACCCCTGCCACTTTTGACAAATGGGAGATTCAAATCGAATTATCCACCATATCAAACACCATGGAGAGGTCCAGCATCACCAAAAAAGTGAGAGGCTCCATTGTCAGTGTCATGATCTCTGCTTCCAAAAGGTCAGGGTTTTCCCAACTCCCTTGGAAGCAGATCCATAACCCAGGTTCCGATTGCCAACCAGTCCCAATTGGGACCTTTTGGACCCAGTCCTGGCGCCAGTGGCACCAGGCTCATAAATATGCCCAGTCCCAGCGCTGGAAGCGCCGGGCTCATAATGCTTGGGTGGACTTACCTGCAGCAGACCATGCTGCTTACTTGCCTGCCAGTTGAGCCTCTGATCCTCTTCTGTTTGGAACTACTTTTCCTGTTGGGTGGGGCAGGAGCCACTCCCTAGATTCAGAACACTGGAACTCTTCTGGAAAGCAGGAACTCTTTTCTTACCTAGGCGTGGCTGTGGAAGGAGACACCTAAGCACTACAGGAGGATATTTAAACCACACCCGATGGATGAATCTTGCTTTGCGTTATTCTGCATCCTCTGCAGCAGAACGCTCATCGTGTCTTCTGCATCTGATCCTGGGCCTAAGGAAAAAGGCTTACCATCCTGAAACCAGTCTTCAGCAACACCTATAAAGACAAGAAAGAACAGGTTAGCATTACGGGCTTCAGTGACAGCTCTTCACTTACCTGGTCCATCGGCTGTCACCAATGCCTCACGCTGCATTCCGGCATCTGAAAGACAAAGGCTTACCTACTCTTCGTGCGCTCCGGAGGTCTTCACACTGCATTCCGGCATCTGAAAGACAAAAGCTTACCAACTCTTCGCACGCTCCGGAGGCCTTCGGCGCTGCATCCCGCATCTGAAAGACAAAACAAGGTGCGTTTAAAGACATTGGGGAACTTTAATACTCACGTGCCATTACTCCTTTCCACATCTAACCCAGTGGGTATTCCGGCACCCTGCAGCCGCTCTGAACTGGTACCTGCAAAATAAAAAGACAGTTAGAGCGCATCGTGAAGCAGGCAACAAGCGCTTACTTACGTTCTTCCAGGCGCTTCTATTCATCACACGGGCTCCATCTTCAACTCACTTCAGCCCGTCATCCGCCATCGCCGGAACCCTGCAAAACAAGAAACATCATTACTAAAGACTTTAAAGACATTAGAATTACTCGAAACTTACCGTTCATGCAGTAAACGACGGACAGCAGTCCTCTGAAGTCAAGAGGCCTGCTCCCCTTATCCAGTGAAGAAACTGGTTACAGCACTCTGCCTCGAGGCAGATGGAGAGCACGGCGTTCACTTACCTAAGGTGAGAGCGTTAACCTTTGGGGTTCTACAGGAGAAGAGAAAGGGAAGAAGAGAGAGACATTCAATAACCCAGTTCCTTAATCCCATATTTTCTATCTGCAGACATCTTACCCTTCAAGTCAGACATACAGTGCACAGAGGTCCAGCCCAAAGAGCCAGCCGTGTGTTACACATCACCTTTGAAGATACGGTATACGCCCAGTCAAGACCGGTGCCTCTACAGGAATCAGGTGAGCGTTACAGTCAGTGTGTGACAGTATGTAACCTAAAATTCCAACCAAGTAGTTTCAGATAAATAATGAGAAGTAGGCCTGATTTGAAATCATCTAAACAATTGAAGTAGTCTGCATGTGTTTGTAGCTGCTGAGTAACAATGTTGTCCAAACTCATAATGAGTTATTTCAGGCCAGCAATGATCCTGCAATTCTGAAGTGGTAAGAGATTGAGGTTAGAATGTTTAACAGGTGGGTAATGTTAGCTTCTTTGAATGCTGAATTCCTACCTCCTGGTTCTAAAAATATATATGATTTAATCTTCAATAAATGTGCCTGATTCAGCAGCATGGGTAGAGGTGAACAAGGTTGGAAGAGAATCTTCTAGTTGACAAGCTGGTGTTTAAGTAACTATGAGAGGAATCACTTTCTAATAAGAACAGGCCAGAGGGGGAGGGGCACATTTTATAAAAGGAGACACACATATTCTGAGGTATACATCAGGTTGAATCTCAGAAATCTCTGGAAGAAATAAACTTGTTTGCTTTTGCTAAAGTTGGGGTCAAGGAATTAGTAGTCCAGAAAAATATATTTTTGAAGTGTGTATGTCTGTTTGTCCCCTAGAGAAATGAAGGGGGAACTACCTAGAGATCACCAAAGTGCCCTAACATGGGTAAATATTCACAAGGAATCTAGAATTCGGCTCAGAGTCCTTGTCATAACCCAAAAGTGCAGGCAGTGTAAGATGGCGACTTATCTGCAAACCTTACTCACGAAAAAAGTCATGGCAGATTGGTGAGGACAAATAATCAGGATGTCCTATTGAATCCTAGATGCTGAACTGAGAAGGCCCTAAAGGGAGCTTTCTATGCAATCACTCACAGGCTATGGAATGATCTGTCCAGTGATGTGCGAAGTATTGAATCTACAGACATGTTTGAAAAGAGACTTAAGACTTTGTTTTTTGCTTAGATCCAGTGGTCGAAGTGGGCGGGAGCGGTCGATAGCGGTGCTCCTATACTTCTTTTAATGAAGTTTTACCGTTCCTATACTTTTATTTTAAAAAGAAACCGTTCCGGAACGGTTTCGTTTTAAAATAAAAGTGTAGGAAGCAGTTGAAACTTGCACTTTCAGTGCAGTGCGCTGAACATTCCCTTAAACTGCAGGTGCATGCATTTGGGGGTTTATATTGTGCATGGGAGGGGGTGTGGCGATGTGGTTTGCGGGGAGTGGTGCAGCCCAGTAGGGAACATGGCTCCACTACTTCTTTTCGTACACTTCGACCACTGCTTAGATCTCTTACTGATTTTGATCATGGTCCTGTTCTACCCTTCTTCGTTTGAGCTAGCACCCTTCCTTGTTTTTTGTTTGTGAGTCAGTCTGCGCCCTGAAGCTTACGTGTCTATGTGAGTGTGTTATGTGTGTGAGTGTGTTATACATTTAATAAAGTAAAGTAAAGTAGATTGAAGTTGCTAAATTTGTGCCAAACATTACTATAAGTAGCCAGGGAAAATGAAGACAAGAAAACCTGGGAAATTAGTCTCACTGACACCCAAGAAGTAGACATCTCCTTTGACAATACACATGTAATTCAATCATGCCACCAAGAGTCAATCCGTGCCATGAGTCACGACGCCATGAAAGACATCATCATGCCACCCAAGAGATGATTTACTTTTGAAACGTCACTATAGAAATAATGATGGGGAAACTATCTAGAGAGCTCCAGATGGGTCTAACAGGCATACCTTTTTCACAAGGAATCTAATGGTGTGATTTAAAGTTGCTAAAGTGGCACTTCTGGTGGAGAAAACCAAAACAAATGCGTATTTTGCTTATCGTAAAAGTGCTGAGGTGGTGTCCCTGGTGAAGGAAATTTAGAATTAGATGTTCATTTCACTTAACAACCATAGATAATTTGCTTAACAAAAGACCATAACAAAAACTAAAAACATGCCAAGTAATCTGGGGAAGTTAATACAAAAACATCAGGGAATTAATCTCATAAACACCTAACAAGTACACATCCCCAGTGATTACAAAAAACATGTAATCCAATCATCATGCCGCCAAGAAACGATCTACTTTTGGAAAGTCACAATGCCATCAAAAACTTCAAGCACAAGAAAGCAGGCAGGCAGCGATGAGACAGCAGACACACCTGAACAGAGACAATCCCGACAAGAGTCTGACACAGTCGTCTGATTTTTGGTGTAAAGAGCCAGGTAGAGCAGCAGTGATGAACCATAATGATGGTTTGGTTACTTGGCACCACAGGCAACGATGGGGATATCTGCTAAAGATCAATAATGGAGAACAGTTGCTTGGACTTTTTATTTGCATTCAAAACCTGACCTCTAGAAACGTTAAATGTTGCATTGAAAATACATTGTTATGGGATTTCAAGATGTCTTTTCACTTAAGTGAAGAGTCCACGCTGCCATGCTTTATCCAGATGTTCTCTAGCCTATGAATTGCCTTATAAACACATATCAGTGAATGCAGTTTGATAGATTTAACACTTTAGTTTTAGTGAACCACTTTGATATTACCCCATTAAATTATGTTGATTTGGGGCTTTGTATTCGTAATACTATGTAACATACCTTATCAACTGTCAGCATATCTAGTGAATGAGGAATACCCATGCCACATTAAGCGAGATAATGCAAACGTTGAAAAAAAGAAATGAAGCCTAATGCTGGCTAATGCCGTCGTTCCTCTCTTGTTTATTGAACTGCAGCCATTGCAAGGATACGTTTCATGAGATTTATACTCCCCAGTCTGAACCGATGGAATAATTGTGAACAATTTCTGAATGAAGACAAAGCACGTTGCTTGTTTTACCAGTTTACTTTACGCTTTTTGAACTGGTTGATATTCTGATATTGCTGTGCCTTTTTGAAGAACCAGCGAAAAACACATTAATTATGAGAATATGCTTGTCTATTATTTGCCTTGTGTTGTATCTCTCTAACTATCAAGCAAGTTATGAACTCTGTAAAATTGAAAACAGCACGTTTGAATAGGTGATGAGCAAAAGACTTCCAAAAACTCACGGAGGAAATTGCACAGACCCTGCAAGGAGGACAACACGAGTTCTAATCAGCCATGAGCAGCCATAAGCAGTGTGCAATATTTCAAGGTCCGTTAGGCCCAGGATAACAAAGAGGTGTCTGCTTAAGGAAAGTACCTTTATTTTGTGCACACAGGTATATGGGTTGGTCAGTCAGATATTCCACTTCCAGTTCAACTATAACCATCACGTCACTTATGACTAGTCTTGCTCAAACTGAGTAATACAATCTTTGGGGAAGTTAGCGAGCAGTCAACCATTTTCAGACAAATTGAGGTAGTCCACCTTAATTGTGTTCCTGAGACCCACAAACTTGCCCCTGGTGACGAGAGATCAAACAACATCTTGAGTAAGGAAACTTCTTCGCCATCCAGCCAAAACCTTAATGAGCCAACCCTGATACCTAAGACCATCCCGAGATAAAGAAAGTGGATGGGAAAACACTAGTGTCATCCATATTAGAGGTGGACGGTGTTAACATTGGTCACACATACCTCCCACACAAGGAACCTGAGTAGCAAAAAATAGCATCCTGAAATCCGGAAAAGGAATACCTAAAGCGAAACTTAAACAGGAAACAGCAGACATGTCTACCCTGACAGAAGAACGGGAAGTGTCAGGTGCTGTGATCAATAACTTGAGGAAAGCAAGAAAAAGGGAGAAAAGGACATTTGAAAAGAGGGATAAAACAAACTGAGGACCAGGCAACTTGGATTATTAAAACAAATAGACACCTCTCACTAACGAGTCATTTAGTGAAATGACACCTTCCTGTGACAGCAACATGGGAGAGGAGAACCTCTGGTTGACACTACCGGAAAGCGAAGTTTTGGATAATACTCTGGTTGAAGTTCCAGCAGGAAATAGAAAATGTGAGTGTGGAAGCTCCAAGCACCAGGCCTTCAATTACAAACACTGGGAAGCCTCTGACAAATGCCTCCTCGTTCACTATATGCAATCTTTTTTTTTCTTTATCAAAATCAAAGCATAATGGATAGATTGTTCATTCTGCAGCTACTTTCACTAATCCACCCAGTCCGAATCTTTAGCTCCAAGGTTATTGACTATATTAAATGTGTGGGCAATATAAAGGTCCCTAAGATGTGAGTGCACTGGGTATCAACAATGATCGTCACCTATGTGCTACTTGTGGACTCCAGGGCAGAATGTGATACTATTAACAGAGACGCCATGCCATCCCTGCAGGCTCTCTGTCCTATATTATACAGTGAGATTCAGACAATAGGGGTCAGGTCAGACTGAATAGCATGGGGCACTTCACGGAAGAAATAATGACCCATATGGGTCTGAAGCAGGCTGTGTTCGTGTGCCTGTGCTAGTCAACCTATATCGTGCCTACCTGTATGTGCAGCTCATGGACGTGACTAATTGTCCACCTGCGTTAGGATAGCAACATATCGCCTGGCTTGCTTACACAATGTCATCATTTTTGATGAAACTTACATAGGCTTAAAAAGAAGTGACACCCGACCATGTGAGTATGTGAGTATGCTAAAAACAATGACCTACAGATACATTTTGCAAAAACTAAATGTATGTGCTATGGCGCTTCAAATTGTGTTTATTATTTAAACTGTAGCACATTTAAATTCCATTCTTTTTAAAATGTGTGTTTTTAATTTTTGTCAGGTTCTTTTTGCGTCTACACATCAGATTATCCCCTAATTTGTTTATTTTGTCTTTGGTTTATTTTAATTTTTATTCTTGAATTTCCCTATTTGCTTGAATTGTTTTTCTTTGTTTTCTCCACATATGACGGGAACATGTATTTGTGGAGATAATGCAGTGTAATCAGAGAAATAGTCTACTGTGTTTGTGCATTACAGACGCTTGATGCAAGTGGAGTTGGGCATGCTAAGGGTGGATGGGAAAATCAGAGCTTGCTATATTAGTTGTTCCTGAGTGGCACAGGCAAATTGAAGACAAGCAATTGCCCCTACCGTCACATATCGATTCGTAAAACTCAACTTGTCACATTGAATTTCAAGTTCTTATCAAACCTTCCATATCTCAAAGCAGCGACATTACAACCTTTGGTTCTCCACTTTTTTGGACTACAACTCTCAACTCTATAGAAGGCCCAGCTGCACCCAGAGATATCTAGGGGGAGGGCAATAGGGGCTCGCATCAGGCAGTTATACATGTTGCATCAGGCAGTCTGGTATAGGCCCCTCAAGCGTGGCCCATAGCTGGTTGCCTGATGCAAAGAAATCATTGCACATATTTTACAAAATATAAGTAAGACAGCTTAGTATTTTTCAGTGTTCTGCCAAAGCTCCGTGGTCTATGCCCTGCAGTGGTTAACAACTTAATTCAATCAGATCAAGTTGTCCAGTAATGTGTTCTGTGTTCACTTTAGTACGCACAGTTTTTGTCTTCACTATTGTCGAACTATACCTCTCTTTTAAATGTTGAAGAGGTAATAGACAGAAAAGATCTGAACAAATGTGCAAGGACTATGATAAACATATTTTCATTCCAGCTTATTTACATAAAAACAATACATTTAATGACAATTTCAAATGTATGTTCTTAGCCTTATGAATAACAATCGGCATGTTTACGACAAAACATGACTTTAAGCAGGAGACAACATCACAGAGTTCCTTTCCTTGGGTCGTTTCACTCTTTGAACTACATTAGCAACATTTAAATGCAATGTTTAAGATCACATCAATTAGAAGTCCAGACTTGCAGACTTCCATTCATGATGAAACAGCTACAATTATTATCGTAACATAGAAAGCTTCTACATGCATTGTATGTAATATATTGTCATGTTAGTTTATCATGTGAGGTCTGAGCTTTTCAAACCAGGTGCACAAAAAAGAGTAATTTTTTAACTAAAGATAGACTAATAGTCACCAATTATTACAGCTTTCTCAATGATAAAAACGGGAACAAATGTGGTTAAGTGACAACATTGCAGACGGGGTTCAAAACACAGCTTCAACCTTAACCAAAATAAAAGAACTGAAATTGCAAACTCCTCTGTCAGTTTTGTGTCATCTTTGTAGTGCAATACATGTCCTTGAAGTTGTACTGGCATCTACTCCACTGCAGTGTGATTTTGATGGGGGTGGACAATACGTGCTAATGACTTGTTTTCCTATTGTGTCATTCATACACCCGCTTGTGTATCACCCAGCCCCCTGAATCTCTGCTGCTTCTTCCCTCATAAATCACACCATTTGCACAAACTACCCTTAAGGATTCTTGCCTCCAAGGGTCACCTTGTATTAAGTGCCTCGTAAACTCTCTTAAAGTGATGAGAATTTTGTGGTGTATCACCCACCTCTCTAATTCTCTGCAGCTTCCATCACAATTGTGCAAACATCCCACTCACACTACCTTCAGATAATACCAATGGATTCCCTGCAAACATACTAGATGCATTTCTTTTCTCGTGCCATGCGTTCTACTTACCGTCATTTAAACAAAGAAGACCTGGTTTTCCATGTGTCATTTCCACTCACCTGCCCTTCCTAAGTTTACACAAAATGGTATGTGTTGCTTTTCTCCCACTTCAAATCACTGAATGCATCACTCAGATCTGTGTAAGAAATCACTAACTTGTCACTTACTACCTCTCCCTATGGTCAACCTATTCTAACCCTACTCCAGGGCATACTCCCTCCCTTCATTTTCTTAAATCTGCCTGCCTCCAGCAATGAGTTCCTGCCTCTCTGAAGCCTTCCTAAGGCTGAAATGAAACTAAAAACATGTGTCCTTGTTTAATTATGTTTTATTATCATAATTATTAATAACACACTTATTACTCAGAGGTTTACAAGCGTGTAGGGGTATTGAACCTGTGTTGATCTGCATCATCGTTCTTCCAAGGCGAGCACATTGCCCCTGAGCTATCCTCTGAGACAATAAATGCAGCCAAACCTTCGCAAAACATCTTACAAAGTTAGTGAAAAGTTTTACCTGGACCAGTCACGTTTAATTCGTGTGATTCGAGGTTTCAGAAGTAATGTTTGTTTAGTTCTAGTTATGACTTCTTTTTGGCCAAAGGAAGTTGCAAGACAGAGAAATCCAGGATGCTTTGGTCAGTAAATTGCACAGTAACCAACCCAACCAATGGTAAGTGTAAAACAGACAACGAGAAAGTCAGAGGAGGCACCTTTGTCTCTGTTGGAGTTGAATTGTGTGTTCATATTTTAAAAATATGTTCTGCTAGGAGAGCCTGTGTTAGAGGCCAATGACATTCTTGACAGGGTGGGTGTTCCCTATTCATGGCCCACAAACAATTTTGAAAGTTACACTTATCTATGTGAGAGCTACACACATGTGTGCAGGTTACACTCTACAATTTCAGCAAGCCATGTAATTTGAGTCAACCCTCCCTTATGGGAGGAACATTAACGTTTTATAGGGTCACTCTGCCTGTTGAAGATCCACACAAATACTTTGAATCATGATCCACTGTGAGAGAGATGTAAACATTTCTGTGGTTTGTGTCATCCATACAAGAGAGTCGTATACACTTTTAGAGGGCTGCTCTTCTCTTTCAGATTGTTGCTAAATGTGTGAGGGAAACAATCTTCTCTGTGAAAGTGGCATTAGCTTTAAGGAGGCACTACTATCCTGTGCAGAGAGCTATAACAATATCTTGCAAGAATCAAGTTCCTTTGAAAAATTCCTGCACTCGTGTTTGAGGAACCAACTGTTGTTTGCATGTTCAAGGTTGTAATACTAAGGATTCTGCTGACTAATGGTTATATCCAATGCCATACTCATAAGCATATTTCAGCTACCATTTATGATAATCAATCACCATCAATGCTAGAGCTATAAACATTACCTACATCACACCACAATCACACATTGAAATCACATCAACGTTTGCAGGTCATCAGTCCCTGCTCTAGCACTGCTGGGGTTGATGCATCAATATTTTACAACAATATTCCACAATGTACTGTTTATCCATTTGATTGAATGTCGGTCGTTTTTTACTAAATGCATAAAGAGGCTTCTCCTTTTCAGAAATAAAAGAAACTAAGTTAGATATGCGATTGGAGGGGGAAGTCTCAAGAGCCTCCTGGCAAATGCTGCACACCATAAAGACCACTTAATGAAATAGTGCTACAGTGTTACATTATATCTTCGCAATTGGCATGAATCAAGTAGATCTATATGCACTATCTGTGCAAACATATGCCCCCAATATGTTGTAGACCCAGACTCAATGAGAAATCATGAAGTAACATGATGTTTGGCCCATTGGTTTATCCGCTTGACTGTAGAAGGTTGAACAAGGGTGTTAACTAAACGTGTCTGAGTTGCGGGTGGGATTTGCCTGATGTGAATGGTATTTGGTGCTGCCTTGCATTGTACCATTATGAAGTGTTATTTTTCCTAGCTTTCTCTGCACATCATAGCGTCATGCAATTGGTCTTCCAATAATCTCAGACATTCATCCTTCCACATTTTGACTGCATCTTTCTGAGAGCCTGGTACACTGTGTCCCCTCTTATTTGGTGCAGAAAACCTGCATGTTACATCTTGAGGTGTTAGTTGTGAGAGGGTGACAAGAGATATTCTAAGATCCCCTTCATTTTAAATATCTCTACAACCATGTGTATGTATACATTTTTTTTATTTTACCCTGAATGTGCCAGCAGCCAATTTCTGTCCCTGCAACATGATCAATAAGGTCACTTATAGCAAGTACACCAATTGCTGGCATAAGACAGTGCCACAGTATTTAGGCTGACTCGTTAGTAGGCTCCATGGGTGCAGCAGCTAAAACCGGCTTGATGTAAAGATTACCCTAGTCAATTATGAGTTGTGATGATTCTGGTGCCTCCTCGCTAGACTGAAATTCCCAGTATGTGCCATGTGGAATTGTATGTATCAACACTGCTTTCTTCAGTTGGATATTTCGCTCAGTAGTGCCTTAAACAGGTATAGCACATTTCTGGCTCTATATGACCACTGGAAATGGCACAGAATGTTAGCGATGTTTCAATAAGTATGCCGGCAAGCTAGCTTATGAAATGTTTTGATATCAGGTTCTGGACATGTGCACAGGGCATGTGGAACGTTTTCAGCTTCCTTTTAGCCATGTTGCAAATGTTAGTGAGCTAGCCTTGGGGATACCTTCACTGTCCCAGAGCTTAACTACATTATGGGCTTGCCATTTATTTAGTATCTGGCAGTCAGTCAGAATACCCCCTACTGCAGCCATCAATTACTCCAGGACACTTCTGGACTAGTAGAAGAAATGATTGTCAGCAAGTGCTTATTGACACCATTGTGTTTGTAGCGTGCTCACACATGCACGGTGAAGTAAACATGTCTTCCTCATGCCATCCTAATTACACCCCTTTGTGAGAACAACCTGCACAATCAACTCAGATATAGCATTTGTGGAAAATGAATGATGTCTTAGAATTTCCAAGCAGTGATCAGCAGTGATTGTCGAATCCCATCAGTGATTGAAATGTCTCATTATGCAACAAAAGTGTAAAGCAAGAGCTCCACACACATTTATGCCGGGCTAGCTGGCACATTGTATCATGAAACCTGGGTAGTTACTGATGATAAGTATGTTTTTAACAACTGGGGTAGAAGGCTTTCCAATGATTATACAGTATAAACACTGTTTGGTGTGATCAAACCAGCTGGTATCAGTAAAAGCTGCATAAGGTACTGGTGTTGAAAGATGTGTAGGATTCCCTCCAGATGTGTTCATTTTAGTTTTTTAGTTTATTTATTGTGGTATCATTTTTACAAAACCTTTCACAAATGCACATATTGTTTTAGCATATAAACATTATAAAAATACAGAAACTAGGACAATTAACAAACAGTGTCTAAAGTACAAAATGTAGGTCAATTGATTACTATAAAGTCTAAAACAGCATAAGCAAAAACAATAAAAGTCCAGACAATTCACACTCGTCATTAAGTTCATCAATTATTCAATCAAAACAATGTTCCCCTAGAAGCGTGTGTATAGGGCAATAGTGAGTGATGATTATCGTCCATCATCAAATTGCAAAAGGGGTTGCAAAAACCCTCCCAATCCAACATTCTAAAATCGTTAAATATTTCAGAAAAATTATAGTACGACAATAAAGATTGCCCACGCTTACAGCTCAGGAAGTCTTCATTCTATTAAAGACAAGGAGGCGAGCATTATGCTTTACTTTCTTTAATACTGCCACAACAGCTTTTCAACCTATCACTTTTAAACTTCAATATTTGCGCTTTTTTTCCTTCCAGAGCTAAAAAATAGCCAATCTGAGGTTTAAAATTTCCACCTCTAGAGTTTACTTCTTTAAGTTCCATTTAAACTAAAACTCCCATACACCTCCACAAGTGTAGTAGTTCTGACCCTATTCCATGCTCCAATCCGGTGATAGATCATCCTATAAGAACCCTCAGTCCCAGGTCCTTCCCTCTTTCTTTGCCTTGGAGATCTTCCGTACCAAACTCAACCCCGTTATGAGCAGTCAACAACAAAACTTCCAACATAACTGTGAACAGAGTTCTTGAAACAGAACTGCCCTGAATCCCTGGGCGAAGTAGCAATGCTTGTCATGATGTTTCACTGTCTGCAATCAGGCTGCTTTCTGGTCATCTCCTAGGAACAAAACGGATAAATACTCATAAGGGTGGGTGACAAGACAAAGTTGAACATTTGGTAAAAGCATCATACGATCCTCTTTTGTCTTTTCTGGGTGGGATATAATGCTTGCCTCCTTGTCTTTCATAGAATGAAGACTTCCTGAGCTGTAAGCGTGGGCAATCTTTATTCTATGACAAGACAGGACGCTCGCATTATGCTTGTTCAAAGCTAGCCACCACCCTATTTGTTAAGTCTGACACTGGCTTGAAATAAAATGTCTTAAACGTAGACTCAGAGGACCAATCGGCCGCTTCCATTATATCCTGAAGTGGCACCCCTGCTGAAAAGGCCCTAGAAGCAATAGCACCCCTAGCTGAATGCGCACCAAGCTGGGACAAGTCTATCTCTGCCCATTGCATCACTTTGCGCACCCATCTCGCAATTGTCACTGTTGCTACTGCATGATAAGGTGTCCTACGTGCTATTATCAATCGTGTTATGCCTCGCGGCCTTAACTGCGCTGTAGCGGTCTCGTAATCTTTGATACATTGTGCTACACATAGTTTTTCAAAATAGGGATATGAGATCACTCGCAAATCTGATTTCGTTCACTAAGCTATGGCAAAGGTTACCCCTTTTGGATGGAATATTTTCCTGTGTATCTCTAGTGCTTTAACATCAGATACTCTTCTGCATGACGTGAGACAAAACCACATTGCCAGTTTGCCAGAGAGTTGTGATCAGGATAGATCTCTATTGTCTGCCCATCTAAGAAACAGTTGGAAAACTTCTTTGACGTCCCATAGTGTCAAATACTTTGGCTCTGGGGGTTTCCTCAACTTCATTCCTCGCAACAGATGCAGAACTGCGGGGTGTTCTCCTATGGAGTTGCCTTCTACTTGATCATGTCCCGCAGAGATTGCGGACCGCAGCACTCCTATTGTTTTAAAGGCGCTGCCTTCTTGAAACTTCATTGCTAAAAAGTTTAATAACTGCACTACAGGGGCAGAAACGGGATCCAAACTATTGTCTATGCACCAGTGGGCCCAGCTCTTCCATGCTGCGTTATAGCTCCTGATGGTGGAAGGCTCCCAGGAATCTCTGATGCAGTTTGCAGCAAGTTGAGAAATGCCTGGCAACTCCTACTTTCTCCTGAAACCTTGCAGACTACCAACTGTAATGTGCCTGTCGTTATGAGCAGGTGAACCCTGCCGACTGGGTCTAGCAGAAGGTCCGGTTGCTGAGGAACTATCCTCGGAAAATCCGTAGAAATTTCCATCGCTACTGGAAACCAGGACTGAGATTTCCAGAGGAGGAGTTCTATTATTAGGTCTGCTTGCTCCCTGCGAACCTTCGCTAATGCTCTTGTGATCATGAGAAACGGAGGGAAAGCATAATTCAGCTCTCAGTTCCACGGTTGGAGAAAAGCGTCCGTGCCAGCTGCACCCGGGTCTATTCTCCAACTGAAATATATGTAAGTCTGCGCTTTCAGTCTGGACGCAAATAGATCTATGTGTACCGGGCCCGAGAGGTCCTGTAATTTCTTGAACATGCTTGGGTGTAGCTTCCAATTGCTGGAGTCTACAAGATATTGTGAGTTCCAATCTGCTACCTCATTCAGCGTCCCCGGCAGATACTCCGCTGTGACTGCGATCTGATTCTGCAGGCAGTAATGCCAGAAGTCTTTTGCTAATTCTACTAGCTTTCTCGACTTTGTTCCTCCTAGTTTGTTGATATATCGTACTGCCGAGATGTTGTCCATTTTGAGCAGTACGCAACATCGTACTTTGTCTTTCGTAAAGGCTTGTACTGCGAAGGAGCCCGCTGATAGTTCTAGACAGTTTATGTGCATTTTTAGTTCTTCTTCTGACCACTTTCCTCCTTTCTCTAGGTTCTCGCACCTGGCTCGCCACCTGGATCTGCTCACGTTCGATTCTGTGATGATGTCTGGGGTGTCTCCGAAGATTGCTCGGCCATTCAAGGCTTCCATGTTGGAGAACCACCAGTGGAGTTCTGAGATTGTTTCCTGGTCCAGGGTTACTAGCTGGTGGTAACCTAGCCCCCCTTGTAGATGTCTTGTTTTGAGACTCTGTAACGCTCAATAATGGAGCGGACCTGGAAAGATTGCTTGAATGGAGGCTGCTAGAAGGCCTACTACTCTCACTAGAGCTCGAAGAGATATAGTCCTTTTCGCTATGACTATTCTGAGCTCCTTCTTTATCACTTTCACTTTGTGATGTGGAAGCTCGAGGGTCGCCTTGACTGTCTCTATACTGAAAACTAGAAACTCTAGAATGTGTTAACTAGAAAACTAGAAATGTGTTGGACTGGTACTAGCTGGGATTTGTCCAAGTTCACCAAGAATCCTAGAGACATCAAGAACGTGAATATCCATTGCATGTTCTTGGATAGTGTCAATTTGTCTGAGCCCATGACGAGAATGTCGTCTAGGTACACGATTATGCGAATACCTCATTCCCTTATGGCCGCTGCTACGGGCTTCATCAGTTTGGTGAAGGCCCAGGGCGCTGACGATAGGCCGAACGGATGGCACGTGAAACACCATGGGCCTCATTACGAGTCCAGCGGTAACCAGGTGGTTTTACCGGCTCGGTTACTGCCGGACTCGTATTACCATTCCACCTCCGTGACTCCCGGAAATACCAGGGCATTACGACCCTGGTGTCCCGGGAATTCGGGAGGCGGAATTCGGTAAATCCCCATTCCCATTGAGTCCAATAGGACTCAATGGAAATGGGGAAGTGGAAACACAGGCACCATCTCGTGATGGTGCTGGTGGTTCCACGTCCACCTTCAGGCGGGCGGTGTTAAACCCGCCAGGTCAGACCTGGCGGGAACATCACCTCCCGTCTGCAGGACCCGGGATCAGGCGGTCTGGAATTAACCTGTAATGAGGCCCGATGTCTCTCCTTCCCAAAGAAATCACAGATATTTCCGAAACTCTTGAGCTATCGGGATCATCAGGTAAGCATCTTTGTTGTCTAATCGTGCTAACCAGTACCCCAATCGGAGAAGATCTCGAAGTAGATGGATACCCTCCATCTTGAAGTGATTGTAGAGAATCCATTTGTTCAGGCTCTTTAGATTTAGGACGGGTCGTACTTTGTCTCCCCTGTGCACTAGGAATATATTGATGAGGAAACCTGGTCCTCTTCGTGTATCTTTCTCTATAGCGTTTTTGTCTACCAAATTGAGAATCTCGTTGTGGAGAAATGTTGCCTCCTCTTGGGACACTTGAATGGGATGAGGTTTTGTTCTCTGACCCTACAAAATCTAGTCGCAGTCCCTCTACTGCTTGCAGCACCAATGAAATTGCGCGATAACGCTCACCAAGCACTCAAAAAATGGAGGGTTTTCCCTCCCACGGGTACAATCCTTGCACTCACCTCCTGAAGCATTGGGTTGCCAGTAGGAGCCTCTACCTCTTCGATTTCTGGGAAATCTGGATCTCATAGGGAAGAACGTGTTTTGCTGTTTCCCTTCCCAGTATTGGGTGCGCGGCCTTTGGGGTCTGCGTTGGTAATTAAACCGACCGTATGTACGACCCCTGTAACGCCCGGTCCCGGAAAAAACTTGAGTGGGGAAGATTTTGTTACTCAAGCTTTGTGCTCTTTCCAGCGCTGAATAAGTGCCCACAAACTGTAACATTTTTTTTTGCGAATGCCTCGCCAAAGAGCAGACCTTTGGCTCCTTCTCCTGCTTTGTAAGAGGCCAAATCGCTTAGCTTATTGTCAATCTTTACTCCCCTCCTTCTCTCTGAGGACAGAGCACAGTTTGCGTTCCCCATAATACAGACAGCTCTTTGCGCCCAGTTGGCTAGGGCGGAGGCATCTACTGGGGTTCCAGTGTCCTGTGCCTTTTCTGCCAGGTCCATTATTTTTGCTATATTGAGGAGCTTATCTTGGCATCCTCACCAGGCGCGTTCTATGCCTTTATGTATATCTCTTGCAGTCTTTGTGATGAAAGTAACCATCTTGGGGTCTAGTTCAGGTGTTTCTGCCAGTTTCCCTGGCAAATCTGGTCTAGGGCACTCTGAACGCATATGCAATCTTACTTCCCTATCCAGAGGCTGTCGTATATGCTGAGCCATATAGGCGGCAACTCTAGGTGACGGAACCCACTCAGAGGACTTAGGGTGTCTGATAGCTTCTGGATCAAACATATCTGCTGTACCATCTGGCTCTTGAGGATCCAATTCCTCCTCGTACTGATGATCGGTGTCTACTTCCTCACCTTCATCATCGGGCATATAGCCCCCGTCATTGTCCCCTTGATTTTTCACCCCTGGGGCAGGCGGGTCTGTCCTGGCTCTGCTTCTTCTCCAGGAAGGCTCTCTTTAGCCTGGCAACAGGGTCGCTACTCAGTTGGGGAGTGGAATCCTCCCTATCTAGATTACTCAGGGAGGTCAAAGAGTATTTACTCTTGCAAGCCGCTTTCTTCCCCCTGTGCTCAACCCCGTCTGTGGGGTATCTGGCTGACAGCTCTCTCTCTGGGCTTTCTTCCTTCCTTTTTCTGGTAAGCAATGCTTGCTGTTCATTAACTACAGCTTCCAAAATGTCCAGCCTTTGGGCAATTGGCTGTAATCCCTGTGGCATTGCTTTTTCCAAAGAGTCTCCTAGAACTCTTTTAAAACTATGAAACAGGTCTGTGTCCTGCTGGTAAGGAGTTTCTTCCCACTCCTCCTCTGACCATTCTGCTGAGGTGGAAAGAGTGGCACCATGGCTTGTGTAATATGCCATATTGTAAGCAAGGATAACTCCTTATGCTTTCAGCAAGGGATATTAATCAGCTTGTTATATTGCAAGGATTCTCCTCGTAAAAAATATCCCTTTCTTACTCCGGCGAATATATATGTATATATATATATATTTTTTTTGTATGCTGTGTCAACAAGGCTTTCCTCTTCGCTCGGCTTACACTATGCAATTGAAATTGCGTGCGCTCGAGCGGAAGAGCTCCCAGCGAATGCCGGGGAAATTATCTCCTCCCACTCCCCTGGGAGGAGCGGTGCCGGGAGCCTGAGGCGAGCGCATTCGCTCGCGGCACCGACCCCGCCTCCTCTATAACTAGAAAACGGTATTCTTACTTTGCACTGCGCTCCCGAATGAGCAAACAAAATAAACACGCACGGCTGTACCCGCGTCAATATACCTTGTCACGTACTTCAGAAAAGGTACAGTTTCCTCCAAAGAGAAATGTATTATACGCGCTAATGATAACCCTTATATGGTTTATAAGCCTTAAATTACTTTATTTATCATTTACCATTAACATTTATTCTAGAGAATAAAACGTGAGGTACTTATCTCATGGCAGCAAAAAGAAAGAGGAAAGAACCTGGGACTGAGGGTTCTTATAGGATGACCTATCACCGGATTGGAGCATCGGATAGGGTCAGAAATACTACACTCGTGGAGGTGTATGGGAGTTTTAATTTAAATGGAAATTAAAAAAGTAAACTCTAGAGGTGGAACTTTTAAACCTCAGATTGGCTTTTTTTAGTTCTGGAAGGAAAAAAAGCGCAAATGTTGAAGTTTAAAAGTGTTAAGTTGAAAAGCTGTTGTGGCAGTATTAAAGAAAGTAAAGCATAATGCGAGCTTCCTGTCTTGTCATAGAATTAGCAGTTCCTCTACAAAAAAAGCAACAAGTGTTTTATCGTCTCTAATTTTGCATCCTTACATAAGCAATAGAGATGTATTTTGTATGGTATAGATCTAATGGGTGCCTATCTATCTAATGCGCAAAAGAGGTTGAATCTGAAATGCTTATATATGTATTATATATTCTTATCCATGGTACATAAGATATACTTAGGAAGGTGCCGATATTTTCTGTAAGTAATTTCATGATCAGGTCATATTTTCAAACAAATACTGGGGGTCATTACAAGTGAGGTGGTAAGGGATTAATGGCGCCGGGAAAGGTGCCGGAGCCGTCAACCCCTTACCGCCCCAATACGAGTCTGCTTGTGGGAACCCGCAAGCAGACCAGGGTGCTAACAACAGGCCCGTTACTAATGGCCCGTTGTTAGCACCCTCCCCATTCCCATTGAGCCCTATCGGGGCTCGAATGGGAATGAGGATGGGTTCCTTGAATGAGGAGTTACCGGGCCCTCCAAGATCGGAATGGCCCGGTAATTCCTCATTCAAGGAACCCGGATCCGGTACCCCATAAGGGGGTAGCCATGCCGCTAATAGCGGCATGTACCCCCTACCTCGTAATGACCCCAACTGTCTTGTTGAATCAACCTCTTTTAAGATAGCCTCACAGTCTTTAACAAAAGTTATTAATAATTGTGAGGAATCTTCCAAAAGAATAACATTTATGTACAATTAACCTTTTGTGGAATTTAGACCTTATGGAAAATTAATAACGTATTTCAATTAACTAATGAGTTCCATGATTGCAATCCTAATTCAAATCAAATATAAGGATTGCATTTGGAAGATCAAGGCTGCTTCGCCAAAAGACATCTTGTAACTGCATTAATACTCAATCAACCGACAGATTGGCAAATTCCATGTCATGTCATGTAGTACTGATGGTAGAAATTCCCCCTTATAAAATGTGATCAGAGGCAATAGAATGTAACCACAGCATTTTCTCTTTACTTTTTTTCATTTGAGCCTTGAAATGTGTAATTGTTTCACTAGGCCAGAATATAAATGTAGTTGGTGTTGGTTTCTCATAAATGAGATAACCCAGGTAGTTCTAATTTGGGACAGCATTAATAACTTGATTATATATTGTCCAGTTGACGGACTTTGGATGAAAATGACTGATTTTCTTAGGTTTGTCTTTAAGCAATATCATTTTACATATCTCTCAAGTGCATTTACGGATAGCTAGAGTCCCATTAGTATATTATTAAAAAGAATGATGTCCGCAAACAAGAGAAATGGTAGTTTGAACTGTCCCTATTTTGGCAGAAAAATAGAAGGTTGGTTCAGTTTGTCATCAAGGTCAACCAGATAGTTTAAATAACATGGATGCCAAGAAACAACCTTGATGAAGACCCTGATTTTGCGATATTGAGGATGATAAAATCCAACAGGGTTAAAGCCTGATCTGGAACGACGTATCACGGTTTTATGTGATTTTAACGAATTGAATTACAGAGAATGAATTTACAACAAAACATTAATAATGAAAAATTATACACTTCTTAAACATTCTTTATTTGGGGGGTACCCTTCCTAATCCCTCCATTTCCCCATGCATTTAGACCCAACCCTAACCCCCTTCCCACCAAATTTAAACCGTTAGACCACCCCATATATATTTTAAAAAGAAATTCAATATTATTTTGTTGGAAATGTTTTTGTTATTCTCTGTTTTCTTTGATCACTATAATTACTGGATACCACTTATCACAATGAAGACTAATGATACAATGATTCATTTCAACAGGCCCTCGTATATCCCCATGACCAAATACCATTCCAAAGGCATTGACAAAGTCTACAAATGCTAAATAAATAGCTAAGCCCTTTTTCTGTACAGATTGATTTGGATTAAGTTAAGTATTGGACCATTTAAAGTGGTACTCACACAGGATTTAAATCCATTTTGGTACATCAAGGGTGTACTTTTGGAAATAGCCCAATCATTTAGATGGTCTAATAAACATTTATGAGGTAAAATCTAATAGGGCAACGGGTCGATATTTTAATGGGTCGCTTTCATCACCTGTTTGGAAAATTGGGACAACATAGCAATGTCGCCACGTTGTCTGAAAAAAATCAGTTTCCTGAATATTTACGTTTATGGTGGTAAGTAAGCATGCCCATTGCAGAGAATCTGCTTTCAAAACATCATTTCACAGATTTGTCTAAATCAGGCATAAAAAACGTTTTCCCTAAATGGTCAAACCACTAGGATTTCTGTATCAGATTACTCCTAATGTTCCCCCGAATACTGACTAAGCCATTTATAGTTTTGGAGAACATAAAATATGACTTATTGTTAATAGCCCACAGTTTGGCCTGTCAATCATATGTATACATTATTAATCAGTGGGATTTAATCCAGTTTTCATAATTTTGTTATATTGCTTTCTAATGCCAGAACAAGGGGATAATCCTTCCTTTTGGGTAAGAGTATAAGCTCACGTCTTGATATTATTGACTTTTTACCAACAAATCATTATACATGTGGGAAGATGGCTGTTTCTCAAACAAGGCTATCTGAAGTGTAGTAGAGCAATTTTATGGATTTCCTTTGTTGGCATGTACATTTTTCTTCAAACTCTGAATGCCCTTTAGTTTATTTATCCCTCATTAAATAAGGAAATCAATTCATCATTGGATATCTTAATGAGATGAGGAGACCACTTTACACAATTTCTTGAGTTGATTACCTCTGCCCAACATCCACCAATTACACCTTCCGGAACCAGGTATTGGAGATTGATTGATAAAGCAAGACAAGCATGGTCATTCTGCTGTGACTTTTTGACATGCAAGGTATGTAACAATGACTAAAGGGAGCCGGAACTATACACATATTCTATCCAAGATGTAGATTTCCCATTGGTCAGTGTTGGCTTGCTAGGGATGTCACCAGCTATATTGCCATTCACCTTCAACATATATCATACAGACATAAGAGGAGCCCAACCTTTCCTATTTGAATGAGGATCAGCAATGCAGCCTTTGTGCATGTAGTTCCCTTCTTCAGATGGAATGTCAGGACAATAGCAATTTTAGTCTCCCTTTTGCACAATTAAGACAGAATCTACAGTAGTATACGAGAGATGTAATAAGATGCAAAAAATACATCAATGAAGCTGTCTCTAACGGTTTTCAATGGGTTCCAACATGCTGTTATGAGCAAAATCCTTAAAGGACGGCCGCAGCAATCCTTATTCCAGCATAACTCCACAGCTAAAATATTATTTGAGGCAGTGTCCCATCCTTTTATAACCAGACAAAATGACTTGTTTAATCCAATTAATAATCCAACATTGGTTGGGGGGACCTAGTGGCCCTTCTGTGTTTTTTTTTTCAAAAATAGAGAGATCCCGTCCAAACAGGGTAGATAGATTGAAGCAATACCTCTTGTAACAAAACAATGCAGTAAGACATTATTTTGGCAATGTATGATGTGCTTGTCAGAGCTCAAATGACTCCTGGAGTTCCATGAAAGGAGTTCTATACAAGAAGTACTAAAGATGAATTGATTTTGCACATAGGTTCTTAAAAGGGATAAAGGATCTAGGGAACCAGGACCAATCACCATTTGTATCTTTTGGAGTATCCAGATGGGGCTCTCAGACACAGACCTTTCTATTTCCCAAAGTACCATACAACTCAAATGTCCTATTCTGCACTGTATTTTTGTTATTTCTGAATTGCGGTGTGCATTTCTCATTTTATATATGACCACATAGACCAAGTAAGGAAAGAAGTGTTTTTGTTTATGACATATAGTACAAGTCATAGGAAACAGCTGCCTTCTTATCCTGGAGAAGAAATGCCACAATATGGTTTGTGTGCAATTGGCTGATCCATGGCCTATGCTTATTGGAACATACAAGGTTTCTGTGATTATACAAAGGATTCTAGGGGTTGTTGTGGCTGCCACATGATCATCTCTTGCACTTTAGGATCTGAAACATTGCTTTTGAAATTGGCTGTATACAAGCAGACAAGTATATGTCAGTATCAACATTGTTTTCTGATCCTTTACTGTGTTATGATCTCTCTCTCTCTCTCTCTCTCTCTCTCTTTCCCCCCACCCCCCTATTTTCTCTCTCTTCTTCTCTCTCGTTCTCGCTGGCACTGTCCTCTGTGATTTTTGCAATGCCCACAATATTATTGACATCTTCTCCTAGAAGAGGGAGCACAATGTCAAGTCTCTATCATATTCACGACCGATACCGTAATTTCCGGCTCCACAAAAAGAACTTCGATGTCATAGACCCCCAAAGCCGGTTTGTCACATTGCCTGCTCCCCCTTAATGTCATGTGTGTGTGTGCATGCATGTACAATCTCTGTTCTTCTGGAAACAATTGCACATTAATTTTACATTCATTTGTATTCACTAAATATTTTAATATACACTATGGCCTTATCACAAGCTAGACAGTGGGATTTTATGTGTCCTTGAAACATGCCTTCAGCTATCTAGAGCTACAGAGTCGTCTTTTTAGGGGCTGTGTGGGTGAGGACAAATTCACAAACAATATACATTATCCCACAAAACAGCTTCCTTCCTTTCTGTTATTGGTGTGTGCTCAAGTGTCTCCAGACATAGGGCCTGATCACGACTGTGGCGGTAATGCCAGCGGTATTATCGTTGGCGGCATTAGCCCTACCGCCGAACTCCCCGGCACTAATAGCGCCGGATCACGAGTTCGGCGGTAATGTAATTCCCCATTCTCCATTGAGCCCATTCGGGAATGCCCCATTCCCGATTGGGCTCAATGGTGAAAATTTGCGCTCTTACCGCTGGCGGATTTCCCGCCGGTGGTAATAGCGTGAATTTTCAGCGGATTTCCCCCCAGCCAAGAGCTGGGGCTAAATCCGCCGAAGTCCTGATTTGGCGGACCCTTAAATCCGGCGGTAATAGCGCGACCGCTGGATTTAAGGGTTACCGCCAAAGTCGTGATGAGGCCCCTAGTCATTTACACCCCTTTTATCATAAATGAGGGCAAGTTACCATGGATTATCCAAAAATATACATATTTTAATACATATCAAAATAACATCAATAGGCAATACATTTGTTAAAAACAACAATATAGTCATAATTCATTCTTACACTGACATATACGCTTATATATGTGACTCATAAAGCAAAAGAAGAGGCACATCTGATTCAGCCCCTTCTGTGCCTTAACAGAGAGCCACTTGATGTCTCTACTGAAACCCCACCCAATGGGCACCCTTAATTTAAGGGGGCAAGAAAAGGTGCCTACACTTCAAAAAATGTGTTTCTAGAACCAACAGTCGTTTTTGGAAAATGCAAATACATTGATTCCAATTGCATTCCTTAATGATGCTGTCTTCAGGGCACTTATTCTTTTTTCATATGTTCATATTCATTGTATGACATCACAAGATTTGGCCATATTCCCAACATTCGAAAAAGACAAACAAAAAAAGTGATCTTAATACCATGGTTATTATAACGTGTAACATGTCAAAATCCCTGGGGCACCCAACACGTCTTCACCTTTGTACAATTCTAAACAGAAGGATTCACTTATTTCCAATACTTTCATTACCCATGAGAGAGTGTTTCCCTTAGGTCGCTCTATTCAATAGTGTCTGAGTTGGAGGCACAAACTGAACCTCTCATATTTTTTAGTATGCTATTTCACTAATGGTTACTATTTAATGTCACCGCTTATGGCAAGGCCCTATTATTTGTCATTACCATTTTCAATCCTGTAATGGCCTGCTTATTTCTTTTGCTGGCATGCACTTGGTAGGAGCAGTTGGATTTGTGCACCCACTCCGTAAAAAAATACTGCGGAGGGAAGAAAAAAGCCATTTACTCTATGTGTGGGTTAAACCAAGCTGTTTACCCTACGTGCAAGTTAGGCTAACTGTACCGTCAAACATGCCTGTCACAATCAAGACAGTGACTTATATATTATTTTTCCTCAGGGAAGTACCACCTATTATGTTGAAACCTCTCTCTTTAACTAAAATTCCTCTACCTACTGCCATTCAGGCACACACTGCTAACTATTGCTACTGCCCAAACTGTATGCATGTATGCCTCTGTATGCTGTAACTAAGACGCGCTTTCCCTGTAACCAGCGCTATTCTGTAACCAGCGCCACGATGCCTCAGGGCTGATTCTGTGCGCTTAACAAATGCGAATAAATAAATAAATAAATAAATGTTCACTCAGTTCAAGACAATGCAGTTTTCTAATCTCTCTAAAAATCTCAGATATATTTAATTCTCAATCAAGTCAATATGAATCGCTCGAACTAAGCTACATGCTTGTTTCAGTTGTTGCTCCTTCAGAATAAAAAGGCATTGTGTGACACACTCATGGTGTCACTTGTAATTTTATACTTCCTGGAAAATGTCAACCCAAAGCTGCAAAAAGCTTGAGTCATCAGGATCACTCAGTTTGTCAGTTATTCTAATCATATTGGGCCTCATTAGGACCCAGGCGGAGTGGGTTTCCGCCAGCGCTAATCGCGGCGGACCCGTCCGCCGTACTACGAGTTCCCGTAGCGCCATGGCGCAGTTTTCCGCCTGGTTTTACCAGGCGGAGAAAACCATGGCGCTACGGGACCTCGTTGTTAATTACGCCACCGTATTTTACGGTGGCGTAATTAACTCCTTCCCCACTCCCATTATACCCTATGGGGCAAGAATGGGAATGGGGAAGGGCAGAATGGGGATTGGGGATTTACCGCCCCGCCAAGGTCGGAATGGGGCGGTAAATCCGCCAACCCCCATGGCGCTATCGACGGCTTTCCGCCGTGCTTCGCGGTGCATTTAGCACCGCGAAATCCGCCTGGGTCCTAATGAGGCCCATTGTGTTTTCAGGTATCACTCTGGACCAGTTACCTCTCAAGATTGAGCCATTCAGAATGCTTGGAATGTGATTAATCAATTATGACACAGAGCATATTCTGAGCATTTTGAATAAGTAAACCCACATGTCATGCCTCAGATCCCCTGCGCTGCTGCCTTCACTGCACTCATCATACCTGACGGGTTGTGCCTCCTTTGTGATTGGGATCCCTACTAATTTTGTAGTATTGTGGGGATGAGTAGGCAGTTATCCACTACGCACTTCTCCAAAATAAAAGATTGTGCACTTATCTTTAGAAATTCTGAGTGAACTGAAGGCCAGTACCCTGATGAGCTGTGTCAGGAAAATGGACTCCCCTATCACAAGAACCTCCAAGCTTTTGAGGAACCCAGGGAGGTTAAGGAGGTGCAGGAGGAGCATGGGGCCATTAGTGATCTGAAGTCCCAATTCCAGTTACCCATTACACTGGGGGGAGTGGCATAGATATGGTGGGGATTAATAATAATAACAGCTGTTCCCACCATTTTTCCAACCCCACTTGGAATGTACTGTGTTTTCCCAGCGGTCCCAAGTCTCACATCAATCTAGAGCCCTCGGTTATGGCCAGAGCACCCAGTAAGGTCCCAGAATAGTCTCAATGGGGACAAACTAGCATCTAGAAAGAGCATCCTAGAGGAAAGGAGGTTATCCCTAGGTAATCAGAAGCAGAGTGGTGAGAGGCAGAGACAAAGTGAGGCCACAGCTATAGTAGTGCCGAAACAGATGGATTATGTGATGCTGTGGAATCTGGAATTTAGCACCAAAGGGAGTCCAGTAGGCTCACTAGTAGGAAGGGACATGTTTCCAGTGGTGGCATCCAAGGGAAGCCTATTTGTGACATCCCAAGTACTAAGTCCAACTGCACGAGGTGGATATGGATATTTACAACTGGTTTGAAATACTGGACCGATGCTTTCTGTCTCCAGAAAGTGAAGGAGGAATTGTGGGGAGCAACCTTTATTAACATAATACCGATGACTGGCAGTGATGTGATCATTCCTGAGGAGAGACCCATATATTATAAAATGAAGGCCGCAACCCGCTAGGGTTTCTGCAAGACCCTCAAGCAATAAGTAAGATGCTTTAGAGAGCTCGCCAAAAAGAACAAACAAACTTTTCAGTGTGAAGTGTCTTAAGGGTGGGCAACTGGTAACGAAGTTGAAATGTTTTAAGGAATTTGGTTGCATGCTTTCACCTGTCATTAAGAATTGTGAGGCAGACCAGAACTGACATCTATAGGGCAAGACGTTCTCAGGCCAAATATATGTGAGTACTTAAATTAAAAGGAACGATCAGTCAAGGCCACTCAAATCAGAAGCTGGGGCATCTTATAGCAGTAAACACAATGTGAGTAAGGCCAGATGGTCTCACCCTGCTTCCAATAAAGGCTTGAAAACATAAACAGAAATTTTACATCCTTTTTCGGACAGCACAAAAAAGAAAAGCGCCCCCCCTAGCGTTGTGGCACCTACACTCTCAACACCCAAAGGATGGTTAAAGAGAAAAACTGTTCTACCGATGAGATGAATCAAGATCTTTGGCATCGCTACAGAGATTCCAAATCAACAAGCCACCTAAGCCTGGATCTCAACATTCTTTTCCAAATGGAATTTGAGGATGAACCCGACCCTTTGAAGTGTGTGTTCAACCATATCTGGCTGGAGGACATGTGATTGATTGTCATATGCAAGGGTGTGAATGCTCTAGCATTTATTATAGCATTTATTGTAATTTAATGATGTGGGTAATTGGGGTAATTATGTTTCAGTAAGGGGGACCTGGTAGACATACCCCCTTCACCAAATCTCCATGTAGAAGCATAAAACATCCATGTGCCCAAACTGCACTAGTCACCATTTCCTTCAGTGGCACAGGGCAGGATGATCAAAGCTTGTATCTGCATTCCTGACAGCTCCTGTACACACAGTCCCTGCAGCCATGGGTTGCATTTTAAGACCTGAAGCTCTATTCCAAATTATCAGAATTGTCTGCCTTAATAAGTCTGGTGGCAGGAACATCTCTAAAAATAAGCCATGCCTGTCTGTGTGTTGGTGACTAATAAAGAGAAAACAATTATGAGCGTCACACCAATGCTTTTGTCAACCTTGTGAGCCTCGTCCGAGCTATGTCAGGGGGATGTGTTTTCATATCTAGTGTGTCTTCTCCACTCCACCCAGTGACACAATAGCTAGGATTTGGCCTCTATTGATTCACAGTGAGGGAGGGTAACACCTTCCCACTAAGCCCAGAACCTCTCAACAGGAGACCTCCTGGGAGTTGGTGCTTCAAAGGCAGCATTGACATGACAAAGCCAGTGTTACACCATGGTGTTGCGAAACAGAGTTCCTTTGAAGTCAGTAGGCATTGGAAAGTGGGGAGTGAGAGCAACCATAGAGGAAAGGTAGGTCTGAGAAAGTAGTCACCAGTATCCTCCATTTAGTGCAGGAAAGTCACACAGGCTATGATGTGACAGCATCTACAAAGTTGAACATCCACAGGGATAGACCTTTCTGCCTTCATACCACTGCCAAGTGTTCTCTGAGAGAAGCACAAAGTCAGGAGTTATTACTCTCATCAAGCTACAGGAAACCCACAGGGAGACAAAGAAAATAACTTATTTGGAAGAATAGGTGAGCGTGTATGCCAACAATCAGAGAACAAAGCAAGACTTCCCTGGGGTCTTTACGATATCTGCAGTACACCTATTTGATGAGAGCATGCCCCTCTGAGCTCTGAGTCAATAGACTCAGATATGCAGGATGAAATGTGGAACAACAAAAGGTAAAAAAAGAAAACTGGCGAGGGACCAGACACGAGATCTCGCTTAATTCAAATGGAGGAAAAGGCACCAGGAAGTGCAGGGTAATCCAGAAATAACACAACAAATGGCTCTATGAGAAAACAGATAGTATTATGAATCCCACTGGAATTCGAAAAGACAGAAGAGTAACAGACAGAAATATGACGCAGTACCAAGAAGAGGCATAGATGCAACATCAAAATCATTCTGGGAATGAACAATATATATGGATGAAGGCAGGGAAAATCCTATAAGAGTTAAGGGAAACAGAAGACAATAAGTGCAGGGGGAGAGAGTGAGAGGGGAATGATGCGACAGAGAAGCAAGAGGAGGGCAGAGAGCACTGGAGGAACAGGAATCTTCAAGGCACAGGTGACACAGAGAATGGATAATTTGGAAAAGTTGCAGAGCACCAAACCATGCTCTACCTGCACTTATATGCAGCAACATCCGATCAGCTGGCTGACGCATCATCGTACATGTTCCATGGTAAATCGATTGCTGCGATGCGCCTTGCGGGACACCACACTGCAAGACTTGGTGTGAGCAGTAGTCTCTCCATAATGTCCACAGCACCCACCAGAGCTGCATATGCCATCTTACTTGCCGGCATGCCCAGGGAAGGCTGACAGGATGGCAGAAGGCAAAGGTCACTAGTTACACCAAAAGGGATTGGTCTCCTTAAAACTGTCTTTCTTTGGAACAATACCCTGTGAAATTCGGCCTTTAAAAGGAAGAGGCTTCCACCATGAAGAATAATAATATTGCTTTGGACTTTTTTGTGGGAGTACAGTCATTCCAAAGTTCTCTGCTAAAGAGGTTGAGACAGAAGGCAGAGGTAAGTTCTGCCCCCTAACCATCCCCTGGAAAAAATGGTGATGAACTGCTGTCGAATAAGGCCTCAACTGCTGGCTGCATTGGAGCCAGCACCCTGTTATTGGAGGTGAAGTAATGCAAGCAGTTGCCAGCAAAGCTCCTTGACCTGGGACCAAAGCAAGAAGGACTCATCTTGTCTTAGAGCCACTGGATTTTACTGCAGAGCACTCAGTATGCACAAACGCAGTTGGAGTTATATGTTTATCCATTTCAAAACATCTACGAGTTCAAATGTGTTTGACGTCCATCGAACTGAGCCAGGATGAACAGAGATTCTTTTGACACTCTCTTCATCTTCAAACGTCTTACTGCACCTCATGACATACAGACCGCGGCTTGACCTAATGGCATGAAATGCCTTAAGCAAACTGAAAGGGACCATCGAATCAAACACCAATCAAACCAGTAGAAGCAATGGTTTCAATGTCAAATCAACTACTACTCAATCCAGCTGAGGACATAGAACTCACCATTGCGAATGTCAACTTGACTCTTTAGGAGCCTGCACAATTGGATCAACTTGCACCACACGTTGTATCACATATATTTAAAATGCCTCAACATTGACTGAATCAGAAATAAATCACCAAGAAGCCTTGTGTGATGCTGCCACACTTCCTAAAGACAAAAACAAAGTACTGTTAAGAGTCCCTGCCTCCCTACTGATCTTTAAACCCCCTTGTTCATGGGAACAAGAAGGTCCAGAAAAGTCAAGCCGGAATGACTAAATAGCACTGAGTGTTCAGTAAAAGAATACAAAAGTTTCCATTGAAAATGGAATAATAATAATAACACCTGTTATCACAGTGCTTCGAAGCTGAGACTGGTTTTAAGCACCATATTAAAAAGAAATGTTTAAAACTGTTATATTAATCTGCATTATATTTGAGCATAGCCACTGTCTTATATTTAGCACCATTCTTTTCAGTATAGCCACAGTGTTATATTTAGCTGTTTTTGAATATAACCACTGTGAACCATTTAGCTGCGTGCATCTACGATACCAAGAACCCTGCCAGGACACAGGAGTACATATCACACTCCATGCTTATGGAAGATAGCCAAAGGCACGGCCACCCACCCACATGCATCTGCTATCATACACTACTCTAAGACACATCACACAACACTGCTGCTAAAAGAATACAGCTATCACCCATGACATTTCAGTCTAGCTGCACTTATGATGAGTCTGCTTATGCATACTTTGCAGACTACCTCACAGCACCCATCCACAAGCCAGCTCGGCATGGGTTGCTAGCAGGGACTTGGCCACACCTACCTACCTTTATCTTGGGTAAAATGCACAAATACATTCTAAACTCCTCTGATGAATTTACCATACCTGGACATAGATCCCCCGAAGGTGTTCCCTTACAACGCTTTGAGAACATACCAATGTGAAAAGGCGCTATACAAATGACAATTACATTAGATTGACATTATTATTAAGAGCTTGACACATGTCTTTTGAGTCATTACAATGGCAAAGTCTACAGCATAAAGTGCCAAAACTCAAAGTAGTACATACATTGATCACAACATTGGTTTGTTCAGTCATACATAAAACAGATTTCACATCACACCTTTAATAAAGGTATTGGATTAGGACATTGTTTTGACTCAGGCAGGCATGCACATTTTAATATCTATGTATTTGCCACCTAAGGATGATATACCCTTGAACTATTTGTTTATAAATTAAGGTTGTTTTATAGCCCATGTCCTTATTTCAGAGGAAATCTGCAATAGTGTCAGTGATGTCTAATTTTTGACATTTATCTAAATGGAGAATGAACATCGAGGCCATTCTGAATATGGGTTTTGGGTTAATTAGAATATTGATCTTCTCTCCTGCCACTGGAAAGGATTAACTTTATTACTGTCAGGGAAATATAATCATTGCTGCAAACTTGGCGAACTCATTTTGCGTTTACTTAAATGAGATTGTCCTTTCTGATGTAAATTCTTTAAGATCAAAGAACTGTATGTTTTTTTTTAATTTTGTTTGCGGCTGCAAATGGTTGTGTGTAGGTAAATATGTGCAAACTCAGAATGGCACATATTGCAATTGAATCACAGCAATTTGATCATGGCCACTCTTGGACAGACAAAAAAAAAACAAAAAGAAAACACAAAAACACACAAAAGAAACAACATAATGGAGAATGGGTGTAAGGAGTGATGCTCCTCGAGACAAACTCACTTTGAATGTGCAACGACGGGTAGGAATGGAACATCTATTATTTTATTTTTTAAATAAAAACAGAGAAAACGAAATATCGAAATAACTTGCTTTGTAACTTATTTTTCATTCCAGGGAATTTTTATTATCAAAATGTTTTGGTTTATTAAATTGTAGAGGAGGAGCCAAATGCCTCTACCGGAAGACCCACATATTTTGCCTATATGTTGGAAGCTGGGAATTGTGAGATACCAAAAATGGTACCTATCCCACAAAGAATTCTTGAAACAAGTTATCTATTAAGAAAGCCATACATGATGTACCCGCAGAGAAATGGAAGCTCTTAGAGAGGTGCCTGAAGGAGTGTGAAGTGACAAAGGCAAGACACTGGTGATGTCTCACGAAGCATAGGTGACGCACCAAAAAGAAGTGCTAAGGAAGAGAGTAAATAGAACTAATAGAATCTGATGATGAAGAAAGAATTGAGTAACATTTCATGTGCCGAATGAAGATTGCGTGTCCGAAGAGCACTGAAGAAAATGCAAAATCGCTTTATAACTGTACCGATGCGGTAATGCAAGTAGGATAAGTAACCATGAAGGCTGGCTACATGTAGTGAATAGACTGCAGGCGGTTCCACCAATGTATATATACATGTATAGAATCTTGATATTCCACGTCGCATTTTAGTAAGCCAGGATCAGTGAAAGAGAAGGGCTGAAAGTGTGGCGCAGCAGAAAAAGGCAGATGAGGATGGAGGAAGAATCAAGAAGGCTTGTCTGGCCCAGGTTCAAGGGTTGAGGCAGCCAAGAAACTGGTTATCTAGTCGAGAAGATACAATGGGCCTCATTACGACCCAGGCGGTAAGTTACCGCCTGGGCCGTGACTTTACCACCATGGCGTAAACTACGTTTACGCCATGGTGGTTGGCGAACTTACCGCCCCATTCCGACCTTGGCGGGGCGGTAAGTCCCCAATCCCCATTTACCCTTCCCCATTCCCATTTTTGCCCCATAGGGCATAATGGGAATGGGGAAGGCGTTAATTACGCCACCGTAAATTACGGTGGCGTAATTAACTCCATGGTCCCTTAGCGCCATGGATTTTAACACCTGCTAAAAGCAGGTGTTAAAAGCTCCATGGCGCTAAGGGACCTCGTAATCAGGCGGTAAGGGTCGGCGCTGTTTACGCTGCCGTAAACCCCTTACCGCCTGGGTCGTAATGAGGCCCAATGAATGTGAGAACCGAGGCAAGCACCTGCTGAGGTTTAATGGAAAAATACTACGAGTGCAAAGTTTTATTCATTTAATAGTATTAAGTGCAAGAAAGGAGGTAAACCATGGTCTCCAGTCTCATGTGGTAGATGAAATAGACTTTGAGTGAGCTACATCGAGACTAAAGATAAGAACGTGCTCACACTCCCTTCTATTCTCAGGCGCAGTGATACTTTGCAAGGACGTGTTCAAAGACAATTCATATGGCAGACAGCAGGAGTGATGATGGAAAATGGTCTAATTGGGTAGGAAGGATTGGTCAAGTCCACCCACAAGCACCTGTGGTACCAGCTTGCATGCTGCTAGCGAGTGGAATATTCCAGAAGGGTACAAGCGTGCCAACCAATTGAAGAGGGCCACGTAGCAAAGAGCCGTTTGAAAGCCAATGAAACTTTGTGTATTTGATGACAATGAAGATGACTTGCACTAGGGGTGGACATAGTTGTCCACCTGACTCTACAGAACCAATCATAATTTTATCCCCCATAGAAAGTATATCTAGATGTTCCCCATAAACCAACCACAACCCCAACTACGCTTTCTTACTTTGCCACGTAGTATGACATCAATGATGATGAGTTTTTGCTATAAATGTGTATTTTTTCATGAAAAACATTGAGAGACTTGAGCGAACATCCGTTGATGTCTGTTGTTCTCCCTGTTTTAAACAATTGCAAATAAAACATATATGTTTTGCCAACTTCCTGAGTCGATCTTATTATTGGTGTAAGAGTACATTCTGCATCCCCATCCATCAAATATAGTGCTACCTCACTTAAAGGGCCTATGGGTTCAAAACATTTACAAACATATATAACCAATAATGCCCTACATTGAAATAAAGAGAAAGGAATACACAATAAATACCACAAGTGTACAGTCTCATTAAATAATCAATATACTTCTAAGATTCAGATAAGTCCATTGATGTCAATTTACACATGAATCAGAACCATTCAATAACATCAAAACAAATTAAAAAAGGCAAAATATGTATCACATTACTCTGTCTTCAACCCTCACGGGTACGCCAGTAACGTCACAACTTTCTCATATTTGAATCATTTCAACAAATTAGCCCCAAAAACTCAAAAACAGAGGAGCACATTGTCTTAAGTGCCAATAAGTGAAAGAAGTATCATTCCTATATTCAATCTAATTTGCATACATTTTTTATAAATGACAGGACACTCTATTTTAGGGACATAGCATCACCATGTAACATAGACAACCAGACAAGTCACTTAAGACACAAAGGGCCTTATTGCAACGAGTGTGGTAGAGGGTTAACGGCGTCGGTAGAGCTGCCGGCACCGTTAACCCTCTACCGGCTCATTAAGAGGTCTGCTCGCGGATCCCGCTAAGGACGTCTGGTAAAACAGTAATTCCCAATGACTATTTTTTTTTAATCTTCCTAGGATTATCAATGAGAGTTCTCATGGAAGATCCTAAATTGTTTAGGATTGGTGCACCTTCCACACGCAGATCTTTAACAAAACCTTCATTTCCATCCAGTCCCAAAATATTGTACAGACTCCCCTTTGGACTCATTTGACATTTTCTCAAAAGTGACAATCTTTTCCATTGCATTATTCTCTGCATGGATTGTGGACCCATTTTGTATCTAATTATTTGAATGGGCACACAGTTTGGTAAATGAAATAGGACAGCTCTCCAAACCTGCCCCTCGACAACTTCAAGTTCTGGGATAATCCATGCGGGGAGAAATTACAGACCAAAGCATATTCTGGTCAACACTTTCATTCAGTTGTATTCTCTACACCGGACGATTGAACATTTCCCAAATTTGCAGTCCATCACTGGCATCTGTCTGGCCATTGCCGCTGCCTTTAATTTAAGATAATTGCAATAAAAGACTTTACAGTGGATCGCTAGAATGGGATACCCTAAATATTGCATGTTCCCTTTGCTAGGTAAGATCTATGCTCCCATTTTCAGCAAAATCTCTTAACACATCGCCCACTCTTAGCAAATTTGATGATTACCCTTTTGGGGGATTCATCTGTAACTCAAGCTTTTCCATGAATTACCCAAATGCATTTATCAGTCTTTGTAGCCCTATAGGTGTACAATCCACCAACACAAAATCATCAGCATATGCAGCCCAGTTCACTTTGAGAATCTCAATTTTGGGTGAGACTCCCACTTTGATCCAAGACTTTACCTGCATGTGCGACATAGAGATTAAATAATGTTGGGGTCAATATACAGCTTTGGCTTAGCCCATGGTGTGTGGAGAAGCTAGCCAACATCATCCCTTCCGATTTCAATCGGACCTTCATCTTGGAACTCCTGTGTAGGTAGATTAGAATACTAAGGATACCTTTAAGAAAACCGTAGACTGACAATTTTTCCATAACACATCTGTTGACTGTATCAAAAGTCATTGACATGTCCATGGATGCCACATAGATAGTGGCTGCATTCGATTGCCATACACTCCTCTGAAGACAGCTAAGTAGGAGGCCCCCACAGTCCATGCCCGTTTTTCTTCTGAAGCCCATTTGCCTATAGTAAAAAATCTCATTAGAAGCACACCACTCATCAATATGCTCCAACAGTATAGAGGCAAAGATTTTAGACTCCATATCTATTAAAGCAATCCACCTATAATTGGAGGGGCTCCATCTGGGGCCCTTTTAATGAAATGGGAATAATATACAACATTTGCCATGAAGCTGGGGCACTTTTTTGACATATAACGTCTACATAAAGGATATGAAAAAGCCTAGCCCATAGATCAGCATTTTGTTTTATTATCACATTCATCAAATTATTGTCACCTTTTCATACTTTGGGTGGTTTGGTATTATTACCCTTAAGGGCTGACAGCATTGCTTCCCCATCCCTTTGATTGAGTACGGAATGATAACATTTTAGCCAATTCTTACTGATCAATTTGAGCTTCTTAACCTGTACCTGAGAACCTTCGCATTTGCCCCCTTCTTTGTATACATTTCTGATCTGTTTACGAAGGATGGCTTTAAACTCTTTTACCTCTTGATCAAAAGCATGCACATGTTTCACTCTTCTGACCACGTTCAGGATTACATTAGAGGATAATATAGACATGCATTTTACTAGATGGCTGGAAAAGTTCAACAAGGAATAGTTAACCACTTTACTTTCCAGTGTTGACAAATTTAAGTCATGAAGTATCTGATTGTTACATTTCCAAGTCTTCTGCTGGGACCATCTCATTCTATTCCATCTAAAACTGACTTCAACATTCGTCCAGACAGGGTCAGGCCGAGTCACCTTAGACTTCCATCTTAAGAGTAGACATAACATAGCATGATCACTGAAGGCTGTTTTTTTATCTTATATTCCAGTATATTGACAAACAATTTCCTGGCCAAGAAGACATAGTCCAAAATGGAACTGCACCCCCTCGCACATCATGTTGGAGTATCATCCTCAATCAAGTCTAACCCCCACCCTTCTGCAAAGTTGAGCCACTGAGCCATGTGAATATTTTTCCTCATGGAGGGTGTAAAATTGAGTAATAAAAGTTACTGGATATTCTTAAAGGCTTCCTTGCAGATGGCTTTGAGGTTGCCTACCACAATAAACATGCCACCCGGGGTATTGGAGACTCACTCATCCAATAAAGTGTTTAAGGTAGCAAGGGCTATATCCAGGGCAATATCTTGTTTACCGATCAGATACCAGTATACGTTTATCAACATTAAGTCACTGACCCCCAGGACATAAGATATTTTGAGTGGATTGACCAAGAAGGTGTTGCGGGGGGCGTGGCTACATGGCCACGTAGGAGGTGGTGTTTCCCGGGTGCTCCTGCAGATCCGGCCATTATCCTGGAAATAAAGTGCACCTGAAGCCAGCAGCGAAGCTTCACGTCACATCAACGGACGCATGAATACATTGGGCATGCAGCACCTGCAGGCCCACGGACATCGGAGGAGCAGGAAGCTGATTATGCACATCTGAAATTCGGGGACCCTTTGCTGCAGGACACAAATGAGGACAGAGACAGGATAAGGCAATTACAATAGGCCAGTGGAGAATGCTGGGACAGGTTATGTAAATTAAGCTATAAGAAATAAGTGGAGAGACAGCATGCAGGGGGAGATAAGCCTGCCAGGTTGCTGGCCTGGCTATACAAGAGTGAGATGCCGTGAACAGTGATTAGGGAAATTAAAGGCGAGGGAGTGTGGACTCAGAATACCCAGGAGGGGGTGAAAGAGGAGTTCCTGAGATTCTATAGACATCTTTATGAGGACCCAGGTGGCCCTAGAGACCACGAAATTCAGGTAGCATTGGAGGACATGGGCCTACCCACCTTAGATGAGTCAGAACGCGCAGACCTCGACGCCCCTATAACGATGGAAGAACTCAAACTAGTGGTTCGCTACTTGCCCACATGTAAGGCCCCCGGGTCTGATGGGCTTCCAAGTGAATTTTATAAAACCTATAAACAAGAGTTGCTTCCCCCACTGCTGGCCATGCTTAACAAGTCGTATGAGCAAGGCAGGCTGCCAGAGACCCTGTGAGAGGCAGTGATTATCCCGCTTCTGAAGCCGGGCAAGCCTAGTACTGACTGTGGGTCGTACAGGCCTTTATCGATGCTCAATCAGGATAGTAAAATCCTCACTGCTGTATTGGCAAATAGGCTTAAGGCGGTCATTGGTAGGCTGATACACCACGGCCAGACGGGCTATGTCCCGGGCAGGAACATAACTGATAATCTCAGAAGACTGCATCACATCCTTGACCAAACAAAAAATGACCCAGGTGAACTGGCAATAGTTTCACTAGACGCGGTCAAGGCCTTCGACTCAGTGAGATGGCCCTGGTTAATCGCAACCTTAGAGGGCTATGGAATGGGACCGGGGTACCTCAGGTGGGTGAAAATGTTATACAGCTCCCCGATCGCCAGGGTCAAAACGGGTGCTATCATTTTGGACAAATGGCAACTAAGCAGAGGCACTAGACAGGGCTGCCTGTGGTCGCCCATGTTATACATACTGGCACTGGAGCCATTGGCCACCTGCCTGAGACAGCAATACGAGGAGATAGGTATTCGCACTGCGGGTGGCATGCACCTTGTTTCTTTATATGCGGATGACATACTGTTATATCTACGCTACCCAGAAGAGAACATGCAATATATTCTAGACGTGATGGAGCAATTTGCCGTTCTCTCTGGCATAGCGGTTAACCCCAAAAAGTCTAGTGTGTTCCCTCTGGGAAGATACAGGCTTGTCTTGCCAGTGGGAGTCTGCCAGTGTTGCCGATACCCTGGCGCAGAAAGTCGTTCCGATATCTCGGAATTGACATATACCATACGGCAGAAGAAGAACATGCACGCAACACGGTTAAAGCAGTACAAGGAATTAAGAACAGCATGGGATTCTGGTCCAGGTTACCCCTGGCTATGGTGCGGAGGGCTGCTCTGCTAAAAATGGTAGGTTTGCCCAGACTGTTGCATTTCTTTGTTAACATCCCACATGGAATCCCGAGGGGCTTCTTCGCTAGCCTCCATAGCCTGTGTAGGGGCTTCATCTGGGCCAGCTCCAGGAACAGAGTGGCCCTCTGGAAACTACAGCACTCGTGTGATAGGGGAGGTATCAACCTGCCAAATCTTGAGCAATACTATCTGGCAGGGCAACTGCAGTATGTAGCGAGATGGCTGTCTGACGAGGGGACGGCTGAATCCAGTCTGCTGTGCAGGGAACCGCTCCCCTTCTTCCTCAAAGAAGTGGTGTGGCTGTCCAGGTTGAGGGTCTGGGGGATGGCGGGGCTGCTGGTACTTGGATGGGAGATATGGCACAGAACGTGGCAGATTGCGGGACACCCGGTTCATGTCCATATTTTTTAAGACTCCCCGCCTCGTGAAGAAGTGTGCACCGAACAAGCGGCGAAGGGATAACTAGTCTGACAAAGTCATATCTCATTGGATGGATACAATCGACCAATTTAACGTCGGCTAACATTAATAGCCTAAGCTCATGAATGTCCGCAAAGAGAGCAAATATGCAGGATCTATGTAGCGATTGTGGCATCCCTTCCTCAAACCAGTAATTCAAGATCAGACTCTCTGGATAGGTGGAATAGCGAAGCCTACCATCCTCTTCCTCATTCCCATTAGTTTCCATAGGTCTCTGGGACTCCCCAGGTGTCCCTCGGAGGTCATTCAATGCGACATGGCAATCCTTCCCATATATAGAATCCTGCTGTTTATTTCTTCCGTCCTTTGATACCGCTGAGATCTGTCCCATCTCGCTTCTACTTTCGCAGAATTGAATAGGACAGCATTCTTTCTCTCAAATATTAGGATGTTATTCACCAAATGTCTTACCACAGCTTTGGGCATTGCTTTTCCCTTCTCTTTAGGAGGTTTATTCTCCCCTCTCCACCTTACGGAGGAGTTATGAACTCCAAACTTTGCAACATAACTATTGTCATTGTGTCGGACCGTCATTGGTGGGATCTCATTTTCACCGTCCCCCTACTGAATCAGACACTGAGGTCCTTTATTACTCATCCTAGATCCTGTCCCTTCCCTAGGTCCTTTTTTTTCGTGGCTCAATCTTTCATTATCAATAGTATGAGATACTCAAGGGGCACGGGCATCTTTGAATATACCATATGTTTGTCTTGGTCCTTCCTTAAAATTTTGGGATTCCTCCTGCCATTGCCTGTCTTTATGTTTTATTTAAGGACATCTGATAATCTGTTGGGGCCCTCTACATACTCAGATGCACCTCTCTTGAAATCAATTCCTTCCCGTCCCTTTGATCGCTGATCAACTGTCTCATTCCCCTCTCTCACCCGCTCCACCGCTGTGTCTGAGACTGTATATATGTCTCCCTCTTCCTCTTCACTGTTTTTAGATTCCTAGTTCATATTTTCTGCTGCCAGATACTCCTGCAGATCTTGAAAGGCCAAGACATGCAGGTACTTGTGAGATGAGGCCTTAGAATCTATGGGTGACGTGACCAGCACATCCTCATTACCAGGTAACACAATTCGCTCCTCGTCCTCTTTCCTTGGAATGCCCTCCAGGGATGCCCTTGAATTGTACACATCACTTATGGTCTTTGTGCATTCTTTGAAAGATGCCATGCAGCTAGAGGGTATAGCAATCATTGCCTTTAACAAATCACTCAAAAGAGATGTCTGCGCTTTAAGTTCGGGTATAAGCTCATCCTGCAAGTCCCCAATAGCCTTGACTATAGGTGTAATATCATTTTTTTAATTTATTTTTTTAATTGATTTAGCTTTTAAAACAACTTTTCAATACACAAACATAACAATTTGATTGATTTTTGTTATAATCATAAAATAACATCAGTTTTAGAAGAATTTCATGATAAAATGTACAAACTCAAGCAGCACAAGTGTTGTTGCCCTTCACACATATATACACACTTAACTAATACATAATGAAATTAAGATAAAATAGATACACTTCAGAGATAAATATTTCACTAACATTATAGAAAATGAGATTAGGAGGAAAGAGGGAGGGATTACCTCTTTTCCTTAACTTTTAGTTTTCAAGCTGCATGGGACATTGATTACATCTCGTTTAACTTTTATCTAAGTTTAAGGATAGTAAAAAGTTGGTTAGTGCAATCTGCAAAAGATAAGTATTAGAGCACAATAAGAAGGTCCATCTCATTTCTTGGTCCACAGTTTCTATGCAAGGCAGTACTTTCATGAAATGTATTAACCTTAGGGCATTCAATTTAGGACAGTAACAGACTAAATGTTCCAAGGATTCAATTGTATTAATTTGCATACAGAATCGACATGCTTGTAGGGCACGTGATCGCAGATTTCGCCTTGCCTGAACCTGGTAAGTGGGCCATAAATCGAATCGTGTTCTCAAAAAGGCTGCTCTTAATTTGGCAGAGGGGAATTTTAAAAGATAAGATTCAGGGCATTTCAATGGTTTGGGCCAGAAGCGAAACTTACATGGTTGGCGATACTTTTGGCATTTATCGATGGTATTTGACCAATCTAAATTATAAAATGCTGTTTTGGAACCCACAGGATTAGCTATTAACTTGTAGATTGAAATGTTAGCAGATGCTAAGGCTTCCAAACAAAGATTAATCCACGATTTTACAAAGTTCTTGTCGGTTGTTAGCATGTAGGCACCTATTGCAGATAACATATTCATTTTTTGGTTTGCCATAAGACATTTACGGAATAACATACAACATCGCCAGGTATAAACCGCGTGTATGGAGACAAGGCCTACTTCATATCGCAACCAAGCACTTGGAACACAATGGGGGAGGTTGAGTACAGCTCTCCAAAACTTTCCCTCAAATCTCTCCAGATGCACGTGATTGAAATTCAATAGGGTTTCAGCCCCATACAGAATAGAAGGGATTGCTTTCATGGACCAGTAAGTTATTACCGGTTGAATTGTAAATTTTCCAAATTTATGTAAGATGATTTTAGATTGCGAAATTGCTGAAGTCAATTTTGCCTCCATGCGGTCAATTTGATGGTGCGGTTTGAGCGAGCCACTAAATTCACAACCCAGGTAAGTATATGATTGCACAACTTCCAGTGGAGTATCATTAAATGACCATTTGGGTTTAAATTTATGTAGCCGATTTGCCTTATAAACTACAATCTGGTTTTTTTTAATGTTGATTATCAGTTGGTTCTCAATTAGGTACACGTTAAATGCATCGATGAGGTTCTGTAAACCCTGCGGCATTTTTGAAATGAGTACTATGTCATCCGCATAGTTTAAGTTAGTAACTTTTTGACCTTTAAGGACTGGAGCATCAGAGACAATCTGTAGAAAAATTGGAGTAATAATTGAAAATTGCAGCAGCTAATAAACACCCTTGCTTTAGGCCCCGGTCTGTTTTAATCGGGGCAGACAACAAGCCATCTAAAGTGAGCCATACACGAATCGAAGTGTCTGCATGAAATGCGTGGATGATATCGTGAAGATCTGAGGGGCAGTTGTCTCTTGTTAGTTTCCTCATAAGCAGGGCACGTGAGACAGAGTCAAAGGCAGCATGTAAATCAATGAATGCAAAATAAATGGGTTGTTTGTGAGACTGACTGTGGGCTTTTATTGCATTTAAAGTTAACAGGTTTATGCAGGTACCCATACCTGCGACAAATCCCGTTTGTTGCCGATCTCGCTTGGCAGCGAGGTCTGTCCAAAGATTGAATTCGTTTAGAACTAGTTTTGCAAAAAGTTTGCCCGGGACATCCAGAAGTGCAATCGGGCGATAATTACAAGGATCAGCACGATCACCCTTCTTATAAATCGGCACTATGACAGAGCATAGCCACGAAGTTGGTAAAATACGGTGTTTCATAATTTCGGAGAAAATGGCATGGAGATTTTTTGCCCATAGCCTCGGGTTTTCTTTCAGGATGGCATTGTGTAAGCCGTCAGGCCCAGCGGCACGTGAAGAGCTCAACTTTGTAATCAGCTCTTCAAGTAAGGCCGGGGAGCAAGTAAGGTTCCACTGGGTTTTGGATTCGGGCTTATATGCTTTATGATGGAAGAGTGGATCACAGTATAAGTCTGAAAAATGTGCGATCCAAGCAGCTTCGGTAACCGCACCAGTTTGAGCATGTGCCTGTGATAGGTTAGAATTCGAATTGAGTAGGCGCCATATTTCAGCTGAATTCTTGGACTCGATTGAACGCAGCATGGCTTCACTGTCTTGTTGAAACATCCATGCTCGACGTCCACGAATCCAATTCGAGTATTTACATTTAATAGATCTTAATGCCCTGTGAGTATTGGTATTATTTAACTTAAGGATGAGTCTCTTTTCCTTGCGATATTCGGCCCGGCGTGCTTTGATTACAGGGTCGTAAAGATGTTTGTGTTTTTTTATCTTTGGGTTTAGTACGATTGTATTCCGGTATGGTTCAAGAAGATCGGTGTACTCAATTAAGTCATATGAGTTATCAACTGCGAACAGTGCATTTGAGAACTGTGTAAGGGTTCTCTCAGACCATTTTAGGCGGTTTTTTGCATTATTAACCGTTAGGTGTTGGGTCATCCATTGTTTGATGAGTGGGGTACCTGCCCAGTTAAGATGTAATGAAAGAAGATGGTGATCACTTGTAGCTTGTGCAATTATTTCAAATGAAATAACACTACTATACTTAGATTGGTCAATGTACATATAATCAATGATACTTTGACTCTTTCCACGCTGCCATGTGGGTTTCGGGGGGATATCACGTTCCACTGAGCCATTGATTACTCGCATGTTACGCTCATACATAAGATGGGACCAGGTTGATAGGGCCCTTGTCTTGTTTTGGTTACCAGGGGATAAGCAGTCCATATTTAAGTCACCCATGATCAGGGTATCAGTGATACCAGGAGTTGCCGAAATTTCGTCTAACAGGACCGTTAACCCCGCAAAGAAGGCTATGTCAGATAGACCTGCCGGGTTGCGATAGATGTTAATAAGGGCCATGGTGTGGTCACTGTGGGTGATCTTTACTAGTTGCAAAAAGATATTAACGTTTAACCACGCCTCAATTTTGAAGCCAAGTTTCTTATTAGCTGCAACCATTAAACCAGATGAAGGGCGACCACGTAGTCCCATCTTTGCTGGTAACAAAATAACATCAAAGTTGTCCCAAGTAGGGGGGACCAAATACCAGGTCTCTTGAAGTGCAATTATAGCATAGTCCGTCAAAGATTGTACAGAAGTGTGCAAATGAGTGTAGCCTCGGGTGTTCCAAGAGGCTATTTTAATAACATGAGACTGAGGTACAATTGGTGGTTAATTGTTAGGGAATTGGGGGTCAGCACCGGAACTATAATATATTTGTGATAAATGGTGTGGAGGGGCCTCAACATATTCCTTCAAACGGGCTGGGTCTTGCGCCAATAGGAATCCCATATTAAAAAGGGTCCTTTTGGCTAACCAAATCGTATTCAAAACAATGCCTGATGGAATCCAAAGCCTCACAATAGCTGTTGTATCGTCATTCAAATATTCCACTTGGGCTATGTCCTGGGAAGTCAAGTCTTCTAGTTCTCGGACATCACTGAAGATATTAAGTATGCTTTGTCGGTTTAGATTGTAGGTAGGATAGTCACCTTCGCGGCATTGCAGAATCAATGTATGACAGGTAGAGGCCTTAGGAATTGAGTGCCGGGAAAGGGTATTTTTGTTAGGCTTCAAGCCGTTATCATGGCGTGTCTGTATATGTCGTTCCGGGGGGTATTTTGAAATCGGTGGAGTCAGACACGAAGGGCGTGTGAGAGCGTGTGCATCACCGTGAGTTGCAGAGTTTGATGATTTTGCCTGTTGAGCCACCGGAGAGGACCAAGATACTGATTTTGATGAAATATCAGTGGTTAACTTCGTTAGTTGTTGGGGTTGCCCATGGTTACGCTCATCCATATAGGCATCTAACGCCTTTCGCATTTCCTTCAAAATCAGGGATCTTTGGCATTCAGATTCGGTGGGTTTGGTCACAGGTGGCACGTTAACCATGTGGGGAATTGGCTGTTCAGTTATCACTAGGTCATGATGTTTGATATTTGAGTCGGCACTAAGAGCGTTGATCAAAGCATCTAATGGTTCATGGGCTTCGATGATAGCCGAGGGGGCTTGATCATTGGAATGCAATGGTAGGCTAGTTGGGGCAGCTGAAATGCTTTTTGTCACAGGTGGAGGATCAGCACTTGGAATGGTAATTTTCTTGAAAAAAGCATTTAGTGATGCTTTAGTCACACGTGGAATAGGCATATTTTTGGTTTTCCTTTTTTTGTGTGGTTGTTGTTTAGTGGTAGCTCTGATCTTCTTAATTTTTGGATTAGAGCCAGGGACTGTGCTATGCGTAATATTTGGTACAGACGTAAGGGGGGGAATAAAGACCATTGCAGGGGCCGTCACACGATCGTTCTCAGTAAATTCTTGCACACTGACCCATGAGTTATTTGTTGGGGTCAAGCGAGCAAGAGACTGTTTTGGAGGGCTTGTTGTAATAATGTGAGGGACAGCAGGCAATACAGGATGAGTTGGAATGCACGGTAATGATGACCTTGTTGCAATCGTTTTATTGGTTAGATCGATGCATGGTATGCCTGGGCCTACAGGGGGAGAAGCATGAGGAGCCAGGTTAACTTTTTGAGTCCATACTAATAATTCATCCAACTTTGATTCTTGATTCGTAATTTTAGCATCCAGAACTTCAAAGAGTTTAAACATGGATAATAAAGTTGTGTTAATTGCTGCCAGGGTGGTTTGTAGCAGTTGTGGATGAGTTTCAGCTGACTCACCCTTTGATGGTATTGCAGGGCGTCGCGGGGTTGGGTGCACATAAGAAATAGCGGATAAGGAGTGGTCTGGGGATGGGGGATCAGAGATTAAACTATGTAGTGAGTTATGAGAAATGAGAATCGGTATTGGAGACTCGCACTGGCTTGCGTAAAGAGAAACCTCTTGATTATCTGGGGAATCAGCGATCTAGTCAGTTGGCATAGAAGAGTCAGAAGAACTTACAACCAATTGCGGGAGTTGTTGGCAAGGTGAATGTAACATGGTGTTATCAGATATTTCGCCAAGTGCCATTAGTCCCGCAATGGGCTTGTTGAATGGGCGTTGTATTGGTAGGCCAGAGCTAGTGTTTGATTTATGTGGCTGAAAAGCCTGTGGTTTCAACTGAACATTTGGTTTCGGTGTGGATAAGGAGGTCGGTTTAAATAATAGTATGCCCGAGTCTTTCGTGGGTCGAGGACATGGAGTCAGCACAATGGATTTATGAGATAACAAATTTTGGGGTGCAATGTTCGGGTTGCCATTGGGGCTGGAGCTAGTAATTATCATGGGAGGCATGTCAGATTTTAAAGAATAAACCTGTCTGTGCTTTGACATGACTCGCACACTCACAGGCACACAGGCCTGTGCTGAATCAACGGCCACGGGATGGAGCTTAGACCACTGGGCAACACTGGACAACAGTAAAAGAGAGAAAAGAAACCGATCTTGTAGGGCACTTACTTTTCTATAGAGTTAATGAAAAGGGCCACCTCCACCGTAAAAGCGGCAAAGCGGGTAAGCGGTACTCAAACCGGTACTCGCCCGTGTGCGCGCGCGCTGTGCTCGTGCGCGAACAATTTGTAGAGGTGAGTGACTCCTCGCACGGCCAATCGCCGTAATGGGGGCGGAGTTGTTGAGCCCAGCCTGGACTAGGCGGAACTGACAGTGGAGAAGCCGAAACAAACAGAGATTCACTCTGAAAACAAACAGAAAACACGCTGTCACTTTCACTTGGATAGTGTTTGTGAGTCAATAAAGTTCGGCTTGATAAAGTCGATTCATCACCTTGGTAGAAAAGCAGTTCAACTTCAGAAGTCCTCGTAGAGCAGAAACATGAACAGCGGGTAGTGCGGGTAAGCGGTACTCAAACCGGTACTCGCCCGTGTGCGCGCGCGCTGTGCGCATGCGCGAACAATTTGTAGAGGTGAGTGACTCCTCGCACGGCCAATCGCCGTAATGGGGGCGGAGTTGTTGAGCCCAGCCTGGACTAGGCGGAACTGACAGTGGAGAAGCCGAAACAAACAGAGATTCACTCTGAAAACAAACAGAAAACACGCTGTCACTTTCACTTGGATAGTGTTTGTGAGTCAATAAAGTTCGGCTTGATAAAGTCGATTCATCACCTTGGTAGAAAAGCAGTTCAACTTCAGAAGTCCTCGTAGAGCAGAAACAGGAACAGCGGGTAGTGCGGGTACGCGGTACTCAAACCGGTACTCGCCTGTGTGCGCGCGCGCTGTGCGCGTGCGCGAACAATTTGTAGAGGTGAGTGACTCCTCGCACGGCCAATCGCCGTAATGGGGGCGGAGTTGTTGAGCCCAGCATGGACTAGGCGGAACTGACAGTGGAGAAGCCGAAACAAACAGAGATTCACTCTGAAAACAAACAGAAAACACGCTGTCACTTTCACTTGGATAGTGTTTGTGAGTCAATAAAGTTCGGCTTGATAAAGTCGATTCATCACCTTGGTAGAAAAGCAGTTCAACTTCAGAAGTCCTCGTAGAGCAGAAACAGGAACAGCGGGTAGTGCGGGTAAGCGGTACTCAAACCGGTACTCGCCCGTGTGCGCGCGCGCTGTGCGCGTGCGCGAACAATTTGTAGAGGTGAGTGACTCCTCGCACAGCCAATCGCCGTAATGGGGGCGGAGTTGTTGAGCCCAGCCTGGACTAGGCGGAACTGACAGTGGAGAAGCCGAAACAAACAGAGATTCACTCTTGGTAGAAAAGCAGTTCAACTTCAGAAGTCCTCGTAGAGCAGAAACAGGAACAGCGGGTAGTGCGGGTAAGCGGTACTCAAACTTACAACTTACATACCTCCATGTCCTCCCCCCTGACCATCCAGGCATTGTGATAATCCCAATAGAGTGATTTCCCCAAACAAAATAATAGGAGGAGTGTCCAGGAAGGAGCACGCCATTGCATCCCCTTTAGGGTGTCTAAATTAGCTGCCAGTCACAGAGGTTAATTACAGTTGCTTAAACAAACAGAATCGACATGCTCAATATAAAGGGATTGGGAGTCAACGGTAACTTCTGGGGTATTGGCTAAACCATAAATCCTCTCCTCATGCAAATTTCTGGGAGAAGGAGGTAGGGGTAGCGCAAAAGCCCTAGTTATGCTGTCTCTTGTGTAGGTAAAGACCAAAGGGGCAGCTAAGATATCCTGCTCAAGGACATGATTTGTTTTCCTCATTTTCAATAAGGTAGTTAAGTAATTAGCCTGTCGTACAACCAGCCAGCACTCACCTCAGGGTGTTGTATCAAGCAATTTCACACATTTGGCAATCTTCCTTGAGCCGGCTGGGGCACAGACTCCAATCGGGGTCCTCCGCTGTTCATTACATTTAGGAGCTCCCTGTACCGGCAGATCCTTATACAATGTATAAACCTCTGATACTGATAAGAAAAAAATGAGTAACTCACTTGCGGGGCCCCAGAGCTCATTATGCAGGTTGTTAGATGCTCGCCAGTGTTAACGGAACCAGAAACTTCAGTCTGTGATGCATTTCCTGAATGCCTGGAGTTGAGCCAGAACGAAAATTGGCTCAAGAAAAAATAAGAAAAAAGAACAAATTCCAGCCTTAACTCTTCCACCCCAGTAGCCCCTTTCCCCCAGAGAACAGCAAACAGCTCTCTGTCGAGCCACTTCGCTTGATGGTTGCGCCTGCCAATTTTATACCGTTTCTGGGTTTTGGTGGGCGGGGCTTCAGAGCCACACTATGAGCAACAGGAAATGTTGCCACTTTGAGGATTGTATATATAAACATTTACAAGTCTTCACTGTGTGCGTACCCAAATCCTAGTTAGTATTATTACCTGCCCGCTTTAAAGTCCAACTGGAGAAAAGTCTGTGAGCAACTCCACTGTACCGCAGCACTTCCAGCTCGGAGTGCTCCCACAGCAAACAGCACTCTGTCGAGGCCCTCCAATTTTATATCGTTTCCATGTTTCGGTGGGCAGGGCTTTAGATCCACACTGCCCGCTTTAAAGTCCAACTGGATAAAAGTCAGTGAGCAACTCCTCAGTATTGCAGCTCTTCTAGCTTGCAGGCTCCCACAGCAAACAGAGTCGAGGCTCTCTGCTCGATGCACGTCTGAAAAGTTATTTGGCCGCAAATTGCAGCACACATAATTTGGAACGCATGATTTCTGCCACAAAATTCAGTTGGCTGCAGCCTGATGGCATTGTATATCTGTTCTGGTTAACATGGTTTGACATGAGACAGTGTGCTATTATTTGTATCTTACTATATTTTGATGATTACATCCCTGCCTACAGGTCACAAAGGAAAATCCGGCTACCGTGCTATTGTTAAAGTTGCAGAAAAGGCAACCATCATCTACTTTTGTCCTGAATCAAACTTTGAAATAGCTCAATACTCTTCAATGGAAAATGCATCTAAGGAGGGCAATTAGCGAAATGGGGACACTGAGGTTTATTTCAGATAGTGATTGTGGCCTTTGAAATGCACTGAAACAAAATGTCTTATGTTCTAAGGAGCAGGTTATTGTCATCCCAGTGGAGTCTGGATGTATCAATGCCTAGGTCTGGTACAGCAAATCCCTCATCTCTGTTCGGCCTCAAAAAAAGTTGGATATGGAAAAGGCAGTCTTAATGTAAAAACCCAATAGGCTTGGAGTTTGTAGTAGAATTTATTTGTACACTTCTCAAAAATGTCTGAGCCATTAACATTCTCCCTCATCCCCCCTCACTGCGTGAATACCTCTCAAAACACGTTAAATACTTAGTTTAGTTTATTTATTTATAATGCGCACCAGACCCAGGGGCATCAGGGCACAGAGGATAAGGATATGTTCATCTTGGTTACAGGGTACATAGGTACATGAGATGCAGGACGAATTATACAATAGCACATCAGTATATAGAGTGCAAATTACATGATCACATGAGATTACAGTGAAATTACAAGGGTACATGAAGTGCAGGACGAAATATACAATAGCACATCAGTATATTCAGTGCAAATTACATGGTCAGGTAGCATAGAATATAGTGAGCGCAAAACATCAGGAAGAGAGTCCAAGTGGACTAAGCGAATCAGTGGACAGAGGGTAGGCGAAGGTGAGGAGCGTCAGGAGGGTGTTAGTCAGAGTGATTATTTATCATTTTCTTTTAGCCAGTTGGTCAGATTCTGTCTGAATTTAGAGAAGGGCTGGGGATCTCTAATACCAGGAGGTAAGGAGTTCCATAATTGCGCGGCCTTAACTGGGAAACTGTGTCCTCCGATAGTAGAGAGTCTGAATTGTGGTACTTGGAGGCAGTTAGAAATGGCTGTTCTCATCGGTCTGGACGATATTTATTTACAGATTCTGTCCGTAAGGTAAGGCGGTGCATTATTGATAAGGCACTTGTGGGTAAGGGAGACACTCTTAAGTTTGATTTGTGTTCTCTTCTTGTAGAGGAAATATGCTCATTTCTATTGATCTTAAAAGCTGCTCTCAGGGCATTGTTCTGGAGAACCTGTATTTTGTGGATAGTCTGTTTATTCACTCCAATGTAGAGCGTGTTACAGTAATCCAATTTGGAAAGTATTAGGGCTCTGGCGAGCGTGAGGCAGCTGTCGGTGGAGAGGAATTGTTTACTGGCTCTGGTAAGTTTGCATGTGTATGCGGTAGCAGAGGCTAGGGAATTGACTTGTTTAGAGAAGTTCAGGGTGGCATCTAGATAAAAGCCTAGGGTCTTCACTTCCTTTGCAACTTTTATGTTGTTGCCATCAGTGGTGAAGTTGGCATATTCTGGGATAAGTTTGGATATGTGGGTCGGGGTGCCTAAGATAATAAGTTCATTTTGTCATTGCTCAGGCATAGTCCATGGGTGGCCATCCATGCCTGAACGATACTATAAATTCTATACACCCAAGCCAGATCCACGGCGTAATCTCCTGAAAGCGGAAGGAGGATTTGAGTATCGTCTGTATAGTTCATGTAGGCGATACCCAAATGGTCCATTTCGTTGAAGAGGGGCTTGGTGAATATATTTTAGAGTGTAGGTGACACACAGTATCCCTGTGGCACACCACAGGTTATAGGGATAGGGTCTGCTGAGGCCGAAGGAGAGAAAACTCTCGTGGCCCGGTTGCTGAGAAAAGACTCGATCCAGGTTATAGCCTCCTTGGAGAAGTGAGCTGCAGAGTCTAGGTGGCTGCATAAGACTTTGTGGTCGACCAAGTTGAATGCAGCCGAGAGGTCTAGAAGGAGGAGTAAGGCTACTTGGCCTTTGTCTCTAAACTCATCTATTTGGGCCTTAAGATCAATTAAAGCCGTCTCCGTGCCATGTTGAGGGCGGAATCCAGATTGATGAGATCCTAGTATGAGGTTAGACTCTGAGAAGTTCTGTATTTGATTATAGGCCACTTTATCTAGAATTTTTAGAAGAAATGGTACAGTCGTGATGGGCCTGAGGTTCGTGGGAATGGCAGGGTCAAGGGTTTGCTTTTTCAGTAATGGCAGTACCCAGGATTCTTTCAGATTGTTCGGGACAGTACTGGTAGTGAATGAGGAGTTGATGAGTTTAGTTATGAAGGGCAAGAGTTCTCTCGCAGCATCCTTAATGAGTTGTGCCGGGCATTGGTCACCTTTGCAATTGGACGGTTGAAGTCCCAGTATGACCTTCTCCGCCTCAAGGGTCGATACTTTAGAGAAGCTAAAGCGTGTTCCTTGTTTATAATGCAGTGGGGGAGCTATGCTCTGAGGAGTTTGAGATGCTAGAGAGGCTTTCTTGTGGGCGATTTTGGTTTGTAAATTGGCGACTGTTAGTTAAGGCATGTTGGATACTGGAACACCACTTTTTATCTTTGATGCAATTTTCTTGTGGTACAATAGGTGTTTCTAGTTCTTTCAGAATACTGAACAATTCTTTGACACTAGATTTGGATTGAGATATTCTATTATTATAAGTCTCCTGTTTGGCTAAAAGGATGTCTTTCTTATATTGGGTTGAGACCTTAGTGTTTTCTGCTGATGGGGAGAGTCTCCAAGCAGTTTCAAGCTTTTGTTTAAGTAGAAGGTTTTTTAAGTGGGGGGTGAACCAAGAGTTAAGGTGTTTTTTGGGTTTGCTATTCCTTAGTTTGAGCGGTGCGATATTGTCAAGGGCTAAGTTCATGACTTCGTTGTACTATGCGACTAGAGAGTTTGGGTCCATATTGTCCGGTACAGAATTAAGTTTAGGTATTATGTGGGGCAACAGTTTTTCAACTGTCATGAGTTTTTTGTTCCTCGTAAGTGAAGGAGGGGCAGGTGAGGACTGGGCCGTGGCTAGGTTAGTTGCCAGTGTGAATACTAGGAGATGGTGGTCTGTCCAGATCTGAAGAGCAATAGATGTGATGTTTACAACACAGTTATATTCTGCAATCCAGTCGAGGATTCAATCTTTGTTATGCATGGGTGTGTTAACTTTCTGGGAGAAGCCAAGCTCTTGCAAAATCATAGCAATGGCAGTGGAGTGGGCTTCCTTATTATCACTGTAACCTAGATTAAAATCACCTAGCACTAATGTTTGGGAGGTGTTTTTTAGATTATTGGACAAGGCCGTAGAAATATCTTCTGAGAAGGTTCCAATGGGACCTGGTGGCCTATAGATAAGAAAGATATTTAGTGTTTGTGAATTGGCGATTTTGACCGTGAGGCATTCACAGGATTTCATAGTTGGTGTTGTGACAATTCTCATGTCTAAGTTAGTCTTGGCTATGATTGCTATTCCTCCACCTCGAGAGATATGTCTATCTGCTTGCAGGATAGTATAGTTGTCAGGGACTGCTAGCGATAGGGCAGGGCCTGCCGCGTCATGTAACCAAGATTCTGAGATGCCCAAGAAGTCCAAGTTGTCTGTTAATATAATGTAAGATATTTCGGTTGCATGGGCAACTAGAGACCTAGCATTTATGAGAGCTCCTTTGAGGTTAGGTCAGCTGCTTTCTGATGTGGGGTGGTGCTAGGACTATCTTTGGACGTCCGTTTAGTACAGTTCAGTGTAGGTCTTTTGTGATTGGTGAGACTAGTATTGGGCTCTGCAGTTACTGTCTGGAGTAGACATTTTTTTAGTATTTTAATTTTTCAATTTGTTTAGACGGTCACTCATATAGTTTGGATAGGCGAGCGCGCAATCTTAAATTTCTGTCCGTAGTATTACATGGTAACTGTACGGACGAGTATTCTTGATACTGGCTTATTTTGTGTGCCCTTTTATACTTTTGTGTGTCTAGCATTGTGGGGCAGAAGGGAGTGTTAGGAAGGGTTGTGGTACAGGAGAGCATCATGCGCTAGTTTTAGTCAGCAGGCTGTTAGTCTGTAATGCTAGTATGAGGGAAGAGGCGATGAAGAGCATTAACCAAGCTATCTTAGAAGGGGTACCTGTTGGGTGTTTGCCAGGACTGTTAATGTACATCCTGGTAAAGAGTAGTAGGCAGTCCTGGGTGAGTCAAGATGCGACTTTGCGACTTTGCTACTCCAGGCAAAAATGGTTGGCAATGGCTAAATTACTAAAACAGATGCAGAAACAATCTAAATGCAACTTTGCTATTGTAGTCAGGAATAGATCGGTAGTAGCTGCTTACATACAGTCTAGGTGTGATTTAGCCACTACAGGCAAGAATGGTAGTAGCTACTTACATACAGTCTAGGTGTGACTTTACTACTACAGGCAAGAATGGTTGGCAATGGCTAATTACTGAAGCAGATGCAAAAAAACAATCTAAATGTGACTTTGCTATTGTAGTCAAGAGTAGAATGGTAGTGGCTGTTTACACAGTCTAGATGCGACTTAACTACTATGGTTGGGGGTAGGTTGACAATGGCTAGTGAGAGCTGGGTTGGGTTTGACTTTGCCGCTTTTAGGCATAGATAGAAAAGTAGCTAGTGGCTGGTTGCTGAAAGAGAAGCAAGACCATTCTGGGTGCAACTTTGAGAGTGTGGACGAGAGTAGATCAGCACAGGCAGTATGTTAGGCAATCATGCATATAGCAAAGACAGTTTTGCATAGTCTAGCGTTAAATTTCCTAAGACAGTTTCGCATAGTCTAGAGTTAGATTTCCTAATGTGAGCACAGGTAGTCTAGGCAGGTAGGCAGAGGCGCGTTGCAGACGTCCATGCAGGTAATCACACATACAGTCTATGAGCCACTCTGCTGCAGAGGTTGCTGTGCTAGGTTTGCATGGGGATGTCTCTCACGCTGTGAGCAATTTGAGGTTGTAGAGGGCTTGGTACTGCGTTGGCACAGTTAGAGCATGAATGCAGATAAGAAGATGTTCATTAGCTTACAACTGGGAGCGTTTTAGTGAGTATATGGCTGGTGCAGCGCAGGGGAGGGTTGGGCTTCCTTACCGGTGGTGGCGAGGGAGGCGCTGAGGCAATGTAGTTACAGGGGTAGTGTAAGAAGGAGGGATGCACACGCGTTAGCAATGCGTGGGGCCGTGTTATGTGGCCATGGTGGGGTGCATGGTTGTGGGAGCAGACAATCGTTGGAATAGGCTATTACTGATGGCAAACACAAATATTAACAGTGCAGTCAGTTATCATGCAAGTTAGGCAGTAGTACCAAAATGGGATGCAATATGATAACACAGTAAATATAGTGGCCGAGTTGAAAGAGTCAAGAGTCATGTTACCTTTGCTTTGAGCCGAGGTGTGCAGGCCAGGGGGTCTGGCAGACGGCAGAGACAGCATAGAACAGGCATGGAACAGGTACTAGCCTTGCTTCCGTGGGCCCTGAGGAGAGAGGCCCGGCTATTCCTGCCGGCGGCCAATCAGGGAGTAAAAGGCAGAGGCAGCCAATCAGCTAGTGGCAGTGGCTGTTGGGGGCCTGGTTAGGCTCTTGAGTCATACAACAAAGAGTGGTCGGCCATATTGGAGCGTATTGGTACCTCGTGTACCTGAATGGAGAACAGGGTGCAGAAATAGTAATTCCAGCTATATTAGGCAAGGCAGCCTAAAGGCAGCCTATTCTTCCTCATGCATCGGCGCTGCTTCATTTATAGAGACTCCAGTGCTTTTAGGAGGCGATTTCTCGGAGGCAAGCACTACGAGCACAGCGCCTGCTGTTTCATTCGGCGTGGATCAGGTGAAATTCGTGCAGGTGCCCGCTGCTCCTGCAGGGGCTGGTCCTGGTCGAGGAGCTCCTGCTCCTGGGCTAGGAAGATGGGAATGAACCACACGCATGGAACAGGTACTAGCCTTGCTTCCGTGGGCCTTGAGGGGAGTGAGCCGGCTTTGCCTGCCAGCGGCCAATCAGGGAGTAAAAGGCAGAGACAGCCAATCAGCTAGAGGCAGTGGCTGTTGGGGGCCTGGTTAGGCTCTTGAGTCATACAACAAAGAGCGGTCGGCCATCTTGGAGCGTGTTGGTACCTTGTGTACCTGAATGGAGAACAGGGTGCAGAAATAGTAATTCCAACTATATTAGGCAAGGCAGCCTATTCTACCTCATGCATCGGCGCTGCTTCATTTATAGAGGCTCCGGTGTTTTTAGGAGGGGATATTTATCGGAGGCAAGCACTACGAGCACAGCGCTTGCTGTTTCATTCGGCGTGGATCAGGTGAGCTTCGTGCAGGTGCCCGCTGCTCCTGCAGGGGCTGGTCCTGGTTGAGGAGCTCCTGCTCCTGGGCTGGGAAGCAACCACACGCATGGAACAGGTACTAGCCTTGCTTCCGTGGGCCCTGAGGGGAGTGGCCCGGCTATTCCTGCCGGCGGCCAATCAGGGAGTAAAAGGCAGAGGCAGCCAATCAGCTAGTGGCAGTGACTTTTGGGGGCCTGGTTAGGCTCTTGAGTCATACAACAAAGAGTGGTCGGCCATCTTGGAGCGTGTTGGTACCTCGTGTACCTGAATGGAGAACAGGGTGCAGAAATAGTAATTCCAGCTATATTAGGCAAGGCAGCCTATTCTTCCTCATGCATCGGCGCTGCTTCATTTATAGAGGCTCTGGTGCTTTTAGGAGGTGATTTCTCGGAGGCAAGCGCTACGAGCACAGCGCTTGCTGTTTCATTCGGCGTGGATCAGGTGAGCTTCGTGCAGGTGCCCGCTGCTCCTGCAGGGGCTGGTCCTGGTTGAGGAGCTCCTGCCCCTGGGCTGGGAAGATGGGAATGAACCACACACATGGAACAGGTACTAGCCTTGCTTCCATGGGCCCTGAGGAGAGAGGCCCGGCTATTCCTGCCGGCGGCCAATCAGGGAGTAAAAGGCAGAGGCAGCCAATCAGCTAGTGGCAGTGGCTGTTGGGGGCCTGGTTAGGCTCTTGAGTCATACAACAAAGAGTGGTCGGCCATATTGGAGCGTATTTGTACCTCGTGTACCTGAATGGAGAACAGGGTGCAGAAATAGTAATTCCAGCTATATTAGGCAAGGCAGCCTAAAGGCAGCCTATTCTTCCTCATGCATCGGCGCTGCTTCATTTATAGAGACTCCAGTGCTTTTAGGAGGCGATTTCTCGGAGGAAAGCGCTACGAGCACAGCGCTTGCTGTTTCATTCGGCGTGGATCAGGTGAAATTCGTGCAGGTGCCCGCTGCTCCTGCAGGGGCTGGTCCTGGTCGAGGAGCTCCTGCTCCTGGGCTAGGAAGATGGGAATGAACCACACGCATGGAACAGGTACTAGCCTTGCTTCCGTGGGCCTTGAGGGGAGTGAGCCGGCTTTGCCTGCCAGCGGCCAATCAGGGAGTAAAAGGCAGAGACAGCCAATCAGCTAGAGGCAGTGGCTGTTGGGGGCCTGGTTAGGCTCTTGAGTCATACAACAAAGAGCGGTCGGCCATCTTGGAGCGTGTTGGTACCTTGTGTACCTGAATGGAGAACAGGGTGCAGAAATAGTAATTCCAACTATATTAGGCAAGGCAGCCTATTCTACCTCATGCATCGGCGCTGCTTCATTTATAGAGGCTCTGGTGTTTTTAGGAGGGGAAATTTATCGGAGGCAAGCGCTACGAGCACAGCGCTTGCTGTTTCATTCGGCGTGGATCAGGTGAGCTTCGTACAGGTGCCCGCTGCTCCTGCAGGGGCTGGTCCTGGTTGAGGAGCTCCTGCTCCTGGGCTGGAAAGCAACCACACGCATGGAACAGGTACTAGCCTTGCTTCCTTGGGCCCTGAGGGGAGTGGCCCGGCTATTCCTGCCGGCGGCCAATCAGGGAGTAAAAGGCAGAGGCAGCCAATCAGCTAGTGGCAGTGGCTGTTGGGGGCCTGGTTAGGCTCTTGAGTCATACAACAAAGAGTGGTCGGCCATCTTGGAGCGTGTTGGTACCTCGTGTACCTGAATGGAGAACAGGGTGCAGAAATAGTAATTCCAGCTATATTAGGCAAGGCAGCCTATTCTTCCTCATGCATCGGCGCTGCTTCATTTATAGAGGCTCCAGTGCTTTTAGGAGGCGATTTCTCGGAGGCAAGCGCTACGAGCACAGCGCTTGCTGTTAATTTGGCGTGGATCAGGTGAGCTTCGTGCAGGTGCCCGCTGCTCCTGCAGGGGCTGGTCCTGGTCGAGGAGCTCCTGCTCCTGGGCTGGGAAGATGGGAATTAGCCACACGCATGGAACAGGTACTAGCCTTGCTTATGGGCCTTGAGGGGAGTGGGCCGGCTATGCCTGCCAGCGGCCAATCAGGGAGTAAAAGGCAGAGGCAGCCAATCAGCTAGTGGCAGTGGCTGTTGGGGGCCTGGTTAGGCTCTTGAGTCATACAACAAAGAGCGGTCGGCCATCTTGGAGCGTGTTGGTACCTTGTGTACCTGAATGGAGAACAGGGTGCAGAAATAGTAATTCCAGCTATATTAGGCAAGGCAGCCTATTCTACCTCATGCATCGGCGCTGCTTCATTTATAGAGGCTCTGGTGCTTTTAGGAGGGGATATTTATCGGAGGCAAGCGCTACGAGCACAGCGCTTGCTGTTAATTCGGCGTGGATCAGGTGAGCTACGTGCAGGTGCCCGCTGCTTCTGGTCGAGGAGCTCCAGCTCCTGGGCTGGGGAGATGGAAATGAACCACAGGCATGGAACAGGTACAAGCCTTGCTTCCATGGGCCTTGAGGGGAGTGGGGTGGCTATGCCTGCCAGGGGCCAATCAGGGAGTAAAAGGCAGAGGCAGCCAATCAGCTAGTGGCAGTGGCTGTTGGGGTCCTGGTTAGGCTCTTGAGTCATACAACAAATAGCGGTTGGCTGTTGGGGGCCTGGTTATGCTCTTGAGTCATACAACAAAGAGCAGTCGGCCATCTTGGATACCTTGTGTACCTGAATGGAGAACAGGGTGCAGAAATAGCAATTCAAGCTATATTAGGCAAGGCAGCCTATTCTTTCTCATGCATCAGCGCTGCTTCATTTATAGAGGCTCTGGTGCTTTTAGGAGGCGATTTCTCTGAGGCAAGCGCTACAAGCACAGCGCTTACTGTTAATTCGGCATGGATCAGGTGAGCTTCGTGCAGGTGCCCGCTGCTCCTGCAGGGGCTGGTCCTGGTCGAGGAGCTCCTGCTCCTAGGCTGGGAAGATGGGAATGAACCACAGGCATGGAACAGGTACTAGCCTTGCTTCCGTGGGCCCTGAGGGGAGTGGCCCGGCTATTCCTGCCGGCGGCCAATCAGGGAGTAAAAGGCAGAGGCAGCCAATCAGCTAGTGGCAGTGGCTGTTGGGGGCCTGGTTAGGCTCTTGAGTCATACAACAAAGAGTGGTCGGCCATCTTGGAGCGTGTTGGTACCTCGTGTACCTGAATGGAGAACAGGGTTCAGAAATAGCAATTCCAGCTATATTAGGCAAGGCAGCCTATTCTTCCTCATGCATCAGCGCTGCTTCATTTACAGAGGCTCCGGTGCTTTTAGGAGGCGATTTCTCTGACGCAAGCGCTACGAGCACAGCGTTTGCTGTTAATTCGGCGTGGATCAGGTGAGCTTTGTGCAGGTGCCCACTGCTCCTGCATGGGCTGGTCCTAGTTGAGGAGCTCCAGCTCCTGTGCTGGGAAGATGGGAATGAACCACAGGCATGGAACAGGTACTAGCCTTGCTTCCGTGGGCCTTGAGGGGAGTGGGCCGGCTACACCTGTCAGCAGCCAATCGGGGAGTAAAAGGCAGAGGCAGCCAATCGGCTAGTGGCAGTGGCTGTTGGGGGCCTGGTTAGGCTCTTGAGTCATACAACAAAGAGCGGTTGGCCTTAGGATTGACCGATTGCCATAACAATGTGGATTTCTGAGACCTATGGGGAGATATCCAAAACATTGGCCAGGAGTTAGGGTAGTTTTATCAAGCAAACAGTATATTGCGCCAATACAAAGTATGCCTTGTTGAGTAAAATGGTTTACTAAACCTGTGATTCACAAAGCAATGTACAACTTTACAAGAGCAGTATATTTGGCAAAGGTGGGCTCTCAAAGTGGCATATCTGGGAAGGGCTAAGCAATTGTCGGATAGCACCTCATAAATCGTAACTTAAAGGACATTCACACCCATGTATACATTATAAGTTCACACCCTTAAGTACAACTAAATTACACCGAATTGATCTAGCTGTAAGCGGATCCAACACGGTGATTAAGTGCATGAGTTTCTGCCAAAATGGAAGATTGTGTAATAGCCTGGAACTTAAGTGGTTTAAGTGATAACAGTCAAGGGAATAGTATTTTAAGCTGAGATATAATAGATTAAAAATATTCGTTCTTTTTAAAATAGGTTGCCATACTTACACAAGGCATACATACCATATGCATTGCGAACAGGAGGCACACATAATGCTACCATTTCAGGCGTGAGAGTATTGTTTTTGTGAATTTGATCGTTCGCACATGGGAACCATAACAGGCATATATGATAGTCTTGTCCTATACAAAAAATGTGCGGAAAAAGAACTTAAAGACAGAAAAAGACCAGAAAGAGGTGAAATATAGAAGCTTACAAACAAGAATGGTCGTTTTGATGAATGGACCATTATGTTGCTACAATAAACATCTGGTACTTTGTGACATGCAGGTGAGTCCACTGAATGGCGTGCATTTGCCTTTTCTATAATTCAGTCCCTTTTCGAAGCAGAAGTTACAATAGTTTTGCAGCAAAGGAAGAGTGGCATGTGGTCTAGCTGAATCCAAGCCCAGGTTGTAGCATTCCGCATCATGGGACTGACGAGCATAGTGACAATGCAAGGAAGAGCAAAAAAGCCTTTTACCATAACGATATTTCATGGATTGACACTGTGTGCCAAACTGGACCCTTTCCTCCTTGATGGTTGTCATTTTGAATGCTTCCCTCTCCTCAACGTCCATTTCAAGGAATTCCTAAAGGCACCCATGTTGATTCAGCGCCTGTCACAAAAAAGTAATAGGGATATCTGCATCTCATTGTTGGATGACCCGTCCTATCTCACTGTTGTAATACAAAATAAAACAACTAAGTAAGAAAGCTCACCCAGTAACTCCGTCATCACAGAAGACGCCGGGCAATTGCTCTGATGCAGTCCATGTAAATGTCCATATAATTGTTATTCCCTTCCCATACAGCTTCTCGCAAGCTGTCCCCAAGACTAATTGACTGATGAGGAAAGCACATGCCGTGAGTATCTCAAACTTGGGAGCGAGGCGTCTCACAATGCTGAATTTAATACCTTCTTTCATCACTGCACACTGTCCACAGCTACCGTCTCTTTTCAGAAGTCAAGGCTACAGTTACCTCTGCTGCGCCATTCCCCTTTGAGAACCTACAAGCCTAATAAGGTATTGCAAACCCATGAGTGTGGTATTTGGATGCCAGTGTGAACTCATATATACATCACTTGCAGCTTGATTTGTAAGTGTAACACTTGCATCCTAATCGCAATTACATGGGTTTGAAATAAATGATTGAAATGGGTTTGAAATATATTATATATAAATAGATTCAATAGGATTGTGATAGTGCAAATAGGGCAAGCGTCACGTCATAAACCGTGTACGTAAATATAAGGTAAGTGAGCACATTTAAAGTAATGGTTTTAGGCCTTGTGGGACCCCAGACTGTTCATAAGAAGAGCAGAACATTAACACAAGTAGAATTAGGGGCATGTGTTTTTATTACGTTATAGGTAAAAAAACATCAACATAAGTAGCACAGAATTAGGTTGCAACACTGCTGGCAGATTTGTCAAATAGAGGGAATTAGTTTGCAGCGTACACTGAAAAGATTACTGAGGGATAGCTTGCTGAATAAACTGAAAAGATTACTGAGGGATAGCTTGCTGAATAAACTGAAAAGATTACTGAGGGATAGCTTGCTGAATAAACTGAAAAGATTCCTGAGGGATAGCTTGCTGAATAAACTGAAAAGATTCCTGAGTGATAGCTTGCTGAATAAACTGAACAGATTACTGAGGGATAGCTTGCTGAATAAACTGAAAAGATTACTGAGGGATAGCTTGCTGAATAAACTGAAAAGATTCCTGAGGGATAGCTTGCTGAATAAACTGAAAAGATTCCTGAGGGATAGCTTGCTGAATAAACTGAAAAGATTATCAAGAGATGCATCCTTGTAGAAACAGTAATAATGATGATCCATAGTTGTAGCAGTGTGCAGAGGTTCAGCCATTTTGCAGCAAAGGCCCTATTAGGAGATGCACATTGAGTTAGTTTAGAGTCGGCACTCCGCAGTGCTTAGATTTGTTCAATTTTATGAAAGCCCGTTCTTGCCTGAGGTAATAGACAGCCAAGGGCACGGTGGAAAGGACACCAAGATAGTGTTTGACAGAGAAATTAAGAAATGGTGTTCCCATGACACAAGGGTAAGATATTTAGCAATTATTTTTGACCCAAAGATAACTTAATAAACAAGCAGAGGCTTTGATCACCAGGTGCAAGGTGCTCTGAGAAGAAATATTGCCAAAGATCTTCAACTAAGTTGTATACACCGTGCCCCTTATGACCAAGTATTGCCACTACATCCTGTACTAAATACTCTAAAATAGTAGACATCATCCCCGGCAGATTGCTCCTCATAAGGACTGTTATTCAACCCATGACCCAATTTGATGACTATGCACCTGCAAAAGCAGTGAGTATCGAGACCATCGTTGCTAATTAGAATATAGAAGGTTAGGGAAACTGTCTGGATGAATGGTGCCTTGACATGAGAAATGAGACAGGATTATCTTTCTGTTCGTAGAACCAGGGTTTTATCTCTCTATTCACAGCCATAATACATCAAGTACTAATTGGACTGTCTAGGATGGTTGCAACAGTCAAGGCCAGCATAAGAGTTGCCACCCAATGGCAGGAACTTTTTAGTATCACTGTCGGTATGAAGAGTGCCAACCAACCAGATCGTGTTGCAGTGATGTTATTGTAATGATGTCCATTTTGAGGGTCTGAACTTGGGTGGGGTCATAGATAATGGATTCGCCAATGGTAGACTTCCATTCATAGGGATATATAGGGTCTTGAATAGTGTAGCCAATTATTGTGCTTGTTGAGTTTTTTGTATTTGTGTTGACTCCTGGACGATATTTTACCTTTAATAAAGTGAATACATTTGTTATTTCTTGCCCTTGGCGCACTCCCTTATTTTCCCCATTCAACCAATTTTTGGGACATTAATACAAGATGATGGAACAATCATACTGAAACAGAAAGTTTTATATTGCTAAGGACAGTGATAGGAGACTATGTCACATCACTCATATTACAGATCAATTAGTGTGATATTGATATTACAGATCAAATAATGTGATATTTTGTGAATGAAAAAATGCTTTGTGCAAACTGAATATGTGTTATATGTTTGCTAATTGTTTGTGATTTATATATTTATTAGTTGCTCTGTTCAATGAAATGCCATTACTCGTCATAGCATGCACACTAAAATTACCGTTCTTGGTTCATAAAATCTTTTCAAGTGAGGGGATACATATGCTTGACTGTAATATGATTTTTTTTAAGAAATGAAAAGATGTTCATATAAGTTAGTGCTCTGGTCTGGCTCCCATGGCAGAGAGAATACATGTGCTAAATTGAAATGTAAGCCCTCATTCAGTGCACTGCAACAGACTCTCTAATTTGCCGTCTCAATCTCCTTCCTCACAACTAAGAACAGTGTTACCTTGCAGAGCACCCTGTCGTGTGTTCTAACATCTGTCCCCACTGCCCATGCACTCTGCCTGATAGGGTCTGGAAGCTGTCATAGCTCACTTGCACAGAGGTAGCAAAAACTCCTGCTTCCCCTTAGAGGTGTTGGCTCCTGTATTCATGTATACAAAAGAAGTTGCAAACCCATAGAGAACGAGGGCTGTGGTACTTTGGTGCTGCACCTGAGAATCTCGTGTCTGGATGACTGTGCCGGGCGGGATGCTGCCGTCCTGCCGTAATGCCTGCCTGTGAAGTGTAGTCCCAAGTAGGTCTTGTCTTCTCCTGGTGCCTTTTCAGTGTTTCCAGTGCTGGCCTCAGCACAAGGGGTAAATGTGGCACCTATAGTGTCCCAGTCTGGCATATTTGCACAAGGCAGCACACTGTCCTAATCTCCTTCCTAGGCTCGTGGGTCCATGAGTTTGGTTCCTCCTGACAGCACCTCTGCCTCACTTACTACGTCACCTCTCCACCATCAATATGGCAACCAGCAGCCTGTCGAATACATTCTACTTTTCTGTTCGACTTCCGTCCTGCTGCCATTTTCATCTGTTCCTAGTCAGTCGGCTCTTGTTCCAACCCCACACCTTCTGCAATAGCCTTCTGAATGGTTTGAATGAGACTTTGCCCTCTCTTCCCCATGTGTTGGGCACCGATCTTTTGCCTGACCTTCTTGACAGTGACACTCACCCCTCGCCTCCTTTTCTTCCAGATTTTCCACAATGTTCCCCTCCTGGCCCACCATGTCCCCTCTATTCCCAGAGGTTGATAATGACCACAATGCACTGTTGAGAGTCTTGTACCAGGAGGTTATATCGTGTTCCAGGATTAATGTGTAAAAAACTTCAGTTAAACCACTGATAAGGTGAGCATATTCGATGCAATGAGTGAGGTGCTGATACATGACAATAAACCCCTTGACATGTTTGGACTTTCTTAATCTGGTAGTGCCATCTCCACTGCAACAGTGTAAGGTACTGGGGCACCCCACATGGGGTGTACAATTCGCACACATACGCCCTGTGGGTCTTGTTTCCAGATTCTACATTCTACAATGCCTTTGAGGCTAGGAAAGGAAAAGCTAGTATTAGTGGGCTTACAGATACAAAGATGCGGTCTCATTCACAAGCACGGTGATGGGATGCCCAAAGCCAGTAGCAGGTCATGGTGGCTTGTGTGATTTCTGCTGATACTACTATCTCAGACTCTGGAGATTAAATTGTATTTTGATGTTGATGGATGGTGGTGACCAAGGAGATGACAAACATGAATTTAAAGTACCAGGTCTGCTGCCTTGTGTATATCTACAATTAGAACATAATATAGGTGTGTATGATCAATTTATTGTAAATGTTCCAATGAATGAACAGTTAATCCCACACAGTCAATTATTACATCGCTCCACTCTTGCAGGAGTTGAGGAAGAAAGTGAGTGTATACATCTTTCCTAATGTCTCACAAGAATGAGTGTGCAAACTGAATGTTGATGTCCCTCCTGTCTCCCAGGAGTTAGGTCACACTTTACTTCTCTCCTGTCTTCCAAGGGTTAATACACAGGGGTGAAGCAATCTATTGCAACAAAACCTTTGAAATTCTGTGAACACACTTTAGCTGCAGAGACATTAAGGTGGTGATGTAATGTAACAAAACCCCTGGAATTTGGCAGGTATTTGAAGCTATGCCACCTTAACGATGAGCTCCCCAAGCACACTGTTGACATCACAAATAACATTGCTCTGTCTAATAGGATGCAGTCTTATGTGTGGGTGTGTGTTGATGGATGGTGTTGTATGTGTGATTAGCAGTGGTCGAAGTGTATGAATAGAAGCAATGGAACTATGTTCTCTACCGGTCTGCCCCGGTCCCCACAAACCCCAACTCTGCGCCCCCTTCCACACACAATCCAAACCCCAAACAAACACACCTGCTATTTATCTGAATGCATAGTGCAGTGCACTGAAGTGCAAGCATCAACTTCATCCTACATTTTCATTTTAAAACTAAACCATTCCAGAACGGTTTCTTTTTAAAATAAAAGTATAGGAACGGTGAAACTTAAAAATAAAAAGTATGGGAGCACCACTCGCGACCGCTCCAGCCCAATTCAGCCTCTGGTGATTAGTATGCAAAGGAGACGTCTTGAGATGTGCTTTGTTTTATGGATAGATGGATGCAGGGTTGTAATGTATAGAAGTCAGAGTAAATGATGGAATGTTAGAATATATATGTGTGAATGCGGGAATGCTGTACACCAGACATTCCACCCCTGGCAGTTGGAAGGATGTAGCCTGCGTGGTGGGAGCCATTTGGTTTCTGGTCTGTATCTTAATGGACTTATATTGTAACATAGGAAAACGTGCTTAAATGGACTTAGCTGCAGAGTCACAGATCTCCATTTATTACATACAAGTAATCTACAAAGGATGAAGTAGAGGAACATTTTGTCGATGTCTTATGTTTGTACCTTCGCGATCGAATTTGGTTCCTATTTTAATACCTTAAGGTTAGATGTTTGTCTGTTTATCCTTGTTCTTGTCGCATGGGTGTTGGAGACAATGAGTCCCTCTACTCCGTTAGTAGGAAAATGAAAGTATTTGGGGTGTGTCTACACCTAGTAGTTGCACCAAGTAGTGTTATTTTCTTGTTAGGATGTATCCATTGCTTGTAAATAAAGATTCCATGTCGAAATTGTGCATAACTACTTATTTGAGTTTTTACCCTTAGTGGATGACACATGTTTCGGCATGTGGGCATTGCCTTTTTCAAATCTGGGCTAGTTTATGTTTCCAACAAAGAGAAAAAAAGAGAGAAAAAGATAATAATACAAAAAACAAATGTACAGAGTTGGTTCAGCTTCATTATACATGTCCACACAACATAACATTATAATTTGTTTCATACCACACCATGTGCACTCCTGTGAGCCAATGTGAATGCATGAAATCAAGGATGTGATAATATTTGCTGATGAATTGTGATGTGGCTTTGTGCCTACCGAGTAAACCTTAGAGTGGTGGGGGTGGTATTGGGGGGGAATTCTGTGTGAGACAACTACTGTTAACACTACTTTATCTGCACAGAAAATGCATGCTGGGTAATTAAGCATTCCTCCTGTTAATATGCTGGCTGCCACTATTCCCGAACAGTGAGGTTCATATGAAGAGTCTTACACTTTGGGTGACAATACCCAGTGTAAGTAACTTTGTCTTGCTGGTGATAGAATTCCAAGGGCTCAATCCCTCCTAAGTCAAGAATAGACATGATATTGAGAATACCCAAGGTTGATTGGAGGTCATTATACGTCCGTGGGACTCAAATATGAATATATTTTAGGCTCACTCCCACCTGAGATCAAAGTAAACACTGTATGGCACTGGACGGTGCCTCTAATCGGGTGACGGTTAAACCGTTACTGCTAACACTCGTTCTTATATATGTATTGCATGTGGGTTCGGACCATTCATCTTGCATTGGGAATAAAATACTCTGAAATGCTAATGTGGTCCTACGGGGTCCATGCGAGCATATAAATACTGAGTAAGCTAACATCACAGAAATGAAAAATAGTTTGGTTCAAGTTTGTATTTCTACTTCCTATTTCCAACATTAAAGTTACTGTTCCCATGCTTTGTTGCATGTACTAGATAAAACGGGATGAGGTGATGCATGCCCACATCCTAAGGTGGGATTCCCGCCTAGTTTAAGGGCTTACCTGAAAATTATTGTACTCCTGCTTCAAGCGTCGGGTGATGTTTGTATCCGTGTTGCGGGTACAGTTCTCCTACTAGATCTAAAGTAGCCTATGTCCTACCTCTCTTTCCGTTATTGTGAGAATATGGCGGCCATATTTTGGGTTGATTTGCCGTGTTCGCCCATGCATTGGTCAAAAATCATCCCAATTCATATTATTCCCGAAGGCAATATGAACCTATTTAAAACGCCCTTCATCAACATACTTGAATTTATAATAGTAATTAGACAATTATGGATTTGTATTAGTAGGAGAAGTGTAACACGAGCATTAGTCTGTGACAACTCCATTTGCAGAAAAAAATATAATAATGACGATTTTTCTCAAATGTCTGAGGCATAAATAAGATTATAATGCATGGGTGTTTTCGACTAGCGACGTGTGTCTGGCAGTTCGCTGTGTCCCTTTTACCTTGTAACCATTGCGGTGTATCCGTCACATTGTCGCACTGTTCTAGATTGAAGGATTATGGTTCATGTAGTTCTTTGACACACATGTTATGCATATCATTTTACTGATATACTGATTCACGTGTTTAAGTGTGTTAATCCTAATTGGAATACTTTCTTGGTTCTAATATGTTGATACATAACATATTTCAAGTCACAATGCTAAATGGTCTTTGACAAGCGTACCATAATGTTCTTGGGTTAATCTATTTCAAATTTTATGGTTGGTACACTATCAAAAATAGACTGGTGTCTATTTGATTGTAAGTGATTTCAATCCGGCACACACCCGAGTCACGCCCAGCATGCAGTGTACAAATGAAACCCGTATTTACTTTACCTATAAGTTCAACATTCTGAAAAATATACCACTCATATCACACCCTTCTCCTGAGACCCCAACGGTCACACTGAACCAGGAATCAGGCTGGTTTGCAAAGGTAAATATATATTCATGTATTTGAATTTAGATCACAATATATTTTAATAGGTAAACAACAATCATCAATGGGGTGACAGAACACTGAATAATGTCTTTAATGCACTAGGAGTCAAATGATGAACACAAAAACAAATGCAGCACAGAAAAGAATACTGTTGTTTTGGTTTGGAACAGATATCACTATGGTTAGAGGTTCCCCCTACAACACCCCTCAACCCTCCAATAGGCACATTAAATAGATGTGAGGAGACAGCAGGTGTTCAGGAATAACACAAATCAAACAGAATGTCACTCCCACTGTCCCCCTTCAAACACAAGAGAAAAATGGAATTGACTTTTCAACTGTCAAGATGGCTTTGAAATTGTCTTTGGAATTGGCTGAGCAAACACACCATCTGTGGTCAAAATACTTAAATTGTTATAAATTCCTATGGGAGCCGCTTTGAACAGATGCAAACCATCACCTGCAATGATTTAGTCAGAATAAAACATTTGACATCTCAAAGTCCAAGTGGGAAATAATTTAAAGCTACTTCACACGTTTAAAATTTCTCAGAATGTTAAATTGCACCAAACTTTTCCTTATGCAATTTTTGTTATAATGGGCGAATCACACTGTTTCGCACTGTGGTTTAGGTTTCCACCTATAGCTAAGGATGTTAGATACAAGTAGGAGCTGAAATTTGCTTCTATCATAAAAACTGAGGGAGTTATAGAGGTGTTAGTAAGAGTCGTTTTCGCAAAATATGCGCGAGAATGTAAACAGCAGTGCACTTTTGAAAATGACAGATGGGTTTGATTACACTATGACTATGAAAAAGAGAATGCCACATATGGATCTTACTGTCACGTGATCTGTGTAGCCCGCCTGTTGTGGATACTATACTTCTTCCTGGGATTTACTTTAGTTATTCAAAATCAATAGGGAGTTAACACAGGGGAGACAATTAGCGCAAGAAAGTTTCTAACAATACTGGAGTTCTGAAATAAAGATGGAATGGGTTGGAGATTGGGCTCATACAAAGCAGATATGTTATGGGTCACAGTTCTTCCTATTAATACTTATAGAATAAGTTATTAAATTACATTGTCAGTTCCAGTCATGGATTGGGTCTGTCAAGGAAGGACAGCAGATCAGGCGCAGGACTGAATCAGCTAGACCGGTCACCAGATTTGCACAGGATCTGCCCTTCTTGTTTGTGGGCATTTCAAATCAGCTGGATAGTGAGTTCCTCAGGCAAGCCTTGTGGTAGCAAGCCAGAGATTTTTAGGATACTAGTTCAGAAGGCCTTCCCTCACCACAGCGCTACACTGGGTTGTGAGAATAAGTTTGAGGATTTAGGCCTTGATGAAGTCCATAGTTCTCTCCTGCTTTGCAAGGGTGTTGGCATCTGGATCTGGAAGGATGTTAAAGCTGGATGTAGAATGCTGGATCAGAGTGCTTCGCCGGAATCAGGAAAGTGAGTGAATCAGTGAGTCCCTATGTGTTGTCAGCTGTCTCTATTTATCCTTTCCAATGACATCACACAATGGGTGTATGGGCTGGCTTAGCTGAGCTTGTCCCTGTGAACTGGGATTGGGTCACAGCCTCATCTCCACCTTGCATCTGAGTGATTAGATCAAGGGCGGATGATGTCACATTTATGGTTTAGCTTTACAGTCCTTAGAAACCTCCCCTTAGCCACTATTACCAAAATCAGATGTTATCCTAAATACATATTTCTATATTGTTCACCTATACACAAATCACACACAAAGATTCCATATTTTATGTAGCATCTGCTCATCAAAATACCACAACTGTGGGATATTATTTTACCTTTCTACAGAATTGTGTCTTTTTCGCCATGTACACATTTTCCAAATGTACTGCAAATTACCACAAGTGTGTGTGTTTAACATACGGATATGTGTGTAAATGTTCACGATTCTAGCATTAACACAGTTCAAATATAACCACATATATTGCCATTCCTGTCCAGAATATGTTACAAAGTTCTACCGCCTCTTAAAACGTGCAGCCAAAAATTAAACTAACAGATCTGTTCTTTGTACATTATTCACCACTTGGACTCACAAGTCATGAGTCTCTAAAATTGTTAATTGTTCATTCTTAACAGCAAATGGTCTGCCCATTTGTCTCTCCCTGGAGTCCAGGAACAGCCCCCTCCTTTGGGGAATTCCTTCCAGGAGCAGTTTACAACCTTTTCACACCTCTGTTTTGTGGGCTGAAGGATCTGCCATTGTTCATTCTCTTTCTGTAAACACAAGTCTGACCTAACCCACAATTATCATCTATAGTGAGTTTCTGCTGAGAGAATTTCCCTCCCCTTGGGAGAAACCTGTGTTTCCACTTTGTGCAGCTCAGCCAGGCTAATTTATTCTTAACTTCTTAATCCAAAAAAAACCAAACTTGTTGCATCAGACATAAATACATTCAATTCTTAGCTTTACATCTGTGGGATCAAAAACACAACTGATATCTGTATTCCATTTAGCAACAGTCCTTTTATGTTTGCTAACCCGACAGACTTTTAGTTTAGATACTTTGAAGTTTCATCAGGAGCTCATCTGACAGCTGTCATCCACAGGTAGCCCAGTGTACTGCACACAGAATTTGACAGGAGCTGTCAGTTTACAGACAATACAGTTTGTCTGAGGAAATGTTTTGCTCTTTACACTTTAAAACTTTGTACATTCGCCATGCTTCATTAAATTACAAGAATTCTAGTGCCAAGCAAGATTTTGAATGTTGAGAAGTGCTGTTTATAGGCATTTTGGAGTTTTTAGCAACAAAGCAAATGTCATTTATAGGCACCATTTGGAGTTTCAATTGCAAAGCGCTGCTTCTCTCTCTGCACTCTGTTTGCTGGTCATGGAGCGACTGGCACATTTTCCCAGTGTGTGCTCTATCCCACCACGCATGCACCATGGGTGGCAGGTTGTGCATCCATCGTTTTGTGCATTTAAACACACGGGATTGGAGGTTTTTGGCGCGCACCAGAGTTTTGCCACCATTGTTGCTGTTTCTTGCACCATAACTATCAGATTGATGCCGCATAAAATAGCGGAGTGGGTCAATGCATCCCAAATGATTCATGATGGGTGTTTCTGTCAAAAAGAGTGTTCTTCTTTATAGCATCAAATCATGACATTACTTCATTCCAATAATGTTAGTTGTCCATTTTACAAAAAATGCACCATTTCATTGTCCGAGTTTAAACCATGTTCTACAGTTTTGAAAAGATAGATGAGTCTGGCTTCTTCTTGTTGTAATCGTAATTCCTGATCACCTCCGCGCCTGCCCACCTTGACCTTTTTTAGCTCAACAAATTTAATGTCTTTTTTATTTTGTAGCTGATGTTGGTTTTGCCAATGGTGTGACAGAGGTAGATTTTTGTCTTGACTTCCAATTCCTGATATATGCTCTCTTATTTGTGTTCTTAATTCACAAATTGTGCTTCCAATGTATACTAAGTTACAAATGCATACGATGGTATAGATGACATACTTAGATCAGCAATTTATCTGTTCCTTGATTACGGTTTTGACTCCATTCTTGTCTTTGAACAACGTGGTATTTGGTAATGCATTTTCACACATTGTGTAAAAGCCACACTTTCTAAAGCCAGATGTGGATTGGTGTAACCAAGTTGTCGTTATTATCTCACCTTTTTCAGGCAGTGATGATGGGCTTAGACTGCTTCTTAAACTAGTCTTCTTAATAAAGGCCTATCATTCACTCATACATCGTTTTTTGAACAAATTCGATACATATAGACATTTTCAGATTCGTACGGAAACTTAAATTGAGAAAGTTCTTTGCAACACAAGCAAGCAAATAAAAAATCACATTAAAAAATGCAGATATAAGTGACATAACCACTGAAGAACTTGGAAACATTCATCTGCTGAGATCAATACGGGAACCAGATGAGTACGCAATACATCAAACAATACAAGAATTAGAGATACAACCAGCAACTCTAACCGCAAAGGAACTTAATCCAAAATCAAGATTCCTACCACAACTATCGCCAGACAACATGGTAGATGCCTTCTATAAGACAGTAACGCACGATCTATACCAAGTGACAACCATATCTAAACAAAACACCAAGGGCCTCATCACGAGTTGGGCGGTAACGCCAGCGCTAATAGCGCTGGCGTTATTAGCCCTACCGCCAAACCCACCAGCGCTATTAGCACCGGATCACGGGTTTGGCAGAAGGGGAAATCCCCATTCCCCATTGAGCATTGGGCTCAATGGGGAAATTTTGCGCTTTTACCGCCGGCGGATTTCCCGCCAGCGGTAAACGTGCTGAAAATCGGCAAAATCACAGCGGATTTCCCCCAGCTCAGAACCAAAGCCGTGATTTGGAGGACCCTTAAATCCGGCGGTAACAGCGCTACCGCCGGATTTAAGGTCTACCACCAAACTTGTGATGAAGCCCCAAGAGGCCCCAAGATGCAGAGTCTTCTGGGAACAAATTCCCAGAGGACTCTGGATCCTCATCTTTCCGGATTTCAATAAAGATGAGAATAAAACCTGGCAAATAATTGGGAATCTAACCTTAACCTATGTTCTAAACAAATGTTGGCAATGTTTATTGAACATGCAGAATGTGAACACAAAAGGACCACAGAACAAATTTAAAAAATCAAAAAAAGAAATTACAGAAGCGAAAGCCGTCGACATCACAAAGGAAAAGAATTTTCTTAAAATGTATGAGATTCTCAAAGAATATCAAGATGACATTAAATTACTGAAACTAAGGAAATTCTATCATAATGACAGAGATTACCAAGATGAATAAGTATATACATTTCAAGAAAAGTACAACAAATTCACTAAACCAATATAGTGAGAAAGCACTCCCAATACCTCATCAGCTAGTTCAGAAGCAGAAGATGAACCCGATGGAAATGTAGACAAAGCTCTAGAGATAAGAAAGCCAAAAGGCCATGTTTTCCTTAATCAAATCAGACGCTTAAAAAAAGGCAACAGTAACGTACCAAACAAACAGGTCCGTTTTCAGGTGAACAAGGAACAAGATATGTCACAACCTACAGTTGGAGCAGAGGGAGTAGGGGATCAGGTGGATCCAGGAAATCCAGTCGGCCTAGATGCCTATTGGCATCAAACACGAGCAGCAGCACGGGAAGCAGCGAAAAAACCTAAATATATAATCTTGTGATGAATTAATAAAATCAAAGTCTAACAGGAGATGAAACTAGTCTTCTTAATAAAGGCCTATGATTCACCCCTACATCATTTTTTGAACAAATTAGATACACATAGACATTTTCAAATTCGTACGGAAACTTAAATTGAGAAAGTTCTTTGCAACACAAGCAGACAAACGAAAAACCACATTAAAAAATGCTGCTATAAGTGAAATAACCATTGAAGAACTGGGAAACATTCATCTACTGAGATCAATACGGGAATCAAACAATACAATAATTAGAGATACAACCAGCAACTCTAACCACGAAGGAACTTAAACCAAAATCAAGATTCCTACCACAATTAACGCCAGACAACATGGTAGATCCCTTCTATAAGGCAGTAACGCATGATCTATACCAACTGACAACCAAATCTAAACAAAACACCAAGAGTTTTCCCAACAACCTAACCTAGAAGGAAAGAACAGCACTACTAAATCTACAAAGAAATAAAGATCTTGTTATGAAAGAAGCGGATGAAGGTGGAAGCATCATTATATTGAACCGATTGGATTATATCAAGATGGCTAATAACCACCTGGAGACCCCCAATTGCTATGAGAAACGTCCTATAAATCCAACAACAGTGATAATATAAGAGCTAAAAAGCTCAGTAGATGGATGGTATCAACAAGGATTAATTAGGGATGATAAAAAACGACACCTATTTGTGTCTACACCAACAATACCTACAAAATACTTTCTTCCTAAAGTACGTAAGACCTTTGACACAATTCCAGAAGACAGGCCAATCGTAAGCGGTATCGGTTGGGCAACAGAACCACTGGCATAATACATTGATAATATCTGAAGGCCTAAAGTATCCCAAGTCAAAGCTTATCTCAAAGACACAACTGCAGTCATAAATATCTTGGAAGAAATACACTCGCATGAAAACTACCTACTGGCAACTTGGGATGTAAAGGCTCTTTACACATCATTTGGGCACAAACTGGCACTTGAAACAATGGATTATATCTTCAAAGACAAGTCTGCTTCACATTTTAACTATGTCTGTATGCTTAAGGAGATGTTGATGACAACATTGGAGAACAATATCTTCACTTTTGACCAGCAATTTTTCTGACAAACCAGAGGCGTCGCAATGGGCGTGAAGTACGCACCAGCCTTATCGCACTTAGTCATGGGGATGTTTGAAGATATATTGATTTACCAACTGGATGCATATAAAAAGAAGATAGTAAAATGGTCAAGATACATAGACGATGTGTTAATCATCTGGAACGGAACATCCAATGAACTTGACACGTTCTTATGTCAAGTCAATGACAACCAATATGGTTTTGAATTTACCGGATTAGGCAGCCGTCTAGAAATCAACTTCTTGGACCTAACCATTTTTGTATCCGGAAATCAGCTAATCACCAAAACTTATAGAAAGGAAACAGAAGTAAATTCCACACTTTTCACCACAAGCTGCCACCATCAACCAGTTATTCAAAATATCCCCAAAGGAGAATTCATACGTGCCAAGCGAAACTGCACAGAAACATGGACTTTTGAATCAGAATGCAAACTGTTGTCCGACAGATTTACCGCATACGATACCCTCAAGAAGCAAATGCAACAGCAAGGAATAAAGCTTACAAAATAAACAGACAGTCAACTTTGACTCAGAAGAACAAAGAAACACAACCAGAAAATACGGTCCAATTCATTACTACCTATTGTGCGAACAATAAGGAGATCAAGAAGGTACTCAAAAGAAATTGGTATCTACTCAAGTTAGACCCTCATGTTGAGAAGTGTATTAAAGAGCAACCAACGATAGTTTACAGAAGAGCAAAAAAATTAAGAAGCAGTCTGAGCCCATCACTACTGCCTGAAAAAGGTGAGATAAGAACGACAACTTGGTTACACCAAGCCACATCTGGCTTTAGAAAGTGTGGCTTTTGCACAATGTGTGAATATGCATTACAAAATACCAAGTTGTTCAAAGACAAACATGGAGTCAAAACTGTAATCAAAGAACAGATACATTGCCGATTCAAGTATGTCATCTATGCCATCATATGCATTTGTAACTTAGTATACATTGGAAGCACAATTCGTGAATTAAGAATACAAATAAGAGAGCACATATCAGCAATTGGAAGTCAAGACAAAAATCTACCACTGTCACACCATTGGCAAAACCAACATCAGCTACAAAATAAAAAAGTAACAAAATTTGTTGGGCTAAAAAAGGTCAAGATGGGCAGACGCGGAGGAGATCAGGAATTACGATTACGACAAGAAGAAGCCAGACGCATCTGTCATTTCAAAACTGTAGAACATTAAAAACTCGGACAATTAAATGGTGCATTTTTTGTAAAATGGACAACAAACATTATTGTAATGAAGTAATGTCATGATGTGATGCTATAAAGAAGGGGTATCCACAAAACTGGAACCTGGGTTGGGAAACAAGACCTCGGGACTTCCCTAATTTTATATCACACTCGGATCTGAGTCATATTTATTCATATATTGCTTCATTCTTAGAATGAATCCAAGGTAATTGATTGTTGAATCGTGCCTTTAAAGTTCCACAAATTTTATTTTATGTAGTTTACTGTGTTGTTTTCCAAATAAACATTCATTTTTTTATTTTCGTTTTTTGGATTTTGCAACTAGTTAAAACAAATTATTTTCTTAAAAAGAAATGGTTAAAAATAGAATAGAATCTTGGACCTATACCAACAAGATGGTGGTTGTTGATGCTGACTCCTGTTGTTGAGTGGGTTCGGAGATTTGTTTCCTTAGTATATGAGCTCCGTTGGTCTGTAGGTTTGAAGAAAAAAAAAGAGAGAACAATAGGGTGATCCCTTCTTAGTGGTAGGGTCTACCAGCAAACTGATGTAGGGATCTTATCTGATCCAGATTTGACTACTCAGCTCGCAAAAAAAGCCGACCGGTTTCAGTGATATTGAGACTGGATGTCACCACTTTCTTCAGGGCTATAGACGCGTACTGGTTTTTATTGTGTGGTCTGTAGAATTCTTCATAGGAGAACTGGGTCTCTAAGATCCAGGAGTGGAGAGTCACCCTGTGGAATACATAAAACAGGGTGTGGGAATGGGAAGAGAAGGAGAGAGGGAGAATACCATTAGAAATGTGTCCCAACAGTGCTCTCAAACAAGGAAAGATATAGGATCTGTATCTTACCCAATAATGCTTTAATCAAATCCCATCTATCAGGGTCCTGGATTCGGGTAACATGCGTTTTTTAATTTGCAAATCCACTGGGTTCGTTTACCCACCTACAAAAAGGATGGTCTGTAAGTGCTTGAACCATAACAGGCACTGTCAGTATCTCACTACATAAACATTATAGTGTGATAGAAAAAAGTAATTTAAAAGTTACAATTTAGAACCTAGCTTGCTGTCTATACAGGTCAGCTCCCGGAGAGCTTGGCCTGAGGCACAGGGTTGGTCCAACTGGGTACCCTTGAGCGAATTTCCCAGTCATTAATTGTTTCTCTGCACATGGTTGATGTGCAGTGGCTCTAAGCCCAGTGATCGTGAGCTCTGGGGGCCATGAACTGGCACGAGAACTCACCGCATGTTATTGCTGAACTCACTCATATCGTTAGTTAATAGCGGCTGCTCGCGGAATTATTATGGCTGCGTATATGCTCTAAGCAGACTAAGTTCAAGAGATGTGCTAACAGTCACCGTTCTCTGTGCGTGAATCATTACAATGATGGATTGCGAAAAGGCATAGTAATTGCTTACCTTCCACTCGCTTGTCGGAACGCTGCAGTCGTGCCGTAGCTCATAGTCGGCTACCGTTCTGGGGGTTCTGTTTATGACGTGGTGGTCACATGATCCGCATGGCTTGTCGACCTCAGTCCGACATGCCGTGAGGATAAACACCAAAGAGGGGCCACGACTAGGTGGCCATCTTGGAAAAGTAGCGACTCTATCAATAGTGTATCGGTAGGGGTATTAAGTTATCAAAAGAATATCTATATCAAGTGAGAGGTAACTAAAATGATGCGTTCACGCAAAGAACACACAAGGGCTCAAGGCACTGTCAAGGTTGGGGAAAAGTCGGCAAATTTTAGACAAACCAAAATTTTTCTCAGTCGAGTGATTAAAGAATACGAAAAATTACAAAACAATCTTTGCACGTGACAAACCATAGCATGATTTCTGTGTGAGTTGGATATTGATAATAATATAACAATATGTTCATTCATGCTGACTATCGAGACTTCCAGTCAGTTCCAAAATTACAATGATAACAGATAAAAAGCTCTACAAATACATGTGTATAAATTGAAATAGAGAAACAACACTTTCAGCCCATAAAGAAGAACACTTTTTTGTCAGAAACACCCATCATGAATCAAATAGACGCCTCCCTATTTATGATAGTGTACCAACCATAAGATTTGAAAGACATTAACCCAAGAACATTATGGTGCACTTCTCAAAGACCGTTTAACATTATGCCTTGAAACATGTTATGTATCAACATATTAGAACCAAGAATGTATTTCAATTCGGATTAACACACTTACACTTAAACACGTGAATCAGTATATCAGTAAAATTATATGCAGAACAGGTGTGGCAAAGAACTACATGAACCGTAATCCTTCAATCTAGAAGAGTGCGACAATGTGACGGATACACCGCAATGGTTACAAGGTAAAAGGGACACAACAAACTGCCAGATACACCTCGCTATTCGAAAATACCCATGCACTATAATCTTTTTATGTCTCAGACATTTGAGAAAGATCGTCATTATTATATTTTTTTCTGCAAATGGAGTTGTCACAGACTAATATCTGCCTAATATCTGCCTTACACTTCACCTACTAATACAAATCCATAAATTACAATTATTAATTCAAGTAAGTTGGTAAAGGGCATTTCGAATAGGTTCAAATTGCCTTTGTGAATAATATGAATGGGATGATTTGTAACAAAGGCACGGGCGAACACGGCAAATCAACCCAAAATATGGCTGCCATATTTTCACAATAACGGACAAAGTGGGGGGACATAGGCTACATCTAGTAGCAGAAATGTACCCGTAACATGGATATGAACATCACCCAACGCTTGAAGCAGGAGTACAATAATTTTCAGGTAAGCCCTTAAACCAGGCGGGAAACCCACCTTAGAACGGGGCATGCATTACCTCATCCCATTTTATCTAGTACATGCAACGAAGCATGGGAACAGTAACTTTGATGTCAGAACTATTAAGTAGAAATACGAACTTGAACCAAACTATTTTTCCTTTCCATGATATTAACTTATTCAGTAGTTATATGCTCGCATGGACCCCGTAGGACCACATTAGCATTTGTTTCCTTAATATATGAGCTCCGTTGGTCTGTAGGTTTGAAGAAAAAAAAAGAGAGAACAATAGGGTGATCCCTTCTTAGTGGTAGGGTCTACCAGCAAACTGATGTAGGGATCTTATCTGATCCAGATTTGACTACTCAGGTCGCAAAAAAAGCCGAATGGTTTCAGTGATATTGAGACTGGATGTCACCACTTTCTTCAGGGCTATAGACGCGCACTGGTTTTTATTGTGTGGTCTGTAGAATTCTTCATAGGAGAACTGGGTCTCTAAGATCCAGGAGTGGAGAGTCACCCTGTGGGATACATAAAACAGGGTGTGGGAATGGGAAGAGAAGGAGAGAGGGAGAATACCATTAGAAATGTGTCCCAACAGTGCTCTCAAACAAGGAAAGATATAGGATCTGTATCTTACCCAATAATGCTTTAATCAAATCCCATCTATCAGGGTCCTGGATTCGGGTAACATGCGTTTTTTAATTTGCAAATCCACTGGGTTCGTTTGCCCACCTACAAAAAGGATGGTCTGTAAGTGCTTGAACCATAACAGGCACTGTCAGTATCTCACTACATAAACATTATAGTGTGATAGAAAAAAGTCATTTAAAAGTTACAATTTAGAACCTAGCTTGCTGTCTATACAGGTCAGCTCCCGGAGAGCTTGGCCTGAGGCACAGGGTTGGTGCAACTGGGTACCCTTGAGCGAATTTCCCAGTCATTAATTGTTTCTCTGCACTTGGTTGATGTGCAGTGGCTCTAAGCCCAGTGATCGTGAGCTCTGGGGGCCATGAACTGGCACCAAGAACTCACCGCATGTTATTGCTGAACTCACTCATATCGTTAGTTAATAGCGGCTGCTCGCGGAATTATTATGGCTGTGTATATGCTCTAGGCAGACTAAGTTCAAGAGATGTGCTAACAGTCACCGTTCTCTGTGCGTGAATCATTACAATGATGGATTGCGAAAAGGCATAGTAATTGCTTACCTTCCACTCGCTTTTCGGAACGCCGCAGTCGTGCCGTAGCTCATAGTCGGCTACCGTACTGGGGGTTCTGTTTATGACGTGGTGGTCACATGATCCGCATGGCTTGTCGACCTCAGTCCGACACGCCGTGAGGATAAACACCAAAGAGGGGCCACGACTAGGCGGCCATCTTGGAAAAGTAGCGACTCTATCAATAGTGTATCGGTAGGGGTATTAAGTTATCAAAAGAATATCTATATCAAGTGAGAGGTAACTAAAATGATGCGTTCACGCAAAGAACACACAAGGGCTCAAGGCACTGTCAAGGTTGGGGAAAAGTCGGCAAATTTTAGACAAACCAAAATTTTTCTCAGTCGAGTGATTAAAGAATACGAAAAATTACAAAACAATCTTTGCACGTGACAAACCATAGCATGATTTCTGTGTGAGTTGGATATTGATAATAATATAACAATATGTTCATTCATGCTGACTATCGAGACTTCCAGTCAGTTCCAAAATTACAATGATAACAGATAAAAAGCTCTACAAATACATGTGTATAAATTGAAATAGAGAAACAAGACTTTCAGCCCATAAAGAAGAACCCTTTTTTGACAGAAACACCCATCATGAATCAAATAGACGCCACCCTATTTATGATAGTGTACCAACCATAAGATTTGAAATACATTAACCCAAGAACATTATGGTGCACTTCTCAAAGACCGTTTAACATTATGCCTTGAAACATGTTATGTATCAACATATTAGAACCAAGAATGTATTTCAATTCGGATTAACACACTTAAACACGTGAATCAGTATATCAGTAAAATTATATGCAGAACAGGTGTGGCAAAGAACTACATGAACCGTAATCCTTCAATCTAGAACAGTGCGACAATGTGACGGATACACCGCAATGGTTACAAGGTAAAAGGGACACAGCAAACTGCCAGATACACCTCGCTATTCGAAAATACCCATGCACTATAATCTTTTGATGTCTCAGACATTTGAGAAAGATCGTCATTATTATATTTTTTTCTGCAAATGGAGTTGTCACAGACTAATATCTGCCTAATATCTGCCTTACACTTCACCTACTAATACAAATCCATAAATTACAATTATTAATTCAAGTAAGTTGGTAAAGGGCATTTCGAATAGGTTCAAATTGCCTTTGTGAATAATATGAATGGGATGATTTGTAACAAAGGCACGGGCGAACACGGCAAATCAACCCAAAATATGGCTGCCATTTTTCACAATAACGGACAAAGTGTTGGGACATAGGCTACATCTAGTAGCAGAAATGTACCCGTAACACGGATATGAACATCATCCAACGCTTGAAGCAGGAGTACAATAATTTTCAGGTAAGCCCTTAAACCAGGCGGGAAACCCACCTTAGAACGGGGCATGCATTACCTCATCCCATTTTATCTAGTACATGCAACGAAGCATGGGAACAGTAACTTTGATGTCAGAACTAGCAAGTAGAAATACGAACTTGAACCAAACTATTTTTCCTTTCCATGATATTAACTTATTCAGTAGTTATATGCTCGCATGGACCCCGTAGGACCACATTAGCATTTCGGAGTATATTATTCCCAATGCAAGATAAATGGTCCGAACCCACATGCAATAGATATGTAAGAACGAGTGTTAGCAATAACGGTTTAACCGTCACCCGACTAGAGTTGTCGTCCAGTGCCAGACAGTGTTTACTTTGATCTCAGGATGGAGTGAGCCCGAAATATATTTGTATGTGAGTTCCACGGACGTATAATGACCTCCAATCAACCTTGACTATTCTCAATATCATGTCTATTCTTGATTTAGGAGGGATTGAGCCCTTGGAATTCTATCACCAGCAAGAAAAAGTTAATTAAACTGGATATTTTCACCCAAAGGGTCAGACTTTTCATATGAATCTCACCGTTTGGGAATAGTGGCGGCCAGCATATTAACAGGAGGAAAGCCTAATTACCCAGCACGCATTTTCTGTGCAGACACAGTAGTGATAACAATAGATGTCTCACACACTATTTTCTTCCCCCCACCACCCCCACCACTCTAAGATTTACTTGGTAGGCACATCACAATTCATCAGCAAATGTTATCACATCCTTGATTTCATGCATTCACATTGGCTCGCAGGAGTGCACGTGGTGTGGTATGAAACACATTATAATGTTATGTTTTGCGGACATGTATAATGAAGCTGAACCATCTCTGTACATTTATTTTTTGTGTTATTATCTTTTTCTCTTTTTTTTTTCCCTTTGTTGGGAACATAAACTAGCCCGGATTTGAAAAAGGCAATGCCCACATGCCGAAATACGTGTCATCCACTAAGGGCTAAAAACTCAAATAAATATTCTATGCACAATTTCAACGTGGAATCTTTTATTACAACAATGGATACATCCTAACAAGAAAATAAAACATCTTGGCGCAACTACTAGGTGTAGGCACGCCCCAAATCCTTTTGTTAATCTACAAAGGAATCATATACTTGCTTGTTCTTTTGACAGGCTTCCAACCTCATTTTCTGCTTAAATCATCACTCTAATCCATGTGAGAATACCCAAATCTGATGCATGTTGGCCAAATGCTCCCGTTATGCCCACATCTGTGTATGGACTTAGTGATCTCATGTGAACTTGCTAGAGAAATTGAGATCGCAGAATTCTTTGGTGGGCACCTGTAGATTCAACTAAATCTGGTGATGAAGCATTGAGAGATTTACAGGGGGTTGGGGAGACAAGCACTGGTTAAGTACTATTTCTACTGTGGAAAATAAAGTCCTTCCTACCAGACACTGGCTTCAGTTGCTGTGTATAGAACACTAATTAATCGTTCATCTCTGGCTGGGACAATCTTGAACTCCAAACGTTTGAATCTTGTGATAGGGATTACTCGACCCTTCATCATTCTGATGTCCAATAAAATGTGTACCAGTTGAATGGCATATAATAAGGGGTATTATTCACATTCACAAATATGCAATTCAGAAAATAAATCAGGACACCATTCTTCATGGATAAACTACTTCACACCTGAAAGATACTCACACAAATACACTGAGCCCTGTATCAGCCACCCTCAACAGCACTGATACATTTTCACACCTACATCTATATGTTAGCTAGTCACTGCTTCCCTAAAATGCACGCCGATAATACATTCTGCATTGTAAGGACTCTTCCTCACTATGACCATTTAATGTGTTCTCAGGTAACCGTTACTCGTGTACGCACTGTGTTTCTTCCAAAAGTCATTTTAATCTCTTGTACTAGTAAAGAGATATACCTCCTTTTTTTGGAGTAAAGTAGGCTGAACAAGGGCTATAATCTTTAGACAGGTGTGAATGTGATTCAGTAGCAACTCAAACAGTTAAGTTTAATAGGCTGGTACGAAGGAATGTCCAATCAAATTCAATAATAACTAACTAGAACAAAAACAACACAACACACAAGCCTGAGGAAATAACATAGAATAGGCAAAGATAGAAAGACATAGCACTCTGAGTAATGAACGGGGGTGCAATGCAAGTAATAAACACAATGTTCTTTATAAGGATATACATTTGGGTGCACAATGGATGCAAATGATCTAACTAGTATCTAGAGCCCCAGAATGGATCCAGTGTGTCAGTTTGTAGTCAACAATAACTTTATTTGGGGTTCTTGCACCTGCAGTGCCAAATCAAACTTCTTGCAGTTCTTGAAAACAGCGCCAAGCAGTTCAACAGCAAATACACTAGGATCCAGGCTGTCTTGGCACTCAGGGTGCTCTGAGTCCCAATACGGGGGTTCAGAGACAAGATGAGTAATTTTGTCATGTGACGAAACATAGTGGAGTCTTGTGTTCAACTGCAGGTTTCCTTGAACAGTGCGAGGTCATGGGTATCACTGAGCCTGGCAGAGAAGAATGCCTTCTTGCAACCCCTGGTTCACCCATAGTGGAGTATCTTCCTTCACCTCACAATTAAAGGGCTTTGGAAATGACTGATTTCCCTGCAGAATCAAGCCAACATCTTCTTCAAGGATTGGAATCCAACTGATGATTCAAAGTAGCGGTGGGAGACCTTTTTAAAAGTAAAAGCCCACTGGATATTGGACAAAAACTACCCTGCCTTAGTGGTCCAAACCCTATTCTTGGAAGCATTGGACTTTGCTCTTCTGACCACACACCCAAAGTGATTTGCGCTAAAGGAAATGGAAGGGACATGAAGGAGAAAGGCAGTGAGAAATAAGATGGTGTAATCCTTCCAAAACTAAACAAAGCCCTCCATATCTACATCATCCCTGCCCCTTTCCCTTCTCAATTGGATGAAAGCCTTTAGATATGCATCAGCCTGGTGTGAGGCTACTCCCTTTAAATGGGTGTGCTCCTTTGATGCATGCACCCAGGACAGCTGCCTGTTGTGTGGCTGTTTCTGGAGGAGGCTGTTACCAACCCTCACAAAGAGGTCAGTAAAGAGGTATGGCCATTCAGGTTATTGTCCTGTCACTTGGCAGGATCAGCCTGTCTGTCCAGAATACACAACGCCCTCTGCAGCTGAGTTGACTCAATGGAGAAGACACATGTGTGATATCAAATTGGATGTGGCTGCAATGATTATGAGCAGTGCCATGCATCAAATCCTAAGTCAAAGCATTACATTATTTAGAGTTTACCCTGCCACCAGCATGGGCCCCTTATAATCATTAAAGTTTTGCTACTAGGACGCATGCCTTAAACACATTCCTTGCACTACAGAGAGTATCAGAATATGAGGGGAGTCGAGTCCTCTAGCCGCATTCCCCCATACAGGGGCACAAGTTCACTGGAAGCCCTCAATATCGTGTTGCAAGCCTTTATCAGACTATATGATGTTATTGCCATCGAAGTGAAAGTCAACACCTTAGCCCTCTCTCACATCAACAAGCAATTGTTAAGGCATAGAGCTTGTGCATGTCAGAGGGAAACAGGACCGGGGCAATAGAGAACCAACTAGCCCTGTGTGAGGTGCATCCTTCAAGCAGGCCGAGTCACCACATCATTAAGAAGCCTCAACAATCAGAAAAAGCTTGTAGGAACCCATTTGAACCCCTCAATAATCCAGGCCATCAACTCGGGAAACGCCAAGTAATGGCCAAGAAACCAAAGAATATCAAGTCTAGAACAAAGACCTACACACAGGACTTGCAGACATTCCTTTGCCATATGAGGCTCTGGACCATAAGGAAACATTGGATAAACAATGATTCAATTACAGAGGGGGGGTCGAGCGAGCCCAATGAGATCCTTGATAATTCTAGAAATGAGGGGATCTTATCAAGCCCTCAAGGACGTCAGTGAAGGCTGACAAGAGGGTAAGCAAACATGGAATTATTCCACTGGCTGGACAAGTTCCTAAAGACATTTCACAATTGACAAAATGGAGATCATTAAAGAGCCTGACTACGGCCATCATGGGCGTGGCACCTGCCACTATACCTATGACAAGGGAGTCCAGCCTAGCCCCGGCGAAAGTATCAATTTGTCATGCTGGTCCCATAGATAGGAGAAGTTCTAAAGGCAATCTAAATGATACACCAAACTCAACTACAGAGCAAGACTCCGGTCCCCAGAAGGTGACGGTCAGTAGTGCACAGGCTAACCATCGACAAAACCAGGGCAAACAGCCAATCATTTTCTAATCAGTTTTTGAAGAAGACAGGAACATTCCTCTGAATGGATGAGGCATCCTTTCTCTTCTGGCCTCAATTCCCCTTAAAGGATATATCCTTGCCCGACATTCAATTTGTGCACCTATTCAATCGCAAGCAGCTGGGGAAATGTGTAGTATTCTTTCACTCCAAACTCGTGTAAACATGGGTCAGTGACTGCTAAGAAGATCTTCTATTGAATGGGTTTGAGACGTGCTACCCCTCGATAACAGGGTTGGCAGGTGGTAACCAGGGGAGGGCAAAACAGACTAGTCAGTGCTTTTTTGATCCCTTTCAGTGGAGGCTCGTGCTCCTTGACCGCGGCCTTGAAAGCACTACAAAACTGCTTGCCCCGACAGATAGGTGCATCGCTGTACAAACATAGCACTGTGATCCTCGAAAAGGTAAGGGTAAAATGCGTTCTGCATGGCCGGCCAGGCAGCTGCTGGGATCCTCTGTACGAAAGGTGCTTGGATTTGGTGTGGCTCTCAGTGCATCCTACCTTGGCTGCCAGAGTCTTTGTTACATCCCCAACAGTGGTGAACAAATGCAACACCCAAGACTCACTCTGGGTGCTGGAGATTGGGACTTCCTCTACCTCATCTTCCTCTTGATCCTCATCTGTATCTCAGTGCCTGTTACCCTCTCCAGGCACTCCAGGTTGTTGTGGTGGTGTGGGGGACTGCGAAGGAGGACACAACAGATGCCATTAGAGCAAAAAAGAAGCAGAATAAAAGAGATCTCCAAATCAGGTGCTGTCGACTGGAAAGCAAGGTTGAGAATAAGGAAAAGTAATGGATGTGTCCCTTTAGAGGAGCTATCCGCGGAGTCACACATAGGCCTTGGGAAGTTGTAAAAAGTTGCCAGATCAACCAAGAATGGGTCTATGTGCTCTGGAAGGGTGAAGTTTCCCTAGATTGGCTGAAAATGCAGTTTGAAACTGTCCGTGGCTGCGGACACCATTCGAAGACAGGCCATCACGCTGCATGAGTGTGGTTACATGATGATGTCTGGGGACATTTTGTGATGTCATCTTTGATGTCCTGGGTGTTAGTCTTCGCAGTGCACTGTGCTGGAACAAGTTATGGTTGCTTATCTTAATATAACGGGTGAATTTCTTGTGGGTTTTCGGTTTTACTTGTAACACTAATACCCATTTAACGAAGTTGTTTCTCCGAATTGCATAGGTTTTTATTAGTGCAGCTTAATCACAACGTCTGTTTAACAATGTTTTTACAGTGCATATATATATATATATAGTTGTAGATCTTGATTAAACATTCCTTTCATTTTGGACTGTGTTACTGTGTTGTTTGGGCACTACTAGTTTGCCTTCACATACTTCTTAAGAGGATAGCCTTCCCTCAGCTCTCTTAACTGTCCCTGTTTTACCTTTATTATTGGGATTTACCCCTACTCATTCTTTTATTCCTGCAGAGCAGAATCCAATTCATCATAGTTTTGTTGTGTACGCTGGAGGTCTATTGTTGCTAGAGGAGAAAAATACAGTGTTTAACTTGTTGTTTGTTTGAGGCAAGTAGGGGGTTTGTGAGTTGGTTTGAGAGGTGTGTTGTTTAGGGCATTTAGCGAGCAGGTTTTCGCTAGCCATCTGTGATGTATATGGTAAACGGGTGGTGAGTGACAGGGGTTGAGTAGGAGATTGGTAGTAGGGTTTGGGCATCAAGTTGTGGATAGCCACTGGCCACATTGACAGCAGCTTTGTCATTCTTCTTTGTTGGGACACCCACCTTCTGCCATTGCCAAGGCCAGATACTTCATGATCACCAAAGGCAAGGACACATGCAAAGGCAGAAACCTTTTTGAGTCCATGAAACATTGCATGAAGTGACTCCCCAACACACGACTATCGTGGCCAATTAAGGATTCCAACTCCAGGAAATGTATCATAAAGTCTGCAACACCAAAATTGACTGCACTACACACATCTCATTTTGCACATAGTGTACCGAAAGAGCAACTTTCATGTATCTCACCACCTGACAACTACAAGCACACCTAGCAACACTGAATGCCAACTTGTACTTGGACGACATCCTCCCTGCCTCCATTGTGAAGAAACTTCTGACTGAAGCAGCCGTCCCTTCACTGACAGGCATTCACAGCTCTTTCGGTCGAGGCACCTTCACCTCGACATTTATATTGCACTCTGCTGGGGAAGTTTTGTAGGCATGCATGGTGCTACAGTTTTAGCTTTTTGTTGTTGGGTGCTCTGTTTCCTCACACAGTCGGCTCATCATCACAATGGGCCTCATTACGACCCAGGCGCTCCGGTACAGGACCGGCACCCTTCATTACAGGAGCGCCTATTACGAGGTTCCCTTTGCGGGACCCGGAACAGACGTCTGGATTGTCTGGTAAAACCAGATGTCCTTTCCGGGTCCTGCGATGGGAACAGGGAGCTAATACCGGGCCGTTATTAACGTGTCCATTATTAGCTCCCTACCCATTCCCATTGAGCCTTATGCGGGCTCAAATGGGAATGGGAAATCGTTCCTTCAAGGAGGAATTACCGGGTCCTCCAATGTTGGAATGACCCGGTTATTCCTCATTGAAGGAACCTGGTATTGAAGCCCGGTATGGAGGCAGCCATGGTGCTAATAGCACCATGGCTGCCTCCATACTCGTAATGAGGCCCAATAGCTTTGCGCAGTGCAGTCTTTGCGCTTCTGTTTACACTTTGCATTGGTTTACTGCTTTACTTTATAAATCAGGATTTTAATCAGTAAAATGTGATTTGTGCCTTCTTTGAATGCAGGGGTAGGGCATTCCGCAGGGCAGGGACATCTTAAGCAAATCAACAATCTTCAAAGCTCTTTTCTAAGCCTCCTGGATGACGGCCAGTTTCTTCAATGAGATCGTTGATCACAATAGGAGAAAAAAAAAGATCAAGATAATCTGTGATTTTATTAAGTAGGTATGGGCCCTCTACATTTCGTTCACGGTTTAGGTTGCAAAGCATGAAGGGAGAATACTTTGGGCCTCATTACACGGATGGCGGTGAACCATGGCGCTTTTAGCGCCAATGTTCATGCCGGTAAAATACCGGCAACGCCTTGGTGGAAAGGGGAATTACCACTCCATTCCAAGGTTTGCGGGGCGGTAATTCCCCCTTCCACCATTGCCCTTCCCCATTCCCATTTTTGCCCCATATGGCTCTATGGGAATGGGGAAGGCGCTAATTACGGTACCACAAATTGCGGTACCGTAATTAACTCCACTGGTCCCTTTGCGGGTTGGTTTTTAACGCCTGCAAAAAGCAGGCGTTAAATTCCCCAACCCGCAAAGGGACCTCGTAGTAAGGCGGTAAGGATTTACCGGTACCGGTAAAATACAGGTACCGGTAAACCCTTACCGCCATCCGTGTAATGAGGCCCATTGACTGAAACCTATATAAAGGGTTCTTGATGGCAGCATACTTTATTTTAAATTTGACAGTAATCTGTTCTAAATTATCTGTCTCATCATAAAATTATATTTTGTATGTTTACTTGGAATTCCACATTTGTATAAGCACTATTTAAGTATTGCCTTTCAAGCAGCATGTTTGTGCTGACATCAGTAATTTGCACGAATTATGCAGGCATTCACTAAGTTAACGAAATTATGTTCTGACATAATGCAGAACTGAATTTTGGATTTACTGATCTCAGTTGGAGGGTTGCTTTTGCAAAAAGAACATTAATTCATCTGGGTTTGCTCTTCAAGTGGTATGCCTACAGCATTCTCATGTGATCTGAAAATCTTGGTACTTAAATAGCTTTGCATGTGGTTGTATTTTAATAAAAGGAAGACCTGTGTTGATGTTGTTTCAGCATTTTTTTATCGTCTTCTCTCTCATGTGGGTCTTTAAAGACTGCAACACCTGTTCCATGGTATTCCCGGTGTTATTGTGCCTTCATTGCGATGCCTTTCTGTTCATCACAGTTTTGTCTAATGATGCGAGTGAAGGGCAACTATTCTCTAAAGATAAGTTTTGCTTTTTGAGAATTAACATTTTAACACAGTATGTAATGAGGTCAAGATTGAAGAATGAATGTTAGTACCAAATTGATACATGTCATGAAATGTACTGAGATGTACTGTTCCAAAAATAAAAAAATAAAAATAAAAACATTCGTTAAAACATCAGTACTCTAGGTTTTGCAAAACAGACATATTACATACATCCTTTGCCAGGTTCTAATTGTATGTATGAAAACAATGTGTGCACTAAATCTGATGGTAGCTGCATTCAAACAGAATATAAATATATATATATATATATATATATATATATATATATATATATATATATATATATATATATATATATATATTCTAAACACACACACACACATATATATATTTGGCGAAAATGTTAGACAATATAAGAACCCACGTACAGGAGGAAAAGTGGAAATTACAATTACAAAAACCATTCTGTGCAGCACAAAATGTGTGATATATGTAATCAGTTGTAGCTGCAACCTCTAGTACATAGGAAGCACCAAATTGGAAGTCAAAATCAGAATTTTGCAACATCTGAGAGCAATTAAAAACAATGATCCGACATATCCTCTAGAGAAACATTTTTCAGAAGTACATAAAGGAAACATTAGGAGGCTGATTCATGGAATTAATGTAATGCAAGCGTGCGAATCGCAGTGCCAGTGCGAAAATCGCAGCGAAACCCGCGCACAGCGATTCATGGAAGTCAGTGCGCGTGGAAATCCCAGGATGTGCGCCAAAATTCTGCATGGTGCACGCTGGCGCACATGTCTCCAAACGGCGTGCGCTAAGCGCACAGCGAAATCGCACCTAGCGCGGCGCACACAACAATGTAGGAGGAACAGGGGGCGTGACACGCGGAATGGGGAACAACTCGTGAAAATGTGGGCGTCACAGGGGAAGTACAGGAGGCAAGTGCGCAGAACGCCCACACGCACGTTCAAAACACGTATTCATGGAATCGAACGGGGCTAAGGCGTGCGCCAAAAAAGACGCGCTAATCAGGAAACACGTACGCGAACAGCAGGAAGCAGGCGTATGAGGACCGGCAGAGCATAAAAGTGCACGCAAACAACAAACAAGCACAGACGCCAGGATGAATATACCGTTCCTAGCAGCAGTGGTCGTGGGATACCGCAGGAGGAGGAGGAGGATAGTCAGGCCCAGAATGTTTACACCCAGAACCAGCCTTTTTGGGATGCCTGATGACCAGGTGTATGGGAGGTACAGGTTTCCACCTCACATAATACTCGACCTGGTCAGTGAGTGGGAGGATGACCTCACATCACCCACCCTGTGCTCCCAAGCACTCAGCCCCCTGCACAAGGTCCTCAATGTACTGCACTTCTTGGCCACTGGATCATTTCAATGGACAACTGCTATAGTGGGGGGGGGTGTCACAGGCCACGCAAGTCACGCTGCCGACACCAGGTCTTGGCCATCATGACTGCACGCCCATCAGTCCGCAGGCACATATACCTGCCCAGAACACCTGCAGAAAGGCAGGCTGTCGTCCAGGATTTTTACGGGGTGGCACACTTCCCCAAAGTGCTAGGTGCCATTGACTGCACCCATGTGGCTCTACGTCCCCCCAGGGCATCAGAGCACATCTATAGAAACCGCAAGCACTGGCATTCCATCAACATCCAGGTAGTATGTGATGCCAAGGGAATCATCACCTCAGTATATGCACCCCCCAGCAGTGCAGGGCACCTGCCAGCAGGCCCCCACTCATGTCCCACACATGTCCCCTTGCACCCCCACCCCCCAGCAGTGCAGGGCACCTGCGAGCAGGCCCCCGCTCATGTCCCACACATGTCCCCTTGCACCCCCACCCCCCAGCAGTGCAGGGCACCTGCCAGCAGGCCCCCACTCATGTCCCCATGCACCCCCACCCCCCAGCAGTGCAGGGCACCTGCCAGCAGGCCCCCACTCATGTCCCACTCATGTCTCCCTGCACCCCCACGCCCCAGAAGTCAGGGCACCTGCCAGCAGGCCCCCACACTTGTCCCCCAGCACCCCCACCCGCAGCAGTGCAGGGCACCTGCCAGCAGGCCCCCACTCATGTCCCCCTGCACCCCCATGCCCCAGCAGTGCAGGGAACCTGCCAGCAGGCCCCCACTCATGTCCACCAGCACCCCCACCCCCAAGCAGTAAAACGCCGATCTCATGACACAAACCAAAAGTCAACTATGTACATCAACACATGTCCATCACACACATACACTGGTTGGCATTGCTTGTGTAAACCCACATTTTCACATGCATCAACCCAATGAACAAATCCCACACATGGAACTAAAAAAATTAAAATGTATTATGTACATAAAATCAAAAATGAAATGAAAGCATACCAAAATATGAAACATGAAATGAAAAGCATGTGAAAAAGATGATTGAATGAAAATGATAACCAATCCAAAAACATTAGAAAGAAAAACAGTCCAAAGTCACCCTCCAACAACGCAAATACAAAGGAAATGTAAAAAAAAATCTCCATTGCTTCATGTTCATAATAAAAAATAAAAAAAGAGAAATCAATCCATAGTCCAACTATTTACAATCCATTGTCCGGAAAAAATAAATCCATTGCTCCATGTCCATAATGCAAAAAAAATGAAAAATGAATACATGATGAAACTATATACAATCCATTGTCCAATGATGTAAAGGGTCCATGATCCCAACCAAACAAATGAAACCTACCTAACAAACTACCTAAAAATATAACTATATACAAATTTGTGTGGCATTGTCCATTGACCATATGGTCAACTATTTACAAGGGCAGCGGGCTAGTCTGACGGCTCACTTTTGGAAGTCCCGGGCCAGGGCATCATCGAACTCCTGCTCAATGTCCTGGAGGCGGTCCTCTTCCATGGCCCTGAGGGTTCGCAGGGATGACAACATGTTCTCCTCCAACTCCCTGCGAATTGCCTCGAGGCACTCAGCCCGCCTCAGGGCCCTCCGCATGGAGTTCTCTGCCCTGACCATCCTGAGCCGTGCCTCTTCTGCCCGCTGCCGCTCCGCATCTATAGCATGGCCTAACCGCTGCCACACGGAAGACACTGCCAGTCCTGGGTCCTCCTGCCCTCTGGCCGATGCCTGCCCCTCCGATGTCGAAGGCCCCGAGCCATGATGGCTCCCACCTTGTTGCTGCTGCTGCTGTGCCTCTGCCTGTGCCTTGGCTCTTGCTGCCTGCACATCCTCCTCCGGCTGGGGTGCAGTTGTTGAGGTGGCCACCCCTGCTGGACGTCCGACTCCCGACTGTGGCAGGGATATGTCCTCCACCAGACTGGCCGCAGGGTCAGAGGCAGCTCCACAGGGTACCCAGGTGATACATGGATGGGAAGATGGCATGGAGGACGACTGGGACATAGGGGGTTCAGTTGAGGAGGAGGTCGGAACAAGGTCCAGAAAATGGAGGAATCTGGCCCTGGTGAGCTGTCTCAGTAGGTCAACGCGGTCAACTAGCCAATCGAGAAGACGTGCAGTCTCCTCATGAAAAGACTGCAGGTCACCTCGCATAGCCCGTTGATGCAACGCCACCCCACCCAGGACAGGCTCAACCTGGTCCCGGATAGCCACTATCCGCAGGGAGAGGAAGGCCAGTTGTTGTAAGCGGATCCCCTCCCTGAAAACGGGTCTGGACGTAGGCATCCCTGCTGATGCGGGATGATGCAGTCACAGGATCGGGGACAGGATTACACACAGGCACCTCCGCGGTGGCCTGTGCTGCCTCCTGTCCCTGCCCCTGCACTGCACCACTAGCACCAGTGGAATCCCCACCTCCAGACCCCATGTCTGTCCCTTGCATGGCCTCCTCCTCCACCAAACCCCCCACCAACCTGGATGATTCCGTGCCATCTTCCTCCGTCACACCCTGTGGGGTCTCAGCTGCCCCTTCTGCTGCCGAGGAGTCCAACTCTGACCTCCGCCTCTTGGACCTTCCCTCGACAGCTGCAGCCTGGGATGCGGCACCGGACTCCTCACTCCCCGACAAGATGACAACCTGGGAGGGGAGCCAGGCCTTGCGTCTCCGGCTGGCTGGACGATCCCTGCCGCTGTGCTCCACAGCACGATCTCCGCCCTCTTCTTCAGTTGACGCTGCAGACAGGGAGAGATAAAACACAGGCATCAGGGCACTGTACAATGGACTGATACACACATGACAGTTGCACATGAGTGGCATTGTTTAACTACAGACACGGCATCACACTCCACCACACACATGTCATTTTAACTCACACACATGAACATTTCAACAGCAATATTGCACCAGGCAGCACCACCCATACACATACAACAGCATGAACAGCCAAAGGTGAGCCTGACATCACATGAAACACAAGGAGTGCACTAGACATGCACACACACCACCATACTTACATGCATGTCTACATCTCCTCCAACTGTTGCAGTGATGAGATCGCTATACATGTCACATCTGCCATGCATCCTTCTACATATCAGTGTCATGTGCATCCATGTTGCATCACAGTTGCACACTTGTCAGATACAGATACATGCACATGTACACAGTGCAGATACATGAAGCTGGAACCAACATCCATGTGTGACACCACAACCTTGACAACTTACATAACAGTCATTCAAACATGTGTGCTCACACATCTGCATTTGGCATGCATGCTTACCCACACATACTCCATCCATGTGTCTCACACATGAGAGGACTCGCATGTGTCAGCCTCACAGCCCTGTACATACACATCCATACATGGCCCTACAAAACCACATGTGCAACCTGCACACTACTGGCACACCACCACACGCACAGCTTACAATCAGTATGCATGTACACTTACCGCTCGACTACAGACGGGTCTGCCTCTCAAGGACCTGGATGTCGAGCACTGGCCATACGCATTCCAGGACCCTCATTTGGTCTTCTGACAGGTGGCCCCGGCGCCCCTTAGCATCCGCTGCCTTCAAGAGGCGCAGGGCCTTGTTGAGGGTCCTGGACCTGAAGTCCTCCCAGCGCTTCTTGACATGTTGTAAGTCACGGACTGCCATCCCCTCCGCGTTGATGGCAGTCACGATGTCTGTCCAGATCCTGGTCCGTCCTTCCTTGTTGGTGCACGAACTTCTGAAGAGGGCATCATACTGCCCCAGGTCCTATTCCAACAGGACACCAACTTCGGTGGCAGTGAAGCTGGTGGCCCTCTGCCTCTCTGGCTGGGGGCTGCCAGTGCTGCCAGATGGAGGTGTGCCCAACATGGCAACCCCAGAGGCAGGTGTGGGTGGGCAACTGGGTCCTGGGGCTGGGCTGTGGAGCGATGGTATCCCAGTCGGGAGTCTTTGGTTCCAGCAGGGGTGGTCACAGCAACTGCACCCCTGGCTGATGTGCAGGCAGCAAATGGCAGGGCACGTGGGCAGCAGGCAGTCAGGCAGCAGCAGATGGCAGGTGGGAGCGTGCTCGGGGCTCTGGGGGGCAGTAGTTCAGCCTTCTGGGCAGGAGCATGGTCTTCCGTGTGTGTACACGTGGCCAGCTTGATACGGAGTGATTTGGCATGTGAAAATCTTGCACGTCAGCGTGTAATTCGAGGAAAGGCCCTTAGCGCGTAAGCACCTCAGCACACGTACGCGATTTCATTGGACCAAAGGCCCTTAGCGCGTAAGCGCGTCTGTGACGTGAGGCGCATGCGTGTTTCTCTCATAGCACGTGATGACAGAGCACACGTGGAAAAACTGCACGTCCGAGTGTCATCGCGTGTAATTGTAGGAAAGGGCGCGTACACGCATAAGTGAAGTGTACCTGTGGGCCGGTTTAAAAGGTACATGTAGGACGCCATTTTCTTGTACGTGCTTTTCGCGGAGAGCGAGTGGGTGAACTCTGTACTTCTTGTCGGTTCACACGCGATAGGCCTTGGGCGAGCGGGGTACGTGTATTTCTGGGGTGCGCAGGAAGTTTTTCACGCGATTGGGCCTGGGCGAGCGGGCTACCACTCACCGTCTGCCTTGCGTGTAGAAGAACGCGTAGCCAACACCGACCCACTGTGAAGTAATAGCGTGTGAACCCCAACGCCTGGAAAACACACGCACCGCACCCCACGAAAAGCACGTACAGAGCAATGGAAATCCACGTTCGATCTTCAAGCCCTGCCAGGACAACGACCGTGCGCGATACGTCACAGATGCGCTTACGCGCTAAGGGCCTTTGGTCCAATGAAATAGGGTATGCGTGCTGACGCGCTTGCGCGCTAAGGGCCTTTCCTCAAATTACATGCTGACGTGCACTTTTTTCACGTGCCAAATCACTCCGTATCAAGCTGGCCATGCGAAAACACACAGAAGAACACGCTCCTGCCCTGAAGGTGATTTTTCTGCCCCCGAGAGCCCTGAGCATGCTCCCACCTGCCATCTGCTGCTGCCTGACTGCCTGCTGCCCACGTGCCCTGCTATTTGGTGCCTGCACATCAGCCATCTGCAGGGGTCCAGTTGCTGTGTCCACCCCTGCTGGAACAGAAGACTCCCGACTGGGATACCATCGCTCCACAGCCCAGCCCCAGGACACAGTTGCCCACCCACACCTGTCTCGGGGGTTGCCATGTCAGGGCAAACACCATCTGAGACCACTGGCGACCCCCAGCCAGAGGGACAGAGGGCCACCAGCTTCATTCAGAAGGAAGTTGGTGTCCTGGTGGAGCATATCCTGGGGCATTACGATGCCCTCTTCGGAACATCACGCGCCAACAAGGAAGGACGGGATAGGATCTGGGACGACTTTGTGGTTGCCATGAACGCGGAGGGGGTGGCAACCTGCAACATCAAGCAAGTCAAGAAGTGCTGGGAGGACTTGAGGTCCAGGGCCCGGCGCCTCGTGGAGGGGGGCCGGGGCAGCATGAGTACCATCCAGGTGAGGGTCCTGGAACGCGTAGGCCCAGTGCTCCACGCCCAGATCCTTCGGAGGCAGACCCATCTGGAGTTGAGCTGTAAGTTGCCAAGCTTTGCTGTGTGAGACAGGGCATGTTGCAGGGTGCTGGTTGTCTGATACTTGCGTATGTGTGACATAGGCCATGTACGTATGTGTGTGACATAGGCCATGTACGTATGTGTGGTCATGCATGTGAGACCAGTAATGTGTGAACCACATGGTTGGTGCATGTGTTACAATGCAACATGCAGAGCAGCATGCGGAATGCACACATTAATGCATGCCTGTCTCTGTTATTGGACATGAATGCAGTGTGAGAGATGGGTGCTGCTGTCATGGACATGTATGGTGTCCATGTCTGTGTGTCTGACTTGCGTGTCTTTGACTTGTATATGCCATGGATGCATGACACATGTCTGTGACAATGTTCAGATTCACTGATGCAGCCTACTCTTCCTTGTATCCACTGTGCCTGGGGTGTACGAGGCCAGATGGATGAAACTACAGTGAAGTGTGTGCATGTGATAGGCATGACCCATGATGCATGTGAGTTTCAAACCAGCATTGTATGTTTCAAGAGTCCCTTGGACATGTATGCTAATGTTCATAGCATGCGCCATGCCTGTTACTGCATGTGTTTTGCCTGCACTGACCCATGTGTTGTGGAGGGACATGATGGAAGTGATGTATGACAGTGCCACTCATCTGCTATTGCTTCCTGTCTAGGGGACCATTGTACAGGACCCTGATGCGTGTGTTCTATGTCTCCCTCTACACAGCGGCAAGTGATGAAGAGGGTGGAGACGGCGCTGTGGAGCAAAGCGGCGGGGATGCCCCCACCGGCCGGTGACGCAAGGCCCAGTCAACCTCCCAGAAATTACCATCGTCCGGGAGTGAGGGGACTGGTGCTGTGTCTGCCACTACGGCTGCAGCGGACGGGGGATGGGTGAGCCCCCACAGGGGCTTGCAACGGCGGAAGACGGTGTGCAGCCATCCAGGTTGGTGGTTTCCACAGAGGAGGAGGAGGCCGATACTGAGCCGCACATGGGGCCTGGTGGGGGTGGTACCAATGGTGCAAGTGGTGCAGTCCAGGGGCAGGGGCAGGAGGCAGCACAGGTCACCGTGGAGGGGCCTGTGCATGTCACTGTCCCTGACACTGTGACTGCACCACCATGCACCAGCAGGGATGCCCCATTCCAGGCCCGTCTGCAGGTAGGGGGGATGTCCATGTCATCTGACACTCCTCTACCTGCGGACGAGGGGACCCATGACCGTATGGAGAAGGTCCTGATTGGAGTCGCGTTGCGCACGCGTGTCATTCATGATGACGTGCGTGCTTCCCGGGGGGAGCACGCATGTCATCACGAAGAGCAGTGTGCCAACGTGGCCCAGTTGGGAGTGTCCATGGTCGGGGGTTTTGTACATATGTCGGCCACTCTGGCGGCCCTCTCCTCCTCTGTGGAGACTATGCGGCAGTCGTTCTCCATGTCGTCTTCCGGCCCAGATGCCACCAGGGCCCCCTGTGGACCTGCCCTGATCAACGCAGCAAGCTCGGTGGGGATCCCATCCCTGCCACAGTCGGGAGTCGGAGGTCCAGCAGGGGTGGACACCCCAGCAACTGGACCCCAGCAGATGGAGGATGTGCCGGCATCATTGGTCAGGGCACGTGCACGATGCGTCGGTGGATTCCATCAGCCTGGATGCTGTTGTGCTGGCAGATGCAGTTGCGTCAGAGGCAGCGGCAGGCTCAACGTGGGAGGCATCATGGCTCGGGGCCATCTACATCAGAGGGGCAGGCATCGGCCGGAGGGCAGGAGGACCCTGGAATGGGAGTGTCTTCCATGTGGCAGCGGTTGGGCCAGCTGATAGGTGCGGAGCGGCGGCGGGCGGAGGAGGCACGGCTCACAATGGTCAGGGCGGAGAACTCCATGTGCAGGGCGCTGAAGCGGGCTGAGTGCCTCGAGGGAATTCTCAGGGAGTTGGAGGTGGACAGGGGCGTTATCCCTGCGAGACCTCGGGGCCAGTGAACTGGCCCACCTCCAAGACATTGAACAGGAGTTTGATGATGCCCTGGCCCATGACATCAACAAGTGAGCCGTTGGACTTGCCCGCCGCCATCGTATACAGTTCATTAGTGTTAAGTTTCATTTCTTTTTTCTTTCATTTGGGGCGCATGGACTATGCCCCACATTTTTGTATATAGTTAGTAATTAGGTAGGTTTCATTGTAGGTTTCATTTATGTTGTTGGACTCATGGACCCTGGATTTGCTATTTGTACATAGTTTTACAGTGGATTTTTCTCCTTCATCTTTTTTTTTTTCACCATGGAGCAATGGATATTACGCTATTCTTTCCCTTTGGATTTGCTTTGTTGGACGGTGACTTTGGACACTTTTTCATTTGGATTCATTTGGATTCTCATTTTATTTATTTATCATTTTTTGGGACATGCTGCATTTTGATTATTATTGGCACTATTGTGTGTTTTGATTTCATTCCCTTCATTTTGACTTGAATACATTTTTGTTTCTTACTTCAATGTGTGGTCTTCTCTCATTAGTTTCATGCATGTCACAATGTGGGTTTTCTCAGTCATGTGTTGCCATTGTGTGGGTCTGACAGACTTGTACTCATGCGCATAATGCTTATTTGTGATCTATCATGTGATGGGGATTTCAATTTGGAATGGATGTAAAGCTTGGTTGGGTGTTTGGACTGGGGTGGCATGGGGTGGGATTTGGGTGGCCATAAGAGCCAGGGATCTGGATTGTGATGAGCTGTTGGCTGGGGGACATGTGTCGGGGCCTGCTGCTAGGTGCCTGTAAATGCTGGGTGGGGTGGGGGTGCTGGGGGACATGAGTCGGGGCCTGCTGGCAGTTGCCCCTCACTGCTGGGGGGAGGGGGTGCAGGGGGACATGAGTGGGGGCCTGCTGGCAGGTGCCCCTCACTGCTGGGGGGTGGGTGTGCTGGGGGACATGAGTGGGGGCCTGCTGTGAGGTGCCTCTCACTGCTGGGGGGTGGGGGTGCTGGGGGACATGTGTCAGGGCCTGCTGGCAGGTGCCTGTCAATGATGGGGGTGCTGGGGGACATGAGTGGGGGCCTGCTGTCAGGTGCCCCTCACTGCTGGGGGGTGGGGGTGCTGGGGGACAAGTGTCGGGGCCTGCTGGCAGGTGCCTGTCAATGATGGGGGGCTGGGGGGCTGGGGGACATGAGTGGGGGCCTGCTGGCAGGTGCCCCTCACTGCTGGAGGGTGGGAGTGCTGGGAGACATGAGTTGGTGATCATATTGCAACGTGACATGTGGCTTGGCTGGGGGGCATGCCCATGGTGGATGGGCTGCCTGCGGGACATGACCAGGGGTGCTGGGTAGTCCCCTGTGGTGTGGGCTGCCTGCAGGGGCCGTGGAGGGGGTAGAGGGGACACCTGGGAGGACCCACACTGCCAATTCACGTGTAGGACTCCCTGCGCACCCGCGAAATACGCGTTCCCTGCTCGGATGGCAAAATCGCGTGTGGAACTTCATGCGCAGCCCAGTAATACACGTACCCTGCTCAAATCGCGTGTGAAACTTCCCGCGCACCCCCGAAATACACGTACCCAGGCCAATCGCGTGTAAAACTTCCTGCGCACCCCTGAAATACACATACCCAGGCCAATTGCGTGTGAAAGTTCCCGCGCACCCCTGAAATACACGTACCCAGCCCAATCGTGTGTGAAACTTCCCGCGCACCCCTGAAATACACGTACCCAGCCCAATCACGTGTGAAACTTCCCGCGCACCCCTGAAATACACGTACCCAGGCCAATCGAGTGTGAAACTAACCGCGCACCCCTGAAATACACGTACCCAGGCCAATCGCATGTGAAACTTCCTGCACACCCTTGAAATACACGTACCCAGGCCAATCGCGTGTGAAACTTCCCACACACCCCTGAAATACACGTACCCAGGCCAATCGCGTGTGAAACTTCCTGCGCGCCCCCGTAATACACGTACCCCACTCGCACAGGCCCTTTCGCGTGTGAAAGTTCCCACGAACCCCAGTAATACACGTACTGCACCCGCACAGGACCTTTCGCGTGTGAAACTTCACTCGCACCCCAGTAATACACGTTCCCCACTTGGCTTTGCTGTTTGGCAGCCCTGTAAACTGGTCCAGGGTTAGCGCAGCCCTTTGCACTGAATTGGGAATTTTGATGGCTTTTCCTTGCACGAGGGCGTTCTTGGGGGCGTAACTGGCGCTGCTGCAGGGTCGTTGCACCACTCTGCACCACGGCTGGTTTTGGAGGCTAAAATCTATGAATGCGCTGTGCGTGGAAATCGATTTTAGCACACGCGGCTGGTGCAGACATGGTGCAGACATTCGAACGCGCACACTGTGCGCCAGCCGCGTGCGCCACTTTTGTGCGAAATTCTATGAATTACCCTGTGAGTCGTTAAAATATTTTGGTATTGATCATGTTCAACAACATCCGAGAGGCGGGGATAGAGAGAGACAGTTACGCCAATTGGAAAGTAGATACATAATTGAATATAATACCAAACCCCCGGGAGGACACAACAAGGATGAAGAGCTCTATACGTTTATAGGAGAATGAGTTTAAGGATCACACATGTATTGTCTATTTTAAGAACAGATGTGATTGTGAGATACTAGAGTGAAAATATGGACATTTCACAACAAATGGCTTGCATTATAAAAAGAAAATCTAATAATGAATGGGGCTGCAAACTGAACAATTATTGGCATGATACCTAGGATTTAATAACTTTTTAAACTATGATGTTTGTTTTTCTGATACGTTTTTAGCAAGTGAGTTGTAGGTATATGCAATAATCCCGTGCACAGTATATGTTTTTATCAAAACAATTTTTGGGATACAATGGATCCCATAAAAACACTAGACCCCCTTTGGTATTGGGAAGACAAGTATAACAAAGGCATGATAACAAACCGTGGTATAAAATCTGTGCACTGATGTTTTTTTGTACATGAAAAAAATGTGACATATAATATGTATTATGATATCTTAAGAGAACTATAGCAACTTTGCGCTTTATTATACTTGATGCACTGAGCACTTTATAATATGTTCTAGAACATTTTTTAGAAAGTCATTGCAATTCTGCATTTGAAATCATCTAAGGCACTATGCATTTTACCAAATATAGCAAGCACAGTAAAGAACATGCGTAATATTTCTTGAAAGTAAATGAATTAATATCAACTCCCATCACCAAAATTAGTGAGGTTAATCGGTTGCACCTTTGGTAGGTCTCGATATAAAGTTACATGGATTGCAACAAATAACATCAAGCGGCATAGTAAATATCCCGGCAAACACAAATACACATATTTGTATGCTGATTACTGCATTACTACAGATTACATTTTGTGCATACATTACACACATTCTAATTTAGGAAGTACCTAGCACTTTATTGAGTACCAGCACTTCACACTTTATTAGGGTAATAGCACTGAGCAATTACTTTAGTACTGCTACTATAGCAAAATGAATGTAGCACTGTATTGAGTACTAGCACGTTGCACTTTATTAAGATAAAGCACTGAGCAATCAAATCAGTATAGCTACTATAGTAAAATGAACCATTTTTGAACAGCAACATCTGCACAATGATAGTTCATTTAAAATGAATGAGTTTGAATATACATCATATGCACAATGTAGCAATAAAATATATGCTTTTTTTTATATCAGCACACAAAGGGATCAGAACATGTTAAATTGTTGATATTAGAGCCTAAGGGACATTCAACATGGCCGGTCTTAGAGACTAAGGAGAATGCAATGAATTAGCAGTCTAGTGTTTTTAAACCAAGGAGAGAATTGATGAGTCATAGTTTAAATGCAAAGGAATTCCATTGTTCCATTCACAATCTTACGAAGCCCAGTTTGGGTGAAACGCGTAATTGTGTGTTTGTCTATGTGTCCACTTACTGAATAATAAAGGATTTTTATCACAGAGAAGATGGGCAAACGTGATTCTTTGGATTCCAAATGGAGGAGTGCCACTGTGAACCGCGTAATTGAAATTCTTGTTTTCCATATATATATATATATATATATATATATATATATATATATATATATATATATATATATATATATATATATGTGTGTGTGTGTGTGTGTGTGTGTGAGTGTGTGTGTGTGTGTTTAGAATACTTGTCATGGGCTTTCCACAGCGAGCAGTCTCTGAGAAATAAATGAGTTCCCCCCTTGCTGATAAGACTACATAGGGCCTCATTACACGGCATGTGGTAAGGGATTACCGGCACCGGTAAGGGCACTGGTGCCGGTAATCCCTTACTGCCCTACTACAAGCTACGAGGTCCCTTAGCGTGTCCCTTCCTTAATGCCTGGTTTTACCAGGCGTTAAGGAAGGGATCCGTTGAGGGAATTCAGAGCTAACGACGGGCCCGCTAATAGCTCCTTCTCCATTCCCATTGAGCCCTATGGGGGCTCAAATGGGAATGGGGAATGGTTCCCGGAATGGGGACTTACCAGTCCCACAAGAATCGGAATGATCTGGTAAGTCCCCATTCCGGGAACACGGACCCGAAATGCGGTAAGGGGGTAGCCATGGCGCTAATAGCGCCATGGCTACCGCCTACCGTGTAATGAGGCCCATACAATGTAAAAGCACCTATTCACAATGTTGCTCTAGACTAGACACACATAACGCTGCCCATGCAAATGTTTTTGGTCAATGAGATCATGGTGATGTATGATGGCATGACATGATTTGCTTTGTTAAAGCTTATTTATGCATGCTTCTATGGGGTTCACAGAAATGTCATTCATATTGAAGTGGTTTGACTGTTTGCCTCTGAAAGCAGAGAAGCCAAGAGAGCAGCCTCCTCCAATGCCTTTGTTTGAATTGTCAACCTATCATCCAATGTGCAAGCGTACTATATTACTTATAGACAAAACAACATTGTATATATCAATCATAATTATTTCATTTATTATAAATGAAGCACATATTCTATTCTCATTTCATTTGTAAACAATACACATTACATATTGTTTGCAAATATTAGGGGGAGGAATGCCCGATTGTGATGAAGTGTGTCGTGCCGTGCCTGGACATAAATCTATGACGTGCATGTAAATATAGCAGAAATTAACAATAGACCCGTTTGGTAACCTTTTCCATAATTATTACATCATCGCTACAAATGTGCATGTTTCAACTCCAATATATGTTCGACTCTACTGGTAGAGCTTTACTTTTCAAAGCCTTCCATTTGTGAGGTGTACTCAGTTGTTGCAAGGAAGGTGCAAGCTCTTCCCCATTTCCAGGGCCAATTGGGGGTGAATTTCTACTGGAGCACAACCTTCTTCTCTGCCAGCTAGACCAGTACGCAGGACCTCACTGGACTTTTTCCCCCTGACCTGTGCAATGTGTTGCGTGCCCTTTTGACACATCCAGATAACCAAGACCCTCTGGTGCTATTTTTGGCACTCTCTTGATCAACCAACCACACACACAGTACCAGGCAACCTGGTCTAATGCTGGGGAACCTCCAAGAAAAGTGAGAAGGTATTATTGACTCCTAACTCCCCTTTGATCCCACTTTGGGCCCTAGAGACGTGTTAAGTCACCTTTGATCCATTTTTCTCACACACAAATATCCTTTTACTCACATTGGGCCTCATTACACGGAAGGCGGTTATCCAGGGTGCTATTAGCACCCTGGACCATGCCGGTAAATTACCGGCACCGCCTTGGCGGTAAGGGGATTTACCGCCCCATTCCAAGGTCGGTGGGGCGGTAAATCCCCCTTCCACCATTGCCCTTCCCCATTCCCATTTCTGCCCCATAGGGCTCTATGGGAATGGGGAAGGCGCTAATTACGGCACCGCAATTTTGCGGTGCCGTAATTAGCTCCGAGGTCCCTTAGCGGGTTGGTTTTTAACGCCTGCAAAAAGCAGGCGTTAAAGCACCAACCCGCTAAGGGACCTCGTAGTACGGCGGTAAGGGTTAACGGTCACCGTTGCCATTAACGGTGACCGTTAACCCTTACCGCCGTCCGTGTAATGAGGCCCATTGTGTTCATTATTGTCTTCAACCCCTGTTTCGTTACCCAGAGTGCAACTCTCTATCCTGGTTTAGTCACTAGTCATCTTTGTACTGCTGTGGGGCAGAAGTCGTTTCATCACATACGGAACTACATTTGGATCACTAAATTGTCATTGGCAAGACGTATGTCTGCTATTTATGTTCGGTTATGATATGCTACTCTATTTGCTTGCTTATTGTAGAAAAGCAATGTAACATAGTTTCTGATATGTGCTTGTATGGTGTGACTGTGTACATTTGTATTAATATATATGTAGCTCTCCAATCATCGTTGATTACACTACTATTTTGTATTCATTACTATGGACAAATTTGTCAAAATGTGTACTAGGTTTTGGCACAGACAGATGACTTAACATAGGTACTGTTTTCTCATGTAGTTTACAACACATGTTGGCATACTTGCATCTTACAGTTTGAAAATTTCATACGATAAACATTTTCTATTCCTGATGTTCACATTACACTGTATATGATTGTCTGATATCTTGGAGGTTTCTAATGCTATTCTTTCGTTCTGGCAACCAAACACAACTGAAAAGCACTTAGGATGAAATTGTTCTGTTGAATGTTATTCACTGGCCTACATTCACAACAGATTTTATAGGGAAACAAACATGTTGCAATGTCATTATGTAGAAAATCACAAAGGGGTTCTAAGCATCTGGAATTTAAAGTGGAATTCCACAGCTTACATTGCAACCGAACTATGTGTCAGATACCAATTGTCGATGTAGGAGTGTAGTCAATGGGCCACTCAAGAACATTTGTGAACGCATTGTGATTGTCAAAAGGATGCCCTGACGCCTGTGGGTTCCTCCTTCTTATGGGAGGATGCCAGGGGGAGAGACATGTGCAAGTTAGTCAATGGTACTTGTGTATCATTCTTACCTTGCAGTGCCTCCAATGGAAATGCTCATGGAATACATCTATGTTCCTGTACAGTTTCGAGTTTAAAATGCTAAATTAGGGTTGCTTCTTAATCTTTAATGTTGTCATCCTTAATACAGTCAGCATGCCCCCAGCTCTTCATCAACAGAGGGGTTCGCATCCAATGCACACAGGTGTAGAGTTCACCTGCAAATGCTCCTTGAATATGTTGTGATTCCATTTGTAAATTGTGGTAGCTGTGTGTATGGATGACCGGTGTACCCAATGTAATATGCATTCTACATTTTGCATAGTGCTACAATCGACTTTTAGAATAGGGCTCAGTCTACCAATTCAGGCATAACAAAGGCCAAGCATAATGTCCTGCTGGTTTCCACAAGATACTTTAATATCAACATGTTATGTTATCTTCACCAATATGTGTACTGTGCCAATCATCAAAATAGTGGTCTTACGGCACATGATCTTATCTGAAAAGTGGTGCATTGTGAGATCATCAGGGTTTTGCCTGATCTTAGTCTGGAGATTGGGGAGACAAAGATGCAAGTGGTAATAGGAAAAGGGGATTACCCAATAGATTACATAAATAAGTAGGGACAAACTATTGGGGTAGGAATAGTATATAGTTATAGTCGTAGAGATGCATTTGTTTTCTAACTGGGATGAGTTATATTTACGTGTGAGAAAAACATTTCTGAAATGTGCATCTCCGTTTAGAGTAAGACTACTGAAAAGGCTGCATCTAGACCTAATGTTGCACGGTATTAGAGGCAGTTGGTGTTTTGCTGCATGATTGAGTTGAGAGGAGCTCAGGCAGATCTTTGTAATGTTTAGGCTGACACAAGAAACAATCCCTGAATCAGGGAATAGAATTGTGTTCCCTAAGTAAGCTTGCTGATGCATTGATGCTAAGAGTTGGGGGTGTATAAATATATGCATGGGAACGTCATGTGGTGAGCAGTGGAATTGCAAAAAGAAAATATATTGTACTTGAGTCCAATAATATTAGGTTTTATAAGCAATGTTCTAGGTATAACCATACAATTTCACACCTTGACATCTGAAACGGTTAGTCTCCTTGTTCGTGATCACTGCGATTCCAATGGCACTCATTCAGTAAAAAAAAAAAAATAGATTAGATGAATGTTTCTTCTTATTTCTGGTGGAACAATTTGACTGCTGTAACTACGTTTGCCCTTGTAGGGGATGATACCAAACTCAATTGAAGTTAATGAGACTGAAAAGGAAGAACCATGACTAAAGTCTAGAGATTGACTCCTATTTTGTGGAAGGTGTCAGCCAACCTAGAATTCAAGGAGACCAGATTTGGGGCAGGATTGAACACAAACTTGCAGGATGTTTTTGCTGGTTTCTTTCGAATACTGAATAAAATCGAAAAAGTCAACAATTCTAGATGCTCCTAGCTATAGCAAGGCATGCAGTCATTGCATGTATTACATATGCATGCATAATATACTTCCACTGTTGTAAAGAACTCCAATAAGGAGCAGCATCACGGTTGATAAATGTGGCCAATTAATCATAAAATTGTTAAAATCAATTTAGGTCAAATGTGATCCGTCACTTACTTTTTACCTCGGAAATAATATCTCTGTACATAAAGTTAAGCACAGAACATTTTTTATTCCCTTCTAAGAAAATCGGGTAATTTTATTAGTCCGATAACAAAAGAAAACGATCTTTTCACATCTCCGAATTGTTATATCTTTTTTCTTGCTGCATTCGACCCCGGATTGATATGTGGCTTGGGTTTGTTTTTTAAAGAGGACTCCTAAAATGAATTCCATTTAATTGTGGATTGTGTCTATAACAAAAATGTGATGCCGGTTTGGCAATCTGTATTTATGAATATTTGCTCATAGTAATGCATTTATATACACTGTTATTTGTATCAAGTTGTCAGGGTTTCAATTGAATAAACGTTTATTGACTGATACTCTGGGGATCGTGGCGACAAGTGTACATGGAGAATAAAAAAGTGGAAAAATGAAAAAAATAGTAAACAAAGATGAATTACAGAGTTACAAAGTATAAATTACACATGCAAAGCATCAAGCTGAAATTGGCAGGAAGGCAACCTAAGAGCCTCAGTAAATCCAAAAAGTCGATCTCACCTAACCTAGCAGGGTCAGATTCATTACAGAATGTCAAGGATATAAATAGGTTAAAACAGTCAATAAAAAAATAAAAAATAAGTAGCAAGCCAATTAAACAATATATGCCCTTCTTAGGTGCCAGGCTCTTTTAAAGAATTACGAGCCTGGAGCTCTGTTTTGTTTTGATTGCATGGAAAAAGCTTTAGTGCCACTGCAATATTCTATACTATACTTTTTTATAGATAGGGAAAGCCGCCTATGCCGCCGACTCCTACACAGGGGGCAGAGAAACAAGTAGTGTTTTAAACCTTCATCCCCTTTCTCACATGTTTTGCACACTGAAGCGCCTCCTCTGCCACAGGATCTTGTGACCACTGCGAGTGGGAGCATCCCTAGTCTAACTTTCAAAAGCAGGGTTTGTGCTCAGGATACACCATCTTTGAGCCAGCTGGCCCTATTTCTGAGAACCTTGATTTGTAATAGCAGACCTTGTCCTTCTGCTTATTATGATCTTTCACGATCAGAATGTTTCAGTGTGCACCAAAAGAGATTGAGGGGAGGCCAAATTTTACACCCAAATCAGTTACGTAGCTAACTCATGGAAGTATTCTTTCACCATTGTGTGCAAGAACATCCAGGAAAGCTACTTTATAAGTTCTAACGGAGGGTTCTATGCATAGTTTGTAGAGATACAACAGGGGATGCAACTTAGCATCTTACACTAAGCCGTCCACCCCTAACCCCAATTTTAGGGAGAGAGACAGGGTAGTCCTTGGAAGAGAGAGGAACTTGTCCATAGTAGTCAATTCGTTCTGCTCCATCTTCCTATGGTCAGAATAGCCCAAAAGCTCAGCTGCATAGAAAGCTGTTGTGTCAGCACAGGCCCTCAGTACCTCTAGGACTTGGGGATCTGCCTTGCCACTATAGTGCTGCATAACTCCCTGCACAGCTGCCCCTTGGCTTATGTGATGAAGTATGAACTTCTCAATGTGTTTCTCCCATCGCCCTGTTTCATCAAGGCAAATCCCCAAGTAATCGTAAAAGCCAACCGTCTCAATCTCGGGAGTTCCTAACAGATTGGGGAAATTCATTCTCTACACCGATTAGACTAAAGCATTACCTTGGTTTTGGAAAGGGATAATTTCAAGCCCCATCCTAGATGGAAGGGTTTCAAATAGATTCAGTGCCTTTTGGATACCCACTCTTGTTTTACTAAACAATACTGTGTCATTGTCGAAAAGAAGAATTCCCATTTTCTTTCCACTCAACAGGGGGTATCCATATCGCACCATCCCATTTCTTCCACAATTTGATTCATATAAAGGCTGCAGAGTGTAGGAAATTGCACAACCTTGCCTAACACCCCTATGGACTGGAAAGCGCTTTGACAGACTTTCACCATTTGGTATACGCACCTGAGCACAAGTGCCCATATGCAATACTATCTGATGCCATATATAACCCCTCAGTGGAATATATATTCATGTTGTTCTTAGTTACAGATCTATAATTCTATATTTGCTTTAATGCAGGAGCATGAGCTATACCCCTCTTATGTATGATTGTTCTAATTAATCATGGATGATTTTCTCAGAACAGCACAACATAATTCTTTAACATGACACATTGCATATGGTTTGTATGGCATTTTCACGTTTCATTTTCTATTTATTTCTGGAATATGAATTTGAACATGATTGCTCAACATTCTCATATATTATTTCACAAACATATTTACACTTGCTTATCAGTAAACTTGACGGGCTCTGAGCGGACCAGGCATTAGAACGTAATCAATGAGGCTGTTTTGGCTAACTGGCTTTATGTGACCATTTTGGCAAATGATTGGTGGCTTGCACTGACTGCCTCTTTCTAGAGGATATCTATAGAAACTCCCCCACATGTAACTCATTAATGGCAAACTCTGTTCTATTGAAAAAGGTGATTGATTTTTTTTTCTCCCAAGTAGTGATGCAATTACTACTGCCCTGAAAGAGTACAAGGTATTTAGTGGCTAAACCGCTTAGTCAGAATTCACTATGCTACAAACCAATAGTGATCCCAATCATAAAGGTGAAACAGGCACAGTGAAGAGATATATCTCCTTTGCCTTTTTTGGTAAGGTGGGGCAAGGGAAGCCTATACTCTTAAGAGGGGTATCAATTTGATGATAGTAGCAATCCAAACAGCAATAAACAGTCCCAAAAAAAAGAAATGTCCATTCAAGGTTCTAGAAAATATATATAATTTTATTAAATTCACCATATGCAATAATATTGGTCTATAAAACTACTAACGGAACCCACCTCTGTGAAAAGAACACCGAATATGCAGAATGTAGATGGTGGAGGTAATGTAGCAGGAGTGAAAGGCAAGAAACTGAAAACAATGTCACCAGGGTGCAAATGGGTGTCTGATAAGTCACTGTTCCCAAATGTAGACCAAGGGGGCTGGTGTCTCTCAACAGTACCTTTAACAGGTCCTAGGTGGTTCAACAGAATCTTTGTGACCAGTCCTTCTGGTCTAGGTGGTGCGCTGGCATCAATCTTTACGAAGCAGTGGTCCATGCGGTTAAAATGCAGTATTCAAGAAATGCAGTTCAGGGGGCTCACCAGGGTCAATTCAAAGGTCGGGCTGTCTCGAGACTTTGCTAACCACTGCTTTGGGGTGACGAGTGATTGGATGATTCCAGCAGTTCGAGTCAAAGTTCGGGGGAATTCGTAGCTGTGATCCTGATGGTCCAATGCGATGTCCGAAGTGGCATCAGTAAAACAAACTGCTCACACAAGATAGAGTAAGAATGCAAGGTGGTTATGTTAACTCTGCTCTGTTCTCCTCCTCCACATTTCGTCATTATGCCTTGCTTTTATGTCTCCTTTTCCTGCACCGGCGGCGTAAAATGAGTTCCAAAGTATTTAATCTTTCTGTTGGTGTGAACATACTTATAATATTGGTTTAGGTAATGAATTCATACAGCCCTTTGTTTATCTTGCGCTGATTTAAATAATTGAAATAAGGTTTTGCAAGATGCAATACATGTATTGCAGTCTAATTAATCCCATAGCATATTCTCTTGTTTTGTTGAAACTTATATTTTCCCATAATCTTCTGCACTTCACAGAAGTTTAAAGTGGAGGATAATCCACGTAGCACATTTATTAAGGGTGGCTGAACTTGTTAAGGCAACACTCGATCCACCCAATTTTGGGTGGCTGACGTGCTGCAAATATTTAATATTTTGCTAGAGATGTATCCTCTAAAGTTCCAGGCCACAGAGATTAAACAATTACAGCCCCACGAGGGAGGACAGGCTACAGTCATCCCCCATATGGGTCGTTAACATACCCCAGTGTCCTACTGTGAGCTAGTAGTCTGCACGTCACTGCATGTTTAACTTGTATTCTATTTGTAGCACTGCTGTGCTTGATTTAGACAAACAGCTGTGAACTAGTATTCAGGTTCTAGGGGGCAGACGAGGTTACATTATGTTATGTCATGTTATATTTTAATAGCACCTCCTGTCATATGTAATGGTGTCAACACGCTCATGGAAGCCTGGTCCTTCTGCAGACTGAAGTCTGAAAAGAGGGGAGCAATGCAATGCATACAACAGAAATTGTAGCTTATGATATGATATGATAGGTTGTTTATAACACGCTTAATACCCAGAGGTTTCTAAGCGCGGACCCGGGGATCGAACCTGTGTTGCTCAGTGTTGTCTTGCTTCCAAGGTGAGCACGTTGCAGCTGAGCTATCTTCCCGAGACTTAGGCAATGCCTAAGACATTGTACAGACAATAGTAATGTTTAGTGTGGAGACATTCAAAGCCAAAGAGTGGATACGAAAGAAGGGAATGGTTGGATTGAAGATCATAGACACTATGTGACAGCTGGATCGATTTTATTTTTCATGGGACTCAACTGTAAATTTATAGCGCACAGTGCTAAAAAGGGAAAGTAACCTTACTTTAGAGGTCTTTCTGCTTCAAGCTCCCATATGCATTTATTTATGTATTTATTTTTTTGTTTGAATCGTTGGCACCTATACAGTACATTTTGTTTCAAAGTGCCAACAGGGCAACAGGGAGGGGACCAGGGGAAGTGAAACAATTAAAATACATACACAATTCTAAATACAGTGGGGGGGGACACGCCTACTATGCCTTGTGAGTGTTCAGAACTTGCAAGTGCAGAAGGGAGGGGGAATGGGATGGGTGCTGGGGTGCTCAGGGGTGAGCAACAGGTGAAGTGCTGTGTAAGGTAAGTGCGAGCCTCAAGGGTGGAGGGTGAGCCGAGGCAAGTGCTGAGGGTAGACAGAAGCTGGGGGCCCGAGGTTGCATAAGGGCCCTAAACAACAAACAATTAACTCTGAGATTAGCAGAGGAGAGAGTGGGGAAGCAGGGAGTAAAGAAGAAAGTCTTGAGGAGCTTCCGGAATTTAAGAAAGTCCTGCTCAAAGTGAAGAGGGAGGGGGAGGCTGTCCCAAAGAAGGGAGCCAGCTGAGGAAAGTGATTGGCTTCCAGTCCTCTGTTTAGCAAAACGCTGTACACACTAAGAGTTGGTGCCAGAGGAGCGCAAAGGTCTATAGGTGGAATATTTCGTAACAGAGAGTTACAGACAGTGTGGTCCCCTGCCCCTGACACCCTTGTGGATGACACAGAGGGATTTGAATTTAATTTGTGAAGGCACTGGTAGCCAGTGAAGACATTTTAGGGCAGGAGAGATGCAGTCCCTGGGCTTGAGGCCGATGATGAGTCTTGCTGCCCTATTCTAGTCTAGCTGGAGTGGTCAAATAGTGGAAGAAGGTTGATTCAGAAGGATGCTGTTGCAATAGTGAAGCCTAGAGAGAACCAGGGCTCGGGTAACCTTGAACCTCTGGGGGAAGGTGAGTACAAGAAAAATCCCTTTGAGAAGGAAGAGCTGAACGTGGGACTTCTTGGCAATGTCCTAAGTGTGAGGAAGGAAGGGGAGAGAGGAGTTGAAGATGACTCCAAGGTTTCTGTCTTCAGAAGAGGGAGCAGGGGGAGAGCCCATGGAGGAAGGCCAGAGTGAAGGGAAGAAGTTGGGAGTATAGGTCCCAATGAGAACGATTTCCGTTTTGCTGGCATTGAGGCAGAGATCTTTGGAGATGCACCAGACCTGGATGGCAGAAAGGCAGTCAGGGATGAGGGAAGGTGAAAGTGGGTCCACAGGAAGTTTAAAGAATTGCTGTTTGTTGTCAGCATACCTCTGGAAGTTGGGGGAGAAGGAGGCGATGAGGAGTGCCAGCTGAGAAACGCAGATGTTAAAGAGCCATGGTGAGAGGATAGACCCCTGGGCGACATCACAGGTGGAGTAGGATGTAGGAGAGTAGAGGTGCCCAGGATGACATGAGAGGAGCGGTCAGTTAGGAATGATGTCTGCCAGCCCAGTGCCTGCTCTGAGACAACAAGGGTGTTGTGGAGCCTTTGTATGAGGATGGAGTGGTTGACCGTGTCAAATGCAGAGGACAGATCAAGAAGGATGAGGACAGCTGGGGAGTTGGAATCCAGGGATGTGTGCAGTTCTTCATGTGTGTTCAGAAGAGCAGTTTCCATGTCTCTGGATGCTCGGAATCCAGATTTAATGGTCGTGGAGACCACCAACAAGTTCAGTGTGAGAATTGAGTTGGGACAGGGGCAACTTCTCCAGCAGTTTCCCCAGGAAGGGGTGATATGATATATGATGTGCATTTGTAACACGCGTATACACAAGCCTTTCAAGCATGACGAGGCATGGGGGAACAGAGGGAGGACAGAGAATGACCTTACTAGACCAAGTGACATTGAGATCATGCACGTGCAGGGAAGGGGGAGGAGAAAAGTGCCAGGGGAAAGGGGAGGGGGCAGTGTTGTACATGGGATCAAAACAATAACACAAAGTGCAGCCAGCAGGTGGCAGGTGCTAGGGTAACTGTAGGGTTACAAATACAGACCCAAGCTCAAGGGTTGCCGGCAGGCAGTGCGGGTGTGCAACTGGGCGAGATGATGTGACCAGTGCAGTATAAGACAGGAAATCAGCAGGGGAGAGGAAGAGAGAAGGCAGAAGCTAAGAGGAAAGTAATGAGGTGCTTTTGGAACTAGAAATGATGTTTCTCAAGTTCCATAGAGGCAGGGAGGCTGTTCCAGAGGGAGGACCCAGCCGAAGAAAGAGATCTACCACCAACTCGTTGCTTGGTGAAGCAACTGACCCTGAGGGAGTTGGAGGTGGAGGAGCAAAAAGCTTGAGTAGGAAGGTAATTACAAAGAGAGATTTGGAAGTATTGAGCACCCAGGCCCCAGAAGGCCTTGTGGACCATGCAGAGTGTCTTTAACTTAATCCTTGCAGCCACAGGAAGCCAATGCAGAGATTTCAGTGCTGGAGAGATACAATCCCTGGGCTTAAGGCCAAGGACAAGTCTCGCAGTCCTGTTCTGGATGAGTTTCAGAGGGCAAGAGTAGAAGCAGGCAGATTTAGAAAGAGGCTGTTACAGTAGTCCAGCCTAGAGAGAACCTGAACTCTAGAGACAGTGAGCTTCTGGTGGAAGGAGAGGAAAGGAAGAATACCTCTGAGGAGGTGCAGTTGGTATTTTGACTTCTTAGAGAAGTCAGAGATGAGAGGTGAAAAGGAGAGTGCAGAGTCAAAGATGACCCTGAGGTTCTTAGCCTCACATGTGGGAGAAGGAAGAAGGCTATGATAGGCCGGCCAGAGAGTGACAGGAAAGGTGGGTGTGTGTGTGCCGATAAGGAAAATCTCTGTCTTACTGGCATTAAGGCATAGAATGTTGGCGGCACACCACTCCAGTGGACCTATCTCCTTATGGAGATAGGTTGGTAGTTAGCTGGGCAGGTTGGGTCTGCTGACAGCTCTTTAAGGAGGGGCACACAAGGGAGTTCTTGAGGGAGGAGGGGATAAAAACCAGTGGCAAAGGACTGGTTATAGAGATCAGCGAGTGCAGGGGCAAGATAGCCAATGTTGTCCTTGATGGTTCTAGAAGAGCAAGGGGAAACCTGTTTGGAAGATACCTTCATGGAGCAGACAACTCTGGTGACTTCTTCAGTTGAGACAAGGGTGAAGGAGGAAAAGGTGGAAGGAGGAGGGTGAGTGGCCAAAGGAGGCAAGGGGTGAGGGATGGGTTGGGAGAGTGAGCAACACAGTTGTTCAGGATGCCCTGAGTTTTGGTGGTGAAGTGAGTGGCGTGTGTTTTGCAGAGAGCCTGAGAAGGAATAGGGGAGGAGGATACTGCGGAAGGGTTGGCTAGTTCTCTGCAGTTTTTGAAAACTTTGGCCATGTTGTTGGATGCACCAGGTACCCGTGCCTGAATTTGGGCCCTTTTCTTGGCATGGATAGAGAGTCTGTATTGCCTTTGGAGCCAGCGGCGAGCCAGTTTGTCAGAGGGTGAGCCTGAGGTTTGGCACTTACATTCCACAGCTCTGCACTTTAGTTTAAGGGCTGTACGTTTGGAATCACCCCAGGTATTGCACTTAGGGGTGGGTTTCAAGTGGATCCTCATGACTAGGGTCAGACTGTCAAGGGTGTTGGTGATGGACAGGTGGAAGTTTCTGAGAGCAGTGTCGGTGGTAGAGTGGGAGTTGGGGTAGCAATGGGGATAAAGGTGGAAAGTAAATGCAGCAGCTGACACTTGTTTCATCAGGCGGATGTGCGTGCATACAGTTGCCAGGGCTTTTGGAGGTGTGATCACACAGCCATAGGGATCCAGGTCAGAAGAGAGAAGAGGGTCGTCTGACCAAGAAAGAGGGGTGCCCAGGGGAGATGAGAGATGGAGGTCAGATTGGATGAGGGCATCCCGAGTGTGGCCAGCAGAGTGGGTTGGACCAGATGGAAGAATGGAGAGGGAAAGATAGGTGCAGAGGTCAATGAAAAGAGAGGATGCTGTGCCAGAGGAGTCCAATAAAATGTTAAGTTCACCCAGGAGAAGCAGGTTGGAGGAGTTGGAAAATAAGGAGGAACCGAAATCAGCCCATTCAGAGAGGAACAGGGAGGTAGTGCCAGTAGGCTTGTAAATGGTTGCAGTGGTCAAGGTTGAAGAGAAAGAGATAACCAACTTGCATAACAGACTCTCAAAGGAAGAGCAGAGCTGACTGGGTAAGATGTAGGAAGGAACCCACTCAGAGAAAATGTACTCAACCCCACTGCCAGCACAGTGAGGTTGTGGCATGGAAATGATCTTAAAGCCGTCAACTAGTAGGGAGACAAAAGTGGCGACTGAGCTGGGATTGAAACTTGGCTCAGTAAGAGCAAAAATGTCAAGGTCAGTGTCTTCAAGAAGGAGATTAATGTCATCAGAGTGTTGGTTGGCTGAGCAGATGTTAAGAATAGCCAGTTGGACACAATCTCTGCCTTTGAAGGTTTTCTGATGTGGAGTACAGGGGCGTGGTACTTCAGCCAGAGGAGAGTGCAGAGGGGGAAGTACGGGGCATGGCAGGAGAAGGAAGAAAGTTAACGTGTGATGGCAGGATCTGGTCAAAGAGAAGGAGGTTGGCCTGAGGACCCTAAACCAGGATAGTGCCATTATGGTAGACACAAATGATGCAGCGTGATGAGAAGAAGCCTGCCAAGAAATCTTCCTGCTTGGTGCCACCATTAGTGGGAGAGGATGTGAAAGGGGAGAGAGTAGAGATGAGACGAGAAGTCCATAGGTCTTGAGAGAGGACAGAGAAGAGAATATCAGTGAAGATCTCTCTGGAGGATGCACTGACATAGGTGCCTGCAATGGGAAGGCCAGGATGTGCACAATGGATGTCTTTTTGTGCTTTTTTCATCCAGATTTCTTGAGAGAGGGAGGATAGGTGATTGCGTAGCAGTTAAAAAAGATTGAAGAGATGGTGAGTGCCATCTCAGTGGCAGAGGAAAGATGAGAGAAGGAAAAAGAAAAAGGTGGGGCTGCACTGCACAGTCACTTCCGTTACTCATAGACAGCCTTGTTGTTCAGGGCGGCAAAAATAGAAATGCAGAGCAAAATGTGGGGTGCAGCATTTGATTTTGAAAAGGAATACAATGCAGTGCACATCCACAATCAAGATGTAAAGCACACCCACCTAGATTTATTTTTACAAAAAAAGAATACAATGCAGTGCACATAGAGATGCGAGATGTAAAGCACACCCATCCACAGTGCAGTGCACACAGGGATGCGAGAGGAAAAGGAGAAACACGCTGGGAAAGTAATTTACTAATTGGAGAACACAGAGTGCAGTGATGAAAAGAGGAGGCCAAGGGAGAAGGCAGAATAGGAATGGCACAGTTATGGTTCAGGAGATAGCTGGAGGAGGCAATAGGACAGTTCAGCCTTCACTCACATTTGGGCAGGTAGGGGGGCCTGGGGTGTTGTGGTCCAAGATCATGCAGGAGCAAGATGTGCACAGGAGGCTGCAGCATTGTTTGCGGGGTGGCAATATGGTGGGGGCCCATCTGAGCCTAATCAGGCCGGGACTGGCTCAGACAGGGCTTTAGATGTGGGCCTTTGCTGGAGGGGCCAGCTTCCTCCTGCCGACGCCCCTCATTCATTGTTGAAGTAAAAAAGCAGGCACTCATGGTGGGGGCAGCTACTAAGCAGACAAAGGCTCAAAGCCCATGTGTGGGGGGCCATTTTAGAGGTGTTTTGAAGATGCAGTTCATCAATGCCGGTGGAATTGCATAAGCCCATAAAGGAAGTAAACAGCCCTTCAGAAATTGCCTCAAAACTCTAGCACAATGTTTCTGAAAATGTACACATCTTCTGAGGCATTACAGAGCATGAGGCACACTCGCTGGCAAAAATGTTTCTTTTTTGCCTCCCCAGCAGTAATGAAGCCTTCATGGCCTACCTTCATTAAGATATGCAGCAAAACGCTGCTTTTGCAGCTCCCTGTGCACCCAGGTGGTGATGCCAGCTTGAGGCTTCTCCTTCAGCCTCCTCCGATGAGAAAGGGGGGGTGTGCATCTCCCATCACTGGGCATCTCATAACCAGAGACATGTAAGTCCTCCCACCACATCGATCAGTCCACTCCACTGCTCTCATGGAACCCAACATCTGTGCCAGAAAGAGCTTGTTTTCCCTTGCCTCTGCTAGGAGGCTAAGAGCACAAATAATTCCTTGGCAGCAATAAGCAGCTGTCTCCACATGGAATTTATTGGGGACCCCACTGTTCAGCTCGGCAGTGTCTTTCTTGATATTTGTTGCTTCCTTTTTTTTCTCCAGGTCGATTAAGTGTGGTCTGTGCTCTGTCAGGAAACAGAGGGCTGTATGTATGACGTGAGTAAGGAAACGAGTAGGTTTCTGGGGAGTTTACAAACCACTAATAGGCACCCTCAGAAAATGCATTTCCACAATAGACAACACTGTCTTTGTTGGCTGGCAGCCGCTCAATTGCAGATCAGCCCTCGTTCATGTATGGGAGAGCTGGCATTTCATCCCATCACTGGTTGTCTTCTCCTGCACAGGGTTTTGTGAACGCCCCACAGAGTCGTTTCTGATATGCCCTTTTGAGGTGCAGTCCTACTCTACTGAAATAGTGGCAGACAACATGATATCTGGTACTTTGAATTCATGTTGTCCCTTTGACAAAGTCGCCAACTTCCTGTCTGCGGACATGGAACCAGACACTCTTGCCCTCTGGTTTCCAACTCTGGTTTTCTTGTAGATCCCACTACTAAAATGTGCAGTATATAAAATAAAAAAATAAAAACTATAATCTACATTTCAAGCATTATGAAAGAAGCTCTGCTCCACCCAGCCAATCTACATCGCTGTCATCATGTAGCAACGAGAGACAATTAATACTTGCCCAATATTACATGATATAGCTGGTTTGGCAGCAGTGATAAGTCCATCAATGCGCTTTTGCATGCACCTGTCACCTTTGAATATATTCTCTGCATTACATGAACTAGCTAATTGTGCAGCAGTGCTTCTGGATGCACTGATCACCTTGTGTGACTGGATGCCCTTCAACTACAATTTAACTTGTGCAATGGTTGACCAAAACTTTCCACCACATATCTGTGCAATGAATCCCGATTTTTAATGAGTAAATCTGTTGTTCTTTAGCTATTTCTTCCGCTACAATCTGCGTTTGTCAGCATTTTACTTAAAGCACCCGTATACCCCTCTATTTTGTTGTACTCATCTATACATTGTACATCTAAAGCGGACATTAAATCGTGAGGCGATCACACTCCTCAATAGTGACCTGCAGAATTTCGAGGGTCACTGATACACTTTCTGGTGAACCACAATATACTATGGGTTCGTTTTGTGGGGCGAACTAGCCCCACTGACCTCACACTGTCTCCATTACTTCCTTCTGCCATCCCCCAGCATTGCCAAACACCCCAAGAATGTGTTAAACAATGTTTATATTTTGAGTGCTAAACGTCCTGGAAATAGAAAAACAGTGTAGCATGCCGAGTGCCATGTGCCGGGGAATGCCAGACCCCAGTGGGGAAGTGGTGCATGTTGTAGTGCCCCGTGTAGGAATTCAGTGACCTACCCTCCTTGCAGGCCCTCCTTTTTCTTTTTTATCACTGTGCGACTTTGATATCTCCTGGATTAACCTTTGATAAAGTTCAAAAGGTCTAAGGGGCTCAAACCACAAAAGGTCGTGTGGTTCTAGTTCGGCCTGAAATTGTTTGCCCATTGCTAGTAAACACTGCTCTCATTGTGTAACTCATCCCCACAGTGCTATAGCCCTGTAGTGCTATAGATAATGTGTTCCGATTTCTTAATACACATTGGATTTCAAAGTCGATTCATGAAAGGGTTCACAGTCTCTGTGTATACTGCCTAAACTTATTACAGGATTGGAGGGTGAAAGTTAACATTGATCAGCCCTATTAGTCCAGACCGCAAACCTTGTGGAAGGTCGAACTCTGTCTTCTTGAGTTTAAAGAACAGATTGCAGCTTAGCAGTGGGGACAATTAGGAAGATTGAACATGCCAACATATTTGTGGAAACTGAAAGAATAAACGATTGCTTCTAGGAATCCTTAGAAAGGTCAAAGCTGCCGTTCATTCTCACTGAGGATCTGTGGAAATGAAAGGCGATTAATGCTTCCTTTCATATGCTTGGCTAAATCATCCTTCGCAAGCTAATTCCTCCCACATGCTGTGCTTTTGCCGGCTAAATGTGCACAGTTTGCCACCAATCAATCAAGGACTGGGCGTTGGAAAATGAAAAGAGACAGACAGAGCAGAAAAGCTGTATTTCTGTGAAGGGAGAGCAGCGAATATCCAATTAATACAAACCAAAAAATTAATGGACCATTCTTCTTGCCTGATCCCTTTTGGAAGGCACAAATGCCTCAGAAAACTTCACCGACAAAACAATAAATGAAGGAGACATAGGCCCTCGTTCCGAGATTGGAGGTAGCCATGGCGCTATTTGCGCCATGGCTGGCTCCAATACCGGGTCCGGCACCGGTCTGGTTGAATGGGGATTTACCGGGACATTCCTACCAGTGCGGACCCAGTAAGTCCCCATTCAACCAACCATTCCCCATTCCCATTTGAGCCTCCATTGGGCTCAATGGGAATGGGGATAGCGCTAATAACGGGCCCGCGAATAGCAGGTCCGTTATTAGCACCCTGGTCCCTTAGCAAGACCCGTAAAGGACGTGTGGTCAGACCACAGGTCCTTTACGGTTCCCGCTAAGGGACTTCGGAATTGGGCGGTAAGGGATTACCGGCATGGTCTCCTTACCGGTGCCCGGTATCCCTTACCACCCAACTCATAATGACCCCCATAGTATTAATATTTTCAAGGATTTTGTTATGTATGGTATATGTTATGTAATATGACCTTATAGAGCACAGATGACACCACAGCATTAAAATACTGAAAGAGATAAATGGGGATGGGATGATTTGTATTGCAAACGCTCTTCAATCAATAGATGGAGCCACTGGGAGCCCATCTAGCCACACACAACATCCACATCGACCAGTATGCTGACAAAACACAGCTATACCTCAAAATTGACTTAATAAAGGACATCCACAGGCTCTATACCTATCTCTTGCTGATCCAGTCTTGGCCATCCAGTGCATTGTTGAAACTCAAACCCTCCATGACCAAATTCCTACTCCTCACCAACAACCGAACCCCCAGACATACAGACCTGGCTGTCAACCATGAACCCTGAGGGCTTTGCACCCGAGCTCCTCTCTTGCACCAAGTCCCTCGGGTTCCATATCGACAAACGCATCTCCTTCATGACACACATAGCTAAGAAAACACAGACAGCTTGGTATCAGCCCTCCCTCCTGCAGAAATGTACGTCCTTCTTCCCTCAGACAGTTTTAGATCCACCATTCAAGCACTGGTCCTATCCCACCGGGATGGGAGCGATTCCCTTCTTGAGGGCCCCCCAGTCGTCCTCCCTCGTGCCCTTGAGAAGTGTCTCCTACATTCAGCTGTACACCCCATCAAGGGTCTACGCAGATATGACCTCATCACCCTGGCCAAATCTGCTGCTTCAAAAAGGAAAGGACCAGAAAACAAGCCTTCTCTACCTGTACCCCAAGACTATGGAACCTCCTCCCTGGCAGCATCAGACTCGCTCCCACACTCCTACAATTCAGAAAATAACTCAAGATCCACCTCTCAAGGAGTCTCTCCTCCTCAACACCTACGCCATCACATCGTCCCCATGCTACCTGATTCCCTAGATGCCGACCGCACCTCTTGACCCTGCCACCATGTACAGCTGTACCCCTCCTCTGTACCCCTCTGTATCCTACCCCCCACTGTATATCTGTTCTGTTATTACTTCTGAAAAGTACTGTTATACATCCATACTGTTCTATACCTCTGTAAAGCTCTCCGTTGTGTATTTGTATTGTTGTATGCCTCTGTAAAGCGCTCAGTTGCTTCTGGAAGCTAGGTTTGTGCTCAATACATTCAATAATAATAATAATAATAATAATAATAATAATAATAATAATAATAATAATAATAATAATAGCAAACTGTAAATAAGCTAATTGAATTGTATATGACAAAAGTATGCATTACATGTTTTCCTGAACTGATACACAAAAGTTTGTACTGGAATCCTGCTGATTTAAATTGATACCTTAGATGTTATCTGGTCAGATGTGTTTTGAAGCCGTGTATCTGCGTTGTTGTTTTTCTTTATGAAACCTTTCTCTGATAGCAAAACGTGTCATTGGTCCTGTAGAAAATAAAGTGTTTTAAATAATTTGTGATTCATGTGATATTTTCTGTAGATAGGTTGTCTGTGATTGTATAACATTGTTGATGAATTTCCCAGCATAACAATAGGGGACAAGCTTTGGTTTTGACTTAATATTTAATTAAACAATTGAATATGAACCACAAATGTGACCCATTTTTTGTCCCAGAATTTAAGAGAGGTATTTTTTAGGAGGGGATGTTCAATCAGAGGTGCCAAAAGCAATCAAAAATGCCTTAAAATGCAAAGTGACAACACTCTAAAGAATTCTGCATATAAAGGATAATTTTGTGACTGGTCACTGTTTTGAAAACCTTTGCTGGCCTAGCATCTGTTTATGCTCTTGTCTTCAATTAACAATCAATTTGAATGAGGTACTGGATTGAGTGATGTTCAGCGACATAATACAATACTGCTCATTTATCACAATTTCTTTGAAATGGGGGTATTTTCGATACATGTGCAAACCCTCTCCATTGATTTATCGACTGGCTACAGCCGAATAGTTGCTGGAAAGACTTTCATGGGACTAATACAGGCCTTTAGTGCACACCTTTAGTGCTCAGGAGATACACACGGTATGTACTTGCATTTATTGCAAATACACACAGTGTTTGCATGAAATGGACTTTCTTTCGACAGATTATGGTACTTGCATTAAATGGGTTATCTGTCTACCAATTACTTTCAATATCTTCCTTCTGCAATCAGCAGACCATAGGTCAGCTTTATGTCAAATGATCAAGGTTTGAAGAACAATACAACACTCATATGTCACTCAATAAGTGAGCAATTAATACTTTCATAAAACAATCAGTGGCCTTATATGTAGATGACAATACAACCTTGAAAGTGATAATTCTTTGGATAAAAACAAAATCACTCATCACATTTGAGCAAATCAATACAGTTTATTTTTTTATTTTTGATTCACAGCAATCACAAATGGGGATAAGGAGGGCAGACATTTTCCCTGCTTACTGAATTTCCTATGAGCTCTAGGAAAATGTTGAGTTTTATTAATACTTACATCGCCTGAGAGTGAGCATGGTTTTCATGTTGCCAATTTTACATGATAGTGCATGTGCCTCCATCTTGGAAACACTCATGCCTGTGTACTTCTGGTTTGGACTATGGGACGAATTGTGGGATTCAGTCACTTTTCAGCACAGGGGAGCCGTTTCTTGTGAGACTAGGGAGGTGAGCGTATTATGCAATGTTCCCCTGAGGGGTGGCGGAAAGCGGGTTATGACAGGGAGGGACTCCCCTCTTGGGCATCGGGGCTCCGGTTCCGAGAAGGAACACCCTGTCCACCTCACACAAGAAATGAAGAAAGAAACATCTAGCACACCCAAATGCTCCTACATGTGTTACTGCAGTACCTCTGCTGAAGAATGTCTATTTGGTACTGATACAAGTAAACATCAAAGATTAGGAAATAATGAACAGTTGCCTGACACACAGACGAAGAATCCCAATGTAGTTAGGCTGAGCCTAACTTAAACACAAAGAAAGGACTAGTGCTGGAACTTTGAGAGGCCTCACTCTGACCTCATAAATCTCTGAGGAGTTAGACAAACATGGAGAGAGACCCAGGAGTTTCAAATGGTTTCTGCAGAGACTAAGATGCAGGTCTCCTGAGTGCCGATAAGGAAGGAGAAAAGGGTGCCTGAGGAACACCCGTAGGCAAAGAGCCTACCAATGGGCTTGGTCTGAAATGAACATCCCAGGAGGAATTTGCTCATAGGAATTAGCAGCCAAAGAATGGAGAGGGAGGATAAACCTCTCTGTACCAGAGTCATCAAGGTAGTCATACCCAGACCGGCAACAATGATGGAAATAACAGAGAAGTGAAGGATACCTGATGTACAGTAACCAGAAGTAGAAGAGGGAGAGAGAGGGAGAGACCCTCTCCAAACTGGTATCAGAGTACGCCAACCAGTACCTGAAGGAAGCACAGAAGCCATCCTATAGAGGTGAAACGAACATCCAAGGAGAGACGCCAACCCGGTGATGAAAGCCCAAAACGGCAAAAGCAGGAGACCTGGGGAGAGGGGCAGCAGTGTTGAATGGATCTACCCTAACTGGAAAAATTATAGGAAGGATAAAAACAACTACAAGACCCCTCTCACTTGTCCCAGAAGTAACAAAATTGATAAGAAGAGTGAATACAACTACAGGACCCAACTTACTTGTCCAAATAGTAATAGAAGTTAAAAAGTAACGTGCATACAACTACAGGACCACTCCTACTTGTCCCAGTAGTAACAAAAGATATAAGAAGAGTGGACATAACTATGGAAACCCTCCTGTTAATCCCAGTCATACCAAAAGTCATAAACAGAGCAAAGATAATTATGGGGCTCTTGTGACTCAGCCCAGTAGTAGTAAAGAAGTGAAGGCAGGCACAACTAAACCTTGGGTACATCAGGAAGAGATGCAGGAATTAGTTTCATAGTTTCATAGTTTCATAGAAGAAGAAGCACTAATAGTTAAGGAGAAAGAGATACTGTTCATTGATAGGAAGAAGACATAGAAGGCTATAATGGTCAATACCCTTGAGGAAAAAACTTTAAGGAAGCCAAGATTACAGGTTAGGACATGGACCAGTCTTATGAATTAACTAAATGAACTGCTGAAGAAAATAGAAAAACACTATTTGAAGATTCCATATTAAAACAGAACACCAATTTGGAAAGGCATCTTACCGCCCAAGGAGAAGGTAGTCATTCTCCTGGTATATAGTTAGTTAAGGGTCAGTATAGGCTAGTTTTGGGACTGGGGACCGACATTTGATTTTGGACTTCCACACTGATGACAAACACCCTAGTTGTGTTAGGTAGAGCAACCCTTAGAGTAGGGAGAGCAGGACTTTTATCTTTATTTTGAATACAACCCAGTTAAAACATAGCGAGTCCTGGTATGTCTCATCCTTCTGACCCACCACAAATTACATACAACTCTTATTGTGTTATTGTGGCATTCTGCTACAGCCAAAATGACAAGTACATCTATTAGTGCACAGCATCCATGTTCTCATAAAAAGCCATCCTGATTGACAAATTCACTACTGTAAAATGTTATGAAGCAGCCGGTAACACGTTTGCATGTATGACACACCAGAAACCAGCCCCAACATGGTAGCCAAGTCATAGCTGCTCCTCATACAGCATATTGGGTGAATACATATTTAATAATTTCACCTGAGATCAGTTTCAAAAAATCGACATTGAGAGCCAATATGTCAGCAGCAACTAAATGTTCCAGAGGGAAGGTACTGCTTGTGGCTGGAGACCTTTTTACATAAGTTACATCAATTATTAGGTGAATTAGGAGGGTCCGAATTTTACAAATTGAAGGCATCCTTGCCACTTTCAGCAACGCCTGCTGCACTTGAGATACTTGTACATGCTCTGTCATGGTGGTCAGAGAAGAAGGACTGCCTATGGAGCAGAAGTTGCAGAGGTGCAGATGACATCTCTGGATGAGTCAGGACAAACACCACCAAGTGCGGAGAAGAATCATATACAAGCAGACATGTATACAGAGTAAGGAGCAGGTTATGGGAAGTTCCTCGTCTCAACCACTACCATCCAGTGAATCTGAGGACTCTGGGCTAGATAAAGAATATGATCAATCTATGTCCAAGCAGCAGAAAACAAGAAACAGAAAACCACTAATACCAATGATTAAGCAGACAAAGCTACCGTTATGGAGATATGAGGGAAATATGTGGCTACTCCACCTGCGTACAGTGGGCTTCATTATGAGTTTGGGGATAGCAATGCCCTTAATAAGGGCATGGCTGCCTCCAAACTCGGGTCCGGGTTCCTGAATGGGGAAATACTGCGCCATTCCGACCTTGGAGGGCCCGGTATTTCCCCATTCAGGGAACTCGGACTCAGACCATCCCCATTCCCATTTGAGCCCCGATAGGGCTCAATGGGAATGGGGAGCATGCTAACAACGGGCCCGTTAATAATGGGCCCCCATCTGAATTTTGGGAAGGGGGAAAGGAAGAAGAAAGAAAGTGAGATAAGTGAGAGATATAATCATCCATTTGTGTTGAAAGCAAGTCCATTAAAAAAAATCAACATGAAACACTTCTTAGTCTTCCCTCCCTTTTACAATTCAGTCGGGGATGTTGGGAAAATGGTAGTGTAGTTGAGCCCCCAGAGAATCTGAACAGCAGTTTCCCATCTACCCCATGCCATAATAGGCAATTTCGCCCGTTGCTCCTGTATGCGGGGTAGCCAAATGTTCACAGGCCGTGGAGCCAACTGAGGCAACACAGGCCTTATACCAGTGCTGCTGGGAAACATTCATAGATCCGACTCTCCAGCCTCCCTCCTCATAATAGTTGCCAAGAGATGTTTTCACAAGGGTTTCTACTAGAAACGGATTCCCAGTGGGTTTATTTGATTCTATTTATTGAGTGCCGTAGCATAAGGGATTGAAATAAAGAACAGTGATAAAGGGGTTCTCAATGGCTTTCATAACATGTTTCATGTTCTTCATTTGTTTGTGGTGGACAGAGGAAAGTATGAAAAGAAAGTGATTACAAACAACAATCACAAAACTATTCCTTTCAATGTTTTGTCTAATTTTTTGGTTGGGTGGATGAAACGAGAGGTGCTGGTAGTCAAACAACAAGCAATCCAAATGTTCCTCATGAAGGAGTCAGACTGTAGTGATTTTCAACAAACAAGCACAATACAGCAGAGAAGTCCCAAAGAGGGAAACAATGTTGAAAGGATACACAGGAAATGCTCTCAGTGGCTACAACATCTGATGTTCTGTCCCTGTGTGGGTCATCTCTTTTTTTCCCTCTAGTAGCCTTTAATAAGACCATCACACCTCCCAGCTGAATCCGGGACTCTGATTGACTGACAAAAACGTTGCATATTGGTCACTGGTTCTGATTGCCCCACTGGTGAAAGTCCTGTGGAGGATAGGGCATAGTTTCTCTGTCTATGGGGCTGCTGCACGGTGCTCACTTACCTTTAACATTGAAATATTTCTTGCACACAATAACAACAGTTTCTTTGATGATTCTAATTTACTACAGGAGGATAGAAGAGGAAGGATGACTTCAAGACATAAAATCCAGTATTGGAAACTGCTTGGTGAAAATATGTTGAGGGTTTGGGGAGGAGGGGGGTTAGAACTGAACTGGAATGTTGTTTTTGTTCTAAGTGCAACATTTTGTATTATAAAACAGCAGAGTCAATCAAATGGTAATACCATAATACATTATTTAACAAGTATCCCATTAGTAATCTATAACATTACCACCCACCTCTCTCTTTCTTTCCCAGTACTCCATTATACATTAAATTGTTTATTGGTTTGGTTGCAATTTCAACCTTACAACATTAAGAGATTAAGGAAATATAATAGTCAATTACATAGTTTACAAGGTTTGATTCACACACTGATTTAAGCGGAAAAGGGGAAAAGTAAGGTATTTCTGGAGCATGACATTTAAAAATCATACAGGTATACACAAGTAGGTATAAAACAATAGAATAAAAACAGTATACAATTTGTTAAAAGATATGTCAAAGAAAAAAAGGATATGTAGAAAGTTAATTAATAAAGAAAATTCAGCTTTAGCAAATAGTTGACAATGGCTACATTTAATTAAATAGAATGTCAATTAATGATCATGTTCCACATTCTTTCAGGAGTTAAGAGCAAAGAGCCAGAGAAGAATTTATAAAAGGTTTATTTGCTTTGGGCAACTAGACTCAGACAATGAACTACTAGATGATTTAGTGATTCAATCAGTGTAATGTTCTTTGAGAATCTATACCAGGGTTGCAATTGGGGGATTTGGCATAGGAGGCTAGGGTCTTTTTTGTCAGTCAGAGGTTGAATCTAAATCGCATATAATTGTTGTGATAGATGGGATCAGGAAATGTGTGTAGATATATTAGGATCTGATTTGTTCTTTAGAATTCTGAGGTTCCCACTCTTAAACAAGACATACTGGTTGCACTCCTCCCAATTAGAACACCAGTAATAGTCCCATCATTTCCCTTTAACCTGTTAAGGATTTTAAAGAGGCGTCACACTCCAGAACATAGCTCTTTCTACTGGACAGGGATGCAGCGCACAATTAAAATGCTTTTAAGTTTATTTCCTTCAGATTCAATTTCTGAGAAAACAGCCAACCCGTCTCACACCCTCCTTAACGTATGCCCAATGTTGCAAGGGACCATGAACCAGGCTGGTGTGTAATAATGAAATATTTATTTATTTTAATTTATGAATAAAACCCAAACACATTCAATATAAGGCCGCATTCACCAGTGTGGAGATAATTACACAATTGAATGATAGGATACACTTAGTTTAACCTTATAACATAAGATACACAATGCACAATTGAGTGGAAGCTAGATTTCCTTTGGGTAGTGCTTTTAAATGGCACCACAGTTAAGCACTCCACCTGCAACACTCCCTCAAACACTTGTTAACCAAGGTTTATGTGGGTGGAGAGGAATAGCAAGAAATCAGGTATACTAGGCAAAATCCGGAATGAAAATCCGACCTGCCACCCCTGAATGGGAGGCCAAAATCGGATTGAGCTCCCTTGAAACATGAGCAAAATGGCACTCGGAATTACTAAATGGTGATTTTACATGTGCGGTTGAATGAATAAGGCAAGAAAGTATGTGGCTGTATCAAAGAAGCAAGCAAACTCGCAATCTACAAGGCAATGTACTAAACAACGGGCATACAGTTTAGAAAAGCAATTTTGGAAGGAAAAAAAACAGTGCAGCAAGAATCACACGTGGCAAAATTGCAATTGCTTCATTTCACGGGGTTAAAATAGCAAAAAGGCTTGGAAAATGAGCTAAACAGACATAATAGGAAATTGGTTTTAATGCTAAGGTACAAAGGCACATAACAGGTATGATATGAAAGTGAAAGGGTGACTCTGGATGGGGACAGTATACGATTCTTTGTAGGGAGAGAAAATGGGATTCTATAAGGAAAGCAGTTACCCAGGCAAAATCGGTTTTAAGAGGAAAATGACAAGTTCTGCTGAGACTATATTTTAGTGGCTAGATTATCATTGAAGAACACTACCCATGAAAAGGTTAATTTGCAATTTGAACCCATTCACGCTGTGTGCCTCTTTATTTGGGAATTAATTAATTTATTACAAATTGTACTAAGGCCTTATATAGTGGACTGAAATTATTTGGAAAGAATGGCACTAACACATGGAGATTAACACAAATTTTCTAACGACAGGATACACAGAGGATTCTAACAATTTTAAGAAGTTTCTATGATACTTATAGGATTTCCTATAGGGTTTCTTATAGGGTTGGAGAAATAGAGGGTAACAAAGCAAGGGATGCAGCTTGTTGGTTACTGAGGAAGGGTGATACTCACAAAAAGCACTTGAGTGGAATAGTTTGGACAGCCAGCTGGGACTTTGGACAGCAGAACAAGGATCTGGTCACTTGGGCAACAACTGAGTTCTCCTCTAGGGACTCAGCGAGCCAACCAGTGTCTGGTCTCAGTGGACAGCGGGGTGCATCAGCTGGGCAAAGCAGGTAGCTTTGCAAAGCAGGTCTGGTCACTGGATAATCACAAAAGGGTTCAGCTGCCTTTCCCACGTTTTCCCTTAATTATTGGGATTTTTGTAGGGTTTAATTCTGGATAAGAGGTTCAACCTGGACTAGAGGTTCTGCCTGGATATGATACCTCTGGCCTGGCTCTGGAATCTGTAATCTTGCAGGGTGAATGTGGAATGCCTGGATCTCTGGATTTTGCGGGTTGGATTTTTGAATGCTCAATTTTTCTGAATGTCCTGACTTTTGAATGTCTCCACCTTATATAAACCGGATGACATCAGAGGAATTTTACTATGTGGGCAGAACTAAGCTGGACATACCTCTAACAAGGGATAGGTCAGTCTGTGGATGTCTCCGCCTCCCTGTAAGCAGATTGGACTGAAGGAAGTGACTCAGTTTTAGTGTGTGTGTTTTTATGAGGTGCTTTGTTATACCAAAGTTACTTTTGCCAAAAGCAGTTATGACACAAAATGCTCATTTTTATAAACGTCACCCTTATAAAAATTAGCCAGGCAAATTCCATATTTCACATGGAGCATACTATTCCAAACCCCAAGTTTGTACGATGCTGTTAAGTGCTTCTGGCAATCTTTCGCAACTTCTATGGCAAATATTTCCCCTAAAAATCTACAAATGGGTACAAAGAAGCTTATCCATTTCGGACATATTTGCATTTAAGTTTCATAACTGTACCATGTATGATTTTCCCCGAAATGTCATTTTACTGGCGTTTGCATCCCCCACCTGCTAGGAAGGTCCACATTGTCTTATTTTCATGGCGCAACAATTACATTCACACTGTCAAAATGTTACATTACTGCTTCTTTACATTACTGACATAAATGTCTTTATGTCATGATCTCTGCTGCCAAAAGGTCAGGGTTTTCCCAACTCCCTTGGAAGCAGATCCATAACCCAGGTTACGAGTGCCAACCAGTCCCAATTGGGACCTTTTGGACCCAGTCCTGGCGCCAGTGGCACCAGGCTCATAAATATGCCCAGTCCCAGCGCTGGAAGCGCCGGGCTCATTATGCTTGGGTGGAATTACCTGCAGCAGACCATGCTGCTTACTTGCCTGCCAGTTGAGCCTCTGATCCTCTTCTGTTTGGAACTACTTTTCCTGTTGGGTGGGGCAGGAGCCACTCCCTAGATTCAGAACACTGGAACTCTTCTGGAAAGCAGGAACTCTTTTCTTACCTAGGTGTGGCTGTGGAAGGAGAGACCTAAGCACTACAGGAGGCTATTTAAACCACACCCGATGGATGAATCTTGCTTTGCGTTATTCTGCATCCTCTGCAGCAGAACGCTCATCGTGTCTTCTGCATCTGATCCTGGGCCTAAGGAAAAAGGCTTACCATCCTGAATCCAGTCTTCAGCAACACCTATAAAGACAAGAAAGAACAGGTTAGCATTACGGTCTTCAGTGACAGCTCTTCACTTACCTGGTCCATCGGCTGTCACCAACGCCTCGCGCTGCATTCCGGCATCTGAAAGACAAAGGCTTACCTACTCTTCGTGCGCTCCGGAGGTCTTCACACTGCATTCCGGCATCTGAAAGACAAAAGCTTACCAACTCTTCGCACGCTCCGGAGGCCTTCGGCGCTGCATCCCGCATCTGAAAGACAAAACAAGGTGCGTTTAAAGACATTGGGGAACTTTAATACTCACGTGCCATTACTCCTTTCCACATCTAACCCAGTGGGTATTCCAGCACCCTGCAGCCGCTCCGAACTTGTACCTGCAAAATAAAAAGACAGTTAGAGCGCATCGTGAAGCAGGCAACAAGCGCTTACTTACGTGCTTCCAGGCGCTTCTATTCATCACACGGGCTCCATCTTCAACTCACTTCAGCCCGTCATCCGCCATCGCCGGAACCCTGCAAAACAAGAGACATCATTACTAAAGACTTTAAAGACATTAGAATTACTCGAAACCTACCGTTCGTGCAGTAAACGACGGACAGCAGTCCTCTGAAGTCAAGAGGCCTGCTCCCCTTATCCAGTGAAGAAACTGGTTACAGCACCCTGCCCCGAGGCAGATGGAGAGCACAGCGTTCACTTACCTAAGGTGAGAGCGTTAACCTTTGGGGTTCTACAGGAGAAGAGAAAGGGAAGCAGAGAGAGACATTCAATAACCCAGTTCCTTAATCCCATATTTTCTATCTGCAGACATCTTACCCTTCGAGTCGGACATACAGTGAACAGAGGTCCAGCCCAAAGAGCCAGCCGTGTGTTACACATCACCTTTGAAGATACGGTATACGCCCAGTCAAGACCGGCGCCTCTACGGGAATCAGGTAAGCGTTACAGAACGCAAAGCCTTCCACAAAACTCCCGTCCAGGCGCTATGGAAACCTCTGATACCGACCAGCTAGCCCAGTTACTTGGGGAACTAAGGGCAGAAGTGCATGCAGCCCGTCAGGAAACGAACGCTCTAAGAAGGGAACTGATTATTTCCAAGGAGCGAACAGATGATCTCGCTAGACAATTGCTACAGTCACAAGCCGGACAGACCCCGTTACCCGCATATGGGGGAAATCTTCCTTCTACATCCTCTATGAATCCAGTGCAGATCAACCTACCTGGGAATGTACCTCTGGCTCCGCCCAAACGATTTTCTGGTGACCCAAAGAGGTTTGCAGTATTTATCAATCAGTGCCGGTTGCATTTCTTATGCCGGCCAGCAGCCTTTCCAACTGATCAAGCTAAAGTAGCTTTCGTGCTTTCGTACCTTAGTGGCAATGCGGCAGACTGGTCGATCCCTCTAGTAAATCAAGATGATCCGGTCCTCCATGATTTTTAAACTTTTCAGCTCAGTATGGAAAAACTGTTCGCAAGACATTCACAGGGGCAGGCCTTGGACAATGAGCTTCTTTCGTTGCGACAAGGTAATCAAGACCTTTTGGCTTATATTGCGTCTTTCAACAGACTGATAATGGAAACTCAATGGCCTGAGGACAAAAGGATTACACTGTTTTATAGAGGTCTACGTGGAGAGCTCAAAGATGTGTTAGCCCAAGTAGTGAATCCCCCACAAGATTGTTCGGACTATATAGACTTAGTCGTTCAAATAGATCACAGACTGCAGAACAGGAAGGCCGATCGTTCCAAGTTTGATGCTCGAGTATTTTCCAAACCGCCAACTCCTTCCAAAGGAGTAGACTCCGGGGAACCCATGCAAATAGGGGGTCTGAAAGGTCCTCTAACACAAAAGGAGCGGGAAAGGAGAAAACAGTTGCAATTATGCCTCTATTGCGGAAACTCAGGGCACTTTCTTCGAGACTGTCCGGTGAAACCTGCCAAGAAGGCAGTAGGAGCTGCAGTTACCAAAATTACAAACTCTGAGCAGGGAAACGACCTCGCCCGACAAGAATAGAGGTCCTCTTGCCGAGCGTGAAAACCAGTTCCGTGACCTCGCATTTCGTGATACCTATGGTCCTCATTAGCCCTGATAATCCGGATCGATTACATGCAATTGAAGCTTACGTCGACAGCGGTGCCATCGGCAATTATGTGGATCATGAAATGGTTTTGAGGATGAATCTAACTCTTTGTCCCAAGGCTGTAAAGGACGTCATTACTACGGTGGATGGTACGGAGATAGCCTCCGGGCCAGTAACGCATACCACTCAAGAGGTGACGCTAGTAAGTCAAGATGGACACCATGAGAAGATCGTGTTCGATGTGATCAAGGCCCCTCAGTTTCAGATTATTCTAGGAATACCTTGGTTAGAGAAACACAATCCTCTGATCGATTGGCGAGCAAGAACGGTCCAGTTTCCAGAATGTGTCTCTACTTGTCACCCTCCACCTGGTGTTGCACTGGCAGCAATTTCTTCAGAGACTCCCCAGTTACCTCCCGAATACCTAGAATACCAAGATGTTTTCCGGAAGGATCAGGCTAACTCTCTACCTCCTCATAGGTCTTATGACTGCCAGATAGACCTGATACCTGGATCTACTCCTCCTTGTAGTAGAATTTATGCCCTCACCGAGCCTGAGAACCTTCACCTTCGACAATACCTGGATCAATACCTGGCAAATGGGTTTATTCGTCCTTCCAAGTCCCCTGCTTCTTCAGCTTTGTTCTTCGTTCCAAAAAAGGAAGGAGACCTTAGAACTTGTATAGATTATCGCTCCCTGAACCAGATCACCGTTAAGAATAGATATCCGTTACCTTTGATCCCTGAACTCCTGGACCAAGACAGAAAAGCATGCATATATACAAAGCTGGATCTTAGAGGAGCTTACCACTTGGTACGAGTAAAAGAGGGCGATGAATGGAAGACGGCCTTCCGCACCAAGTATGGGCTATTTGAATATCAGGTCATGCCCTTCGGACTTTGCAATGCCCCGGCCGCCTTTCAATTTTTTATGAACAATGTCCTCAGAGAGCTCATAGATGTGTGTGTTGTTGTTTACATTGACGACATCCTCGTTTATTCTTCATCGGAATCTGAACATCGGAAACACGTGAAAATGGTCCTCGAAAGATTGCGTCAACACAAACTTTTCGCTAAGTTGGAAAAATGTGTTTTCAACGTGACTGAAGTTGAATTCTTGGGATTCATATTATCACCTGGCGGAGTGCGTATGGATTCAAAGAAGGTCGATGCAGTTCTCAAATGGCCATCACCATCCTCCGTAAAAGGTGTGCAAAGCATGTTAGGCTTCGCTAACTTTTACCGCAGGTTTATCCCCGAATTCTCTCGAATAGTCCAGCCCATCACTGCCTTGTTAAAGAAAAACAAACGTTTTGAATGGTCTACCGAGGCGGAACAAGCTTTCCAGGATTTGAAGACTAAATTTATCTCTGCACCAATCTTAAAACACCCTCGCCCCGAACTCCCCTACATCGTGGAAACTGATGCTTCAAGCCTTGCCATGGGGGCAGTTCTATCACAAAAGGACCCGGTAACCAATCAGTTGCATCCTGTGGCATTTTGGTCCCGCAAATTCTCGCCTCCTGAAATCAATTACACGATTACTGACAAGGAACTTCTGGCTATCAAGTCTGCCTTTAAGGCTTGGCGGCATTATCTGCTGGGGGCCCGACACACCGTTACTGTGATTACGGATCACCGAAACCTGCAATATTTGAAAACCGCAAAAGCCCAATCCTCTAGACAACTCCGTTGGGCATTATTCTTTGCCGAGTTTGACTTCATAATTACCTATCGACCTGGTACAAAGAACGGTAAAGCTGATGCCCTTTCTCGGATGGGAGTGGAAGAACACTTGATCAACCCTAAACCTGTACCAATCATTCCCGAACAAAGAATTCTGGGTGTAATCGCCACAGAATCCATAGAGGAAGTTAAGGATAAAGCCAGGCAACTTGTAACTCCAGCAGACATACAGAATTGGCATCTGCAGGGAAAGGACTTTGCAGTAAAGGACAACTTATTGTATTTCCAAGAACGATTATACCTACCCAGCACAGATTTACAGAAAAAAGTAATCTCTTGTTATCACGATTCTTTAATGGAAGGACATCCCGGTATGGCCAAGACCTCAGAAAAGATCAAGCGCTACTTCTGGTGGCCGTCTTGGAAAAAAGATATCAGAGAATTTATAATGTCCTGTGGAGTATGCGCCCAAAACAAGAGTCAAAAGGAAAGACCAGCAGGCCTCTTACGCCCTATTGACATCCCACCTCGCCCTTGGCATACGCTTTCTATGGACTTCATCACCGATCTACCTCCATGCTCCGGATACAATACGATTCTAGTAATCGTGGACTTATTCTCCAAGATGGCGCATTTCATTCCGCTCAAAGGCTTGCCAACAGCAGCAACTCTGGCCCGAGAATTTCTCGAAAACATCGTCCGACTGCACGGTTTTCCTTCGGTTCTAATTTCGGATCGAGGTAGTCAATTTATTTCTCATTTTTGGCGAAGTTGCTGTCGGTCGGCTCAAATTGATGTGAGACTATCGACCAGTCACCACCCTCAGACCGACGGACAAACCGAGAGGACCAATCAAACTCTGGAACAGTATTTACGCTGCATGCTGCAACAAACTGAAAAAACTTGGAAAGATATCCTTTGGATAGCCGAATATGCCTACAATAACTCTGTCCATTCGGGAACTGGGAAAACCCCGTTTTTTCTTTTGTACGGCAGTCACCCTCGAACCTCGGAGTTGGATCCCCTCCAAGATCTTGAAACACCAGCAGTAGACTACCTGCATTCTACAATCACCCAAGCCTTTAAGGAAGCTGTTTCTCACCTTCAAAGGGCTAAAGAACAATACAAGAAAGGAGCAGATCAACATCGGAAGGAAGCCCCTCAATATCAAGTAGGGGATCAAGTCTGGTTATCCACCAAATATCTACCTCTAAAAGGGCCACGCACATTCAACCCAAGATACCTTGGTCCCTATTCCATCACTACCATAGTAAACCCAGTAGCGGTCAAGTTGGACTTGCCCCCGCACATGAAGATACATCCGGTCTTCCACGTCTCTCTATTAAAACCCGTGCAACCTCAAACCCGACTAACTAAATCTCCAAAACCTATCCTAGTTGATGGAGAACTCGAGTTTGAAGTCAAAAGCATTCTGGACTCCAAGATCTCCAAATCTAAACTATTTTACCTAATTGACTGGAAAGGCTACGGCCCCCAAGAGAGATCCTGGGAACCTGCTGAATATGTCCACGCTCCTCGCCTAATCAAAAGATTTCACCGAACATTTCCTGACAAGCCAAAACCCCCGGAGAAGCCCGGTTTGGGAGGGGCCTTGAGGGGGGGTACTGTCATGATCTCTGCTTCCAAAAGGTCAGGGTTTTCCCAACTCCCTTGGAAGCAGATCCATAACCCAGGTTACGAGTGCCAACCAGTCCCAATTGGGACCTTTTGGACCCAGTCCTGGCGCCAGTGGCACCTGGCTCATAAATATGCCCAGTCCCAGTGCTGGAAGCGCCGGGCTCATAATGCTTGGGTGGACTTACCTGCAGCAGACCATGCTGCTTACTTGCCTGCCAGTTGAGCCTCTGATCCTCTTCTGTTTGGAACTACTTTTCCTGTTGGGTGGGGCAGGAGCCACTCCCTAGATTCAGAACACTGGAACTCTTCTGGAAAGCAGGAACTCTTTTCTTACCTAGGCGTGGCTGTGGAAGGAGACACCTAAGCACTACAGGAGGCTATTTAAACCACACCCGATGGATGAATCTTGATTTGCGTTATTCTGCATCCTCTGCAGCAGAACGCTCATCGTGTCTTCTGCATCTGATCCTGGGCCTAAGGAAAAAGGCTTACCATCCTGAATCCAGTCTTCAGCAACACCTATAAAGACAAGAAAGAACAGGTTAGCATTACGGTCTTCAGTGACAGCTCTTCACTTACCTGGTCCATCGGCTGTCACCAACGCCTCGCGCTGCATTCCGGCATCTGAAAGACAAAGGCTTACCTACTCTTCGTGCGCTCCGGAGGTCTTCACACTGCATTCCGGCATCTGAAAGACAAAAGCTTGCCAACTCTTCGCACGCTCCGGAGGCCTTCGGCGCTGCATCCCGCATCTGAAAGACAAAACAAGGTGCGTTTAAAGACATTGGGGAACTTTAATACTCACGTGCCATTACTCCTTTCCACATCTAACCCAGTGGGTATTCCGGCACCCTGCAGCCGCTCCGAACTTGTACCTGCAAAATAAAAAGACAGTTAGAGCGCATCGTGAAGCAGGCAACAAGCGCTTACTTACGTGCTTCCAGGCTCTTCTATTCATCACACGGGCTCCATCTTCAACTCACTTCAGCCCGTCATCCGCCATCGCCGGAACCCTGCAAAACAAGAGACATCATTACTAAAGACTTTAAAGACATTAGAATTACTCGAAACCTACCGTTCGTGCAGTAAACGACAGACAGCAGTCCTCTGAAGTCAAGAGGCCTGCTCCCCTTATCCAGTGAAGAAACTGGTTACAGCACCCTGCCCCGAGGCAGATGGAGAGCACAGCGTTCACTTACCTAAGGTGAGAGTGTTAACCTTTGGGGTTCTACAGGAGAAGAGAAAGGGAAGAAGAGAGAGACATTCAATAACCCAGTTCCTTAATCCCATATTTTCTATGTGCAGACATCTTACCCTTCGAGTCAGACATACAGTGCACAGAGGTCCAGCCCAAAGAGCCAGCCGTGTGTTACACATCACCTTTGAAGATACGGTATACGCCCAGTCAAGACCGGCGCCTCTACGGGAATCAGGTGAGCGTTACACTTTATATGAAAAGTCTTTTCAATCAAATGGGCCAGCTTTGTTCCAAAAAGTGGGCAGTGCTTTCAAACCACCAGCTAAATGTCATGCTATGGTCAGCTTTGCCCACAGGTTTCTATGACACCCCTTTGATCCTAGGCAGTTGAAGCCGAGGAGAGGTGTCAGAGGAGATCACACTTTAGTGACAGGGCTGTCCCATTGTCCCAGGCTGCAGCAATGCCGCTAAGTCTGACAATGTCGCCACTTCCCACACCTCTGGGCCATTCATGTGATAAAGGAACTTCCTTACCCCTGGGGCTGGTACATTTAGAAGTGCCTGCCTTGCAAAAACAGGTTTGCCAGCAATTTCTGGGCCTTGTCATGATGTTGAAGTTCTTTTTGTGGGAAGAATACACTATACATAGTATAATTTACTTATATTTTGGCAGCTTTTCTTCCCAACATATATAGTTTTGTTCCTGGGCATGTTACTGTATTATTTCCATTAAGCTTGTACAAAATCCACTCACTCATTGCTTTGCAGAGCAGTGCAACACGGGTTCATTTTACTTTCCCTGGTCATTTCCAAATGCGATTTTCCTCACATCTTTATTATGACCATTGCCATAGCTCTGGTCAATTTCTAATAGACCGGAATCTGCTCAAAACAAGGGTTATTTGACACTGACATAGGAAAAGGGTGAGAGAAAGTTTCTTGTGAGGCTTCAGGCTGCCTTTGAATTCTTCTTTTCGGTGCAGATGAAGAAAATAACTGCAGCCATTCTCAGGCTCAGCAGAGTCAGTGCAGCCATTCTTCTTGTAACTGCAGTAAGTGCCAGTTTGGTGGTGCAGGGGAGTTCTGCTGGGCTGGTAAATGTACCCCACAAACCCTTGCGGGAGCATGAAGAAATAGGTGTTCTTCGATGTCAGCCAGTAGCATTAGATTGATGCAATGATTTCTCCAGAAATTAAAAAATGGGTCATGATCGACTTGTAGTGCAGAGGCCAAAGCCGGTAGAAGATTTGTAGTGGCTGATTCATTCATAAGACATTTCCAATATAACATCCTCATGTGCCAGCCTACTATAATTTTTAAGGATGACAGGACTAGTTCATATCAAATGATTTGTATGCTGAAGGATCAGGGTAAGCAGAGGACATTCTTCCAAAAGATTCCTTCTTAAAGGTCCCACTAAGGGCAGCATTCAGGTAGTTTGGTATCGGCTGCATATGTAATAATAGAAACCACGTTCTGCTTATAGAAAGTTATAACGGGTAATAGAGAACATTTGCCATTTGCTTTATAATAGTTGCTTGGGCAGAAAAGGATTCCATTTAATGTCTTAATTGCTGTTTATAAGCTGAGGTAGAAATGGGGGGTGAGGAATGCCTTCTTTTTTGTTAAAGGGGGGGCTTGACTCAAAAAGGCGTATTAGCATAAGAAGGAGAAATAGAGTCAACAGCTACCCCAGGTCAACCGTATAGGATAGGTGGGTCCAGGTATATAGGAAGCTAGTATTTAAGGACTAGCTAGTGAGGGTCACAAAATATTAAGTTTTTTTTTTTTTTTTTAAAAAACAAATTCAATTTATTCATGAAAATAGAAACATATGTGTAAAAGGCAAGTTTACAAAGAAAAGAACACAAGAAAAAACAACTTAGAACTGTCACATATGAGCCTTAATTGGCTTATAATAGCAAAACAAGTAAAAAACTGTTATTAGCATCACAGTTGAATTGAGTGAGGGTTAGTAGCATACGTGTTTTGTATTTGTTCCAAATACGACTATAGGGTGTATATCATATTACTTGTTTCACCACTATAAGCCAATTAAGGCTCATATGTGACAGTTCTAAGTTGTTTTTTCTTGTGTTCTTTTCTTTGTAAACTTGCCTTTTACACATATGTTTCTATTTTCATGAATAAACTGAATTTGTTTAAAAAAAAAAAAAACTTAATATTTTGTGACCCTCACTAGCTAGTCCTTAAATACTAGCTTCCTGCCTACCTGGACCCACCTATCCTATACGGTTGACCTGGGGTAGCTGTTGACTCTATGTCTCCTCCTTAGTTTATAAGCTGAGCCTTCTCTGTTCTGGCCTATGTACCTAAATTCCTGAATGATATTAAGGTTTTTCTTAATCTATGGTCCACCTATATCGATTTGAACGCATTAATTTATGTGGGGTCATGATAAGAATATCAGACTTTTCCACATTAATTGAGAGAATTAAGAAGTGCATAGTGTTCTAAGGCTCTTATTTTTTGTTTTTTTGCAGACCTATTGTCGTATTGTCCATTAGGACAAGATATGATATGATATGATATGATAGGATAGGATAGGATATGGCATTTAAAACCTACCTATACACAAGTGTTTCAAGGCACGACGCGGCAAGGGGAAGGGAGAACAGAGGGAAGACAAAGACAGTGATTACTAGACCGGTGACATGGAGATCGCGCAAGTGCAGGGGAGGGGGGAAGGGAAAGTGCGAGGGGAAGGGGACGGGCAGTGCAATTCATAGGATAACAGACTAATAAACAAAATATAAAAATATAAATAAATACATACTATAAATAAGAAGTGCAGCCAAGTGGTTCCAAGTGCAGGGGTAAGTGCAGGAATCAGGTGTCAGGTGCTGGTAGGGGGCTGTAGGGATACAGAAACAGCCCCCGAGTGCAAGGGGTTGCCAGGGGAACAGTGCAGGTGTGCAACTGCTGGGGAGGGTACCTGGGCCAGAGAACAGAGGGTAGCCAGGTGGCCAGTGTAATTACAATTTCAGCCAGGAGTTCAGCAGGGGAAAGGAGGAAAGAAAGCAGAAACAAAGAGGAAGGTCTTGAGGTGCTTCCGGAATCGGAGATGAATCTCCTCAAGTTTCAGGGAGGCAGGAAGGCTATTCCAGAGGGAAGCCCCAGCCAAACAAAGAGATCTACCACCAACCCATTGCTTTCAGTAACGACTGAACCTGAGGGAGTTGAAGGTAGATGAGCGAAGGGCTTGAGAAGGAAGATATTTAGGAAGAGAGAGTTGAAGGTATTGGGGCCCTGGGCCCTAGAAGGCCTTGTGCACAATGCAGAGGGTTTTGCTTTAATCCTCACAGCACTGGGAGCCAGTGCAGAGATTTCAGTCCTGGAGAGATACAATCACTGGGCTTAAGGCCAAGGACAAGTCTCGCTGTCCTGTTTTGGATGAGTTGAAGAGGGTGGAGAATAGAGGCAGGAAGATTTAGAAAGAGGCTGTTCCAGTAGTCCAGCCTAGAGAGAACCAGAGCTCTGGAGACAGTGAGTTTCTGGGGGAAGGAGAGGAAAGGAAGAATACCTCTGAGGAGGTGCAGCTGGTTGTGTGACTTCTTAGAGACTTCAGAGATGTGAGAAGAGAAGGAGAGTGTGGAATCGAATATGACCCCAAGGCTTTTAGCCTCAGAGGTGGGAACAGGAAGAGAACAGGCCAACCAGAGAGCTACTGGAAAGGAGGGAGCAGGTCTACCGATGAGGAGAATCTAAGTATTACTGGCATTAAGGCAGAGATCATTGGCTGCACGCCACTCCTGGATAGCAGACAGACAGTCAGAAATGAGAGAAGGAGAAGAGGTGGCTGAAGGGAGCCTGAAAATGAGCTGAGCGTCATCCGCCTAGCACTGAAGGTTGGGGCAGAGAGTGGCAATGTGGTGGGCAAGAAGTGCCAGGTATTGGTTGAACAGCCAGAGAGAGAGATTGGACCCTTGGGAACACCACAGGTCGAGATAGAGACAGAGGAGTGGAGGGACCCAAGTTGGACTTCGGAGGGGCGATCAGAGAGGAAAGAAGTCAGCCAAGCCAGGGCCTGATCAGTGATAGCCAGGTTATCACAGAGACTGTTGAGCAGGATTGCATGGTTGACCATGTCAAAGGCAGAAGAGAGATCAAGTAAGATGAGGACACAGGGGGTGTTGGAATCAAGGTTAGAGAGCCGGTCTTCACGGATGTTCAGGAGAGCAGTTTCTGTGCTTCTGGCAGCTCTGAAACCAGACTAATGCTCAGGGAGAATACCAACAATTTCAGTGTGAAGAATAAGATGGGAGATGGCCAGTTTTTCCAGGAGTTTGTCCATGAAAGGAGTGATGGAGATTGGACGATAGTTAGCCAGGCCGGACGGGTTGGCAGAGGGTTTCTTAAGAATAGGGGGCACAAGGGAGTGCTTCAGGGGGAAGGAAGACTCCAGTTGTGAAGGAGTGTTTGCAGAACTAAGCCAGAGCAGGGGCCAGGATGTCAATGTGATCCTTGATGGTTTTGGAGAAACAAGGGTGAACCTGTTTTGTCGAGACTTTCATAGATCATACTTGCCTAGAAACATTGTCTGGGTATAACAGGGGAAAGGCCGAGAAGGAGGGAGGAGAGGTGTCCGAAGAATGGCCAGAGGAAGTGCATAGAGTTGAAGGATGAGGGGGAGAGGAAGAGAGGGAGGACAGGATGTCCTGAGTTTTAGAGATGAAATGAGAAGCCAGAGCCATGCAGATGGCCTGGGAGGGGACAGGAGAGGTGGCGACTGCAGCAGGATTGGCCAGTTCCTTCCAGATTTTCAAGAATTTGTCCGAGATGCTGCAGAGACGCAGGCTTAGTTGTGAGATCTCTTCTTGATGTGGACAGAGAGCCTGTATTGCCTTTGGAGCAGGTGGCTGGCCAGTTTGTCAGAGGATGTACAGGAAGCACACCATTTCCTCTCAGCCACCCTGCACTTGCATTTAAGGGTGAAAATGTCTGAGTCGTACCAGGATTTGCACTTGGCTTTGGGCTTCAAGCGGATCCTCATGACAGGGGCAAGAACATCAAGAGTATCAGATATAGCAGAGTGGAGCATAGAAAGGGCTGTGTTAGGCTGTGAGTCAGCCAAAGGGAGAGGAGGAGGTGAAAAAGTGGCAGCGAAAGCCTCAACTGATACATGCTTCATGGGTCAGATAACCGAGAAGGTGGGTGGCACTGCTGGAGGTTGCTTGGCCTGAGGGGTAGAGAAAGTGAGGTGGTGGGAAAGGAGAAAGTGATAACTCCAGGAGAGAGGAGTGGTGAGAGGGATAGAACGGGAAAGGTCTAAGAGATCAGAACATCCAGAGTGTGCCAGGTAGAGTGAGAAGGGCCAGAGGGGTGAATAGAGAGTGAGAGAGAGTTGCAGAGGTCGCAAAAGAGTCTAGAGGAAGGACAGGGAGCATCCAGGTGGATGTTAAAGTCTCCAAGAAGGAGGAGTTGAGTGGTTGAGACAAGGAGGGAGGAGGAGAGGTCAGCCCACTCAGAGAGGAAGGAGGAGGTCCGACCAGGCGGCCGATAGATGGTAGCCACAGTAAGGGAATGGCCAGGAGAGAGAGAGTGAGCCTGCAGACAAAGCATTAAAAAGAGGAGTAGCCCTGTATCGGAATGACAGAGGCAGGGATCCACTCAGGGAAGATCCAGGCTACACCCGCACTGGTACGGATGGATCTGGGCACAGAGAGGACCTTGTAGCCATCCGGAAGGAGAGTGTCAAAGCTTGTGACAGAGCTGGCCGTCAACCATGTCTCGGTGAGACCAAGGATATCAAGGTTAAGTTCTTCCAGGAGATGGCATATGTCAGAGGAGTGTTTGACAGCAGAGCGAGAGTTGAGAGTGGCAATATAAAGAAGGTTGCATCCTTGAAAGAATTCCCGGGAGAGTATGCCCTGCAGAGGTGTCGAAAAAGCCTGAGGGGGGGCAGAAGAGAAAGGAGGAGAGGGCAAGGTAGCCAAGGAGGAGACAGAAGGGGGAGGCAAGGAAGCCGATGAAGGGAGAGAGGGGGCAGCAGGAGAAGAGAGGAAATTGATGAGGAGCAGGAAACGTTTATCAAAGAGGAGAAGGTTGGCCTGAGGGCCTTGGACAAAAACAATACCGTTCAGGTAATTGTTAATGATGACCTTAGAGGAGTGGAAGGGGGCCAGGAGGGCCTCCCACCAGGTGCCAACATTAATGGGAGAAGAAGAGAAAGGAGAAAGCACAGAGACCATATGAAGAGTCCATAGGTCTGGCAAGGGACCGACAAAGAGGGTGTCAGTGAGGGTTTGCCTGGAGGAGGCACTGGTATAGGTGTCAGCGATAGGGAGACAGGATGTCCTTTATAAACATTTCCCTACCAGATTTAGTGAGGAGAGCAGGATAGTGGATAGAGAAGGAGTTAGAAAAGATGGGAGGGACATAGATCACCATAGAGCAGGTACAGAGAGTAGAGACAAAGAGGGCAGGGGAGAACCCTAGGGAAGGACACAGGGAGGGGTGCACGCATATGAGAAAGAGACGAGACAATAGTAGATAGTTGGACAAGACAACAGGAGCTCAGATAATAGTAGAAACGTTTGCTAGATGAATGCTTTTCTAAGAAGGCAAAACTGCTCATTTCACAATGCAATTATAAATGTTTCTGAATGTAATTTTAAATACTGGAGAAAACAAACCTAAGTCTGACAATCCTGTATAGTGGGAAAAAGGCCTAGCTTTCACAATGCAATTTTAAATACTTTAACAATGCAATTATAAAGGTTTTCACAATGCAATTTTAAATAACAGAGAAAACACACCTAAGGCTGAGAGTCCTGTATAGTGGGAAAAAGGCCTTGGTATTTCAATGCAATTTGAATACTTTTACAATGCAAATTTATACATATCGTAGAGAACAAGAATAGCACACCCAACTCTGTGAACTGCTATGTGGCCGGGTTTACAGGGTAGAGTGATGGCTCCTACCTTACTTAGTCGCTGCTGGTTGACCATTGGCATAGAGTAACCAGGATATTGGGATATTGCCTACTTTCAGGGGGAAAGAAAAGATAGCATTATTGAGATGTATTCCAATATCTATGGTGAAGAATTTGAATAAGCAGATGATAAGATGCAGCCTTGTTTAAGCCCTCGGAAAATCAGAATCAATTGAGACAGGAGCCCTTCCTGATTTAGTTTGACATGAATGGTAGTGCCTGTGTGGAATTGGATTAATGTGTTATTTAGACCAGAGCAATTTTCTGGTGATTGAATCGAAAGCTTGTTTAAAATCAATAAAAAACAGTAATACAGGTTGGCCTGAATGGAAGACACGTTTTATTATGGCTGTCAAAATGTGTAGATTCAGCGAGGTTGCTATGTGTGGCACAAATCCAGATAGGTTAAGTGTCTAATAACGAGGAGTCTAAAAGCCATTTTTGCAAGTGTTTAAGTACCAAGCGAGAAAAAATGTTGCCGGAATGTCTAATAAAGCTATCAGTCGGTAACTGCACGGTAGAGACCTATTGCCTTTCTTAAAAATATTAACCATTATAGATTGTTTCCAAGAGTGTGGAATGATGCCAGAGGTAAGAACTTGTTGAAATATTGAAGAAAGGATAGATGTCCATATTTCTGGGTGAGCTTTTAAAGTCTTATTTGAGAGTCATTCAGGGCCAGGGGCTCGCAAGGTGCTAAGTTATTTTTTATTTCTAGAACAGTGTCGTCACGAGAGAAATCAAACGCATGGAGATCGACTGAAGGAAGTTCCGGTAGAAGTGGTGTATCAAGAGGTTTGGCAAAGAGTGTGGAAAAGTGTAGATGCTAAGTATGCTCATTGATTGGATTAATCATCAATGGGAAAGAGGTATTGTTTATGGCAAGCTTTAACAAAGACCAAATCTCAGCACTGGATTTGGAGGCTAGAACGTGCAGCACAGCTTCACCATTTTGTTGGAATGTGTTCTGTCTATGCCATTTGGTCCAGTTTTTGTATTTAGTTTTCAAGTTTCTTAATTTACAGTTTTTATCGGGTAGATTCAGTCGAATAATTTGCCTGCACAGTCTCCTAACATAACTTTTCATGTCTTGAATGTTGGGATCATGTTGATACTTGGAAGGGCAAAAAGGGCAGCATTGCAGGTGAGATTTTTCGATGAAAAAGTGAAGAAGTTCAGTGTAGATCGGAGGAGAAGAGGAATAAGATCTATTTTGTGGCAAGTTTAAAGAATTATGAAAAATGACAAAGCTTGCTTTCTGTCCAAGAGATTCGATTTTGTCCTCCTTGAACCTGTAAGGTGGGTGTATAGTAAGCACAAGGCATTTGGTGTTATTGGAATATAGTTAATGCTAAGAGATTATGATCACTTTTGGGCATGGGAGAATTTCAAATGATTCTATAGAGAGGATTGAGTGTTTCGAGACAAAGATATAGTCTAGCGTTGCTTAAAATGAATCCCGAGTAGCATGTGACCACAGAAATCACAGGCAGATGTAATAAAAATGTAGTAAAGGCTCAACCCCCCACCCCTGTATAGTCTCCTTGGAAACCAGGCTTCCTATTGCACATCACTCCCCCATCACTCCTACCAGTACCACCTTCAGGCGAACCCTGTGCGTTGTTAGCTCACAATGGAAATCCAAAGCTTGGCAGTACTTCAGTCAGAATAAAATGCTGAACAAAATCTATCCACATGCACAACATGCTGTAAATCTGTGTGTCGAGTTAATGCAGGCACGAACTTGGGCATCACATATTTGTGGACTCATTTAATGCAGCAAAATGCACAGGTATGGGAAGAGCCCAAAATATCCAAAGTGGATCCCTGCTCATACCAAATGCCAAGCAGCATATCATCACCAGACCGTAGATGCACCACTGAAAATACTATCAGTGTTACTTTGCTTGAAACAACAAGCCTGTCACTATGTATGCCAGTGATGCATACCAGTAGCACCCCACTGCATCAGGCCAGTGTGGTGGAAACTTTTCAGCATGGAAAAAATTTCACAGCTCACATGCCCAACAGTTCCCGCTAAATGATGCAAACCTTGCCATTATGTTGGTAACAAACAGCTTGTCCTAATCCTTTGTTGAGAAACCTGAATGCAGGTGTCTTTTATGAATAGCCGATAACCTCTGGAAGCTACCAATTTTTCTCATGCATGCCATTACCCAAAGTGTACAAAGTTGATTTGGGAACAGTGGAACAGATACTACAGCAGTAAAAGTGTCCACACATACATCTTACTATGGACATGAGCGCAAGTGGTCAGGCCATTGTCTAGATGGCCATCACTGCACACAGGGAGCCTTTCCATTCTGCACCAGAAAAGGAAGGAACCTGTCATATATTGCAAGGGAGCAGCGCATGCTTGTCTAACATCAGGAAACACCTTGCATGCAAGAATTTCAGGGAAGAAGCACAGGGTAGTTGATATCTTTTCTAAAGTTGAAGGTGGTAAATGGAAAGTGCTAGGGTCTCGTAAGTTGTGGTTGATCTTTGCCACGACTGAGAATGGATCACATATCACTGCTACCTTATTCATTTATTTATTTATTGCATTTATTACTCGCCCAGACCCTTGGGTATCACGGCGAGGTTACAGACAACTTAGTTAAAACAGTTTTTGAAGAGTGCCAATCGGGCACAAAACTGATATATACAAACAAAGCATACAAGATAAACATTAAATGCAGGGCTTCAGTGAGAGAAAGATACAGTCAATTTCCCTGAGGCATGGAAAGGGGTCTTAGACTTAGTTAAATAGCCACGTTTCCAGGGATTTCTTAAAGCCTGAGAACGTTTGCTCATTTTTGATGAGGAGGGGAAGAGTGTTCCAATATATGGGGGCTAGGTATTGGAAACTGCTGCCTCCTGCCTTGGTTGTCTTGTAGCGTGAGATAGATAGGAGTAGTTGACTTTTGGATCTAAGGGGCCCTGCCTTTCTTAAGAATTGGCAAGCTATGCACTTCTCCTGTTTGCCACAAACCGTGATACCAACTGTTAGCCTATCACACAAATTAAATGCCACTGATTCTGCTCCCATTTCACCTATGCTTACCATTAGAAAGAAAGGCTCTTCATCAATTAGATATGTGTCACACTTTGCCACCCATTGCAACTCCTCTTTGCACATATTGGAGAGGTTTGGGGATCAGTGCAATTCCACCAACAAGCACAAAAGAGCACAAGAGGCAGGGATATAGTTTCTTAATTTAGTAATTTTGTATATAACTCAAAAATACTTAATTATAATAGATATCTGCATCTTTCCTCCCTTTTCAACCCTTTACTTTGTGAGTTCATGGTTTACTGCCTGGCTGAAAAATAATGCAGCTGTTCAGCTTTTCTTGCCTGTGTAACCTCTGTGTTCTCTCTGAAAACAATGATATATGCATGGTTACCTTTTTCAGTTAGTTGATCAGTTGTACAGTCCCCTGCTTGAAATGAAATTCAGGTGTCTGGGCTAAACATCTTTTGTGGTGTAGCAGAAAAGATGCACGTTTTTCTCAACCTTTACATCACTACTCTAAATGTGCAGTTCATTATCTTCTTTTCTGGCTGCACATTTCATGTGTCTATCTCTCAGAAAATAAAAACCCAAAGTTATGGTGGATTTAAAAAGACGACAAAAATAACCTTTCACCTGAAATGTGAAAGGAGGATAGTTCATTCAAGCCGTGTCACACAATCCACAACGCCATAGAGTAGCCATTGCTGGAAATTCACATTGGCCCAAATGAAAGCGTTTACTCTCTAGGAAATTGTCTTTGTCTTAGAGGACAATTCTATTTTATACATAGCTAATACACACACAAGCTAGTCACATGTCAGTTTTGATTCCTCTCCGTGAATATGAATCAAAAGAATGATTAAATTTGCAATGGGTATAAATTATAATAACACAATTTAGAGATGGTAAGAATCAGAAAAAAGCCCTGCAAAATTATTTTCGACCTTTTTGTGTTATTTTCTGGTATTTAAATATTTTAATTTGTTTTTCCCTTAAGGGTAAGGATCGACACTGGAGAATGTAATCGTGGACACTAAAACAAAACAAACAACAGGGAACTACTCGCCTGACTCATGCGTGAATGTTATGTTGCAGCCTGGTGTTTCCTCAGGTGGCCCACCCTGTCATCCCCCATTTAATTTGCTGTGAAGCCTGTGCTGCATACCTGATTGAAGCAAATCACACGGTCCCTGGTTGGCGGCTCTGAGACCTTAAGGGGAGGAATAATTACTTTCAGGTTGCTGTTGGCCACTCTTAGTTTGTGAGGAAGTGGTTGGCGTGGCTGCTGAGGCACTTGACATGTAGATACTATTTCTCTTTCCCAGATACCTAGCCATACTGTGTTTGGTCAAACAAGTCCAACTTCCCCGGCTACCACACCCCCACAAATGTTCAGTCTGCCTCAGTGGCCTTTATGTTGGAGGGCTCAGAGCCATAACCTCGTGGACATAGTCCCAGTGATGTTTGGGTCTACTTGAACTGCACTTCTGAGGAACAGCTGTGGCTGCTGCTCAAATCTGCGCCTTGGGAGCTTCTTGGGGAATTGTATGTTGCTGCAGAGTCGTCTCTGGTCTATTGGCTAGAGGCAGGGGAGGACATCCGTTCACCCTCTTGATAATGAACCTCCTCTCCCCTCTACCCCTCCTGCTTTACCAGGTCCTTCACCTGTCTCCATTTCTCTGGAAGAGCACACCCCCACACACACAGCAGCCAGCTCGTTCTACCCTTTGTCTGACTGCTGCTGTGTCTCTAACCACACCCAAAGGCAACAAAAGGAAATAGTAAACACGAAGTTTGTAATTCAGTTTCATTTGCAAGGTCTCGGCGACTCGACACATCTCAAATCAATTGGGTCCTATGGTTCAAGAAATATCAAGCTGATTTGCAATGCCCACTCAAACCTGTATTCGGATTCGAGCAATAAAGACCCCTTGGATCAAACTGTTTTGAGCAGATTCAAACCCGCTCATTCACCAGTTCGGCGCTATTTCACTCTCCAGCCGTTACAATTCTGCTATTGATAATCATTTGAACCAATTAAAAAAACGCAGTTTGAGTCACACATAATTTCAAAACACTCTAAATGTTAGAAAATACTGCAAGCCAGTTTGGGAAAAGCTTATCCAGCACTATTGACAGTACATCCAAAGACAATTCCTGAACTACTAATTTTGAGCCATGGTTAAGGCATGCACATTGCAAACATACAGCCTCCTCAGTTGGCTTATGGCACATGGCACAGGCACAATAGAAGTTTGCAAATGGGTAAACTGCATTTTTTAATGCATTGGTTCATGCCAACATAAATGTTTTTCTAATGATGTTAATGCAATTGGGCATACCAAAGTGCTATTTGTGCCAGTGCAAACTACATGTGCACATGCGCAATGTACCATTACCTCTCTCTATATATTTAACACAAACATCGAATTTCGCTGATATTATATTATGTTAAACACAGTACTCTCTAGTCTAGAACAATGACACTTGAAACTTCAAGTCTGCACCAATGTGTGCAGTCGTTTCAAAACAGGAGATTGCAGATACAAACGCCAGTGTACACCAGTGGAGAAGTGGAAACATGAGTTCGGTTAGACTGTACTTTCTGACATTGAGTACATATTTTAAGCTGCAGGTGATTTTGCGGGCACGCTGCAGAACGAATGTAAATACGGGTGGAATGTTCTGCGTTTACCATCATGTCTGAACGGTGAGCTTCCCAGGGGCCGTGAGGCTGCTTTCCTGGTCGGTGATGTCATTCACAGTTTGTCAATACATGCTTGGGATAGTTGCAGTAGTCTGAGACACAGAGAGTAAAGTATGCTGGCGGGTCAGAATGGTCCTCCATCAATGATGTCGACTGGATGCTCAAACCTGTTGAAACATGTTTTTTTTTTTTTAAAGAACTTAATTGTAGTAAAAATATGCTTCCTTGAACACATAAAGATCCCGGATGAATTGTGTTTACATGCAGGCAGCCTATGTTCAAGAACATCACGAATACTTTTCGGAATTCTTAATAAAGCGATGCCATTCCCGGGATTTTAATTAGCATCCTCAAGGAGCATTCAGTCTTTTAATCTGAATTTTTCAGACATGTGAGTTATGAATAATAGGTGCGCAATACAGTGATAACTCGCTGATGCGCTGTTTTGAAGTTTTCTTGATTCCGCGTGTCAGTTCAGCTAAAATGCTAATTATCATCCTTCATTTCAAAAATAGATGTAGCCCGAGACGCAATTCCAGGGCCCCAAAGTGTATTTCATTTGTTTAGCGAAAGATGTCAGATGCATGGTGAAAAAACTAAAATGTCAATCAGTTTTTCAAAATCTGTAAACTATGCGAAATCAATAATACATTGCACTAGATATATGACCGGTATTACAGAAATATTGAACAGATTTCCATAGAGAAAAAGAAAAAAATCATAATCTTTCAATGCATTCTTGAACCATAGGTGTATGCAGGGGCGTCATTTCACCAAAATGCCAGAGGTAGTGAAAGTGACACCACATCACCTTTGACCTCTGATGACATCATCGGAAGTGATGTCATTTGACCCCCACCTCAAAGTGACATCACGAGAAGCGATGGAACACAACGTTTCACCCCTTGACAAAAGAGGAAGGGACATCACAGATTGTTCCTAAGTACACTACGAGAAATATGGTTGCAATATCCCTATAATGTTATATACATTTCATGGAAGAATGGACCACCATATGAATCGTTAATATGAGTGTGTAGAGGACCATATTACCAAATTACTGTGAATGCAAGCAGACGTTCAATGCCATATGATAATGGTATGTTGTTATATAGCACTTACCGATAAAGCGCTTATACATACAATATCACCCAACCTGTGTTGGTTCTCATTTATCAACCTCAAAAGAGTGAAAGGCTGAGTTGAGGTGTTTACGAACAGGCAAAATCAGTGACTCACCACCTGAAGTGTGCCTGGAAATAAACCTTTATGAGTTTGGCAATTGTTGGATAGAATTCCAGAAAGACAAATTATGTGTTATTCTGATTCTTTCTTATTTAGCGTCACTTCTCAAAGTGATATACTTGGGCAACCCCTTTTTTTGTTGTTGAGAGGCCTGAACAACAAAGCCAGCCACTCCAAAAATAAAGAGCCACATGGCACTGGCCACAGCTCATGAGCTTACATTTAAAAAAAAAAAAAAGTTAAACTAAAAAAAAGTTTAAAAAGATATCTTTTTTCTAGGGGTAGCCAGGGAGACCACAGGGGTAGCAGGGGAGACCTCAGGGGTTGCAACTGTGACCCCTGGTGACCCCCAAATGACGTCCCTGGGTGTATGCCTAGGGAAAACATTGCGTGGGTGAAAAAAATCCTATACCAAGAATAAGAGCATATTACAGAAGGTTTGTACCGAACAAGCACAATTCGCACCAGGGCAAACATTGTCCATGTCAAGGGTGTTACTTGGTCTGGAAAAGACCTGGGTATGAGATGATGTCAGACGGTCGGGGCTCAGGGCTAGCTAGCCTTTTGGTTGTAGCCCCTGAGCTTCTATCTGGCGCTACAACCAAAAGACCTGGGGCTATAACCCCCTCAGCCCCCCACCCCCAGCAACATCTCCGGTCCTGGTGCAAAAAATATATTCTTTCATTGCATTGTTGATAACGTGTGTCATAGGGCAAGGCCTCTGACTTGCAGAAAATGTAGCCAAACATGTTTTTTGTTTACACAGGAGGGCAGGGAGCTCCTACTTACACTGAAACTGGGGCGTTACATTGGTAGTACTGAGTATAAGGTGTTACTGGTGGATTGTAAGCAAAGCATTATTCAATGGTCCTTAATTGAATATGCAATCAATGTACATATTTTTGCCAATCTCAGATATAAGGTTCCGAAGAGTCAACGTCAACTTGGGGTACCAAAAGTATCAGCTGTTTTGGCAGGATTGTAAGTTTTCAGTTTGCAGTTGAAACTGGGCTCTTGGACAGGGGAGAACTCATAAAAATAGCTATCTACGTTTGCATTGTATGTTTATTTATTTCACCTCTACCTTTGCACAAGGCTTTGCACATTATTATCTTTACCGACAAGTAATGCTCACCTCGCATGGAAGTTGCAGTGCTCACTTTGGCAGCCTCTCTCTCACTCCCAGGGAATCACTGAAGCTCTCCATCTCACAGGCAGCCTCTCATTCACCCCTCCACTCTCTCTAGCAGCTGTTGGTACTGCAGCTCTCATGACAGAATTAGCTAGGCCTCTGAGTTCTTCTTTTTTTCAATCTCTTCTTCTTACTCTCTCTCGCTGCAGCAACAACCCCCAAAAAGCCCCAAATTGCTCTCTGCGTCTTCTTTCTAAACCCTCTCTGTGCCAACCCACTTCATATAAACCCCCATACATAAAATAAATGATCTCCATGCTCCTAGCTGCGATGTCACACATTAATCAGATGCCTCCTATGGCATAGACAAGCCTCCTGGAACTTTACAGAAGTCTGTATTCTTTTTGACTGTCACCTTTGAGCAGAGTTTTAGTTCAATGGATGCCGGAATCAATATGTTACATTTTATTTAGATTTCCTGCCCTAATAGCTCACACCACTTTGGACTGTTTAAACAAAATGATGTCTGCACATTCCATGTTCTCTAACAGTCACGTTTCCTACTAGAAAAGCAGTTTCAATTCCTGCACTTATTTTGAAAGCAGCATCACAGAGCCTGTGCCTGCAGCCAATTTACACTCCCACTTTGCACCCTAAGTTTGCAACCATGATTTTGCATCATGTTCTATGGACTCAGCTGTCCCATTCTAAACAATAATTATATTAATGAGTTACATGTTAAGAATTAGGAGGTTAATTATGTTAGAAGTTAGAACTTAGTCCCTACCCTACCTGTGCTTGCATTGCCCTGACAGGGAAAATCTCAAGTTACCCCTCCTTTGGTATGTATTAATTCTCAATGCTGTCTCGCATCAGTGTCTCCCATAATCAGTATCCCATCTCTTCTGCAGGAGTCTGAGTTGTGATTCCTGGCCTATTTGAAATGTGCACTGTTCGAAAATGTGCACCACCTAAATCTCCTACAACACACAGCACCTTTACACAAATGAGATAAATCATGTACCAAATGAATTCTCAGTTTGCATAATCTTGCACAGTAAATTCCACCAACTGGTACCATGCAGCTCGCTTTAGTTTAGTTTAGTTTAGTTTATTTATTTGTACCGCGCACCGAACCCTGGGGTAGCTGGGCGCCGGAGACTTAAAAACAGTTACAGCATGGCAAAAATATACAGTACAGATTGTGAAAAAACAACAACGGCTTAGTAGACCGGGTTACAGGTGGTCAACAGAGGCAAGCAGAGAGAAAGTGCATTAAACGGCATTTTTGTTGGAAAGCCATGTTTTTGTTTTGGCTCTAAAAGTCCAAAATGAGGGTTCTGCTCTAAGGTATGGTGGCAAAGCATTCCATCGTTTGGCAGCTAGGACCGGGAAGCTGGCGCCGCCTGCTTTTTTTAGGGAGAATTTGGGAACAGAGAGGCAGTGTGCGTATGGAGTTCTAGTTGGTCTAGTTGAGGTGTGATTGTGGAACTTGTCTGCCAGGTATTTGGGTGCGTCGTTAGAGCGGCATTTATGGACGATGACGAGGGATCTGAGGGAGATTCTGTCTCGTACTGGGAGCCAGTGAGCATCTTGTCTGAAGCTGGAGATGTGGGCGTTTCGTGGGATACTGAGGGCTGCTCTGATGGCATTATTTTGAAGTACCTGTAGTTTGTTCAGGTTGTGTTCTGATGAGCCAAGAAAGAGGGTGTTGCAGTAGTCAATTTTTGAGAGCACTAACGCTCTGGCTAGTGTAATGCAGCTAGAAGGTGATAGGAAAGGTTTGCAGGCGTTGATGAGCTTATTGGTGTAAGCGGTTGAAGAGGCAGTTGCGTTCACCTGTCTTTTGAGCGAGAGAGTAGAGTCTAGATAAACCCCAAGGGTTTTAATTTCTTTGGCTACTGTGATTAGGTTACCGTCTATGTTGATGGACGCGTAACGGGGGTCTAGTTTGTTTAGCCGGGGTTGGGAGCCGACAATGAGAAGCTCAGTTTTCTCATCGTTGAGGCATAGGCCGTGCTCTGCCATCCAGGCTTGGATCTCTAAATAAAGGTTGTTGATTTTGGTGGAGTCCTCGTCGTAGCACCCTGATAGGGTGATGAGAACCTGGGTATCGTCAGCATAGTTTGTGTAAGTGACACCTAGATTATCTAGGCGGTCAAACAATAGCTTTGTGAAGATATTGTATAGGGTCGGCGAGACGCACGAGCCTTGAGGAACGCCGCAGGTGATGGGGACAGGGAGTGCTGATGCCCCTGGGGAGAAGACTCGGGTGGTTCGGTTGGTTAGTAAGGACTGGATCCAGGCAGTCGCCTGGTTAGAGAAGGCCGCTGAGGTCATCAGATGTTCTGTGAGGATCTGATGGTCGACGAGGTCGAAGGCAGCTGATAGATCTAGCAGTAGGAGAATGGCTAGATTACCCTTGTCCTTTGCCTCGTCCATCTGGATTTTTAGGTCCAGTAGGGCTGACTCTGTTCCATGCCTTGGCCTGAAGCCGGATTGTCTGAGACCCAGGAGGTTGTTGTCTTCCAGGTGCTTCTGTATTTGCAGGTAGGCCACTCTGTCTAGGATCTTTAGGATGTAGGGAACGGTGGTGATTGGCCTGTAATTAGTTGGGTTATTGGGGTCTAGATTAGGTTTTTTTAGAAGTGGCATGACCCAGGCCTCCTTGAGGCTACTGGGCACTGAGCTTGATTTGAAGGATGCATTGATGAGGGCTGTTATGAAGGGGGCCAGAGTGTTGGCGCCTTCTTGGATGATGGGAGCTGGGCATGAGTCCCCTTGGCATCTAGAGGGCTTGAGGCCCTTAATGATGCTTTCTACTTCTTTAGTGGAAACTGGTGAGAAGGAGAAGGGGGGGCAAGTAGGTGTTTTGGGGGTGGTGGGCGGAGGGTGGTTTGTTTTTTTGGATAGGCTGAGCTTTTTCTGTTCGATTTTGGATTGTAACGTGGTGATTTTGTCTGCAAGGGCTTTTTGAATCCTCTCACACCAGTCTGCATCTTTCACGCAGGTTTCAGCCAGAGTGGGGGGGATTCGAGTTCCCTAAGGATATTGAAGAGCTCTTTTGTTTTGGATTTGGCGTTCTCAATTCTGTTATCATATGTCTCTTTTTTGGCCTTAAGGATAGCAGTTTTGTAGGTGGTGGCTGCTATCGAGAGTTGAGTTTTGTTGGAGAGGTTGGGCATTTTTCTCCAGGTGGCTTCTGCGGCTCGTTTGGAGTTTCGGAGGAGTTTTAGCTCTGGTGTGAACCATTTGTTCATATGAGCTGCCGGTTTGGCTTTGGTGAATTTGAGTGGGGCGATGGTGTCTATTGCTGATTCTAACGTTTTGTTGTAGAGGTCAGCGAGTTTCTCTGCATCTAGGTTGGCGTAGTTTGTAGGGGTACAAATATTGTCTATAAGTGGGCAGAGGTTTTGTAAAGTAATGTTGCGGTTGTTTCTGGTGAGGGTTTGGGGGATGGTAGGGGTTGGAGAGTTTGGTTGTGAATTCCCTTGTATGGAGAAGGAGATGGCATGGTGGTCAGACCAAGCAGTTTGCTCGTTTTTTGTAATGGTCGTAGAGCAGTTGAGATCCGCTAGCCAGTCCAGGGTCCTGCCTTTGTTGTGGGTAGGGTCTGTGATTCTGAGCTTGAACCCTAGTTGGGAGATGGTGCTTTCCAGGGAGAGTGCATTGGTATCGTTTGGGTCGCCGAGACCGAGGTTGAGGTCGCCAAGAAGGATAATTTGAGATCCTGTTTTGGTGTTGGTGGTCAAGAGGTCAGATATCTCTTCCTCAAATGTGGTGATGGGGCCTGGAGGTCTGTAAAGGAGGTGTAATAGTATGGTTTGTGTGGCAGAGAGTTGGAGCTTAGCTGACAGAAGTTCTGCAGATCGGAAGCTAGGCGGCGGGATTAATCTAAGTCCAAGGGATGTTTTAGCGATGAAGGCTACTCCTCCTCCTTTGCCTGTGTCCCGGTCTTTCCTTAGTATTGAATAACCTTCTGGGATGGCGAGGGATAAGGCTGGGCCTGCTGCTTGGTGCAGCCAAGTTTCCGTGATAGCCAGGAAGTGTAGATTGTTGACAGAGATGAAGTCTGCGATATCTAGCGCATGGGCGACCAGGGAGCGGGCATTGACAAGGGCGCCCTTGATTAGTGGTTGTTCAGATGTACTCAAGAGGGCTGATTGGGTGATGTTCAAAGTTTGAGCGGAGTTTGCTTGAATGTGTGCGGGATGAAAGGAGTGTTTTTTGGCGAGTGTTTTGGGGGTTATGAACCGAGAGCCGAGTCTCAGGTTTCTGTCTTTTAATG